>NC_047114.1:54377246-54983496 GCF_902500255.1 Thalassophryne amazonica
CCCAATGTGCTCAAGAGAAAACTATCACTATAATGTTCCTCAGAAAGCATTCAAATGTTTTCAGTTTCACTCTGTGCACTTCTGAGAAGTGCATTCAGTGTGTGGTGACTAAATGCACATATCTGCAGTTGCAAAAACAAAAGAATCCCCTAGGACAAATGTGAAAACATCATCTTAGTTTTATTTTCTGACTTGGTTTCCTTGCTTATTAAGTGACCTACTTTAAGATATAAACAGAAAAACATGGCCATTCTGAATGCTTAATGCCAGTGTTGAGACTACTGTACTACATGTAATTAAAGTTGTAATATAACTACATTTTGGAGTAGCTTGCTGGTTGTTCAACTACATTCTTATGTGCATAATGATTCAAGTAGATAAATTAGTTTTCTTACATTATTTTTTGTAGTTACCTACTAAAGTTTGAAACAATTTAGGTTGATAAAATGGGATGAGAGAGAATATTTCTATTTTTACCTTTGCTTCATTCTTTACAGAAAAGAGAGATGCAAAATTAGATGAGTTGAAAGTATTTCTTCAGTCTCCTGATACATCCCCATTCTACATTTTCTCATGTCTGCCAAAGTGCTGTGTTTGAGTACTTTTTGAAGTTTGCAAAATGTTTTCAGTCCCTGATGGAACTGCCTGTTGGATAATAACATTGAAAGACAGCTCAGGTGTTGTATAAACAAGAGATTCTGCTGAGATCACACACTTTTGTCTGGAGAATGGTTTTCAGTTTATCACTGAAACAGCAGAACAGGTGGTCTTCCAAGTAGCGAGACCGTCAGACATTGCCCCATAAGAGTAGCATATGTCCCCAAGTACATTTTTTTTTTCTTGAATTAGCAAAAGTGTACTTGTTAAACATTGGCGGGAGCATTCCAGTTTTACTGAGCAGCAACAGTCGTGCAGCTACATGGTACTTGCAATATGCTTGTTAATGTATTGCCTCTCTACTATCCACACCTGGTTCACTTAACAGTAACTTAGCTCCCGGCAGCTCACGAATAACTCTCCGGATAATGGCCATGGTTACTGCGAAAATGCCTGCATCACTGTAGACACTGCCAGTGTGAGTGTGTTATTTCTGCAAAATTATTTCAAAATGGTGACGAAATGTGACACCAAATGTGTGTAATATGCATCAGCCTGAATCATGCTGAAGCCTCGAGTTGTCACACCAGTGTGCTCACTGGCTGGGTTCTCCCCAAAGGTCCTACATCATCAACTACCATAGCACACAAGCCTGTATGTTGGCAATCCACTGCTAACTTCCACGGGCACCAACACTTCCCGTTAGTTCATGAATCTCAGTGAATGGTCTCCACCAAATTGGAATGAGCTAGATTATCTAGAAACTGTGGTAGCAGCTCATCTTCACCTACAGTAGTGTTCAGAATAATAGTAGTGCTATGTGACTAAAAAGATTAATCCAGGTTTTCAGTATATTTCTTATTGTTACATGGGAAACAAGGTACCAGTAGATTCAGTAGATTCTCACAAATCCAACAAGACCAAGCATTCATGATATGCACACTCTTAAGGCTATGAAACTGGGCTATTAGTAAAAAAAAGTAGAAAAGTGGGTGTTCACAATAATAGAAGTGTGGCATTCAGTCAGTGAGTTCGTCAATTTTGTGGAACAAAATCTTGTGTCCCCTATGTAAGGATGAATCCAGCACCTGTTGAACATGCTTTTCTCTTTGAAAGCCTGAGGTAAATGGGACGTTCAAGACATTGTTCAGAAGAACAGCGTAGTTTGATTAAAATGTTGATTGGAGAGGGGAAAACTTATACACAGGTGCAAAAAATTATAGGCTGTTCATCTACAATGATCTCCAATGCTTGAAAATGGACAAAAAACCCAGAGACGCGTGGAAGAAAATGGAAAACAACCATCAAAATGGATAGAAGAATAACAAGAATGGCAAAGGCTCACCCACTGATCAGCTCCAGGATGATCAAAGACAGTCTGGAGTTACCTGTAAGTGCTGTGACAGTTAGAAGACGCCTGTTTGAAGCTAATTTATTTGCAAGAATCCCCAGCAAAGTCCCTCTGTTAAATAAAAGACATGTGCAGAAGAGGTTACAATTTGTCATTAACCGGCCTAAAGAGAAATGGAGGAATATTTTGTGGACTGATGAGAGTAAAATTGTTGTTTTTGGGTCCAAGGGCTGCAGACAGTTTGTGAGACAACCCCCAAACTTTGAATTCAAGCCACAGTTCACAGTGAAGACAATGAAGCATGGTGGTGCAAGCGTCATGATATGGGCATGTTTCTCCTACTATGGTGTTGGGCCTATATATCGCACACCAGGTATCATGGATCACTTTGGATAAGTCAAAATACTTGAAGAGGTCATGTTGCCTTATGCTGAAGAGGACATGCCCTTGAAATGGGTGTTTCAATAAGACAATGACCACAAGCACACTAGTAAATGAGCAAAATCTTGGTTCCAGACCAACAATATTAATGCCTCGCAGATGTGAAGAAATCATGACTAACTGTGGTTATACAACTAAATACTAGTTTAGTGATTCACAGGATTGCTAAAAAAAGCAGTTTGAACATAATAGTTTTGAGTTTGTAGCGTCAACAGCAGATGTTACTATTATTGTGAAAACCCCCTTTTCTACTTTTTTTTTTTACTAATAGCCCAATTTCATAGCCTTAAGAGTGTGCATATCATGAATGCTTGGTCTTGTTGGATTTGTGAGAATCTACTAAATCTACTGGTACCTTGTTTCCCATGTAACAATAAGAATATACTCAAAACCTGGATTAATCTTTTCAGTCACATAGCACTACTATTATTCTGAACACTACTGTAAATATATCAGTATAAATGGACTGCATTTATATAGCACTTTTCCATCTGCATCAGACACTCAAAGTGCTTTACAAATAATGCCTCACATTCACCCAGATGTGAGGGTGCTGCCATACAAGGTACTCACTACACACCGGGAGCAACTTGGGGATTAAAGACCTTGCCCAAGTGATTTTCCGGTCAGGCTGGGATTTGAACCGAGGATCCTCTGGTCTCAAGCCCAACGCTTTAACAACTAGACCATCACCTCCCCAACCACTAGACATCATCACCTCCCCATGTATCATCTGTACGCTCCTCACTGCTGTTCAAATGGACAATTCTGCCTGAAGAAAAGTCATATTTAAAAAAAAAAAGTCAGTTCAATCCCACGTCATATTTTTTAAAAAAAAAAGTCAGTTCAATCCCACTTGTCTTTTAATTTCATATCAAGTTGAGCTGCAGGAGGACATGAAAAACTTACCCAAACTATGGATTCTCAGATGAGGTGTGTATCGTCCAGGCTTTGGAAAGACCTATGAGCTTGACAGTTCTGCAGGACACAGCCTTCATCTCATTACTCTGTCCATCCAGGATAAAGAACACCTCTTACACACTCACATAACAACCAAGGCCCATGATTGTGCAACTGTGTGATTGAGGAAGAAAAGGTCTGAGGAGAAGGGGGGGGGGGGGGGGGGGTGATGAGGCACTGATGCAGTGTTTCCAAGAAAAGTGCAAACAGATATTCCTAGGGTCTAATGCCAGGATTTCACACAGGCTGTGGTGCACCCTTTTAAAATCCTCAGGCTCTGAAGCTCAGGCAGGACCCTAAGACACTCCAAGAGCACACAGTCTCAAAAATGCTTGGCTGCTCACTCCACATTTTTTGTTCTTGAGCAGAATCAAAGAGTTCAAGACAGTTCAGCCCATAACCAATGAGAAAGTTCCTTTGGTTCAGCAGTCCATAAAGGTGAAGAGACTGTTCATCACACATCTGCCCTCAGTCACTACAAAAAAAAAAAAAAAGTCTCACTTGTGCTCATGGTTCATTAAAAATGTTACAACTGATGCAGCTACCAAAAAAAAAACAAAAAAAACAAATAGATCCCTCACATGGGTTTGTCACCTGGAGCAGCAAGCTCTCTCAGTGAGAGCAGACAACTGGGCAGAACGCAGCCAGTCTGAGTGGGTGCGGAGAATGATAAGCAGGGGATACAGACAACAGTTTGTTGTCTTTCCCCCAAATTGAAAGGAATAATTCACTTGCAGGTTGCAAGGCAACACTGCTAATTTCCATCAAGAGATTTATTCTCCACTGAAAAATAGAACATAAACAATTACTGCCTAAGATGACAGTCAGAGCATGTTTTGTTCAAAATATTTCCTGGTTTTGAAAAAATTTTTGGTGTGGCTGATTGGAATTTTTAGATCTCAGACCAGTAAATAAGTGTCAGAGAAAGTACAGCTTCAGAATCTAAATTCATGCCATTATGCTGTGTTTTCTGTATCTATGAAGTTAGTTCACCTATTCAGACCCCAAGGCTGTTGGTGGTGGTACTTATCTCCGGATTTCATAGCATGAATTGAATGAGAGTCCACAATTCCCTCTGTAAGGGATGGCAGTCCTTTACAGCTGGGGGGACTGTGACAAGATGAGTCAAAAGTACTCTAAGACCATATTTAAAAAGAATTTTGACCAGTAATTTAAAACAGAATATTCTTAAGAAGGGCCTTTATTGTCATCGTACATAGTACATAACAAAATTTGTCCTCTGCATTTAACCCATTCTAGGAATTACAGTTAGACACAATCCAACCACTAGCAGAAGTGGGCAGCCACAGTCCAGCATCCAAGGACCAACTCCAGATGTAATGATGCTGCCTTGGTTAGGGGAAGAGAAAGGAGAAGATCCTAGAGTGGGGAGCAATCCCATGACCTTCTTGCTGTGAGGCATCAGTGCTAACCACTAATCCACAGAGTTAGTTGATTTCACTGGTAACATTACAGAACTTTCTGTGGCATCGCATTGAACTCCAGTAGCCAAATTAATGTGCCATGAATCTCAGTGGGTTTGGAAGCATTTAAGGGCTGACATTGTTCCAAACGTTTGACTCAGACATGCAACTCAATGCCAGAGCAAACACAGCTTGACTCTTTCCCTGAAGCCAACTTTATTACCACACATATCCTGCAGCATTAATGACAAAAGATCAGAAGGATTCATTCTTAATAACATACCCAGACTTCACTGACACCAGTCCTGCAGGTAAAATTTATGTCAATCACAGAATCCCCCATATCAAATTGCATCTCCAGTACTTCAAAGAAGTAATTTAGTGAGAAAATGTGAGCCACTGTAAATGTTGGAAAAATGATATTTAAAATTGCACCCCACTCACCCACACACATTTAAATCCAGATGCACATTTTAAATGCTGCTACTTCAAAGAGGTTGATAGGCAAAGGAAAATGAGATACCCTCAGCATGCCTTAAAACTCCCTTTTTACCCCTACGCACCCAGTTTTAAGGTTTAAGCTTTTATTCGGCCATGAAGACCATCCTTCCAAACATTTCTGTTTTGTGTCTCTTTGAGGTCTTCAAAAACTTAGAATTACTTGGTGGTCATTAAGAATAATCTATCTGAACAGAATATACATAAGGCAAGGAAGTTGATCTCATGAACATTAATCATTCATGTATTAAAGCTGGAAGATACACTCACCGGTCAGTATATTACATACACACACCTAATTCCAGGTTGGACCTCCTTTTGCCTTCACAAAAGCTTTAACTGTCTTAATTCATTGTGGTACAGTTTCACCAATTCACAAAGACAGAGATGCCAGGGTGCTGCCAGGCAAGGTACCCAACTGCACACTGGAAACAACTTGGGGCACCCCAGTGAGTTGCCGCCCACCTTGCTTTCTGCCCAAACCACCACCTCCCCATGCATACATAAATGCATGGAGTTTCTGCCATGTGATGGCTTGATTAATGACATAGTTGAAACTTTTAGTCAGGTTTTTGTGACATTGGCATGAAAAAAAAATATTGTGGAATAAACTGGTACTTTAAATGCAATTTCTTGTATTTTACGTATAGAAAATATGGTGCACTTTCAGAATATACCACCAAAAATGGTATATCATGTGGCTTTGTGTGTTATTGCATGATGTTTGCTGAAAAGTAGGCAAAAATTACCATTTTTGATGGCAAAATATTCTGAATACCCACATTAATCATTGTGCAACTTGCAAATTGTTACTTAGCTTGCTTACTATTAACCTAAGAATAAGAACTTATGTTGTCTACTTTTGAAAGAATATCACTTTCAGTGGTTGCAGTAAGTAATGATGTCATACTAACCTCTGTTTCCAAAGACGTCTGCGACAATTTTGTTAGGAAATTTTGACACTATAGGTAAGTCATGCTTTTAATTCCCCCATGTGTAGTTGACTGTATGGAAATAAGGCATTACCAAATATTCAAGTATATTCTAACATTAGCTAAGTAAAATGATTAGTTTTACTATGGCTACCCTATCAATTTTTAGTTTGTGAAAAAATACATACTGTTGTAAAAAAAAAACAAAAAAAAAACACTCAAATTCACTCAATTTTCAAGGTAGAGCTACTAAATAATCACTTATACTCATTTGTATGGGTTACAACCAGTTAACACTATTTAGGCCTAATGTTCTTAAAATGAGATCTTTTTTTTAAAGGCAAAATTCTTATATGTTTTTCAGAAATCTTCCAAGTTTGCATGTACGAGGTCTGTCCGTAAAGTATAGGTCCTTTTTATTTTTTTCAAAAACTATATGGATTTCATTCATATGTTTTTACGTCAGACATGCTTGAACCCTCGTGCGCATGCGTGAGTTTTTCCACGCCTGTCGGTGACGTCATTCGCCTGTGAGCACTCCTTGTGGGAGGAGTCGTCCAGCCCCTCGTCGGAATTCCTTTGTCTGAGAAGTTGCTGAGAGACTGGCGCTTTGTTTGATCAAAATTTTTTCTAAACCTGTGAGACACATCGAAGTGGACATGGTTCGAAAAATTAAGCTGGTCTTCAGTGAAAATTTTAACAGCTGATGAGAGATTTTGAGGTGATACTGTCGCTTTAAGGACTTTTCACGGTGCGAGACGTCGCGCAGCGCTCTCAGGCGGCATCATCAGCCTGTTTCAAGCTTAAAACCTCCACATTTCAGGCTCTATTGATCCAGGACGTCGTGAGAGAACAGAGAAGTTTCAGAAGAAGTCGGTTTCAGCATTTTATCCGGATATTCCACTGTTAAAGGAGATTTTTTTAATGAAAGACGTGCGGGCGGATTGCAGCGTCGGCTCGCAGCCGCTGCGACGCTCCGCCACAGGAAAAACACCTCTGTTGGAAGCCTTGAGGACACGTTGGAACATCTCCAGCTGATAAACAATTTCTCATATACTCACTCCACTGAAAGCCATCAAAAGCCAACTGGATTTTACAAATGGTTATCAACACGGAGGTGTTTTTCCTGTGCCGCCGCGCCGCGTCGGCTGCGTCCCGATGCCCGGACCCGTCCGCACGTCTTTCATTAAAAAAATCTCCTTTAATAGTGGAATATCCGGATAAAATGCTGAAACCGACTTCTTCTGAAACTTCTCTGTTCTCTCACGACGTCCTGGATCAATAGAGCCTGAAATGTGGAGGTTTTAAGCTTGAAACAGGCTGATGACGCTGCCTGAGAGCGCTGCACGACGTCTCGCACCGTGAAAAGTCCTTAAAGCGACAGAATCACCTCAAAATCTCTCATCAGCTGTTAAAATTTTCACTGAAAACCAGCTTAATTTTTCAAACCATGTCCACTTCGATGTGTCTCACAGGTTTAGAAAAAATTTTGATCAAACAAAGCGCCAGTCTCTCAGCAACTTCTCAGACAAAGGAATTCCGACGAGGGGCTGGACGACTCCTCCCACAAGGAGTGCTCACAGGCGAATGACGTCACCGACAGGCATGGAAAAACTCACACATGCGCACAAGGGTGCAAGCATGTCTGACGTAAAAACATATGAATGAAATCCATATAGTTTTTTATAAAAAATAAAAAGGACCTATACTTTACGGACAGCCCTCGTATTTACTGATTTATTCAATGATGAATCTAATTTATCCTGTCAGAACAACTAAGAAAAAAACCTTGATACCATTTTGAATTTGATCTAGCATAAGTATTACATGTGTAACAATTGAGGACTATCACCAAAATCTTGAGGATGTGTATTCTGAAGCACCCACATCAATGGCTTATAGTACAAATACATTGACTGTTGCTGTGTACCCAATTTGTACTTAATATGTGAATGAAAGCCTTGACCTCCAGAGAGTTGCTATTGTATTTATTAGTGAAGCTTCTGAAAAGAGAATGTTTGAAATACTGAGGCAGAAGTGTTCAGGACATGTAACTGGCAGAGACAGTGATGGCTGTGCTTCACAGTTCAAATCCAGGAAGGTTAATGACAAACATCTTTCCTCCAGAAAAAAAAAAAAAAAAGATTTTGCTTAATGAAGTTACATAGGACTACTATGAGGTCAATGAAGGGAAAAAACATTTCTGACAGTATTGGATCGATTGCTTTCTAAAGAGGAATAACAAAATGCAATGAGGGTGTAAGCAGTGTGTATGATACTGTTTAAATAATTCATAATGACGTAAAAGAAACACCAAAAAATTAAACGTTTAATAGAGCGGTGGACGCAGAAAGTATGCAGTTGTTTAGAAAGTCTACACAAAACTCTGCAACTGTTGTAAATCTACACATCACTGTAATACTGTACAATAAGCTTCTGTAAGTCTATACGCCAAGGCGAAAAATCCTTTTATCAGTACATACGTGGATTGATAGATTTTATTCATCCCACTGGACTTTGCTGGCAGTGAAGCTTCAAAACCACGGAAGAAGAAGAGGTGAGCTAAGCTTCCACGTTCAGAGGACATGTCCGCGTCCAGTCCTCATGGATAAATCTCTGCATGCAGTTGCCGGTGGCCATTCCAGGCACTTTCAGCTTCTAAGTTCTCTCACGATTGTGGCACATTAATAAAGTCCATTAACTCCTGGAAATAATGTCTTCTGCCTTTTTCCAATGTATCAGATCTCTCTCTCTTTCTCTCTCTGTCTCTTTGTGTGTGTGTGTGTGTGCGCACGCGCAACGTGAGTGCTGTTCATGTACCGTTTTGAGAATGGAGCATTTCCACACTGTCCAAAAAAAGTACGCAGGAGTGGACAGAAAATATAGCGGCAAGGGCTACATACGTGACAGTAAGCAACTGAACGCAAGAGGAACGCAACCACACACAAACACACACCAGCCTACACACAGACTATGCCAAAAGATGCGCAATTTTCCAGCATACCCCATACGCATCACAATGCAACTGTATGCACACCCAGTGTGAAAGGGGCTTAAATGTCACCAATATGTGAACAGAAAATTGAACCTTGCCATGTGTGAGCAGGTGCATAAGTGTGCCTAAAGCTGCTGGTGAGTATATGTCATTGTGTATCTCGCACATTATAATTATTACATTTGGAGCTACTTCACCAACTTTCATCTGACCCTCCCTTACAGCCTTCTGTGGCTGTCATCAAGGCCACTCACACATGGATAGAGACTGACAAACTCAGCTGCATGTCGCAAACGCATGTCCCCCCAATTTGGGCCCTCGCTCACGCCATTCCTTTCCCTCTCCGGGAGGCAGTGCAGCTTTAGCTGCACCATCTCCCTATTCCCTCCAAGCTTGGCTGCACGGTCACATGCTGCTCTGCCCCCCCCCCCCCCCCACTCACATTGCCTCAATTCAGATGGCTGACTGTTTCAAAATTTAACGTACATAAACAATCAAATATATATGTGCGGTTGTTTTAATTCTGATGCATGCCAACTATGTTCAACTAGTAATAATTGTTGATTAATTGCTGTATTTTTGTCTGAGGTAACTGGGTGTGAAATGACTTGCCCTTTTAGGGATCAATAAAGTTGTCTGAATCTGAATCTTCTAGCTTCATCTCTGTCATTATAAGGTGACTGCCTTTTCCAGGGAGGGTCCATTAGTCTTATGTTCCACTGGTCCTAACTGCTTTATATTATTTGATGTTGTATATTACAACCCCAAACTGATTTTAAAGTTTACTCTAACCCTAGCCAGGACTAGTGGACCCTAGGACTAGTGGGAAGTTCCCTTCTTGTCCTGCTTCAAACAAAAACTTACCATGATCAGGTCAAATTCTTCTCTGTTAAAAATGTACTTCACCCATGACAATATTCAGAAATAAGTGAATCTCAAAATACCCACACAAACAAACGGTTGTGCATCATCCACTTCCTCAACGGCCATCTGTGTGCTCAGCCTGCTCTCAGCACTCACATTTTGGCAAAATATGCTAAAATACGCTGTTTCAGTCTGTTGTTTACTCAAAACAAGCATCACAAAGGAAAGTAGAAAAGGACAAAATTTAGCATATTTTCAGTGAATCATTGAGCAACTGCCACATGAACGGCATGTTTATAATTTGAGATGAACTTTATTTTGTGAGAAATTAAGGATCCAAACTACTGCAAAAAGTCATTGTGTTTCTGTTAAACATGTCAACATCTGGAACACCTGTCCTGGCAATATTAAAGTACTTGGTACTTTAGTAGGCTTTGAAAGACATTACAAGAATAACAAAATTGCTTAGTTTAGTTGAATACTTAGGTTTAGAGATCTGTTATTACTTTGAGGTTGTGTGTGGTGTGCCAGTGTTTGTCTAGTTGTATTTTGTAAAACTGACTAACTTTGCACATTTTTTTCTTTTTGATAATGTCATCATGTGTGTGTATATATCTGTGTGTGTGTGTGTGTGTGTGTGTGTGTGTGTGTGTGTGTGTGTGTGTGTGTGTGTGTGGATATGTATTTATGAAATTGTGTTTATGTGTGCATGCGTGTTTTTCTTTTTTTTTAGTATAAGGGGTGGGTATTTATAAGCTTTGCTTCTGCCCTCACCCTTTCAGCCACACAAGATCACTGTAAAGTTGTTTGTTATGAGTTTTTTTGTTGTTGTTGAATTGTGTGCAGAATAAACTCATTCATTCATGTCCACAGAATATGTGGAAGTGGAATCTGCTGCAGGAATCTTTTTTTTCCCTTTATGATTTTTTTTTTTTAATAATGAAGAACAAGGTAATGTTTAATACTCTGGATAACATACTGTACATACTTTAATCTGAAATATAATCTCATGTTCTAAGTCTGACTGAGAATAAAATAGTTTTGTAATAATTCATATCCAATGGACATCTATATAAATATATCAATTTGCAATCCAGTAAATTGTTTTTAGTTTTCTTGACACCATTTTCAATGTTGCAGCAGGCAATGGCTTTCAATAAAGCACGTGTGCTTGCTTTGCATGACCATGCTGAAATGTTGAAAAGTGTTGAAAACAGGACATCCCTGCTCCTGGAGGACATCTGCACTGCATGTTTTCTGACTATCTCATCCTGCAGCCACAGCTAATTAACTCTGTCAAGTGTGCTCAGCCAATTAAGAGCTTGGAAACACCAGACTTAAAGCTAGAGGGTTGACCAAATTTCATAAAAAAAAAAAATTCTCCTGAAATTCAAGCATTATAATGTCGGCTTATTTTTAGAAAAGTCTTGTAACATTACAGTTCATTGTAAATCAAGAGAACATATTTATGGGGAGGGGGATTCCATAATGAATATCTTCTTTTTAATGCCATCTGCAGGAGGATGTGTGTGTGTGTGTGTGTGTGTGTGTGTGTGTGTGTGTGTGTGTGTGTGTGTGTGTGTGTGTGTGTGTGTGTGTGTGTGTGTGTGTGTGTGTGTGTGTGTGTGTGTGTGTGTGAGAGAGAGAGCGAGAGAGAGAAATGTTCATCTTAGGTGCATGTTCACTGTGAGAGACAATCTAAAAAAAAAATCCGGAAATCCCAATGTATGATTTTTTAATAATTTATTTGTATGTTACTGCTGCAAATAAGTATTTGAACACTTGTGAAAATCAATGTTAATATTTGGTACAGTAGCCTTTGTTTGCAATTACAGAGGTCAAACATTTCCTGTAGTTTTTCACCAGGTTTGCACACTGCAGCAGGGATTTTAGTCCACTCCTCCATACAGATCTTCTCTAGATCTTTCAGGTTTGGAGTTTCAGCTCCCGCCAAAGATTTTCTATTGAGTTCAGGTCTGGAGACTGGCCAGGCCACTCCAGACCTTGAAATGCTTCTTACGGAGCCCCTCCTAAGTTGCCCTGGCTGTGTGTTTGGGGTCATTGTCATGCTGGAAGACCCAGCCATGACCCATCTTCAATGCTCTTACTGAGGGAAGGAGGTTGTTTGCCAAAATCTCACAATAATGACCCCATCAATCCTCCCTTCAATACGGTGCAGTCGTCCTGTCCCCTTTGCAGAAGAGCACCCCCAGAGTATGATGTTTCCACCCCCATACTTCACAGTTGGGATGGTTTTCTTGGGGTTGTTCTCATCCTCTAAACATGGTAAGGGGAGTTGATTCCAAAAAACTCTATTGTGGTCTCATCTGACAACATGACCTTCTCCCATGCCTCCTCTGGATCATCCAGATGGTCACTGGTGAACTTTAAACGGGCCTGGACATGTGCTGGCTTGAGCAGGGGGACCTTGCTGCCCTGCAGGATTTTAAACCATTACAGCATCATGTGTTACTAATGTAATCGTTGTGACTGTGGTCCCAGCTCTCTTCAGATGATTGACCAGGTCCTTCTGTGTAGTTCTGAGCTTTCTCATAATCATCCTTACCCCACAAAGTGAGATCTTGCATGGAATCCCAGAGCGAGGGAGATTGACAGTCATCTTGTATTTCTTCCACTTTCTAATAAATAATCGTAACAGTTGTTGTTTTCTACCAAGCTGCTTGCCTGTTGTTCTGTAGGCCTACAGTTTTGTCCCTGGTGTCCACAGCTCTTTGGTCTTGCTATGGTGGACAGGTTTGAGTGTGATTGATTGTGTGAACAAGTGTCTATTATACAGGTAACAAGTTCAAACAGGTGCAATTAATAAAGGTAAAGAGTGCAGAATAACAAAGGATTCAGGATTCAAAGAAATGTTATTGTCATATGCACAGAAGAACATGTTCCCTGCACAATGAAATGTGTCTACTGCATTTAACCCATCCTAATTGCCAGTAGGAGCAAAAGTCGCCATTAGACGCCCGGGGAAGCGGGCCTTCCGTAAGAGGGCTTCTTAAAGAAAAATTAACAGGTCTGTGAGAGTAGGGCTGCAACAAATGACTATTTGGATTATCTATGAATCTGATGGGGTTTCGACATTTTTAATCGATTAATCGGATTAGTGGGGAATTTTTTAATGTGCCAGGGAAACAATTTTTCTCTCCGTCCATCACTTTATTTAACAACAGAACATTATTTGAAAACTTAAAATACTTGAAGATCAACAAAATGTCAAATGTCCTTTGGCTGTTGAAATATAAAATAATAAAGAATAAAACAGTTTATAATAAAGAACAAAAATAACTATTTCAAATGGCATTGTTTTTGTCAAAGTGCCGAGTTGCCATAAAACAACACTGAAACATATAAATGTTATAAAATATATGGTGAAAAAAAGAGGTATTTTTGTTGCTGCAAATGAGCAATTAGCATAACCAGTTAACCATAAAACCTAAATCAGATACTGTAGCCTGACTCATTATTAGAGCCCGACCAATATGGATTTTTTGAGGCCGATGCCAATAACGATATTTGGATGAACAAAATGCAGATAATCGATAAATCGGCTGATTTGCCGATAGCCGATAAATCAGCCAATATTATTATTTTTTTTAATGAATAAAATGTTCTTTTTTGGACCCTTAACAAAAAAGGTATAAGCTAAAAGCTTAAGCTTTGTCCTCATATTGATTAACTTTATAACAGAGAAGAATTTTCAAGTTCAAAAAATGCAATCAAGAATTAAACCTTTGTGAAATTAGCAAATACATATCCTTAAAAAGAGTTGTGAAATACATCTGATCTTGTACTTCTTGTTGCTGCAACTTAGATATAGGTTATATTACACGTAGAAAAACTTTTTTCAGTTGCAGACAAGTAATTGTGAAAGAAACACTATTTAGGAAACATTATTTTCACAAGACTCCTTTATTTTTCTATTCTGCAACTTTCAAGAACAAAAAAAACTTTCAAACAACCTTAGCGCAAGCAGAGGTTGATTTAGTGCTGGTGGCACATTTTAACAAGAAAACATGGACCCTGATATAACATGTGAGAAAACTATCATATAACAGTAAAATAAGATTCTTTTCACAAGACCCCGTAGTATGTTTGTGCAATTTTCAAGAACAGTAACAAAGAACTGTCTAGTACAAAAAAAAAATATGTGCAAAGTTGCATTAATCGCTAAAGAAAAGATAAATAACGTTATAAAAAAAAAACTCAACTCTACAAAAGTTATTCAACAAATCTTGAAACAGTCGCACTTCATTCTTGGTAACCTATTTTTATTCTCTTTGTTATGAGTAGTTTTTATTTTATGTTTTATTCTTTTACGTCTGTTTTTAATTAGGTATTTGAATTTTTTTTATTATTTATTTATTTAAATTTTTTATGTTGAACTGTTCTGTGTGAGGCACCTTGAGATGGCTTTTGTTGTAATTTGGCACTTTATAAGCTGATTAAATTGAAATTGAACAACATTTTATTGAGTCTTAAAGTAAATAAATATGAAATTGGTTACTGAACCCTTAAACTCTGGACATAATAAACTCTACATGGTGGATCCTTGATCTCTGGACATAAACAGAAATAAAAATGTTAGTTTTTGTCAAAAGCATTTCCTTTCAGACATTATTAGTGGCATGAATGTCTTTACATACCTATGAGCTGAGCTCTACAGCTCATAGACGTCTCATTTTGGGAGAAAAAACATTTTAGTCAATTGTAGTTTATTGTCTGTATTGCAACGTTTGTAAGAGGTGTCATTTTATTTAAAGCGGCGATTCATTTTGAAGTTATTAATTCTGAGCGGACTCTGTTTCAGCACAGAGCTGCGCAGCGTTTGAATCTGTGACAAAGGAACGGAGGACGATTCTCGTTTGTTGACTACAACAAGACAAGAGTCCCAGTTAATGACTTTAATACACACAAAAATGACTCATGATATTTTAATGGCTTTGAGAGGGGTTAAGAAGCGGACTTACCGCTTCTGAAGAACAGCAAATCAAAGATCCACGAGCCATTGAATCGAAGCATTGCTTCAGAGTCACGCTTCAAACTGGAGTCGTGCTGCAGAAATGGTTGATTACACGGTCCAAAATAAGCATAATGGTCCAAAATTATATCGTAACGGGCCGTAACGTAAGGCGAACGGCAGTAATTCCCAGAACCCTTACAGACGACGAGTGAATCTGAATGTTTCAACCTCTTAGCAGTAAACAAAAGTTTTTCATTGCTAGAAATAAGGTCTACACAACGTGGGCTTAATAAAAAGTGTGACCGACGCAATGAAGCACATTTGACACATTACTACATAAACTGAGTTAATCAAACTGAGTTGAACTGAAATGGGAGAAATGTGGGGTGAATGTAATCGCAAAGTTATTACAAACAACATCCTTATAAACTTGTATGCTTTTGTCAAGCCAATCAGTGCAGTGTGACGCAAACTACGGGGGCGTTGATGAACACATTTAAGCAGGGGTGTAAGCAGCTCTCAGTTGAAAGGAGTCAGAGCTCCATCTATTGGACAAACGGTGCAAGGACATTTTACATTGCAGACAAAAATTATTTCAGTAACTGTTCTGTTTATGAGAAATTATCGGCGTTTTATCGGCAAAATTTCGGCCGATGGTGAGTACTTTAAAAAGGGCTCATATCGGCCGATAATATCGGCTGGCCGATATATGTGTCGGGCTCTTCTCATATGTGCAACATTCTCTGTATAACTTGAAAACTCATCATTCATTGTCATTTCACAGACACATGTGACTCATGTCTCTTTCTCTAAAATTGTATTGTAGCATTATTAGTTATTATTACTATTATTATTGTTGCTATTATTATTAATATATAAATAAAAATAAATTAAAAAAATATTATAATTTGTAATACATTTTGACTCTTTTACGACAAAAAGCGATGAGCCATTAATTATTATACAGAAAACAAATGCATAAACATGCTGAAATACCAGCAGCTTAATGCTAACTTTAACATTGAAAACACCATAGACATGCTAATGCGTTAGCATAAAATACATCTATCAACTGTTTCAGAAGACCATAACAGGTCAGTTTAACATAAAAAGGTAAATATTCCTCACAGACATATGCTCTTTAGGGTTTTAATGGAGAAAAATTAAGATAAAGCGAAATAAAACAAATGAAACTGAGGCAGCAGCTCGAAGCACTCCTTCATTGGTTCAAGATTCAAAGCAAAGCTCAGTTGATTATATGGAAGAAACGAAACAAGTTATTTAGCAACTAATCGATGACTAAATTAGTTGACAACTATTTTAATAATTGATTTTAATCGATTAACTCGATTAGTTGTTTCAGCTCTATGTGAGAGCCAGAATTCTTGTTGGTTGGTAGGTGTTCAAATACTTATTTGCAGCAGTAACATACAAAAAAATTATTAAAAAAAATCATACACTGTGATTTCCAGATGTTTTTTCAGACCCCTCCATGATTTCTAAGTGGGAGAACTTGCAAAATCGCATGGTGTTCAAATACTTATTTTCCTCACTGTACATACGAGGTCTGTCAAGACGTGTGGACGTGTTGATAACCATTTGTAAAATCCAGGTGGCTTTTGATGGCTTTCAGTGGAGTGAGTATATGAGAAATTGTTTAACAGCTGGACATGTTCCAACTTGTCCTCAAGGCTTCCAACAGAGGTGTTTTTCCTGTGGCGGAGCATCGCGGCGGCTGCGAGCCGACGCTGCAATCTGACCGCAAAACATTAAAAAAATCTCCTTTAACAGTGGAATATCCGGATAAAATGCTGAAACCGACTTCTTCTGAAACTTCTCTGTTCTCTCACGACGTCCTGGATCAATAGAGCCTGAAATGTGGAGGTTTTAAGCTTGAAACAGGCTGACGACGGCGCCTGAGAGCGTTGCGCGACGTCTCGCACCGTGGGAAGTCCTTAAAGCGACAGTATCACCTCAAAATCTCTCATCAGCTGTTAAAATTTTTACCGAAAACCAGCTTAATTTTTCGAACCATGTCCACTTCGATGTGTCTCACAGGTTTAGAAAAAACTTTGATCAAACAAAGCGCCAGTCTCTCAGCAACTTCTCAGACAAAGGAATTCCGACGAGGGGCTGGACGACTCCTCCTACAAGGAGTGCTCACAGACGAATGACGTCACCGACAGGCGTGGAAAAACTCACGCATGCGCACGAGGGTTCAAGCATGTCTGACGTAAAAACATATGAATGAAATCCATATAGTTTTTGAAAAAAATAAAAAGGACCTATACTTTATGGACAGCCCTCGTATGAGGCCTCATTTATACTTTGTAAAGGAACAGTATCAAATACAATCAACACTCAAGTTCTTGAGCAAGGAACATTTCACCATTTGACAACAATTAGTACATCATACTTTACTGCACTGCCATTATCTTCAGCCAAACAGATCACAGGTTTCACAATGACACCGACCTTAACAGAATAGAAAATATCACCAAATATAGACTCTTTCAAAATTCTTCAATTGCACAAGAATATTATGTATGTACTATAATGTTCACACCACCTTCCAAAAAGAGAGGGAGAGAAAGAGAGAGAGAGAAAGAAAGAGTGTGTGTGTGTGTGTGTGTGTGTGTGTGTGTGTGTGTGTGTGTGTGTGTGTGTGTGTGTGTGTGTGTGTGTGTGTGTGTGTGTGTGTGTGTGTGTGTGTGTGTGTGTGTGTGTGTGTGTGTGTGTTGGAGAGCTTCGGGAATAAATCTGAACAGCTCGTCAGCTCACCTGAGCCAAAGTGCGACCTAAAGGTGAGTCAGTTCGCAGCTGAAAACCTCCAAGGACACAACGAGCAGGAGGAGCAGCAATCGTAAAGTCCCAAAGTTCTTCAACTTACTCCAGCAAAACACACAGAGACAAAAACATATATAACCCAAACGTCTGTGGGGTTTCTGTTTTCGCCAAAAACAGCAGCACTTTGATAGATCCATGGGCGACCCAAGCCATGAAATTTGACAATGCTGATTGGCCAAATATTTATTGTATTTCCTTAGCAACCACACACAATTTGCCCCCATGGGCACCAGTTCTATCGCCCACAAGACATTAAATTTGGCGATGCTGGTTGGCCAAATACTTATTAATCTGCTTTGCAACATACACAATTGGTCATTTTGCTGCACTTCAAGGGTGGATGAGTGAGCGCCCAAGACAAGAAATTATACATTCTCTGCTTCTGTAGGTGGAAATGCAACGCTGAATGAGAGTCAGTTGTTGGAAATGTTCTTCTAATAATTCAGATTACATGCAGGCACATACTACTAAGTAAAACTGACACTACTAATACTTTAAAAAAAAAAGTTTTATCATTTTTTCCCCTCCATATCTGGCATGGCGACGCACCAGCACCCCCTATGGGCCAGCCGCCACTGAGAGATGTGCAAAATCAGTGCACCTTCAAATTGGAGACAACCTGTGCAAACTGCCACACATGGCCAACCGCAGGGGCCAGTACACACAAGTCACATTGATACAATAGTCACACCTTATTAAGAACAAAATGTATGACCACCTGCATGAAAACCTGAAGAAGATCATGATACACACAATTTAGCCCAATACCACAAACAGCACACGTACGTCTCCCTGACGTCAGCACGATGTATCAACTTCCACTGCAGAGATGTCTCTGTAAGGTCTTTTGATAATTAGTTGAGGATGACCATTAGACACTGTTTGAATGACTTAAAGCTAGGGTAGGTAACTCTGTTCAGAAACACTTTTTGTTATATTGGGTGAAATGGTCCCTTTATCCTAACAGTCGTCAATACATTATGTATTCAGAAAAAGGAACAACAACAACAACAAAAAAATTCAGATGTCTGTAGCAGTTCTTCCTGCTCGTGTCACCGGGCTCAACGCCCCCCTCTGTCCTTCCCTCCTTCGCGTGTGCACACTCATCTCGTTTCACCAAAGAAGTTCACTTTGGTACAATGGCAGAGGGAACACCGCCGAAACTGTCACTTCCACCGGATTGTGCCATGTTGGACTAATCATTTTCTCTGCAAATTGGCCATTGAAAATGGCTGTAACCACTTCCTGAATCACAGAGGACCGCTCCAGCTTCAGCCATTCGTGCGCACCCGCCTAACATGCTGCAGAAAGCATTTAGAGCCTTCTAAAAAGGCGATTATTTGTCATGTTTACATTGTCATGGCTTGGTAAAACAGTTGTGTGTTCTTTCCTTCTCCTCCTCCTCCAATAGCAAGTTCACACATGAGGATGCCAGAAACAACCATTTAGCCTTCTTGGACTGTGATGTTACGATTGGAGAGAACAGGCAGCTCCAAACAGGGGTTTACAGAAAACCCACTCACACTGACCAATATCTGCTCTTTGGGTCAAACCACCCCCTTGAACACAAGCTCAGTGTGATCAGGACTCTTCAACACAGAGCCCTACAGGTGCCCAGAACTGCAGAGGGAAGGGCTAAAGAACAACAACGTGTCTGGAAAGCCCTCACAGTATGTGGGTACCCACGATGGTCCCTGGATAAAGTGCAGAAGTCCCAAAGAACAAAGAGACCAGACAGATAGGAGACGGAGACAAGAAGAAGAGGAGTGTCTCTCCCTTATTTAGCAGGAGTAGGGGAAAAACTACAGAGGATCTTCAGACAGCACAAAATTCCAGTTTACTTTAAACCTGTTAACACCTTTGAGACAGAAATTACTTCACCCTAAGGACAGGATCCCGAGTTACAAACAGAGCAATGTAGTGTATTCTATCAGATGTCAGGAGAACTGTAAGGAACACTACATAGGTGAGACTAAGCAGCTGTTACACAAAAGGCTATACCAGCACCGCAGAGAGGGCACCAGTGGACCTCAGTCTGCAGTTTATCTCCACTTTAAAGACACTAACCACACGTTTGAGGACAAGGAAGTTAAAATCTTAGCCAGAGAGAAGAAATGGTTTGAGAGAGAGGTGAAGGAGGCATTGTATGTGAAACAGTTGAAACCGGGGACGGGGTCTGAGACAAGCTTTGTCCCCTGTTTACAATGGGGTACTCAGGTCAAAGCATTTTCAGTCTTTTGTTCATGGTAATGAGTCATTCACGTCATCAGGAGAGCCATCAGGGGAAGCATCAGTCCCATCGTTAGGAGGGACAGCTACCCTGTCATGAGGAGGGTGCTAACTAGAGCACAATAGGTGCTAATTAAAGCAATTGTTTAGTCACTAGCCAATAGCAGTCTGCCTCTCGGTAGGAGGGGTCTGGTTAGGTTTAAACTCCAGCTTTTGTGGCTTCTGTTTGTTCTTCTCTACAAGAATCAAGACAGAAGTTAGACTACCAGAGCAAGAATTTTAGCTGAGGAAGCTTCTGTAATTTGAAGCGAAACGTCCTTGCGTCAAGCAACCCAGTCCAGTCGAAGATTCAAGCTTCTCCACTATGGAAACCATCTGGACAACTGAGAGCCTTCACAGAAACACTTGCTCTGTTCACGTCTTCTTTACTCCACTTGACGAGCTGAAATGTACAAAAAAAATCTTTCACGCATAATGGCGTGCTACTGGTGTGATCTAATCGCCAACACGATGTGCAGCTCGTCAAGTGGAGTAAAGAAGAAGTGAAGAGAGTGAACAGAGCTTTGCCCCTCCACACAACACGAACAAAAGGATGAGAAGCAAAGCCTTTGACAAAGGAGTTAAACGTCTTGAAAAGGCCACTGTTGTTTCCCCCCTTGTCTTCCCAGAATGCATCACGGTCAGCAAAGATGGTGGTATCTGCAACTGAGTCTATGGATTTTAGAGCGACACACGCCATGTCTGTGCATGCAGTGTGAAAGGCCCTTAACTTTGAGAGAGAGGACGTGTGATCACGTGCATCAAATTAATAAATGGATTAATTTGTCTTATGACTCCCAAAAGAAATGTCTATCCCAAGGCTACACCCTTCCCGACACTGGGCAGGAGGTCGCAATTCTGCAGACCCAGCTAACACTGACTAGCTATCGGTAGCCGTCTAGGACATTTAAATAAAATTATAATGTTACTGCAGTTCATATGCTGGAAACATATTTAGTTGAAGAACTTGCTAATAAAAATAGACATTAGCCAGTACAAGATAAGATTAAATTAGTTTCTACAGTGACTTGTGACTGTTTCCTAAACAATAAGCTAATGAAGTGTTCATGCTGCATGTATGTTTCCAACTGGAACTACACTAAGGGCCCCTTCACACATAACACGACTGAGGCACAATGCCACATGAAGGAGGAGTCAAATGCCAATCAGAGCCACATCAAATGCTTCGTACAGCTGTCACCACAACCATTCGCACACACAACCTGCCAAAAGACAGCGAGTGCCCATTCAAGCCCCCTCTCGGCAGGTGTCGGCCAAATTCCAGGTGTTGCACATGAACATCTAACACCTCTGGCTAGACACTTAGAAAAGGCAGGGCTATTCGTGGTCCCAGTACAAGAGTAGAGAGCAGGTGACCACATTTGAGCTGTTTCTGAAAATTGTCTAAGTGCAACACGAGTGTGGCGTAACGTAGCAACACATGGGTGTGTCATTAGCATCCCCACCAACACACATAGCTTGTGGAATGTGTACTCCCCCCCCCCCAACACACATGGCTTGTGAAGTGTGGTTGTCGTTGCTCCCCACACACACACACACCATGAATCCAACATTGTCGGCTGTGGCTGAGGGTCCTGGAGTCCGGTCGCTGTCCAGTGTAGTGCGTTGCTGAAACAGCTGACCAATGTGTACTGCAACTCAGCTGGTTAACATGCAATGCACATGTATGGGCGGGCACTCATGCCCTCATGAGGACCAGCCACCGTCTGAGCACGTAGCATGGTGTGAAGCCGGCCGTACAGGCTGATGTCACATCCACCACATAAATTGTAGTTTACATGACAGACAGAGGAAGTGGTAATTAAAGAATTCATTCATGTCTGATTGCTTTGCCCATACACTTTGCTGTGGACATACAGCACATGTCAGCTGACCGAAAACTGTCAGCTGGACCTAACCATGCACCAGTGGTGGGCACAGATAACCAAAAAATTTACTTTGATAACAGATAATCAGATAACTGAAAAATTATCGTTGATAAAGATAAACCGATGAACCACCCAAAAATGTATCGGAAGTTACAGATAACCGATAAATTCCAGTATTGTCTCTGGTACATTAGCAACCGCTAACAAGCTGAATTTAAGTTTTAACACCACGGTCGCTTTTGGAAACATAAAAAGTGACAAAAGACCCAAACAATGAGTCAGCAGCACTTCTATGTTTGACAATGCTGCCTCCTTCTGGAAGCTACATGGCTACAACACTGAAGCACCCTGAGAGCAGCCACAAAGGCAGCTCTCTACCAATCACAATGCTCCGGTCAGGTGTAGGTCTTGAAAAATAAAGGCATCCTGACTTATGGTTTTGTGTGAATACTGATAGAATAACTCCATTAATGTCAATTCTGTCATTTGTACAAAGGTAAAATATAACATATATCTTTTAATGTTGAATAATGCACTAATTCTGATGTTTTATTTATTTATTTATTTAATATGGACATAACATTCACATTGAACAAATCAGATGCAATGTTTTAAGTGTTATAGCAAAATATGCTAATTTTCAACACCTGTCCATAGAGGGCTTTTAGCATTAACACAATACAAAATTTACACAATTTACTGTCTGTGTTTTGTAACAAACACAGACAGATCACAAAGGAATCTGGGTAAAAGTGCCTCTGCTAAACACTGATTGGTTCATTCATTCATTATGTAAACCAACACGTTAATGTGACGTGTATCGTGTGTTGGTGTTTACAGACAAATGTGCTTTTGTAAAATATTCCATCTTTTATTTGTAAAAACAGGCATTTTTATGGAGCCCTGGAAGTGTCATCGCAAAATGTTGTGTGCGCATGTTTTATTAGTGCAGTGCGCATGTTTTATGATGTGCACACGTTTTATGATGTTGTAAAATGTGCACTCAATATTTTGTTGACACATAAATGTTGGCTTTACACTGTGCGGGTTTTGGCCCTTTTTCAGATGATTTTTCATTCATGTGAGAAATTTTTGGACCAAGTTTCAGGTTAATTGCGTGTCCTGCATCGTGTAGTGTACATCGAGTAACAAGCTGCAACATCTCACGATCACCTCCTGATCGCCAATCATATGGCTGAATGAAAATCAAACCCATTTGATATTATTCTGGTCGGCAGAACTGACCCAAGGCATACGCCAACTACGCGGTCGCTTAGGGCCTCCACGCCACCAGGGGGCCCCGAGAGCACCGAGACATTGTGATAAAAAAGTAAATATATACATGAAATTAAAATAATATTGAATAATTTAAATGAAATTGTATTACACCCGAAAAAAAATAAATTCATTTTGACAAAATACCAATACTAGGTTAATTGATGCCTCCTGTTGGCTGCTGCCACCGTTGGGCAAATTTAGATGCACTGCTTGGGTCAGATGGTTGATGACTAATCGTGAGGAATGAAGTGAGTGCAAGTCATGTCTCAGAAAAGAAATGATCCCTCTGGAGTGGAGAAAAGAAAAAAGAAGTTGGAAGACAAGAAAAAACAACAAGACAAAGGTAGGTTTGCAATATTACAATTTTTGTTGTCATTATTTGCGAAATGCTCCGTTCGTTTAGTGTAAAGTGCTTTAGGTGTCTTAAAGTCAGAGGCGATTGCTCTAAGACTGCAAGGGAAGCTCAGCTTCCCCTAAAATGTCAAAAAATAAGTGACCAAATATATACTGTTGTGTGTACATGTCATTGACTAAATATGCGCTACAACGTGCTCAACTTTTGTTCAGAATCAGCTTCTTATCAGTGGTAACGACGCGGCTTTCCTCTCACTCAAACCCGCAGCTTCACAGTGCTTTAAACAGTGTGGACGCTGAGCGTCCACAGACTTCAATAGCGACAGAAAGCATGCAGCGAAACGAGACGAGTCATTGGATAAATGCTGGGCTTTGTCCCGCCCATTGGACGCTCAGCGTGTCTGGGGGTCTATGGGGCAGTGGGCTGGCCTCGGCTGGCCCGGATGCTCAGCTTCTGCATGATTGGTTGATCTGTCTGAGGCGGAATCCCTTTTTGATGGACAGCAAAGTGAGCGAATCAGCGATCTTTTGGTGTAAACATTCGTGGGAGCATTTTCATTCTGTTCTGAGTTGAACCGGAGACTTTCCTAATCCTTTTAGCAGCATTTTCTTTGTTAAAAATGACTAGCGGCAAATCGAGCTTCTATTTCTGGTGGGGTTTTTTTTTGTAGCTGCTTGTGCTTATGTGCGAGCTGCACATAATGGCAGACAATTTGAATGTTGTGGACCGGATTTTGGCAATGCCATTTGATAGTCTTCCTTACGAAGAAAAACTTAGAGTTAAACAGCAGGGCAGATCAACTCCTCAGATTAATTTGGTGCAAAAGGTGGGGAAAAGTAGCTCAGCTCTCAATGGTTTGCAGGCCAAAGTTAAAGCAATAGCCCCCAGTGCAATGTTTGTGCATTGCTATGCACACAGATTGCTGTTATGTTGTGGATTTCTATGTTCATTTTGGAGATTATTTAAGTATTGTATTTATTATTTAAGTATTTAATTTTGATTACAACTTTATTTTTCTGTAAGATAATGTGAATGTCATTTGATTCTATTTTGTATTTGGATATTGAACATTTTGCACACCATTGGACATCTGAAAGAAATTAAACTATTTAACGTGTTTACTATAAATGCAGTCTCCTGCTTGCTGATGTTACTTTCAAATAGTTAAATTAATGAGCCATACTTATACATCACTCTGTATGTAGAAGTTAATTAAAACATATTTATGAATTTGCTACCCCTTTAAGGTTAAAAACAAGAATGACACCTGTATGATGTAAGATAATTACAAATAATGCTAATGACTGTGGGTACTCTACACACATAACAGTGTAGCCTATGGAATAATGAGGCATCTGGTGCTGAGGTGATGGTAGGGGGGGCCCAAATGAAATTCTGCTTAAGGCCCCATAAAGGCTTGGGCCGGCCCTGCTAGTCGGCTGTCGTGAGGGTGTCCTGCTGCTGCAGAGCTACAAGCATCCAACCGCTCGCACTGTGCCTGTGCAAACACCGCAGAGCTGTCTTGTAATGTTTTTTGCTGTTGTTGTTTTGTTTTTAAACTTAATTTGTAAAAAAAAAAAAAAAAAGCCATTTGCAAAGTCAAAAACTTGATTTGACAACCACCTGATATAACCGGGATCAAAATAAATAGAACACTGCCATCTACTGGTGCCCAGATGCTTAGTACTTAGGGCGAATACTGCCATGAACACTACTGGCCAGTAGATGGCAGCAGAGGCCTTGAAAACTTGCCAAAACAAAATTCCAGATAATCCGTGTGTCTGCTACATTTAAGATGCATGGAATTTAACAAACGCAAATACAATAATGTCTATAAACCCAGAGAATATATTCACGAGAGTTTTAGGCACTAGAGTTTAATGCTACTGTCCGTGGAGCCTGAACAGAGTGTCTGAAATGCATTTGTCCTGTCGTGAACGTACTGAGATTACCCATAATGCACTGCTGGGCACAGCATGTGCTCACAAAACCTTAAAAATTAGCACATTACTTTAAAACTAAAACATATATCTGATGTTTTCACTTTATAAAACTTCAGGCATGACAGTAATTTTAAATAACTTTGATTTTGATTTGAACCATAAGTTAAAAATGTATGCCTCTGGATGACTTGGGTGATATTGCCAATGTATCAGTATGGTGTTAAAGAAATTTATTTTTTTTTGTGACCAGTTCTTCTTTCCCTGCAGAGGGTAGAGTGGCTTCTCCTGAAACTAGCTTGCTTCTGTTCACAGAAGGTAGAACTACACATCTCTTAGGAAACTTTCAACAGGTAGGTCTCAATTGATGTTAAATTTTAAAAATGCTTGCTGCTGTTCAGCTTGGTTTACTACGTTATCGGTCTAAAAGTTATCGGATGACAATTCATCGGAAAATAATTAGTCCGATAATGGTTTTTAAAGTTATCTAAAAAGATAATAATGAAAACATTATCTTTGATAATTATCTGTTATCGGATTATCGGAAGTGTGCCCACCACTGCCATGCACGCAAGGTGTAAAATTAAGGACATAGACATCAGACAGATGCAGGACAAAAAAAAAAATAATAATAATAATATATGCATAAAATTAAAATCACAGAATACAGGAACAGAGATGAGCCCTATTTTTCTGTGAGCTGACAACGTCCGCAGGCAAAGGTAGGCATGTCCCCCTGCAACCTGCAGCTTTTCAGATATCTGTGCTCGCAAGTCACAGCTGGGGAACACCTGTAGTGCCTTGTAGATATGAAGTCGCATAACTTCATTGTGAAGCATGGACGTCGGCATGCTGTCCTCAAAGTAGAAATAAATTAAAGCACATATTGCTTCAGCTGACCGCCACCTCAGCCCACCACAATGCTGGTGAATATCATGCCATGCTGTAAATCACCGCAAGGCACGTGTCACTATGCGGGATTTCCCCACATTGTAATAATTAAAACACATATCACATTTGCAACGCGGTCACCAGCAAAACACTATGCACTGGACATGCCATGCCGGCTGATGCGTTCATGAGATGGGAGGTGGCTCTTCATGCAACCGGAGCCCGGCTGATGTCTTCATGAGAGGAGCGCATCAGGTTATTCATGTAGAACCTAAGAGGGAGAATAGTAATACACATCATTTCATTACTTCCTGGTGTGCATCTGGGCGGAACTGAGTCCTCTCTTTATAACAAGAATAAAGTATTCTAAATTGTGGCGCTTTTGAATTTTTTTTGCTCCACTGCTGCTTGCGTGACTTTCCATGTGCTCCCACTGTGTTTCTGCAGGCCTGTGTGACCGTGTGCCCCCCTCGATAGCAGGTGGAATGTTTCACGGTTCCGCATTTTGTTTTTGGTTCACAAATTTTGTGTGGTGGATGCCACACAAAATCCAGTTAGTGCCGATTAGTGGATGCCAGATTTATGATGGATCAGGAGCAAGTGTGGCTGTCAGTGAGACAGAGAGACCCTTTCAGCACATAACTAAGTCTTCTCCAGGTCTGAGGCCATCAGGCTGGTGCCTATCTCTGGATAGTGTAGCGTGAAGTAGGGGGTGCATGGTATATCTGGTTTAACCAGTACACAGTATAATTTTGGTTGATGGTAGAGATTTGGACTCCACTGAGAAATTGCGTTAACGCCCACGGAGTTTTTCAATCCAGGAAAACTCCTCTGTGAAGCATCTGTGTGTGAACACAGAGCCGCTCTCTGTATTTGAACCACTGCTGCAGAGGGGAGGGGGGGTGTTCTGAGGCGAGGCCTGTCTCTCACTGAGACGAGGAGTGAGACACAGTTCTGTTGCTTAACACCACAAAACCAAGACAGTAACCTGCAATATTTGCAAAGTCATTGTTTATTTGTTTCAGCAAACGCAACAAATGCGACCTGAATCAAACATTTGAGAAAGTACCACATTAAATAATGCAAGGATTTTTTTAAACTGGAGCAGAAACACAAAATGGGGCAGAGAATGACGATTTACCCAGACTGACTTCAAATATGAGTAAATTATTATATATATATATATATAACATTTTTTTTTTTTTTGGTGGTGGTGGTTTCATGTTGAGTTTTGTAAATGAGAAAAAGCAATCCGTCCTGAAAATGGATCACGTATTCAGAGCAGGGGTGCCATCTAGTGCTCAAGAGATGAAACTTCAGCCACTGTCCCAACAATAATTAAATTCATTTAATTCTTTCACCAAACCATCAAATCTTGGCTTGCATCTTAGATGTACCTTCTAGAAAATTATAGCTGTAGTTTTGAGATCTGCACAACGTTCTCAAAATTACATTATATGTTTTTGTTTTTTTGTTGTTTTTCTTTATTTTCATATTTACTTTTGCTAAGGGACCCATTCAGAAACACAACCATTATAATTTTTACACTTTGGTTAATTTGACGATATACGTATACCATTACTGTGAAGGGTTCAATTTATACCGCAATATGAATTTTAGGTCATATCGACCAGCCCTAGCGTGAAGCTGGTGAAAGTGAGATCCTCCCTGGATGGGGCACCAGTGCATCAGAGGTAACGTCTATAGCAAAGGGTGGTACCCGTTTACAGCTGGTACATAGCCCTATGGAAAGGACTCTGTATGAACTTAGCTGCAAAAGAAAGGGAGTGAGGAATGCAGTGAAAGGTGTCTATGAAAGACACACCATTTCTGCAGAGATTTAAACCACATAAACCCCATGGAAAGGATTTTGTATGACTGCAGAGGAAGCACACACACAGACATGTCTTCCTTCTCTGTCTCGCTCTACACTCAAAATGTCAATAAATGTACTTGATTTAAATGTGTAAATGGTTGCATATGAGCAGAATACATTCAAATATTGTCTTTTTACACAGGAAAATTATGTCAAACTCAATATTAAACTCACAGATTTTTTTTCAGAGTAGAGCATGTTGCTTCAAATTAACTTGTTTATCAATGTCTGTCATTTTGAAAGCCTTGGTCTTGTGGCCACCAAGATCCCGTGCTGCTTTTTAATATTCTACTTAAGAGAGCCATTTGTACCACTGCTTCTCTGTAAGCAGAAACACCAAATGAATCTGGACACTCCCACAGAGTCAGTGCTCTTATGATTTAATGTGGAATGATTATTATCACACTTGTGCTATTATAACACAGATTCACTCTAAAAACATTAATCATGTCCAGGCTATATTAAACAGCATGCAATATTCACACAGCAAGAGAGAAAGTTACAAGTCAGATGCTAGTACTACTACTAAAACACACACACACACACGTGCACAACAAAAAGCCTCAAATGTATGCCAGAACTGCATTTGGCAAGCATCCTATCTACCACAACACTGCTGCAGCATTAGCATAATTCTAACTGTTATTTGTTATCAAGGCAACCATACAATGTGAAAGTGAAATGTTTCTGCTTGCTGAGGAGACACGTACACAAGTGAGCTGTCTCGTTAGTAATGCACAGCCAGTACCTCTTATTTCATGAACCAGGTTGTGTTAGGCAAAAAAAAACAAAAAACACATCAGACCAGATTGAAAGAAATAAATTAAATGATGCAGCTGCTCAAGTGTTTATGTTTGGGTGCTGATGTACTTCTCACATCATTAATGTGCAATTGTGTTGAGCTCCCCAGTGTGAGGTTTCATTAAAAGTTTTTTGTCCTGGAATAGAATGCTACGTATAGGAAATGTCAGATACAAATTCCAACTCATTAACATGCAACGTGAGTCCTCAGAGATGTGTCCTGCTGTGGATTCACCTTAACCTATTTCCCTTTGTCCCATAATAAATTAAGGGATGCTGAAATTAAGCTTTGAAATGAACTATTCAGAGTGCTGAAAGAGCCAGCATGGTCCCTTGACATGAACACTCAATAATACTGCAAACAAAATTAAGGGCCATCATAGAATGATTCCCAATAACTGCTAATTAAAAAACAGACATATAAATTGTCCTGCACATACTAGTGCTTCCTGAACTACAAATGAATTCATCTGCAGCTAATAAATCTTTTTTTGTTTTTTTAGATGAGACCATCTGGTTTACAAATCACTACAGGCTACAGGACATGGGATGTGGCTTAACAACTGCACAGTTTTACCTCAGACTTTGCAAACACTTACTTCTCCAGTAGCTACCGATTGATTTTCACACAAATAACATTTTTACACAATGCTGAAGAGATGCTCTTTATTGTACCGGTTTTGATTCAAATCTTAGAGCCTGAGTTCTTTCTGATGGAAAATATATCTCTTTATGTCCATATTTGTCTTTCACAAAAACTGAAATTAACTTCTTCAAAACTAAGATGGATAAATCTGAAAATGCTTCAACAGGGACAGGATAAATGTAACAATTTCATTATTGTTGCCTCCAACTCTCAAAGAACACATATGTTAAGATAGCCAAACATAGTACAGCTACAGTGTTTACCGTCTTTGACAAACTCAGTGTAGAGGCATTTGAGGTGTGTACAAATCAACTTTGCTATTTATGTGCAGCATAATTTGTGCATCCTTACTCTTTTCTCACAGTAGACTGAGCATCTTTGGACTGTGGACAAAACAAGAGATTTGAATGCATCACTTTGGTCCATGGAAAACGCTGATTAATATTTCACACAATTTTTTAGAGCAAACAACAAATCGATTAATCAATAAAATAACAGGGAGATGAACTGATAATTAAAATAATCATATGTGAAAGCCCTAATATCTTGTATTTCTATGGAGCCAGTAATGTTACTGGACATGCTGTGGCATGACAGGGAGAAAGATATGCTATGGGCCTGTCATATTGTTTCTGCAAACAACACATGGTACAAGTACACCATGCTACATTTTAATTTGTTTGCCATTTTGAACACAAAAAGTAATTCAGTATGCTGACAGCCCTGTTTCCACTGAGCGGCCCGAGTCTGGCATGGCCTGCATTTCCACCTCCAGCAGAATCCTTTTGTTTGGTAGGCGGAGCATGTAGACGTTGACATACACCGCGTGGCCTCAACCCCTCCACACGGAGGGCAAACAGAGTAATTTAACATTGTTTTAATTTAATTTTATTTTATTTTTGTCTTGGTGAATCATTAGATTAATTTTCATTGTGTGCAAAATGCTGAAGAATCGACTAATGTCTGTGGTAAATGCTAACGTGAATGAATGAGGCGATGTGACTCAACTTTTAAAATACTTGTACGTTATTTTTTATTTATTTTTAATTTTTTTTATTATAACAGCTTGGGACTCCGACGAGGGCGGTCGCATCTTCTCCACTCTCCCTTATCTCTCTCCCTTTAACCTTCAAGTCCCTACTTCACCAGACTGTGAATTCCTCGAAACTATATTGGATTCTGGATCTGTTGGACTACTATTGGATTAACCATGGAATTGATCAGCTGGTCTCTGAATGCTATTGACACCATTTTTTTCTACAAGAAGATTTATTCATTTTTGGTCTCATGGCAGCAGGGCTGGTACTTTTTGGCTTATGTGCTGCCCTGATCTACCGGAAAATTAGCAAAATGGCGGCATCAAGAACCAAGGGCCCTCGCTTGTCCGTCATGATTAACGAGGTTGGCAAGGCAGTGCATTCTCAGATGGCATTGACTCTTGAACTCAGACGCAAATTGGATGACACCTTGGAGATGATGCGTGCCTTGCAGTTGAAGCTGAAGGTTTCGGAGGCCGGTGAATATTCTTAATTCATAATTGGGAATTTTCTAAATTCATAATTGGGATTTGGCTGTTCAAGTGGAACCGTTAAAAAGTGTTTTTCACTGCTCAGCTACAACACTCCAGGCTTATCTAGCCTCAAGGACAAATTGCCCACTGTTTACCTCCAGAGGAATTTATTCAGGCCTTGTGTTGTGTGGGCCGCTGAAGAGGAGGTACTGCTGGCCCACCACCACCAGAGGGCGCCCTGCCTGGAGTGCGGGCTCCAGGCACCAGAGGGCGCTGCCGCCTCACAGGAGCAGCCGGGGTGACAGCTGTCGCTTATCACCGACGACAGCTGTCATCAATCATCGGATCTACAGTGGTATATCAGCAAGACGGCATGTCCACCTCATTGCCGAGATATCGTTCTACCTGAAAGGTAATATCCTCAGCCTGACTGCTTGATAGAAAGCCTTTTTGTGATTTTTGTGAGTGATAACAGACTTTTTCTCCAACGAGAGGTGGAGGTAGCTTCCCTGCCGTGCAGATTGCTGGGTGCAGACGCACCCACATTTAACTGTGTTTTTGTTCCTCGCCAGCAGTACCAGGTCCGACACGCGGAGGCAGTGGCCACCTGGGAGTTCGGGACTTGGCGGCTCCAGTATTCCCGGGGTCTGGTGGCGGAGGAAATCGTGTGGTTCCGGTTCTGCTTTGGACAGGCGTCTCCTATCCTCGAGCCTGCCCACACGACACCTTGTAATTTGGCCTTTGATCTATTGTGTGATCTGTTGTGTTTGTTGTGCACGTTCGCAACAGTAAAGTGTTGTTATTTGACCTATTCCATTGTCCGTTCATTTGCGCCCCCTGTTGTGGGTCCGTGTACTTACACTTTCCCAACACCTTGGTGAGATTATTCAGCTCCATTCTTATCTCAACCCACAAAAACAATAAACTGACAGACTTACACATGGACTGAAGCATGCTCCAGCTTTTCCCTTTCACCTCCCTTCCTGCCTCCCCCCAGCAGGCCCCCTTTCTTTCCAAGCTGGCAGGCGGCGTGACTCCAGTTGCAGCGGCTACCACACACTCACATCGCCTCGATTTGGAAAACGGACTGTTCAAGTTCAGTGCACGTAAACAGTGTCAAATGTATATGTGTTGTCTTAATTCTGATGTGTGCCATTATTACAGTAAACAAGTAATAATTGTGGATTAATTGCTGTTTGTCTGTGGAATGTGAGTGTGGCAATCTCATTGTTGTAATGACAATGATAACAAAGCTATCCATCCATCCATTTTTCTTGGTGTGGCACAAAGCACCAGCGTTCTCTGGTTGAGGCTGAGAAATGCACCAGGAGAAGACAAACACAGAGGAACTTCTTATAAAACACTACTTTCTTCAGGCACAACAAGGAAATAAAGTATTTTTAGAGGTCTTTTTTACAAAATAAGGAACCTTTATGTGGATACCGTCCTGCGCACTGGCATGGACTCCCAAAATTTCCTGTATGATTTCCTGTATTGTCTATTGTGTTGGTAACATGGCCCAAGCACAGGGTCACCCCTTTGAGTCCAGTCTACTTGAGGTTTCTTCCTCAAATCATCAGAGGGAGTTTTTCCTTACCACTGTCGCCTGAGTGCTTGCTCTAGGGGTTGGTTAGATGTTACTTGTGTGAAGCAACTTGAGGCAGCTTTGTTGTGATTTGGTGCTATATAAATTAAATACATTGAATTGATACATTTTTGTCAGGCTGTGATGATGAATCTGACTGAAACAACGCAACAGGTAAGATTAAGACTTTATATTTACTCAGTGTGTGAATGGCTTAAATATTTGAAACTGTCTGAACTGTTCGCATGAGGATTGCAGCTTTCAGTTGTTGAGCCTTTCAATTGTCAGCATCAATGGATGCATTTAGACTTATGAGTAACATGTGTCAACAATCGCATGACTCACCTATAACTTATGGCCCGCATATATGGGACATATGAGACTTCACTGGCATGCATCGAAAATATTATGCACGCCAAAGCTTTTGGCAATGAACTCGCTGTACTATGATGTATGCCAATGTGCTTTTACAACCCCAATTCCAATGATGTTGGGACATTGTGTAAAATGTAAATAAAAACAGAATACAATGATTTGCAAATCCTCTTCAACCTATATTCAATTGAATACACCACAAAGACAAGATTTTTTTTTTTTTTTTTTTTGCCAGCTTGCACTCGACCGAGATGGACGCACTTTTCTCCTCTCCCTCCCTCCTTATCTTTCCTGCTTCTGTGGCATGTTGTCTGTGAGGCTGCAGCTTTGCTCTTCTGGAAACGACAAAAATGGATCTGTTAAAGTGGTCTCTGAACGCAATTGACACTATTTTTTCTACAAGACATTCGGGAGCGGAGGACCCGACCTGTCCTGCTGGGACGCATGTGATGGCTTACGTGATGGACTTGTGGAGGAGATGGCAGGTCATGTGCCTTTACATGCTTTCTGTGGAGGACGTCGAAGATGTGTACATATTCGGCTTGGTGGTGACCGGCTTTCTGATGTGTGGTGCGGGCACTCTGCTGGTTTACCGGAAAATCAAGAAAGTGGAAGCAGCTTTGATTGGTCCTTCCAGGCTGCCCTATATGATTGATTCGATTGGGAAGGCAGTGGCTGCGCAGTCGGCGGGGGTTAACCGCGCGTTGGAAAACATCTCGAGCAAGATCGCAGCCCTGGAAACCCGCTATGACCGTCTGTGAAGACCACATTCTACATTCAGATGCATTGAGAGCCACTCTGTTCTCAGAACTGTGGAATCTTTCAGGCGTCTGTTAATCTGGCTATTCATTTGGCTTCCCCAAATACAGCTGCACTTCAAGGTCGCTGTGATAAAAACCTCCTCAGAAGATCAACACTTAAGCCTCCCCCCTCCCCTCAGCTTCTCCAGCTCTGACGTGAACTGTGTTAGAACTGTCCAGGACTTCTCAGACTGCGCAGGGCTGTTCCCTCCCCCCTCCAGGACTGTCGGACAAGGCCGTTGACAGCGCTGAACAGGCTGCCTTCCGGAGTGTTCTGATAAACTGGTCCTTTCAAATCTCGGTTGTCGTCCCGTGTCCTTGTTTTGTCTCTGTGATTATTGTTTTTCTGTGCTGATGGGAATTTTTTTTTCCTCATTGCCGCTGTGTAATGCAGCAGCTATGAGGGTTTTTTTTCTTCTCCTTTTCCCTCGTGTTTTGCTTTCATATATATGTTTTATGTACCGGGCCGGCCTATGTGTTGTGTGTTGTGTGTGTTGTTTGTTATGGGTCGGTGTTGGTTTGCTCAGCCCTGCTGTTGACCAAGGCAGGGATGTACATCTGGAGCTGGTCCCCGGGCGCATAATGGCGACTTCTGCTCCTACTGGCAAATAGGATGGGTTAAATGCAGTAGCCACATTTCATTGTGCAGGGAAGATGTTCTTCTGTACTGTGCATATGACAATAAAATTTCTTTGAATCTTTGAATATTTAATGTTCAAACTAATAAACTTTGTTTTTGTGCATATATTTGCTCATTTTGAAATGGATGCCTGCAACACACTTCAAAAAAGCTTGGACAGTGGTATGTTTACCACTGCGTTACATCACCTTTCCTTATAACAACACTCAATAAGCATTTGGGAACTGAGGACACTAATTGTTGAAACTTTGCAGGTGGAATTCTTTCCTATTTTTGCTTGATGTATGACTTCAGTTGTTCAACAGTCTGGGGTCTCCGTTGTATTTTGCGCTTCATAATGTGCCACACATTTTCAGTGGGTGACAGGTCTGGACTGCAGACAGGCCAGTCTAGTACCTGCCCTCTTTTACTACGAAGCCATGCTGTTGTAACACGTGCAGAATGTGGGTTGGCATTGTCTTGCTGAAATAAGCAGGGCCATCTCTGAAAAAGACGTTGCTTGGATGGCAGAATGTGTTGCTCCAAAACCTGGATGTACCTTTCAGTATTGATGGTGCCATAACAGATGTATAAGTTGCTCATGCCATGGCCACTAACACACCCCCATATCATCACAGATGCTGGCTTTTGAACTTTGTGCTGGAAACAATCTGGATGGTCTTTCTCCTCTTTTGTCCAGAGCACATTATGTCCATGATTTCCAAAAACAATCTGAAATGTGAACTCATCAGACCACAGCACACTTGTCCACTTTGTGTCTGTTCATTTCAAATGAGCTTTGGCCCAGAGAAGGTGACGGCATTTCTGGATGTTGTTGATGTATGGCTTTCACTTTGCATGATAGAGTTTTATCTTGCACTTGTAGATGTAGTGACAAACTGCGCTAACTGACAATGGTTTTCTGAAGTGTTCCTGAGCCCATGCGGTAAGATCCTTTACACAGTGATGTTCGTTTATAATGCAGTGCCACCTGAGGGATCGAAGGTCATGGGCATTCAATGTTGGTTTTCGGCTTTGCCTCTTATGTGTAGAAAGTTCTCCAGATTCTCTGAATCTTCTGATTATATTATGGACTGTAGATGATTGAATCCCTAAATTCCTTGCAATTGAACATTGTGAAACATTGTTCTTAAACTGTTGGACTATTTTTTTTCACGCAGTTGTTCACAAAGTGGTGATCCATCTTTGCTTGTAAACAGCTGAGCCTTTTGGGGATGCTCCTTTTATACCCAATCATGACACTCAAACAGGTGTTCTTTGAGCATTCATCAACTGTCCCAGTCTTTTGTTGCCCTGTCCCAACTTTTTTGAAACGTGTTGCAGACATCCATTTCAAAATGAGCAAATATTTGCACAAAACAATAAAGTTCATCAGTTTGAACATTAAATATCAAATTTCAAATCAAATTTATTAATTTATATAGCGCCAATTCACGACAAAATCGTCTCAAGGCGCTTCACAGCATAAAAAAACAATTAAAAATGTAAAACACAATAAAAACAACCATAAAAGAAAGACAGCAGTAAAAGAATACAAGATTAAAAACACATCATAACACTAATGATAAAACAGGGAAAATAAATGAGTCTTTAAACATTATTTAAAGGTCTCCACAGTGTCCGACTGCCGAATGTGTGCCGGCAGATCGTTCCACAGAGCTGGGGCACGAAAGGAAAAAGCTCTGTGACCAGCAGACTTTTTATTCACCCTGGGAACACACAGAAGTCCTGCACCCTGAGAACGCAGGGCCCGAGCTGGTACATAGGGGCTTATCAAGTCAGCCAGATAGGGAGGTGCAAGTCCATGAACAATTTTATAAACTAAAATCAGTACTTTAAAATCCGATCTTGCAGAAACAGGAAGCCAGTGCAGGGATGCCAAGATTGGCATAATGTGGTCAAACTTTCTGCTCCGTGTCAAAAGTCTGGCAGCAGCATTCTGAACCAATTGAAGACCCCTGATCCTGGACTGTGGTAAGCCAGAGAATAGAGCATTACAACAGTCCAATCTAGAAGAGACAAACGCATGAATCAAAGTCTCAGCATCAGCCATAGACAGAATAGGACGAATCCTCGCTATATTTCGCAAATGGAAGAAGGCAGTCCTTGTAATGTCTCTAATGTGGAGATCAAAGGACAACGCAAGATCAAAAATTACTCCAAGGTTCCTCACTTTATCTGTATGATGTATAACACACGGACCTAAGCTAAATGCTAGCTGATCAAATTGATGCCGATATCTCGCTGGACCAAAAACCATAATTTCAGTCTTATCAGAATTTAAAAGTAGGATGTTACTAGACATCCAACTTCTTACTGATGCAAGACAATTTTCCAAGGATTTTATGTGAGTAAGATTACCAGCAGTTATTGGCATATACAATTGAGTGTCATCAGCATAGCAATGAAAGGGAATCCCAAAACGCCGCAATATATTCCAGAGGGGTGCTACATAAAGAGAAAAAAGCAAGGGGCCCAAAACGGATCCCTGAGGAACCCCAAACTTCATGTCTCTACGATCGGAGGAGGTTCCATTACACAATACACAGCAGGAACGACTGGACAGGTACGACGTCAACCATGCAAGAGCAGTTCCAGTAATCCCAAAGTGATTCTCCAGCCTATTGAGTAGAATATGGTAATCCACAGTGTCAAATGCAGCACTAAGATCCAGCAGCACCAGGACCGTAGTGATATCCGAGTCCATTACTCGCAAAAGGTCATTCACTACTTTAGTAAGTGCTGTCTCTGTGGAGTGAAATTTTCTAAAAGCAGACTGCAGTGGCTCAAAAAGATTATTCTCAGTGAGGTAGTCCACGAGCTGTCGCGAGACCACTTTTTCCAGGATTTTAAAACAAAATGACAGATTTGATATTGGTCTATAATTCTTCAATACACTAGGGTCGAGATTAGATTTTTTAAGTAATGGTTTGATCACTGCAGACTTAAAACACTTAGGAACAGATCCAGAAGTTAATGAGAGATTTATAATTTCCAGCACAGTTGGTCCAAGAATGGGCCACAGGTCCTTAAACAGTTTTGTTGGTATAGGATCAATTAAACAGGTTGTGCTTTTAGTAGACGTCACGAGAAATATCTTGTCTTTGTGGTGTATTCAATTGAATATAGGTTGAACAGGATTTTCAAATCATTGTATTCTGTTTTTATTTACATTTTACACAAAGACCCAACTTCAGTGGAATCGGGGTTGTAACTTATACAAAACTTACCAATAATTTATCAGACATATGCCAGCGTATTCAGTGTATTTTAATACATTAGCACAGTGGCGGTTCTCCACTGAATTACTCCCCAGGCAACACTCCGTCCGAGCCCCCCACCAACCCCCATAATAAAACCAAAAATTTTGCAAAACAGCCAGTTTTTTTTATTATTATTATTAAATTATTAATGTTTTACAAGTGCCCCTGAAATTGCAATTCAAATTGACATCAAAAGCATGCAGCCTACAATATTACTCCAAAACAAAACATCAATGAACTGTAAGTTTGAATAAACATGTCTTACATTTGACTTTAGTAATCTGTCTTTCAGGAAGGAACAATTAGCTCTTTTATTAAGGTACATATTTGTCTCAACATTTAGCTACACATTTAGCTGGATGTTTGCACATACTGGGCTAAATGTGTAAATACTTTGCATAAACTAATTTGCAAAAGTTTTAAGTTTGACAGAAATTTGATCATGTAGTGTTTGCCTTTTTTCCCCCCAATTTTTGGTCTTCATCTGTGGATCAAACAAAAATCTAAACTGAAATGTTACTAGCATTCCCATGCCAATTAAATCAAATGTGATTATTTTTCTCCATTAAACAAACAGTTAATTATGATGATAAGCCTAAATTTAAATTTCATTATCATTGTTATTATTACTGTTATTATTTTGTCAGTGTATATGACAACAAAAACAGTTGCCAGCTGCTCGAAAATTATTATACACACTCATGCAGGCACAGAAAAAAGGGTCAGATTCAGTCACTTCAGCTCATAATGTGAACACAGCATAGGTTCTAAGCCATCTTTACAAATAGGCAGGCTGTCCTTTTTGCAAACATTTTAAAATAAAATCAAATGAAATAAAATCAAACTTTTTTCCACAAGTGGGCAGATTCAAACCTGTTTTTTTACACTCTGCTTTCAAATGCCTTTTATTTCATAAACTGGCTGCCTCCCTCATTTGCTGCCTGATCCGCAGAGAAATGTGGTGCGCACAGCTCAGGGTAAAGATGAATCCTCTTGGTGTGCAGCAGGACATGTCACACAATTCAGAAAAACGTGCAGGAATTATAGACCTGTATTTATAATTTTGTGAATGAGAGTGTTATTTGGAAGAAAGTCGAGGTGTAACTGACTTCACCCCACAAACCACCTCCCTACCCCTCCACTTGTCCCTCCCATTAGAGAAACCCAGAGGTGAACTGTCCTCTGCGTGCAGCGCACCCCTCCCATTTCATTCACCATCTCACTGCTTCAGCAAGCAGGGGTGCCTGCAGCTGCCTGCAGGGGGCAGCAATTTGTCAATTGTACACACACTGACAAGAAAACCATTTTGCGGTGGAGATAATTTTTTTTAAGTGCTCGTCCCCACGGTGCCGCCCCTCCATAAATGCCACCCAGGGTGATGGCCCGCATGGCCCATATCAAAAACCGCCACGCATTAGCATATATGCAGGCATCAAGGTGTGTGACAGGGCCATAAACTCAAACTGAAAACCAGGGGAAGGAGCTGCCATCTTGTCTGCAAACACAGATAAAGCACTACAAGGAGGGTAACATTAGGAATTTACATCAGGCCACGGAGCAGGTGATTAGAGACCCTGCAAGGTTTATGACAAAGGAGGGTGTGGAATCCATGAGCTTAGAAGGGAAATCAGTGCAGAAAATCCACTATGGTGATAACGCAGTTTAACTGCCATGGAGGGAAATTCAACAAGTTGAGACTGTGTCCATAAAAAATCATGAAGGGATATGCTTTGCAAACTTAGTACCCATTACTACATTGGATGATGTTGAAATTGAGGATGGCCTGCTGACTGTTCCAGCAATATCAAAGATTTCCTGTCTTCTACCTACAACTTGCGTGGAATGTCTGAAACCTAAACCTACTTCCAGACATCTTATATATGCTACTCTGGAACCACCCTAAACCCAAACAGTCCAACCATCAACCCCACTGAGGTCCACGGACTGGGTATCATTAACATAAGATCACTGTCCTCAAAATCATTGTTGACTAATGATCTAATTATGGATCATCATTTACATATCATTGGGTTATATGAAACCTGGCTTAAACCTGCAGCTGTCCTCCCCTTAAATGAGGCCTGCCCACCGGAGTACACATTTAGTCATGTCCCTCATGATGCAAAGCACGGCGGGGGTGTTGCTCTTATTTATAAATCAAGGCTTAGCTTATTAGCTGTTGGGGTCTCATTTAAGCATTTGATTCTCCACTCTGCCCACAATGCTATCTATTGCCATGGTCAGAAGAATAAAAATCAGCCATATTAATTTGTCATTATATATAGGCCCCCTGACGCACACTCTGAATTCTTAGATGAATTTGGTGTGTTCATCTCGAACTTGTCAATGAGTGCAGATAACATTCTGATTATTGGTGACTAACATTCATATAAATTAGCCTTCTGATCCCCTCTGCAAATCATTTACGGAAATTGTGGCATTAGGATTTCAGCTATGCATTCAGGACTTGATGCACATTAGTGGAAATATCCTGGATTTTCAGAATCACAATCGCCTTTATTGTCATTGTAATTTACATTGCAACGAGATTTGAGTGCAACTCCAAAAGGTGCTTTTCTGAGGTGCGAGTAATTGTTAGCCAAATAAAAGATAATGAAATTTAACAAAATAAATTATTTAAATATATGTACAACTAAAATAAAATGTGAATGTTCTCACACGTGCTATTACTGTCACAAATACTGACATCTTCTCCTTCCAAGATGGCGCCACGTGAAGGCGCCCTGGTATTCTGGTGCTCCCTGTTTTGTCTGTTTTTGTGCGTGAATCGTGTGTCATCGTGCCCCTACACCCGCGAGGAGCTTCTAAACATCAAATCATCAACACCCACGGACATTACGCCAGTTTTTTTAGTGCCTGCAGCTGAACTGGTTCACTTTTGGCCAAAAAAGTGAGACGACAGCGGAGAGGGAAACGCGCTGGAGCGCTCGTGCGCCTCAGACGAAGGGGCACGCACACGCCCCTACCTGGGATATTTCTCTCCAACGTCCGCTCACTCCACAACAAGATGGATGAGCTGGCACTGCTGATGAAGAAGAATAGAGATTTCTCCTCATGTTGTGTACTGTGCTTCACGGAGACGTGGTTAAATGCACAGACACCGGACTGCGCGCTCCAACTAGAGGGATTCCAACTCCTCCGCGCAGACAGAGACCGAGCACTCTCTGGTGGAAAAACTAGAGGGGGAGGACTCTGCTTCTATATCAACAACGCCTGGTGCTCCGATGTGACTGTGATCTCCCTACACTGCTGTCCCTCTCTGGAATATCTCCTCATAAACTGCAGACCGTTCTACTCTCCACGTGAGAGTAACTCTCTCATACTTTGCTCTGTGTATATTCCACCGAGCGCAGACGTGCACGAGGTGGAGCGCGCGCTCGCGGATCAGATTATGAGCGTGGAGAGAGACTTTCCGGACTTTCTTGTTATAATTCTCGGTGATTTTAACAAAGGGAATCTCAGTCAGGAATTACCAAAATACAAACAGTTTGTTAAATGCCCGACCAGAGAAGGGAGCACGTTAGATCATTGTTACACGACAGTGAGCGGCGCCTACCACGCGGTGGCCCGTGCAGCTTTGGGACTCTCAGATCACGTGATGGTCCACTTGATCCCCATGTACAGACAGAGACTTAAACTCTCTAAACCTGTTGTGAGGACGTCTAAAGTGTGGCGCAATGAAGCTGTAGAGGAGCTACGTGCATGCTTGGCCACCACGGATTGGGATATGTTTGAGGCTTCAACAGACAGTCTAGATGACTACATGGACACTGTGACGTCATATATTCATTTCTGTGAAGACAGCATCATCCCACAGCGTACCAGGGTGAGATATAACAATGACAAGCCCTGGTTCACACCTAAACTCCAGCAGCTCCGTCAGCAGAAAGAGGTGGCTTTCAGAGAAGGAGACAGAGACAGCTATAGAGGTGCAAAGTACAGATTTAGGAAGGAGGTGGCAAAGGCTAAATCCATGTACAGTTCACGTCTGCAGCAAAGGTTCTCTGCCAACGACGGCCTCTGTGTGGAGGGGGTTGAAAGAGATCACCAACTACAAGGCCAAAGCACCTCGTTCTATTGACGACCTCAAGCTGGCCAACGGCCTGAATGTCTTCTATTCACGCTTTGAAGATAAGGACTCACACCTTCCCACCCCCCACACAACTGGATATTCAAACACTCTGGATCTCCCTCCTCTCACTGCTGCCCTCCCCACTCCCCCTGTTGCCCTCTCGGTCCAAGAGGAGGACGTGAGGAGACATTTCAAAAGGCTGAATCCACGTAAGGCCCCGGGCCCAGACTGTGTCTCTCCTGCCACCCTGAGACACTGTGCTGATGAGCTGGCCCCAGTCTTCACGGGGATCTTCAACACCTCCCTGGAGTCATGCCATGTTCCAGTCTGTTTCAAGTCCTCAATCATAGTTCCAGTCCCCAAGAAACCACGCATCACTGGACTTAATGACTACAGGCCTGTGGCTCTCACGCCTGTAGTCATGAAGACCTTCGAACGCCTGGTTTTATCCCACCTGAAGTCCATCACCGACCCCCTCCTGGACCCCCTGCAGTTTGCCTACAGAGCCAACAGGTCTGTAGATGACGCCATAAACCTGACCCTGCACTCCATCCTGCAGCACCTGGACTCCCCAGGAACCTACGCTAGGATCCTGTTTGTGGACTTCAGCTCTGCATTCAACACCATCCTTCCAGCTTTGCTCCAGGACAAGCTTTCTCTGCTCCATGTGCCCAACTTCACCTGCAGGTGGATCACAGACTTCCTGACGGACCGGAGTCAGCGCGTGAGGCTGGTAAAAAATGTCTCGAACACTCGGGTTCTCAGCACAGGATCTCCACAGGGCTGTGTCCTTTCCCCTCTGCTCTTCTCCCTCTACACTAACTGCTGCACCTCCAGCCACGACTCTGTAAAGCTCATCAAGTTTGCGGACGACACCACCCTCATCGGACTCATTTTGGATGGGGAATGAGTCTGCCTACAGGAGGGAGGTGGACCGGCTGCTGACCTGGTGCAGCAGCAACAACTTGGAGCTCAATGCCCAGAAAACAGTGGAGATGATCATGGACTTCAGGAAAGCCACATCCCCCCGCCCTCCCTCGCCCTCACCAACAGCCCCATCACCACTGTGGTCTGTCACTGCTTCCTCGGTACCACCATCACCCAGGACCTCAAGTGGGAGTCGACCATCAGCTCCCTCATCAAGAAGGCCCAGCAGAGGATGTACTTCCTGTGGCAGCTGAAGAAGGCCAAGCTGCCTGTCCAGCTGATGGTGCAGTTCTACACGGCCATCATCGAGTCCATCCTCTGCTCCTCCATCATGGTGTGGTATGCCGGGGCCACAGCCAGGGACAGACACAGACTGCAGTGCATTGTGGCCTCTGCTGAGAAGGTGATGGGCTGTAGCCTTCCATCTCTCCACGACCTGCACGTCTCCAGGACTCTGGGCCGAGCAGGTCGGATCACAGCTGACCCGTCTCACCCTGCAAACGGTCTGTTCAAACCACTCCCCTCGGGCAGGAGGCTACGGTCCATCCGGACCAGAACCTCCCGCCATAAGAACAGTTTCTTCCCCTCTGTCGTTAGACTCATGAACTCCTCATAACTCAGTCACTTTAAGCTTAACTCTGTCACTTTATCATTTTATCACGTGTCACTTTAGACAGTGTACTTTGGTTTTTAATTGCACTCCTCCCTCTGCACTGTTTTTTCTGTTTCTCTGTTTTTCTGTTGCACACAGCCTTTCGTATTTCTTTTTTTATCTTATATTTTATCTTATTTTTACACATGTTATATTTTATCTTAGCATTTTATCTCTTCTTAATGTTGCACCATTGTACCGAAGCAAATTCCTAGTCTGTGAATCCTGTTCACTGGCAATGGCAATAAACTTCTTCTGATTCTGATTCTGATCATGCCTCTTGCTTCAGTGGTCTCTGATCACTCACTTATTAGGTTTACAGTTTTGCTGCCATGTTTAGTAGAACAACCACCTTATTTATCACTACAGTGATGCATCAACTCCTAAACTACAACTGAACTCGAAGCTGTACTGCCTGATTGCTTCAAGTTTGGAAAATGCCCAATAAGTAGACAGTCTTGTGGATAGTTTAAACTCAGTGCTCAAAACTTCACTTGGCACCTTTGTTAAAACCACGCCCCCCAAAACACAGCCACCTTGGTTCAATGACTACTTGTGTGACCTCAAGCATGAGGCTCGACATCTGTAACAGATATGGCATTGTTTAAAATTAGAGGTATTCCACCTTGAGTGGTGTGATGCTATCTTAGACTATAAGCATGCACTACTGGCTACAAAGCGGACCTATTACTCTGATTTGATCAATTAAAGCAAGCATAACTCAAAGTTGTTGTTTGACAGGGTGACAACACTTAAACATGGACAACAACCTGTAGTTCACTCTCCTTATACAGCACAAGATTTCCTGGATTACTTTGAGAAGAAAATAGAAGACATTAGGTTGAGCATATCCCAGCATGCCTTAACCCAGCCATTACACCCTGCTATTGAGGTGGGTGCCATTACTGAGGTATTACCTAGATTTACAGAATTTGATAGTAATGTCTACAAAAAAAGCACAACCTGCTTATTTGATCCTATGCCAACAAAACTGTTTAAGGACCTGTGACCACTCTTGGGCCAACTGTGCTGGAAATTATTAATCCCTCATTAACTTCTGGATCTGTTCCTAAATGTTTCAAATCTGCAGTGATTAAACCATGACTTAAGAAATCTAACCCTAGTGTATTGAAAAACTATAGGCCGATATCAAATCTATCATTTTGCTCTAAAATTTTGGGAAAAGTGGTTTCACGGCAGCTTGGGGACTACATTACCGAGAATAATCTTTTTAAGCCACTGCAGTTTGCTTTTAGAAAATATCATTCCACAGAAACAGCTCTCACTAAAGTGGTGAATGATCTACTTCTACTACTACTATGTGCTGTTAGATCTCAGTGCTGTGTTTGATCCTGTGGATCATCATATTCTACTCGATAGGCTGGAGAATCATTTTGGGATTACTTGGAGTGCCCTTGCATGGTTGACGTCATACCTGAGCAGTCGTTCTCACTGTGTTTTATACAATAACACTACCTCTTGTCAGAATTGGGGTTTTGTTTGTTGGTTCTGTTATGTTTAGTCTCTTGCTGGGGTTTTCCTGTTCGGTCTGTCTGTCCCTTTCTCTCTTGTCTGTCTTTGCTGACTCTTGGTGGTGGGTGTTTCCCTCTCTCTCTGGTCACAACCTCCTTCTGGTTCATTCCGTGCACACCTGTCCCTAATCAGCACTTCATCACCTGGGTGTATTTAAGCTCCTCACTTCCCCTGGTCATTTGCCAGATTGATGCAACTAGTGCATTCTTTCCAGCTCTGTTTGTATTCTCGACCTGCTTGCCTCTTCTGTGTTCCGATTACCTGTCTGTATCCTCGACCATGCCTTTGCCTGATGTTTTTGGTTTTGTTACTCTTGTTGGACTGCTTTACTGTGTACCGGACCCTGTTTACTGTTTCAGTAAACTGCTTTTACCTACAGAGCTTGTTGTTAGAGTCCTGCATTTGCATCCAGCCGAACCAGTTATCCAGACCTGATACCTCTAACCTTAGTGACATGAAGTTTGGGGTTCCACAGGGGTCCATCTTAGACCCCCTGCTTTTCTCCCTTTATACAGCATCCCTTGGGCACATATTATGGCGTTTTGGGGTTACCTTTCACTGCTATGCTGATGATAGTTATACATGCTGGTAATCACATCCACATAAAATCCTTAGAAGATTGCCTTGCATCAGTGAGAAGCTGCAACTTCCTACGTTTAAACTCTGATAAGACTGAAATGATGGTTCTTGGTCCAGTGAGACATCGGCATCAATTTGACCAGTTAATGCTTGTCGTAGGGTCGTGTGTCATACATCACACTGACAAAGTGAGGAACCTTGGGGTAATTTTTGATCCTACATTATCCTTTGACCTCCAAATTAGAGATATTATGAGGAGTGCTTTCTTTCACTTGGAAAATATAGCGAAAATTTGTCCCATCCTGTCTATGGCTGATGCTGAGACCCTGATTCATGCGTTTGTCTCTTCTTGACTGGACTAATGCGATATTCGATTTTATGGTTTACCGCAGTCCAGTATTAGGGGTCTCCAATTGTTTCAAAATGCTGCTGCCAGAGTTTCGACACGAAACAGAAAGTTTGACCACATTACACCCATTTTGGCATCTCTTCACTGGCTTCCTGTCCCAATGCAATCAGATTTTAAGGTTCTGCTACTAGCCTATAAAACTGTTCACAGACTGGCACCTCCCTACCGAGCTAACCTAATTAAACTCTACGTACTGGCTCAGGCTTTGCGTTCAAGGTGCAGGACGACTTAGTGTCCCTAGAGTGAATAAAAAGTCTGTGGGTCACAGAGCTTTCCCTTATCATGCCCCTGTTCTGTGGAATGATCGCCCTGCATCAATAAAACAGTCAGATTCTGTAGAGACCTTCAAGTCCAGACTTAAGACGCACATATTTTCCCTTTTGTATCGCTACCATACTGGCATAGTATGTTTCTATGCTTTTTCATCTTTTAAATCATTTTATTAGGAAATGGAGCAGGCTGCGGCCTCAACTTTCAGCGTTTAGTGAAGCTTAGGGCTAGTGGCCGGCGATCACATTTTCTTCTGTTTTTCTTGTTGCTTAATGCTGACAAGTTACACTGCATTTGCTGTCTTTCTGATGCTGGATTCTGCTTTTTTCTTGCAGACGACCTGATTCTCTGCCTCTACTGGGGGCTGGCTCTCACTGCGGTATTAACTAAAGCACTCCCTCTGCTGAATCACCTTTAAATTATTTACACATTATTCACTTTGTGTGTTTTTAGGAATCCGCTAGCTTAGCGCAGCTACTAGCTCTTAGCCAGTTTAGCATGGCGGCTTCTCCTGTCTCTCCTGCACTTTTCTGCTCTGGGTGTGAAATGTTTAGTTATTCCTCGGCCTCCTTTAGCAATAATGGTACTTGCAATAAGTGTAGCTTATTCGTAGATTTGGAGGCCAGGCTGGGTGAATTGGAGACTCGGCTCTGCACCTTGGAAAATCCTACAGCTAGCCAGGCCCCTGTAGTCGGTGCAGACCAAGGTAGCTTAGTCGCCATTAGTTCCCCTCCAGCAGATCACGAGTAGCCGGGAAAACAGGCCGACTGGGTGACTGTGAGGAGGAAGCGTAGTCCTAAACAGAAGCCCTGTGTACACTGCCAACCCGTTCACATCTCTAACCGTTTTTTCCCCACTCGGCGAAACACCCGCCGAGGAACAAACTCTGGTTATTGGCAACTCTGTTTTGAGAAATGTGAAGTTAGTGACACCAGCAACCATAGTCAATTGTCTTCTGGGGGCCAGAGCAGGTGACACAGAAGGAAATTTGAAACTGCTGGCTAAGGCTAAGCGTAAATTTGGTAAGATTGTAATTAAAATTACAATCTAATTAAAATATTAATTAAAATTAATATTGAATCGGTGTGTAACTTTGCAAAAACAATGTCGGACTCTGTAGTTTTCTCTGGGCCCCTCCCCAATCGGACCGGGAGTGAAATGTTTAGCCGCATGTTCTCCCTGAATTGCTGGCTGTCTGAGTGGTGTCCAAAAAATGAGGTGGGCTTCATAGATAATTGGCAAAGCTTCTGGGGAAAACCTGGTCTTGTTAGGAGAGACGGCAACCATCCCACTTTGGGTGGAGCAGCTCTCATTTCTAGAAATCTGGCCAATTTTCTTAAATCCTCCAAACTGTGACTATCCAGGGTTGGGACCAGGAAGTAGAGTTGTAGTCTTACACACCTCTCTGCAGCTTCTCTCCCCCTGCCATCCCCTCATTACCCCATCCCCGTAGAGACGGTGCCTGCTCCCAGACCACCAACAACCAGCAAAAATCTATTTAAGCATAAAATTCAAAAATAAAAAATAATATAGCACCTTCAACTGCACCACAGACTAAAACAGTTAAATGTGGTCTATTAAACATTAGATCTCTCTCTTCTAAGTCCCTGTTAGTAAATGATATAATTGATCAACATATTGATTTATTCTGCCTTACAGAAACCTGGTTACAGCAGGATGAATATGTTAGTTTAAATGAGTCAACACCCCCGAGTCACATTAACTGCCAGAACGCTCGTAGTACGGGCCGAGGTGGAGGATTAGCAGCAATCTTCCACTCCAGCTTATTAATTAATCAAAAACCCAGACAGAGATTTAATTAATTTGAAAGCTTGACTTTGTCCATCCAAATTGGAAGTCCCAAAAACCAGTTTTATTTGTTGTTATCTATCGTCCACCTGGTCGTTACTGTGAGTTTCTCTGTGAATTTTCGGACCTTTTATCTGACTTAGTGCTTAGCTCAGATAAGATAATTATAGTGGGCGATTTTAACATCCACACAGATGCTGAGAATGACAGCCTCAACACTGCATTTAATCTATTGTTAGACTCGATTGGCTTTGCTCAAAATGTAAATGAGTCCACCCACCACTTTAATCATACCTTAGATCTTGGTCTGACTTATGGTATGGAAATTGAAGACTTAACAGTATTCCCTGAAAACCCTGTTCTGTCTGATCATTTCTTAATAACATTTACATTTACTTTAATGGACTACCCAGCAGTGGGGAATAAGTTTCATTACAGTAGAAGTCTTTCAGAAAGTGCTGTAACTAGGTTTAAGGATATGATTCCTTCTTTATGTTCTCCAATGCCATATACCAACACAGGGCAGAGTAGCTACCTAAACTCTGTGGGTGAGATAGATTATCTCGTCAATAGTTTTATATCCTCATTGAGGACAACTTTGGATACTGTAGCTCCTCTGAAAAAGAGAGCCTTAAATCAGAAGTGCCTGACTCCGTGGTATAACTCACAAACTCGCAGCTTAAAGCAGATAACCCGTAAGCTGGAGGGGAAATGGCATCTCACTAATTTAGAAGATCTTCACTTAGCCTGGAAAAAGAGTCTGTTGCTCTATAAAAAAGCCCTCCGTAAAGCTAGGACATCTTACTACTCATCACTAATTGAAGAAAATAAGAACAACCCCAGGTTTCTTTTCAGCACTGTAGCCAGGCTGACAAAGAGTCAGACCTCTATTGAGCCGAGTATTCCTTTAACTTTAACTAGTAATGACTTTATGACTTTCTTTGCTAATAAAATTTTAACTATTAGAGAAAAAATTACTCATAACCATCCCAAAGACATATCGTTCTCTTTGGCTGCTTTCAGGGATGCCGGTATTTGGTTAGACTCTTTCTCTCCGATTGTTCTGTCTGAGTTATTTTCATTAGTTACTTCCTCCAAACCATCAACACGTCTATTAGACCCCATTCCTACAAGGCTGCTCAAGGAAGCCCTACCATTAATTAATGCTTCGATCTTATATATGATCAATCTATCTTTATTAGTTGGCTATGTACCACAGGCTTTTAAGGTGGCAGTAATTAAACCATTACTTAAAAAGCCATCACTTGACCCAGCTATCTTAGCTAATTATAGGCCAATCTCCAACCTTCCTTTTCTCTCAAAAATTCTTGAAAGGGTAGTTGTAAAACAGCTAACTGATCATCTGCAGAGGAATGGTCTATTTGAAGAGTTTCAGTCAGGGTTTAGAATTCATCATAGTACAGAAACAGCATTAGAGAAGGTTACAAATGATCTTCTTATGGCCTCAGACAGTGGACTCATCTCTGTGCTTGTTCTGTTAGACCTCAGTGCTGCTTTTGATACTGTTGACCATAAAATTTTATTACAGAGATTAGAGCATGCCATAGGTATTAAAGGCACTGCGCTGCAGTGGTTTGAATCATATTTATCTAATAGATTACAATTTGTTCATGTAAATGGGGAATCATCTTCACAGACTAAGGTTAATTATGGAGTTCCACAAGGTTCTGTGCTAGGACCAATTTTATTCACTTTATACATGCTTCCCTTAGGCAGTATTATTAGACAGCATTGCTTAAATTTTCATTGTTATGCAGAAGATACCCAGCTTTATCTATCCATGAAGCCAGAGGACACACACCAATTAGCTAAACTGCAGGATTGTCTTACAGACATAAAGACATGGATGACCTCTAATTTCCTGCTTTTAACCTCAGATAAAACTCTCTAGGCTGGACTATTGCAATTCATTATTATCAGGTTGTCCTAAAAGTTCCGTGAAAAGCCTTCAGTTAATTCAAAATGCTGCAGCTAGAGTACTGACAGGGACTAGAAGGAGAGAGCATATCTCACCCATATTGGCCTCTCTTCATTGGCTTCCTGTTAATTCTAGAATAGAATTTAAAATTCTTCTTCTTACTTATAAGGTTTTGAATAATCAGGTCCCATCTTATCTTAGGGACCTCATAGTACCATATCACACCAATAGAGTGCTTCGCTCTCAGACTGCAGGCTTACTTGTAGTTCCTAGGGTTTGTAAGAGTAGAATGGGAGGCAGACCCTTCAGCTTTCAGGCTCCTCTCCTCTGGAACCAGCTCCCAATTCGGATCAGGGAGACAGACACCCTCTCTACTTTTAAGATTAGGCTTAAAACTTTCCTTTTTGCTAAAGCTTATAGTTAGGGCTGGATCAGGTGACCCTGAACCATCCCTTAGTTATGCTGCTATAGACTTAGACTGCTGGGGGGTTCCCTGATGCACTGAGTGTTTCTTTCTCTTTTTGCTCTGTATGCACCACTCTGCATTTAATCATTAGTGATTGATCTCTGCTCCCCTCCATAGCATGTCTTTTTCCTGGTTTTCTTCCTCAGCCCCAACCAGTCCCAGCAGAAGACTGCCCTCCCTGAGCCTGGTTCTGCTGGAGGTTTCTTCCTGTTAAAAGGGAGTTTTTCCTTCCCACTGTCGCCAAGTGCTTGCTCACAGGGGGTCGTTTTGACCGTTGGGGTTTTTCCGTAATTATTGTATGGCTTTGCCTTATAATATAAAGCGCCTTGGGGCAACTGTTTGTTGTGATTTGGCACTATATAAATAAAATTGATTTGATTTTTTCTTTTCTCTCTGTTTGAGGTGCGGCTCCATCCAGAGATGGGTGCACCAGCAACATTTCCTGTATTTCCTGTTCATTTTGTGAATTGTTTTGTAATTAGTGTATGTAGTGTAGCATGGGCCAAGCAGAGGGTCACCCCTTTGAGTCTGGTGTGCTTGAGGTTTCTTCCTCAGAGGGAGTTTTTCCTTACCACTGTTGCTATGGGCATTGGTAAGGTTAGACCTTACTTGTGTGAGGCGCCTTGAGGCAACCTTGTTGTGATTTGGTGCTATATAAATGAAAATAAATTGAAATTGAAAGCAAATTTCTCCAACTTGATATAAATTAAGTAAAAATATCAAAGTCAAGATGATGGGTGCAGCACAGTGGCTTAGTGGTTAGCACTGTTTTACAGCAAGAAGGTCATGGGGTCGATTCCCACCTCTGGCCTTTCTGTGTGGAGTTTTGCGTGTTGAGCTTTCCTCCAGGCACTCCGGTTTCATCCCACAATCAAAAACATGCTTATTTAGGGTCTCCGCCTTTCTCTGCCCCTGACCAAGGCAGCACCTCTACATCTGGAGTTGGTCCCTGGGCGCCGGACTGTGGCAACCCACTGCTCCTAGTGGTTGGATTGTGTCTGACTTAATTAGGATGAGAACAAATTTCATTGCATGGATATATGTATGTACATTGAGAATAAAAGCTCAGTTCTATTCTGTGTTTTCCCCTTGTTTGTGTGGGCTCTCCGGGTGCTTCAGTCTCCTCCCACATCCTTGGACATGCAGGTTAATTGGATTGTTAACTTTAAATTGTCAGAAGGAGTGAATGTGTTTGTTTGTCTATGTGGCCCTCTGACAGACTGATGTCCTGTCCTGCCCTATAACTGCTGGGATAGCTTCCAGCCCCCTGTGACCCTTAATTGGTATAGGCTGTTGAAGATGAGTGAGTGAGTGAAGGTGATGGGTTGCAGAAGTATTGGCACCCTTTAGTATAACAAAAGTAAATCATCACTCTTCCGCACGAGTTTAGAAAAGGTCAGGGGATGGATACATGTAACATTGATTAAGGATTAATTATTAAGGAATACAAATAGCACTGTACTCTATGGTAACTGTGTGGAGCAGACAGTTCTCAAAAACTGAGCTGTCATGCAAAGGCTAGACTACTGAGGGAAGCCATAAGACACACATGACAACTCTGAAAGAGTTACATTCTTGGCTGCAACTGGTGAATCTAGGAGGGTGATTCTATGGTAACGGAATTACAATGACCGGAAAATTGGCCATATTTATTTTTTCTGCTTCCATTCAAAATGTGCTCCGATTGTAATTCCTTTACCATAGAATCACCCAGGAACAGAGCAAGTTTTGTAATTTGCATCACCAGTTGTACAACACCATGATGGAGTGGAGCAAGAAGGATTTCAGAACAAAAAAAAAAAAAAGCAGTTCAGCTGCAGTTTTCTGGGAGACACATGGGAGACTCAAGCATGAGTCAAGATCTGAGCTGTTCTCTTTTATGAAAGTTCTTCTCTATTCCACTCCACCACGAACCTGTGAGTGGTGATTCAACAGGACAAAATTTGTCCTGAGCATAATATCTCTAATTACATACACAGAAGCCTGTAATTTCTTTAGAGCTGTCAGGTGTGTCTTGTTGGTTTACCTCACTATTCTTTTTGCACGACCATTCAGATTTTGAGAACTGTCGACTCCACACACATTTACCACTCAGTGCCATACTATTTGTATGTACATTTAGCCAACTTCCAAATGACAAGGTATTATATTATGGTTGGAAACTGGCTGTAAACACTCATCTGGACACGGGTTATTTTCACATATTTTTTAATTTAGCGTGGCTGAAATCTTTTGCTACTGTCTTGACATGGTAATGAATCACTCACTGTTAATGGGACTATGAGATTTGTGGTTTAAGTCATGTTTCAGGATGACTGATTTGGTGCAACAAGCGGTTATGAATTAACCCAAACTAGCTGCACTGAGTCTGCCTTCAGGCCTACTTATGACAGGATAGATTTTATTGTCCCAATGGGAAATTTGTCTTGGATGAATGTAATGGCTCCAACACAAAAACAATCCATTCATCTAACCACAATACAATATGTAGCAGTCCCTTAAAACAATACATAAAATAACAAAACTTGAGCACTACATATGAATACTTGATGAGAATACTGATTAGACATAACATATAATACTGATTAGGCTTCACATGATATGGCACCATCCATATATAAATTTAAAAACAGACTGCAATTTGCCATTCCTAATAATTGTGCAAAATAAGTGCAACTCATGATGCTAATGGTTTCAAACTTATAGAAAAACTTAGCTACTTTTTTGTGGTAATATTATACATACTGTGTTTACTGAAATGAGCAGTTTCCTATGGTGGCTGAGAGGCCACAACATTTCTAAATTAACACAACAAGCCTTACAATTACAAATAATAATAATAACAATAATAATAATAATAATAATAGGCATGATTTAGCTCAGGGTAAACTGCATCAAAAACACCTTGAAATTTGAGGAAAATGCTTGCCATCATAAAAAAAAAATCTTAGGTCACCATTTTGGTACTTTTTGCTTGTAGTTTCAGCACAGCACAGAGTTCATGGTAAAATCTGTAACAGCGCCTCTCATTTGTTGCTGTACGGATGAGCGGCAGCATGTTACATTTATCGGCTTCTCAGAGGCGTTTCCAAATGATTTTACAAATATGAACATCATGAAATCACACCACAGACTAAATGTGATGCGCGTCAGGAAAACAAAAATAAAAAGGAAACGTTCACCGCCAGTCACATGACACAATCAACCAATGGGAGGCCAGCATAGTGCACTGCTTAGTCCCAAGCCTTGTGATTGGCTGCGAGGTCCAGTAAACATCAAAATGGCCAACAGGAACAACTCTAACATTTTGCTTCAATCGATGCTTGATTTTGCCGGAAATTTCATCAACCCCCCCCCAAAAAAACATGGATTTCTGGAAGTTTAGGGAAAACTTTCATCACTGGAAGCGGTCATAAAGGAAATGCAAATTTTGCCTGCTATTTTAATAAATCAAGCCTGACTTCCTTAGTTTTAGAACTGGGATGTAAACTGAGGCCAAAAAATGTCAATAGGAGACCTTCCTTAATCAGAAGAAATAAAATACAAGTCAATTTTAAAAGACAATACCTGCAATTTTCAAGTTTGATCCAAGTATATAGAAGACGCACAAATCTAAATTTGTGATGCTCTCGCCCAAAAAGGATACAATTAGGAGAAACGAAAATAAACTCTCTTTTCTGCCTCTCCTAAATTTTTTCTGGGTGAGACGGACAGACAATCAGACGGAGAGACAGACAGACTACAAGCTACTGAAATGTGACATATACAGAGCAGACTGGCTGTAAAACAATAATGCAATCGCGTAAGATAATAGGAAAGCTGTGTTCAAGCAACAGAGAAAAGAAAACAATTTACAAGACTTGGGTCACAATTTGTGATCCAAGTCTCCAACTCTTCCTTGGCCCAACAACCAGTTCTCCACAGAAAAGCATGTGTAAACTACTTTGCAAGACAGACAGGACCAGTCACACAACCGCCATCCCCTTTGAATAGTGGAAGTAGTAACTGTGGGTAATAAGTATCCGTTCCCAAGTCTGTAACTGCCTATAGAGCCTTATGCTGCTTTCCCAGAGATTACAGTAGCAAAATAATCGACCGATCACTATGTAAGAGCAGCATCAACAGCAGAAACATTCACATTTTGATGCTTTTCACCAAAATCCGGTTTATTACCAGAAATCATCACTTCAGCCATCTAAAGAGCAATGCAACAGGTTCCAGTGCACACACCTTTTTATCCTCTGGGTCCAGCAGTATGTTGTACATTTTACCATATTTTCAGCTATACCCATTTTATGGTACTTTTTTCTTGTAGTATAATGTGTTGTGCATCAAAATGTTCACATCAACCTCAGCTTTCCGAATGTGTCACATATTTGCATGGAACATTGTACGCAGAAATATTTTGGCCATAAATCTGAAAAAATGAAGTGCATGTTTAGAAAATTCTTCAAATATTTATTGAAGATGCACCTTTCTTTATTCATTTATTGTTTACAGTATGCTTTGTCTGTAAGACAAAGTAAAATGTAAAGTATTGTCAGAATGTCAGGACTATTTTTGTAGCATTCATGAGGGCTGAGTGGCAGTATGAATTTGCCTGTCTCCTGAACAGTGCGATGCACTCTGAACAACCCTGTTGAAGCCTCAGACTGAGTGAGTGAGTGAGTGAGAGAGAGAGACTACCATGTGATCATCTCTGGAATCTGTGAGGCAAAGATCGACAACAGGGACTGAAACTAGAGGTCGCATTCTGTAGATTCAGAGAATGGTCGAATGAAGTCTCCGTGACATTTCATCACTGATTTATTCATAGAAATGTCGGATGCACAGACACACCCATTGACCTTAGAGGTTTAAAAAGAATGACAAAGAATCTGACTGGTGGAATTCTTGTTGTGCCCAAAAGAGCCATAAATAATCAGGGCAGTCACAATTATTACAATATTCGCCAATCACGATTATTTTTCATATTCACGAATATTTTTCATAATCACGATTACCGTGAATTATTTATTTTATCAACAAAGTTGCATAAACAACTCGGAATCTGACGTCATCGTGCAGCAGCAGCCGCACACAGCCTCACTCACTATGTTTCCTCTCGTCTTGGTCGGACGGTTAGCGAGGCTTGGATAATAACATGGAGCATGAGGAGGTTCTGGTTCCAAAGCCACGCACCGCTGTGGAGGCATTTCAGTTTTGTAGGGCAGGCTCGACTAGTCACGACTACGTCGCTGATTGAAATCATTAACAAATAATTTAGTAGTCGACGCGTCATTTATTTTATTTAAGTCTTTGATTTTTCTCTCAATTCATAGTTTTAGGCAGCGAGCTGTCCTGCCGTCATTTGGACGTTCAAATTTTGGATAAGACGGCCGATTAAAACAGCAGCCATCTTGTTCAAAGCCTTTTAAAATGCGCAGTTTACCAAAGGAGCTGTGTGTGTGTGCGCGCGTGCGGAGTCAACTTGCTGCAGACTGAGGGAGAGAGATTCCTGAACAGAGGCAAGAGACATTACGTTCTGCTGTGAACCATCACATGAGACAGCGAGCGCGGAGCAGAGATATATAAAAAACAAAACAAAACCTTGGAGCTGCCTTTACTTTCTGTACTTTCTCTACCGGTGCGGTTCTGACGGCACCGTCCTGTGCACTTCGTATACTGATTTTATGAGATCATGAGATGAAATAAAGGGTCAAATATCCTTAAAAACATCCTTAAAAAATTAGAATATATAAATGAACTGAGCAAAAATTACAGAAAAGCTGTGCAGTGATGTTCAGAGGCACAGGTCACAAAAAGCTGAACTTAACAGCTGTTATTTTCCAAAGGTATGTATTTATTCAGTCTTGAGCTTAATGTAGTGTTCAAGCACAAAACGTGACTGATGAGGAAAAAAAGGATGACTTCATCACACTAAAATGAACTGGAGCCAGAATAAAAATACAAGCTGCTGATTTCTGTTATTTTTCAAAGTTATTAAGCTGTAGCTATATGTTTTAATTATTTCAAAGTGAGTTGCCTCTTATTGTATTCTGACTTATTTATACAAAAAAATATGGGGAGTCTAATCAGCCTGGATGGTTCTGTTAAGTTTATATCAGTTTTCCTGCACATGTCCAAGTATTTCTTCCTTCTTTATAAGCATTTGGTGTTTGCGTTTGCTCCACAAAGTTTTAAAGCACAATAAAATGTTCACTGTAATTTCAGAAATGCAACAGAACCACAAATCAGAAAAAGTTGGGACTATATGTAAATTGAAGATAAAAATAAAACTTCCAGAGTTGTGTAATCATACTACGATAGTAGAATATAAAGAAGGGAAAAAAGAAAAAATAGACAATATAATCGTCAATCGCAATTATTTGCATGACAATTATCGTCTCCAGAAATTCCAAATCGTGACAGCCCTACAAATAATTAACTGACTAAATAGAACCCATTATGCCTAGTGGCTTACTTGTGCTTTGGTTACACAGTAACAAATTTGAGTTGACCACACAGTCTACTCCTCTTATGTGCTGTAGACTGCATGCTATAGATCATCAGTATAGGACCTTTAATGATACTATCCATTTTTGAAAAATAAAGGTATTGTTATATCATCAGTCATCTTTTGACAGTAGGACGCCAATGGTTGTGACTGAATCCTCTTATAAGAATGTGAATTGGTAATAGGGAAAAGTCATTTGATAGTCAAAAACATCGTGTTTTGTGGAGTTGACTCTGAGATCAATTCACTTGAAAGACCTGTTTGTTCCCTTGACTTTTCAGTTATTCACTTTCCTGGATTATTCCTTCTCACAAGTCAGTCCATTCACTGCCACTTTGAAGGGAATAACATACATTTCATCTTATTCAGCTTACTTTCCATTCACTTTGTTCACTGTCACTCCTGCTCCTCTGGCATTTCATTTCATTTATCATTCTCTCCAAATTCAACAGAGATTCTATGACCTCAGAACATGGGTGAAGACAGGGATCTGAATGGTCGGTTTGATTAATGCGCCAGTTGTAACACTTGATAAGTAAGTCAGTGATTGACCCTCAGCAGATACATGTTGTTGGCGTTATGACTTCCCTGTCACCAAATTTCATACATTTACTCATTGGAAACAGTGAAAACTCTTCCCTTATCATAATCTACTCCCAACCACAATGTCCAAGATATCTTCACCATCTTGGGTGCTCATCTTCACTAGTCATTGCATGTTCCAAGGAAATGTCTTACGTAAGACTCCCTACTATATAACAGGTGAGACAGGGAGACTGATCGTATGGTTGAAACCTTCCATCCCTCTTGAACCTTATGCTGACTTGCCCACCACTCAGATGACAGATTACCCAATTTAAAATTCCCACTTCTGACTTTCAAACCATTCCACCTCCCAGACCTAAAACACAAAAAAGCAAAAATGGTTGAAAACGTGCAACGCCAATTCCAGTGAAGTTGGAACGTTGTTAAAATGTAATAAAAACAAATACAATGATTTTCAAATCCTTTCAACATATATTCAATTGAATACACCACAAAGACAAGATATTAATGTTCAAACTGATCAACTTTATTGTACATATTTGCTCCTTTTGAAATTGATGCCTGTAACACATTCAAAAATCTGGGACAGTGGTATGTTTGCCACTGTGTTACATCACCTTTCATTCTAACAACACTCAATAAGCGTTTGGGTACTGAGAACACTAACTGTTGAAGCTTTGTTGGTGGAATTCTTTCCCATTCTTGCTTGATGTACGACTTCAGTTGTTCAACAGTCCGGGGTCTCCATTGTCATATTTTGCGCTTCATAATGTACCACACATTTTCAATGGGCGACAGGTCTGGACTGCAGACAGGCCAGTCTAGTACCTGCACTCTTTTACTATGAAGCCATGCTGTTGTAACACATGCAGAATGTGCCTTGGCATTGTCTTGCTGAAATAAGCAGGAACATCCCTGAAAAAAACATTGCTTGGATGCAGAATGTGTTGCTCCAAAACCTGGATGTACCTTTAGCACTGATGGTGCCATCACAGATGTATAAGTTGCCCATGCTATGGGCACTACACACACCCATACATCACAGATTGCTGGCTTTTGAACTTTGCGCTGGTAACAATCTGGATGGTCTTTCTCCTCTTTTGTCCAGAGCACATTACGTCCATGATTTCCAAAAACAATTTGAAATGTGGACTCTTCAGACCACAGCACACTTTTCCACATTATGTCTGTCCATTTCAAATGAGCTCGGGCCCAGAGAAGGCAGTGGCATTTCTGGATGTTGATGTATGACTTTCGCTTTGCATGGTAGAGTTTTAACTTGCACTTGTAGCGACGAACTGTGTGAACTGACATTGGTTTCCTGAAGTGTTCCTGAGCCCACGCGGTAAGATCATTTACACAATGATGTTGGTTTGCCGCCTGAGGGATTGAAGGTCACGGGCATTCAATGTTGGTTTTGGCCTTGCTGCTTATGTGTAGAAAGTTCTCCAGATTCTCTGAATTTTCTGATTATATTATGGACTGTACATGATGGAATCCCTAAATTCCTTGCAAGTGAACATTGAGAAACATTGTTCTTAAACTGTTGGACTATTTTTTTCACACAGTTGTTCACAAAGTGGGAATCCTTGCCCCATCTTTGCTTGTGAATGGCTGCGCCTTTTGGGGATGCTCCTTTTATACGCAATCATAACACTCACAATTAGTGTCCTCAGTTCCCAAACACTTATTGAGTGTTGTTAGAAGGAAAGGTGATGTAACACAGTGCTAAACATACCACTGTCCCAGCTTTTTTGAAACGTCTTGCAGACATCCATTTCAAAAGGAGTAAATATTTGCACAAATACAATAAAGTGTGTCAGTTTGAACATTAAATATCTTGTCTTTGTGGTATATTTATTTCAATATAGGTTGAAGAGGATTTGCAAATCATTGTATTCTGTCTTTATTTACATTTTACATAACATCCCAATTTCATTGGAATTGGGATTATATGGTCACTTTAGTAATCATTTGTCTACAAAAGTTATGCTGTGCATGGCAGTCTACATGTTCATGAGGTTCATGGGTTCATGAGAATGAGTTGAGATGACATTTTAACACTATTTTTAATAAAACATCAATGATGAAATATAACTGGAAAAACAAGTTGCTTATTTAACTGAACATCAAAATGCAACACAATGCAATGGCATTTTGAAATGTATTCGTCATTACATGACGAATACATTTCTAGTTCTACTTTCTGATTATGAATTATCATATGCAGGCTTTGGGGAGGTTCGCAACTACTCTATTTTCGAAGTTGACAGGTTTTCCATAATAGCTGTTGACTAATCATTAGTATTTATTTACTAACACCTTATGTACAAACCCAAACCTGTGTGGAAATCTTGTAGTTCCCTCTAATCGCCACTTGATGTAAACCCCAGCAGTCAGCATGCGGCACACTCCCTCCCTTTCACTCTCCTTCTTTCTCGACACCACCCACCTTCCTCAAACTGACCAGTTTTGTGTGAAATAAAAGTGCACACAATGCTGTGCCCTGCTCTGTTCAGAGTTGCAGTGAGTAAAGACACACACACCAGCACAACAGTTTCTGAAAGGTTGAGAGATTTTCAAATAAAGTGCCTTGGAACGCCCACCACCCTGCTAAACAGCGGGCTCCAGGAGATGTGGTCACCAAACCTATGGTAATGCACCACGATGCTACGGTTTCATAAGCACTGTGACTTCGTAATCAAACAATTAACTCTTACTTTCTTGTATATCTTCTCTGTATTGCATGGAAGTGGTACCACTGATACCATCTGTCTATTACCGGTAATTCAGTTTTCATGAATGTGAACATTTCTTTCAAAGTTTGTTTGGTTTCTCATTCTGAACAGATTCAATTTACACCATAATAATAACTGTGAAGAGCTCTCTTCCCAATCCTTATATTCACAATCATATATAGTCATTCATTTTCTGCAGCCAGCCTGCTCTATTAATGCCTGATCCTATCAGCTGTCACAAGCTATGCAGAGTGGGTCCTGGTTAGTACTTGGATGGCAGGTCTTTTAGGACCACCAAGATCTAATAATGTACAATATAATGTTATTAATCTGTACAAGGCATTTTGTAGAGCCAGATGTGTGCATGCTTTGATTTAGTCTCAAAAAGTTTATTCGTAACGTAGTGTTCACATGATATTTCAGCTTTATTTTTTTTTTTACATACATATATATATATATATATATATATATATATACACCCAATTCCAATGAAGTTGGGAAGTTGTGTAAAATGTAAATAAAACAGAATACAATGATTTGAAAATCCTCTTCAACCCATATTAAAATGAATACACCACAAAGACAAGATATTTAATCTTCAAACTGATAGACTTTGTTGTTTTTGTGCAAATATTTATACATTTTGAAATGGATGCCTGCAACACATTTCAAAAAAAGTTGGGACGGGGCAACAAAAGACTGGGAAAGTTGATGAATGCTCAAAGAACACCTAATTTGAAACAGGTGAGTGTCATAATTCAACAAGTAGTGTCCTCATTTCCCAAACGCTTATTGAGTGTTATTAGAAGGAAAGGTGATGTAACACAGTGGTAAACATACCACTGTCCCATAAATCATATAACTAACCACAGAAGCAGCAACCCAGATAAAGCAAGGTCTGATGCCTTGGTGGCAGCGGAGCTGAACTATCTTCTTTGCCCGCCCTGAAGCAGACAGACCAGCATCAACTCCACACCCACCACCCTCCAGCAGTAGCACACTAACACTTCAGGAGCATGAAGTGAGATGTGTGCTGAAGGTGGTGAACCCCAGGAAGGCGGCCAGCCCCAATGGCATACCTGGCAAGGTACTCAAAGCGTGTGCTGACCAACTGGCTGGAGTTTTCACCTGCATCTTTTACCTGTCTCTGTCGCAGGCCATCATTCCACTCTGTCTCAAATCTTCCACCATCATCCAGTCGAGAGAATTCAGCAGTGGAGAGCATTACTAACTACAGGCCTGTTGCAGTTACGCCTGTGGACATGAAGTGCTTTGAAAGACTGGTCTCTCAGCACATCAGGGCCTGTCTGCCTCCCACTCTGGACCCCCATCATTTTGCCTAAAGGGCAAACCATTCCACAGAGGACACTATCACCATAGCGCTCCACACCGTGCTGAGCAACCTGAAGCACCTGGGGAGCTACGTCAGGATGCTCTTCCTGGACTTCAGCTCAGCCTTCAACCACATCAACCTGGAGATCCTGGTCCAGAAACTGACACATCTGGGCATCTCCACCAGTGGATCAAGGACTTTCTCACAGACCGCCCACAGTCCGTGAAACTTGGCCCTCACCTTTCCTCCACCATCACACTCAGAACCAGTTCCCCTCAAGGCTGTGTACTGAGCCTCCACCTGTTCACCCTTTACACTCATGACTGCTCTCTGACCCATCTCTCAAACACCATCATAAAGTCTGCAGATGATACCACCATGGTTGGGCTCATCTCAGGGGGTGATGAGTCTCATTACAGAGACGAGGTCAACCAACTGACAGCGTGGTGTTCAGCTAACAACCTGCCGCTGAACACCACAAAAACAAAAGAAATAGTCCTGGACTTCAGGAAGGGCAGGGCTGACCCAACCCTGCTTTACATCCATGGAGACTGTGTGGAAAGGGTCAGCTCCATCAGGTTCCTGGGAGTGCAGGTCTCTAACAACCTCTTCTGGACTGCCAACACCACAGTGGTGGTGAAGAAAGCCCAGCAGCGATTCCACTTCCTGCGGGTGCTCAGGAAGAACAATCTGGAGGAGAAGCTGCTGGTGTTGTTCTATAGAGCCACCATCAAGCGCATCCTGGCATACTCCATTACTGCGTGGTACAGGGGCTGCTCAGCAGCAGACAGGAGAGTGCTGCAGAGGGTGATCAACACAGCCCAGAGGATCACTGGCTGCTCTGTGCCCAGCCTGGAGGATATTGCCAGCTCTCGCTACCTCAGCAGAGCTGCCAACATCATCAAAGGCACATCCAACCACAGCAACCACCTGTTTGACCTACTGCCCTCAGGCTGACGGTATAGCTCACACAAAACTTGGACAAACAAGCACAGGGACAGCTTTCTCCCCAGAGCAATCACTACACTGAACAATAACAAATTACATTAATCTGTACTTTTCAAAGTTTCTTGTGCAGTATCTGAATCCATGTGCAATACCATTCACAGCTGTACATAATTCTTGTTTTAAATTTTGTATATTGGCTACATTTTATTTTTAGTTGTACATATATTTAAATAATTTATTTTGTTAATTTTTATTGTCTGGTAATTTGGTTAGTAATTACTTGCACCTTGGAAAAGCACCTTTTGGAGTTGCACTCAAATCTTGTTGCAATGTAAATTACAATGACAATAAAGGCGATTCTGGTCATTAGAGCAATAAGTAAAACTTGATGCTCAACGATGAATTGTTTTTTTTTCTCTCTGTCTCTCTCACACACACACACACACACGTACGTACACTTACTCGCATTATATCTGCCAAGCATGTAATAAAATCATTGGCTTTTATTTATTTATTTATTTAATATGCTGCCAAGCATGTAATAAAATCATTGGCTTTTATTTATTTATTTATTTAATATGCTGCTTAAATTCAGCAGGTGGTGTTGTTTGAGCAGCCCAAAGGTTTTGTTTTTTTCCCCCTGGGGAAAAGAGTGGCCCCTGGGGGTGCTCAGGAAGCCCGCTGGAGGCTGCAGGCTGCAGGCTGCAGGCAACACCCTTGCTGGAGATCATCGCGCATCGACTGCTAAACCACGACGCGGGTAGCCGGTGCATGGAGGTTCGGTTGTGCCGTTTTATTGCTGTGAGCGCATGAAAAGTGTCACGTTTATTTTCTTGCATGCCTTCTTGACAGCACCAGGAGTTTTCGCCACCAGTACGCACAGGACGGAGGAAGATGGTTTGATCCATCCTGTAGTGACTGGTGATGTGTCATGTGGAGATGTTTTTGTGCAGCAGGCTGCAGAACACCACATCATTTCAGCATGACTTGTAGCATTCAGATGTTGGTGAATTATTCAAAGCGCTCAGGTGATATTGGCTCAGTAATAATAACAGTGTCGGTGCTGCTGCTAATGGCAGTGACAGGACAGGGCACCCACCAGAGACCCTGAACGCTCGCACTGTGCATTGTGGCAATTTCGGATGAAATATTCACCACGCGTATGGTGGCTGAGTTCTCTTGCGCCCTCCCTTCCTCACCATGGGTTTGACAAAGCGTGGAGTTGAACACAAAATGACTGTCCCATGGTGATGTGATCCCCGAAGTGAGACTTAAGGACATTTAAACAGTTGCTTTTGCTGTGAAGTTCAATTAAGCGTGCACAATAATATATTGTGGTGTACATGCAGACGAGGATGATTCGGGCTGCTGCCGGCTCAACAGTCACATGAGGATTTATGTTGCGCCCAGAGTTCTCGCACTGATCCACAGATTTATGTGCGACTCCAACCAGCTTTTACACACTAGGTGCGTGGATCTAATTCGAGCAAGTCTCTCTCGCTCTCTTTCTCTCTTTGACTGATTGACTGATTTGACAAAATACATGATATGAAATAACAATGACAATATGCATATATCTACTTGTCAATGATGGCACGAAAAAGCACATACTTATTTCCGTCATGGTCGCCGTGACAACACAGAAAAACAAACAAAGACAAAAAAAACCTGAAATACTTAAATATGGTTACAAAGCCATCTATATATTAATAAAATTCAAAATTATTATGACCTCTCGCTCTCACACACACACACCTGTTGCGGCATATCATGACAATATGTACCAATGTTCAAGGCGCATATTGTCGCTGGTGCAGTGGATTGTATGTAGTAACGGGCTTCACCGAGGCCCGAGGCACCAGCGCAGTTCCACCAGCGCGGCTTTACTGAGGCCCGAGGCGCCAGCGCGGAGTTATCTGACCATGGGTCCAAAGAAGGCACTGACAGCAGAGGAGGGAGACGATATCAAGAAGTCCCTGGACTTTTTGTCTGAGGAAATCTCTGTTGTTAAAATGCAGCAGAAATCCATTATGGAGCTGGTGGAAGAAGTGAAGGCTCTCCGGATCCAGAATGCAGAGAAAGACCGGCGTCTGGTGTACCTGGAGAACCATGTTGCGGAGTTGGAACAGTACACAAGGATGAACGACGTTATTATTACAGGAATTCATATTAAACCTCGATCCTACGCACGGGCGGTGTCAGAAGACAGCGGAGGGGAGGCCAGCGAGCAGGAGGCCAGCTCAGTGGAACAACAGGTGGCTGACTTCCTGCAATCTAAAGGTATTCAAATGGACTGTAATAACATTGAAGCGTGCCACTCCCTGCCCAGGAGAGAGGATGGAGACAAGCGAGCAGTTATAATGAGGTTTGTCAGCAGAAAACATAAAATGGCATTGTTAAAACAGGGACGGAAACTCAAAGGAACAAATGTATTCATCAATGAACATCTGACCAAAAGAAACACAGACATTGCCAGGAAAGCTCGTTTCTTAAAAAAGCAGGGAATGGACATGGACATCCAACTGCAAAACATTTATCAAATTGAATGGAACACCAGAACAAGTGAAGGTTATGGTAATTAGGAACATCGAGGAACTGGACAAATACGACCAATAAGGTATGAGGACACAAACACATCACAACACCATGACACAGACCAGAGGAACCTATTCATCTACTACATCATCTACATCTGGAGACAAGAAGGATATAACTCAAAGGATTGCTGATCATGGAAAAGTAGAACTGAGAACATTTAAATACACAGACCACAATGTACTGGACTTGGAGCACGATATAGACCCGGACAATAATTTCTTCTCAAATATCAATGACAGTTGTTGCTATTATACAGATGAACAGTTTAATCGGATCATTAAAACGGATAACAAATTATCAATAATCCATTTCAACAGCAGAAGTCTATATGCAAACTTTAATAACATTAAAGAATATTTAAGTCAATTTAAAAAAATATTTAACATAACTGCTATATCAGAAACATGGATCAATGAAGATAAAGGAATGGATTTTGAACTGGATGGATATGAATTTAACTGTGTAAACAGAAAGAATAAGAGTGGAGGAGGAGTGGCTGTGTATGTGGATAAGAACATGGATTATAAAATAGTAGACAATATGACAACTGTGATCGATAACTTATTAGAATGTATAACTACTGAAATATGTGAAGAAAAAAGCAAAAATGTATTAGTCAGCTGTATATATAGAGCACCAGGATCTAGTATTGAAACATTCACTGACTGTATGGGAAAAACGTTCTCAAAAACTAATCAAAAAACTGTGTTCATTTGTGGTGACTTAAATATTGATCTGCTCAATCCAAATAAGCATAAAATAACGATTAATTTATCAATATAATGTACAGTATGAGTTTATATCCAAAAATCACCAGGCCAAGCAGAATTACATCCCATAGTGCTACCTTAATTGATAATATATTCAGCAATGATATTGAGAATAACACTGTGAGTGGATTATTAATCAATGACAGTGATCATCTACCAGTTTTCATCGTTTATAATAGAAACCATCGGCGGAATCAGCCAGAGGAGAAAATAAAATACAGGTGAGTGCGGACAGAGGAAAACATGAACACACTAAAGAAGGATTTACAGGAGCAAAACTGGGAAAAGGTATACAGTGAAAGTGATGTTGATAGTGCATATGAAACTTTTTTTTACAAATATTTACATCATTATATGATAAAAATTGTCCAATTAAACAAGACTACAGAAAACAAAAAATCCAAGATCGACCATGGATGACGAAAGGGTTACGAAATGCATGTAATAAGAAAAATACACTGTATAGAGAATTCACAAAACTAAAGACTAAAGAGGCAGAAAACAGATATAAGAAATACAAAAATAGATTAACTAATACTATACGGGTATGTAGGAAGGAATATTATAGTAACATATTATATAATAACAAAAACAATATTAAAGGAATATGGGATATATTAAATAGCATTATCAAAAATGGTAATAAAAAACAGAGTTACCCTCAGTATTTCATTGATAATAATGTCAAGAAGGAAAATAAGGATGAGGTAGTCAACGGTTTTAATAATTTTTTTGTAAATATTGGACCAAGCTTGGCAGAAAAAATTCCCGATTCCCAACCTGAGGATTGGGATAATAATCTCATAGAAAGAAATCCCTGTTCAGTGTTCCTCACAGCAGTGGATGGAAAAGAAATTATAGACATTGTGAATAATTGTAAATATAAAACATCTACCGATTTAAATGAAATTGATATGGTGGTGGTAAAACAGGTCATTGAATGGATTGCAGAACCATTAACATACATTTGTAACTTATCATTTCAAACCGGTAAATTTCCCAATCAAATGAAAATAGCTAAGGTTGTGCCGCTGTATAAGACTGGGGATAGACACCACTTCACAAATTATAGACCTGTTTCTTTTCTTCCACAATTTTCCAAATTATTAGAAAAGTTATTCAATAATAGATTAGACAAATTCATAAATAAATATAAATTACTTACTGATAGTCAATATGGATTCAGAGCACATTAGTAGAATCAGTTGAGGAGATTACAAACGCCATAGACCACAAATTACATTCAGTTGGAATATTTATAGACCTAAAAAAGGCTTTTGATACAATCAATAATGACATATTAATCAATAAACTTGAACAGTATGGGATTAGGGGGTTGGTGTTGCACTGGGTGAGAAGCTACTTAAGTAACAGAAAACAGTTTGTGATGTTGGGGGAATATACATCATGCTTGGACAATGCTTGTGGCATCCCACAGGGGTCAGTATTGGGTCCAAAACTGTTTCTAATTTATATAAATGATATTGTCAATGTTTCCAAAATATTAAAATTAGTATTATTTGCAGATGACACAAGCATTTTTTGTTCAGGGGGGGATTTGCAGGAGTTACTGAGGAGGATCAGTATAGAAATGGGAAAATTGAAAATATGGTTTGACAGAAACAAATTATCATTAAACTTAAGTAAAACAAAATACATGTTATTTGGCTATTGTAATACAGACATACAGGTTCAGTTACAAGTCGAGGGGGTAGATATTGAAAGGGTACATGAAAATAAGTTTCTGGGGGTGATAATAGATGATAAGATAAACTGGAAGACCGTTATAAAACATATACAAAGTAAACTGTCAAGAAGCATTTCAGTTCTAAACAAAGCGAAACATATTCTGGACCACAACTCACTCTGCATTCTTTACTGCTCACTGGTTTTACCATATTTACAGTACTGTGCAGAGGTATGGGGTAATACTTATAAAGGTACAACACAATCACTATCAGTAATGCAGAAAAGAGCTATAAGAATCATTCATAATACTGGCTATAGAGATCATACAAATCCACTATTTTTACAATCCAAAATCTTAAAATTCACAGACTTGGTTCATTTTCAAACAGTACAAATCGTGTATAAAGCAATAAACAATTTACTTCCAGCAAATATTAAAAATATGTTTTTTAACAGGTCGGGGATTGCAGTCTGAGGGGGAAATTTAATTTAAAGCATCAGTGGGCACGAACAACATTAAAAGGTTTCTGTATTTCTGTCTGTGGGATGAAGATGTGGAACAGATTTGGAGTGGGGCTCAAGCAATGTCCAAGCATGAACCAGTTCAACCAGCGGTACAAAAATATGGTTTTTTCTAGGTATAGGGAGGAGGAAGAGTAATGAGGGTTAGGGTGTTTTTGTTTTTTGCTTCGGCTTGTAAATATATAGTATTTTGTATGTAAGTAGGTATGTGTAGGTGTATATTTATGTTTGTATATATATATATATATATATATATATATATATATATATATATCGGTTTAGGTGTGTATGAATCTATGTGTATATGTGGCAAAGGGTATTACTGGTTGTGGGGAAGAAGGGGTAGGGATAAATAAGCTGATGCTTCACCCTACCCCTTTTCGGACATGTTGGGTACACAGTAGGAACTTTTTTGTTGTTGTTTTCACTGATCTATCTTGTATTTGTTGTTGTATCAAATGTTCGAAATAAACAGTTTTCATTCATTTATTCATTCATTCATTCAATCCATCTATCACCTTATATAAAAGTGATCTAAAAGCGAAGATCCTGCAGGAGTATTTACAATGATTTGTTTTAATCTGAAAAAAAAAATGGTGTAAATCATTTGTATTCTGTTATGTTTGCTTTGTTTGGGAGTGGATTCTTTATAAGCATTTTGGCTTCCACCACTCCCTTGCACTTTATTTATAGTGTATTTTTTTTTTCTCCCTCTCTCTTTGGTTGTTTTATGTACATACATTATTTTTGTGTTTTATTTTGTGCTAAATAAACAAATCAAATCAAATTATTGACTGAAGGGGTGGTGGCCAAGTGGTTAATGCGCTTGGTTTCAGTGCAGAAGGTTCCGGGTTCAAATCCCACCCCTGCCACATTTCTCCATGTAATGTGGAATTGTGTCTGGAAGGTCATCCGGCGGAAAACCTCTGCCATTTCAACATGTAGCTCCACCTTGCATTTGCTGTGGCAACCCCAAGTGCAAATAAGGGAGCAGCCGAAGGGACTTACAAATCAAATTAGTGACTATGTCACAAATCAGAATGTGACTATGTGTACACATGTCTGCAGAGGGGTAGCACAGAGCTTCGTGACACATGAGCCCACAGCAACGTCATAAAAATCCCAAGCTCCCCCACAGCACCTGCAGAAAAATATCTCTGGAGCCGCCACTGTATCGAACCAACTTCACTGTGCTTGTGCTTTCAGGGATTTTGCTGGCTGCTGTCCATGGTGCTGAAGAGGTTAGTGCTGCTGTCCCTCCACCTACTGTGTGTCTCAACACGTGCGGTTACCATAACACCACCCACGACCTAAACAATAAATGTGCCACCCAAGACCACATGTGGATGGTTCTTGATGACAAATGCACAGGGTGGCACAGTGCATAATTTTGCAATATTACTGCCAGCCCCATATTCGAATGTTGAATATCAAATCCTGTGCCAACTTCACAGTGCTCAAAAAGCACAGTCCACCACACTTTTTCAAGATCTATGGCCTCAGATTGATTTAAAACATACATACTAAAATGAGAATGAGAAACATGTCACAGAGGGCCAACGCAGTGAAAGACTTTGGACAACAGAGAAAGTTCATCAAAAAGTCACTCGACTGAAGTGTTCAAGTGAAGCAGAAAAAGAACACACAGATTGAGGTGTCCAAAAGTGGAGTCACTCTCACATATTAATTCAATTTATCCTGTGATTCAAAGTGAAAACTATAAGTTTGTTAGCATTTTTGGATGCTAACTGGCCTGCTACACCAATAAGACATGCTAAATAATAAAAGAAGAGAGCAGTGAAAGGTGTCGGGCTGACCGGCAATCCTTCGCTTTGAATGACAAATAAAGTGCGTAATAACGATTATTTTTCTGAAAATGGTGCGTGAGTGAAAGCAGCGCTGTAAGCCAGGCCTGAGCTAGCAGACAGCTGTTCCCATAACAACAATAAGGAGCATAAGCTGTGTCAGCGATCTGTTTAAAAGAAGCGGCGGACAAATTTAATGACTCACCTAAGACGAAAAAGGGAAGCTCGGTGTTTTCCAGGTCGTCCACGACCACGACGTCTCCCGGAAAATCGTTTCTGACGGAGAACAGCAGCTTGGGCTCGGAGGCCGACGGGCTGTGCATGATGCTCAGGTCGTTCTCCCGCAGAAACGGCAGCGCCGACACGGTGACGCTCTTCATCTTACACTCGGTGTCCTGGTTCTGGTCCTCGTCGCCGTTCAGGCACCGAACGCCTACGGTTTGGACGGCAAGAAGCAGCGACAGAAGCAGCACTCTGAGCCCCATGTTGACGGTTCTGTCCGGTCCGCTCACTGCTGCTCTCTGTCAAGCAGCTTCAGTCTGTCAGCAGGAGCACCGCCGCCGGAGGTGGCAGAGTGAACGCAGCACGCACGGGGAGCGCCCAGTCAGCGAAACAAGCGCTTCTCAGTTCTCACAAATCACCACATTCAATGAACACTGATGTATACACACACACACACACACACACACACACACACACACATATTGGCACACTCTGGATACATGGCTGAAGATACGTTTTTGAAAAAAAAAAAAATACTTTTTTATTAAAAGTATACTGCCGTTGAGCATTTTAAGATTTAAGTCATAAAAAGAATTTTCTTTGGCAAGAGTATAATTTTATTTATTAGCCTTTAAATAGTGGATTCATACGACGGAGTTTTAGGGCCACACTGAATTTCTTTCTTTTCTTTCTTTGTTCTTTCTTTCTTTCTGGGAAGCACGCAATGACAGCCAATCAGGGTACAGAAAGGCACAGCCACATCTGATTGTTCACTTGAACAAAACATCCAAGAAGCCGTGAAATGCTCTGAAATAGCTTATTTTTGTGTAAATCTAATCTGTTTTTCATATTTTCACATTTTAGATTTCTGCAAATATATATATATATATATATATATATATATATATATATATATATATATATATATATATATATATATATATATATATATATATATATATATATATATATATAAAGAAATCACATGTACATAAGTATTCACAGCCTTTGCCATGATGCTCAAAATTGAACTCAGGCACATCCTGTTTCCACTGGTCATCCTTGAGATGTTTCAACAGCTTAATTGGAGTCCACCTGGGGTTTAAAAAAAACCCCAAAACAAAACAAAACAAAAAAACAAAAAACAAAAAAAAAAAACTGTATAGTCACACAGGTGAGGTTGTTCTGAAAGAAATAGCTTATTTTAGTGTAAATCTAATCTGTTCTTCATATACAGTGCATCCAGAAAGTATTCACGTGCTTTCCTTTATCCACATTTTGTAACAGCCTTATTCCAAAATCGATTAAATTAATTTTCCCATCAACATTCCACACACAATACCTCACAATGACAATGTGCTTTTTTTAGATTTTTGCATATATATATATATATATATATATATATATAAAGAAATCACATGTACATAAGTATTCACAGCCTTTGCCATGATGCTCAAAATTGAGCTCAGGCACATCCTGTTTCCACTGGTCATACTTGAGATGTTTCAACAGCTTAATTGGAGTCCACCTGGGCCACCTGGTCCACCGCGGCTTTGCGGATTGCTTTTCAGTCGAGTGAGTATCAGAGAAATTGTTTAACAGCTGGGCATGTTCCAGCTTGTCCTGTAAGGCTTCCAACAGACCTCGTATTTTACTCTGCAAAAATTACTGTGTATGAATACCAGTCATCCTGTCCCCATATTGTTCAAACCGCTTTATGTAGCTTGTCTGATCAGCACCATGGGTAGCTCAACTTACAAAGCTCAACAAGTTCATATCACACAGCGCCACAAAAAAATCTGTTTGCTTGAAATAAACATAATATAAATAACAGAATGTTGTGGGTCACATTGCAGTGAAGCTGCAGCAGGTGGAGGCTGAGTACACAGTTTTGGAAATGTTCAAAAAATGTTCATAAACCGCAAACTATTCTGCTGCACACTTGGTTCTTGTCATAATGAAATTTCTGTTTTAAAACAACTGTTTGTAAAAAGGCACACAAAATATAATCTAATTCTAATATCTAATCTGAACAAGCTGTCTAATAGACAAGCATAGTGTCCAGGGGATAGGCTCCAGCCCCCCGTGACTCTTGACTGGAGTAAGCGAGTATAGTAACTGAATGAGTGAATGAACTTGGAAAATTTAAAATAAAATAAAAAATAAAGTAAATAAAATCCAACTTTATTTATAAAGCACATTAAAATAGCCAGCGCTGACACAAGGTATGCAATCCACTATGAACATCATCCAAATTAAAAGACAATATAATAAAAATAAACCACTAAAATGCATTTTAAAAAATTATCAAACGAAACCTTGTTGGCGTCGAAAGCCAAAGAAAAAGGATACGTTTTTAAACAAATTTTAAGAACAACCAATGAGGGTGCCTCCCTAACACAGAGAGGCAAGCTGTTCCAATTCAATTCAATTTCAATTTATTTCCTTTATATAGCGCCAAATCACAACAGAGTTGCCTCAAGGTGCTTCACACAGGTAAGGTCTAACCTTACCAACCCCCAGAGCAACAGTGGTAAGGAAAAACTTCCTCTGAGGAAGAAACCTCAAGCAGACCAGACTCAAAGGGGTGACCCTCTGCTTGGGCCATACTAAAAACATAAATTACAGAAATAATTCACAGAACAATTCACGGACGAATATACAAGAATTGCTGTTGGTGCACAGGACAGGAGGATCGCCAACACAAACACAACTCCCATCTCTGGATGGAGCTGCACCTTAAACAGAGAAAAACCAGAATCAGGCATCAGAAAGACAAAAAATACTGTATAATTTGCCAGCATTAATCAACAAGAAAAACAGAAGAAATACTAAAGTGACTGCTGGCCACTAGCCCTAAGCTTCACTAAAAGACCCAGAATTTAGGTGAAGTTGAGGCCGCGGCCCACTTCAATTATTACTAATAACATGAATTAAAAGAGTAAAAAGCGTAAAACAAAACTGCACCAGTATGCTAGCCATATGAAAGGGAAAATAAGTGCGTCTTAAGTCTGGACTTGAAAATCTCCACAGAATCTGATTGTTTTATTGACGCAGGGAGATCATTCCACAGAACAGGGGCACAATAAGAAAAAGCTCTGTGATCCGCAGACTTCTTATTCACCTTAGGGACACAAAGTAGTCCTGCACCCTGAGAACGTAAAGCCCGGGCCGGTACGTAAGGTTTAATTAGGTCAGCTAGATAGGGAGGTGCCAGTCCATGAATAATTTTATAGGTTAGTAGCAGAACCTTAAAATCTGATCTCACTGGGACAGGAAGCCAGTGAAGAGACGCCAAAATGGGTGTAATGTGGTCAAACTTTCTGCTTCGTGTCAAAAGTGTGGCTGCAGCATTCTGAACCAATTGGAGACCCCTAATGCTAGACTGCGGTAAACCAGAAAACAGAACATTGCAGTAGTCCAATCTAGAAGAGATGAACACATGGATCAGGGTCTCAGCATTAGCCATAGACAGGATGGGATGAATCTTCGCTATATTTCGCAGGTGGAAGAAAGCAGTCCTAGTAATATTTCTAATATGCAGACCAAAGGATAACGAAGGATCAAAAATTACCCCAAGGTTCCTCACTTTGTCAGTGTGATGTATGACACACGAGCCTAGGCTGAGTGTTAACTGGTCAAATTGATGCCGATGTCTCACTGGACCAAGAACCATCATTTCAGTCTTTTCAGAGTTTAAAAGTAGGAAGTTTTTAGACATCCAACTTCTCACTGATGCAAGGCAATCTTCTAAGGATTTTATGTGAATGAGATTACCAGCAGTTATCGGCATATATAACTGAGTATCATCTGCATAGCAGTGAAAGGTAATCCCAAAATGCCACAATATGTGCCCAAGGGGTGCTATATAAAGGGAGAAAAGCAGGAGACCTAAGACTGACCCCTGAGGAACCCCAAATTTCATGTCACTAAGGTTAGAGGTAGTGTTACTGTACAAAACACAGTGAGAACGACTGGTCAAGTATGACGTCAGCCATGCAAGGGCACTCCCAGTAATCCCAAAATGATTTTCCAGCCTATCAAGTAGAATATGATGATCCACTGTATCAAATGCAGCACTGAGATCTAACAGCAACAGAACCGTAGTGGTGTCCGAATCCATTGTAAGCAGAATATCATTCACTACTTTAGTGAGAGCCCTTACTGTGGAATGATATTTTCTAAAAGCAGACTGCAGCGGCTCAAAGAGATTATTCTCAGTAAGGTAGTCTACAAGCTGCCGTGACACCACTTTTCCAAGAATTTTAGAGCAAAATGATAGATTTGATATCGGCCGATAGTTTTTCAATACACTAGGGTCAAGATTAGGTTTCTTAAGTAATGGTTTAATCACTGCATATTTGAAACATTTAGGAACAGATCCAGAAGTTAAAGAAAGATGAATAATTTCCAGCACAATCGGCCCAAGAGTGGGCCACAGGTCCTTAAACAGTTTTGTTGGTATAGGATCAAATAAACAGGTTGTGCTTTTTGTTGACGTTACGAGTTTCGTCAGCATGTCTAGAGAGATACTATCAAATTCTTTAAATCTAGGTAATACCTCAGTAGTGGCGCCCACCTCAATAGCAGGGTGTAGTGGCTGGGTTAAGGCATGCTGGGATATGTTCAACCTAATGTTATCTATTTTCTTCTCAAAGTAATCCAGGAAATCTTATGCTGTAAAAGGACAGCGAACTACAGGTGGTTGTCCATGAATAAGTGTTGCCACCGTGTTGAACAAGAACTTTGAGTTATGCTTGTTTTTGTTGATCAAATCAGAGTAATAGGTCCGCTTTGTAGCCAATAGTGCATGCTTATAGTCTAAGATAGCATCACGCCATGCAAGGTGTCATACTTCTAATTTTTGAACGATGCCATTTCCGTTCTAGACCTCTTGCTTTATGCTTGAGATCACGCAGCTAATTATTGAACCAAGGTGACTGCGATTTGGGGGAGCGCAGTTTCAACACAGGTGGTGCAATCATGTCGAGTGTTGTTTTGAGCACTGAGTTTAAACTATCCACAAGTCTGTCTACTGACTGGGTATTTGTCAAAAGTGAGGCTAAGACATCAGGCAATCTAGCTTCTAGTTCAGTCTTAGTTGAGGAGATGATGCATCGCCGTAATGATAAATAAAGTTGTTGTTCCACTAAACACGGCAGTGAAACTGTAAACTTAATAAGTGTGTGATCAGAGACCACTGATGTAAGAGGCATGATGTCAATATTCGTGACAGCAATACCATGTGCGAGAACCAGATCCAGGGCATTTCCACTAATGTGCGTCGAATCCCGAATGCATTGCCGAAATCCTAATGCATCCACAATTTCCATAAATGATTTGCAGAGGGGATCAGAAGGCTTATTTATATGAACATTAAAGTCACCAATGATCAGAATGTTATCTGCTCTCATTGACAAGTTAGAAATGAACGCACCAAATTCATCTAAGAATTCAGAATATGGGCCAGGAGGCCTATATACAGTGACAAAGTAATATGGCTGATTTTTATTCTTCTGACCTTGGCAATGCGTAATATCCTGAGCGGAGTGGAGAATCAGATGCTCAAATGAGTTATATGAGGTCTGTGAGAAAAGTATCGTACCTTTTAATTTTTTTCAAAAACCATATGGATTTGAATCACGTGTGATTGCATCAGCCAAGCTTGGACCTTCGTGCGCATGCGTGAGTTTTTTCACGCCTGTCGGTTGCGTCATTCGCCTGTGAGCAGGCTTTGTGTGAGCACTGGTCCACCCCTCTCGTCCTTTTTTTATTGCGAATAAATGTCTGAACAATTTGGAGCTTTGCTGCATCAATTTTTTCCAGAAACTGTGAGAGACCTCCAGGTGGACACTGTTCGGAAAATTAATATGGCTTTCAGGGACGATTTTATGGGGATTACACAGATTAAGGAGTGATCCAGACGGTTTAAAGACCGCCCACAACTGCTGAGAGCGCGCCGCTCTCCGAGCGCCAATTGACAGGCTCAAACCCCGCTGAAACAACCAGATCATTTCCAACGTGAAGGCTTTGTTGATCCGGGACATTGTCTGACTTTCACAAAAAGGCAGAAGGCGTGGACATCAGCACTTTTTCGGCACATTCCACTGTTACAGGAGTTTTTTTCATGGAAAGAAAAGTGGAGGGATGTGCCACGGAGCCGTTCATTATGCAGCACAAAACCACCTCCGTGTTGGTCTCACAGGATGGTTTTCATGTGGATTTCAGACGGCTGTCGGTTGCTTTTCAGTCGTGTGATTATCTGAGAAATTGAGCATGAGCTGGACATGCCCCAACATGTCCTGTGAGGCTTCATCACGGCGTTGCTTTGTGCCATGCGGCTCCATCGCGACGCGCGGAACTCCGCTCCTCTTTCCATGACAAAAACTCCTGTAACAGTGGACTGTGCCGTTCATTTCTAAACTGGACTCTGTCTTGATCCGGTATGTCGTCTGACTAGCACAGGAATTGTGAAAAGACGTGGACATCAGCACTTTTTTGGCACATTGAGACAGATGTGCGGAGGAGTTCCGCGCGTCGCGGTGGAGCCGCATGGCGCAAAGCAACACCGTGATGAAGCCTCACAGGACATGTTGGGGCATGTCCAGCTCATGCTCAATTTCTCGGATAATCACATGACTGAAAAGCAACCGACAGCCGTCTGAAATCCACCTGAAAGCCGTCCTGTGAGATCAACACGGAGGTAGTTTTGTGCTGCGTAATGAACGACTCCGTGGCGCATCCCTCCACTTTTCTTTCCATGAAAAAAACTCCTGTAACAGTGGAATGTGCCGAAAAAGTGCTGATGTCCACGCCTTCTGCCTTTTTGTGAAAGTCAGACGACGTCCCGGATCAACAAAGCCTTCACGTTGGAAATGATCTGGTTGTTTCAGCGGGGTTTGAGCCTGTCGATCGGTGCTCGGAGCGCAGCGCGCTCTCAGCAGTTGTGGGCGGTCTTTAAACCATCTGGATCACTCCTTAATCTGTGTAATCCCCATAAAATCGTCCCTGAAAGCCATATTAATTTTCCGAACAGTGTCCACCTGGAGGTCTCTCATAGTTTCTGGAAAAAAAATTGATGCAGCAAAGCTCCAAATAGTTCAGACATTTATTCGCAATAAAAAAAACGATGAGGGGGGTGGACCAGTGCTCACACAAAACCTGCTCACAGGCGAATGACGCAACCGACAGGCGTGAAAAAACTCACGCATGCGCACGAAGGTTCAAGCTTGGCTGATGCAATCACACGTGATTCAAATCCATATGGTTTTTGAAAAAAATAAAAAGGTCAGATACTTTTCTCACAGACATCGTATTTGTGACCCCCAACCGCTAATAAGCTAAACCTAGATTTATAAATAAGAGCTACACCCCCGCCTTGCTTCGCATCACGAGGGACGTGACTAAATGTATATGCTGGTGGGCAGGCCTCATTTAAGGGGAGGACAGCTGTAGGTTTAAGCCAGGTTACACATAACCCAATCATATCTAAGTGATGATCAATAATTAAATCATTAATCAACAATGATTTTGAGGACAGTGATCTTATGTTAATGAGACCCAGTCTAAGGACCTCAGTGGGGTTGACAGTTGAACTGTTTGGGTTTAGGGGTGGTTCCAGAGTAGCATATATAAGATGCCTAGAAGTAGGTTTAGGTTTGAGACATTCCACATGCGTTGAAGGTAGCAGACATGAAATCTTTGATATTGCTGGAACAACCATTGGGCCATCCTCAATTTCAACATGATCCAATATAGTAATGGGAATTAAGTTTACAAAGTATATCCCTCTATGATTTTTATGGACACGTCTACGGGAGCAGGCCACAGTCTCAACTTGTTGAAATTCCCTCCCTGGCAGATAAACTGCACTATCACCATAGTGGATTTTCTGCACTAATTTCCCCGCTATGCTAATGAATTCCACACCCACATTTGTCATAAGCCTTGCAGGGTTTCTAATCACCTGCTCCGTGGCCTGCTGTAGATTCCTAATGTTACCCTCCCTGTCGAGCTCTATCTATGTTCGCAGACAATATGGCGGCGCCTTCCCCAGTAGGGTGGAGGCCGTCTGGCATCAGCAGGCCACGGCGGCCCCAGAATGAAGGCCAGTTATCAATAAAGCTAAAGCCTTGCTGTCTACAAAACTGTGCCAGCCACCTATTTAATGATGTCAGCCTGCTAAATGCCTCATCAGTACCCCGGGAGGGGAGGGGACCAGAGACTATTAATCGATGCCGACACATCTTTCTGGCAAGGTCACAAGATTCAAGACTCAAGATTCAAGATTAGTTTATTTGCCTTTTGTAGTAAAAAAAAAACACATAGGAAATGGTTGTGCAAAAAGCTCAGTGCATCACACACAAGAAAACAACATTAGACAGACATGGAACAAATTATCACATAAAGACACATTGACATTGTGAAATACAAGGAACAGAGATCAAGTCAAAAAGTTAAGATCAAATTAATAAAATAAAATAAAATAAGGTGCTGTCAGGCTTAAAGTGCACTATTCAGGCTGATCACAGCTTGTGGGAAGAAGTCCTCTCTATGTCCATTTTTGTGACCTCTGAGTGCTTCATCCTGATATCATTGGTGCCAACATGAATAACTATGTGACTATACCTCATGTCATGTTCCTTCGACTGTCTTCCCTTCTGCAGCGTCAGCACCCTAAGATGAGATGCAATGGCAGGAGCTCTGGCCCCAGGAATACATTTAACGTCAGCCGGCGTCTGTAACCTGACTTTGCGGGTTATAGAATCCCCTATCACAAACGTCCGGTGTTTCAGCCTGGAGACATGAGTGGAAGTCACGCGTGGACTCAGAGAATTCACATCTGGCAAATCCAAGGCGGAGAACCGATTCACAGTTCGCACTGGCGAGTGTGATCGGGGTGCCACAACCGGGCACCAAGCCCTACGGGGCTTCCTCCGCCTAGCCACAGTCCGAAAGCAGTCCTCCACAGCCGGCATTTCTAAGCTGATGCTAATGGGCTCGCTAGCCGGCCCAACACTAACCTCATCTGGAGTGCCCGTAACATCTAACTCCACTGCACTAAGAAGCTGCTCTAACTTACCGACACGGCTCTCTAAGAGAGCCACCCTATCTTCCAACATCACGCAGGATTTACGGAGGGTGTAAAGTAGAATTAGTAGTGTACTTTGTGCACTAAGAAATTCAAAAATGTAGCCAAGCAAATACAAGCTCACCAATAATGGATAAGCTAACCACTCCTAAGGCTCACACAGACGTAGATAAATGAATTAAAATTCACAGCAGTTACACTGAAAAACTAACAGAAGTATTAAACAGGTAAAAAAGCAGCAGCTATAAAATACACTAAACAGTTAATTAACTAACAGGAGTGTAAAAAAATGAAATGAAAAAAATGACAAGGGTCAGAAATAGCTAACGCAAGCTAACCTCTAGCGAAAATGCTAGCCGCTCCTAAGATTTTACACAGGAGTAAAAATTACTTAAAATTCACAACAGTTCAACTGAAAAATGAACAGAAGTATTAAACGGGTAGAAAATAAATAGCTATAAAAAGTAACAACGGAGAGGGGAGGTGTCGACCTAGCTCGGGAAAGCTAACTGCTAGCAAATGCTAAATGCTAGCGAATGCTAACTGCTAGCGAATGCTAAGTGCTAGTGAATGCTAACTGCTAGCGATTCACAACAAGACTGTTGTTAAATAATGTTCAGAGTCAATACAATTAATAACCAGAAGAGTGGTAAACAGAAATAAAAGAAGCGTATACAACCGTGTGAAGTTCAGAGTGGCGTCACAGCAACAAACAATCCCTCAGAAGCAAGTTGCCAGATCTGTTCCACAGTTTGGGAGCAATAACAGAAAAAGCTCTGCTCCCCCCCGAGCTTTCTTTTCGACCTTGGAATGTGCAGGAACAGCTGGTCAGCCAACCTGAGAGACCGACTAGGTACGAGGTCTGTTAGAAAAGTATCTGACGTTTTTATTTTTTGCAAAAACCTGATGGATTTGAATCACATGTGCTTGCATGAGCCAACCTTGAACCTTCGTGCGCATGCATTAATTTTTTCACGCCTGTCGATTGCGTCATTTGCGTGTAAGCAGCCTTTGTGTGAGGATGGGTGTAGTCTCTTGTTGGATTTTCATTGCAAGGAAAATGGTGGAATGACTGGAGTAGGGCAACTGCATCAAATTTTGCATCAAATCTCTTTTCATGGCCAAATCTTCTCTCACAGTGGAATGTGCCGAAAAATTGCTGATGTCCACCTCTTCCGCAATTTCTCGGACAGTCACACGATGGTCCCGCATCACCATAGCGTTCACTTTGGAAATGATGTGGTCATTTCAACATGTTGATGGCCGAACCGGAGCATGGCTCGCTCTCCACCATTGTGCGGCCATCTTTAAACCGGTTGTACCCCTCCTTAATCTGTGTGATGCCCATAGCATCATCACAAAAGCTGTCTGAATAATCCGAATGGTTTCCACCTGGCTGTTGCCCAGTTTCTGCCAAAATTTGATGCAGTTGCGCTGCTCCAGTTGTTCCGCCATTTCCTTGCAAAGAAAAAACGATGAGAGACTACACCCATCCTCACACAAAGGCTGCTTACAAGCAAATGACGCAACCGACAGGCGTGAAAAAAAAATCACGCATGCACACGAAGGTTCAAGGTTGGCTCATGCAAGCACACCTGATTCAAATCCATCAGGTTTGGGGGGGAAAAAAAAGTTGGATACTTTTCTAACAGACCTCGTATATAAGGTTGAAGAAGCCCAGAGAGGTAAGATGGAGCAAAACCATGGAGGGACTTAAAAATAAACATCAGAATTTTAAAATGAACCCTAAAATTGAGCTTTTTTATTAACTGCTAGATTAAATGAATGAATGAATGAATTAATTAATTTGGCACATAGACTCAACAATAACTAAAAAGTGATACACAAGACAATTCCACGGTGACATGTGTGACCAAAAGGGGGTGAGCAGAAGCAAAGCTTATAAACACCCACCCCTTATATACATATATACATTTATACTCATTACCAACCCCCAGAGCAAGCACACAGGCGACAGTGGTAAGGAAAAACTCCCTCCGATGTATTGAGGAAGAAACCTCAAGCAGACCAGACTCTAAGGGGTGACCCTCTGCTTGGGCCATGCTACAAACACATTTAACACAACACAAACTCAAATCCCATCATCATAAACATATCTAGTGAACACCATATCTTTATCTACATACATAGATACATATATATACACATACCTACATACACCTGAAGGAATGATGATACATACACATCCACACACACACATATATGCATATTTGTCCATCATTAAACAATACCTATAATTCAAATCATATTTTCTTCACTGTAATACTTTGTTATAATATTCTTTTTAAATAATCTCTTGAAAAATACTAAAGTGCCACACATTCTAATCTCTGTTGGACATTCATTCCACTTCTTCATCCCAATCACAGACACACAAAAACCCTTTGCATTTGTTCTTACTGGTGGTTTCTAAACATTACACAACCTCGTAAACTGTAACCGGATTCCCTCAATCTGAACAGATTCTGGATAAAATTAACAAACAAACAAGCAAACAAGATCAAGAATAACAGGTTTAAAATATGCTTCCATGGGTCCCAAATTGACAGAGAAGGGCTCACAAAGACTACTAGGTCCAAAACGACCACCACTATTTACTTTTCATTAAAACTGAGGAAATTCAAGGCAAGCCAGGCTTTAACCCATTTTGCCCCACTGGTAACAATTGTTGCCTAAGTGTATCACTGTCATTTTCTACTTACAATAAAAAAAATCTCAAAGGTACTAATGCAACTTTTTCCACAACTCAAAATAAAAAATAAAAATTTGGGAAAAAACAGGTTAATATCTTCTAAGCAAAGAGCCACATCAATGGCTGGCCATCCCCCTGAGTCACAGGCACATAAATTTGGCAATCATCTGCATAGCAATGAAATAAAATCAATAAGCAGTCATAATTTTTAATACCTGCACCCAAGCCACCTATCATAAAAACTATGACCCAGTCCCCAAAAATAGACTTTAATTAAACACCCGAACCAAAGACAGCCTGTTAGCTTTAGCTTGTCTTCTAACTTTGAGATGGGGGTATGTTTTGTCTTCATTTGTCCCACTTCAAGTCTTCACAGATTGATATTTTGGCCTGGACTTGGGTAAAGCAAGTACTGCAAACATGGTAACACCCAGAGAAGCACGTTTTGACCTTCAGAACAACTGTTCAGAAATTGTATGGGTGATGTCATGGAGTGTTTGTTCTATATACAGTTGATGGTAAAAAATCCAAAGAAGGTCCCAGGTTTTTCATGAAAGTTGTATTTGAAGGTAAGCAGTACTACTTTTTGGCTTATTACAATTTATACTGGAAAATTAACACTAAAAATGATAAAAATAGTATAGGAGTGCATCACAATATGTGGTGATCAAACAAAAAACATGACTCATGAATAATACTACAGAGAAGACAACTAAGAAATAGTACTGCTACTCCTACTGTTACTACTACTACTACTACTCCTCCTGCCTCCTGGCATCCGTCTGTCTGCAGGAGACGATGGTGTAGCATCCAGTGTGTTTTTTTGTTTCTTTTTTGATACGCTTTGTCAATTCAATTTCAATTTATTTCATTTATACAGCACCAAACCACAACAAAGCTGCCTCAAGGTGCTTCACACAAGTAAGGTCTAACCTTATCAACTCCTAGAGCAAGCACACAGTGACTACGTTTACATGCAGCCAATAACCCTTTCATAATCCTTTCATAACTGGAATATTAGCAATAAACCGGTTGTGCACGGCCATGTAAACACCCGCAAAAACCCGAATATGCACATATTCCGGATTTTAAAAACCTGAATAAGACCCCTGGGTTACTCCTTTCTAACACGAATATCAGGTCATATAAACGCACATCGGGATATCCCCATAGAAAGGAACATTATTTTGTGTTCTGCGCATGTCCTATTTGCAAGGAATCTTGGTCTTTTGAGTACAGCAACTACTTGTATGCAGCACGCGCAATTCACCGGACACCACAGAAGCAGAGATAAACCGGGCATTGTGTTCTGCATCCTTATCAGGCATACCGGGGCGGCATCACCGCGATTGCTCTGCCTCTGATGCGCTTACTGAGTCTGCGGGCTCGGTAAACGCCACAGCGGGCCACTCACACCGCCCCCCTCTCTGCTGTGCGGAGCTGTGCCAACTCTGGCAACAGGTCCAGAGACTATGCTCGCTGTTTTGATGCGGAGGCAGCCTGCAAAGATAGATTTCTTGCAGAAAAAATCCACAGCGCCGCAGGGTCTTGGTATACCGCAGCCGCAGAGCTCCGTGGCCATGACTTGGATTCTTTGCGGGTCCCGCATCCATACCCCCGGAGGCAGTGAGCGAAGGGACAGCATGCGCATTGTGTTCTGCGTGTGTCTGTTTATAATCTTCTCACCCAGAAGAAAAAGAGAGTGTTTACAGAGGAGAGAAAAGTGACAAAATGTTAATGCCTGTTTGAGAAAAGTGTATAAAGTGTGTAGTGAGGGGTTTTACACGAACACCAGATCAAATCAAGCACCAGTGGAAGACGTGCCTCGCTGTTTAGATGGGGATATTCCAAATGATACCAATTACCAGGTATAGAGCAGTTACTCTGTCTGCTTAAGCATGTAAATGACCTTAACGTTGTGTAAGCTTTGATGTAAACGTTGACCTTAACACCGAATATTAACGGCATGTAAATTTAGTGATACTACTAGTACTAGGACAGCTACTACTTATAATAATAATAATAGTAATAATAATACTTGCAGTATGTGACCAAACAGCAAGTTTTACTGGCAGATCTGCCTAAACAGGGGAAGCAGCAGATGTGTCAATAAATTCAATTTCAATTGAATTTATTTTGTATAGCATCAATCACCGCCAAGTACCCTAAGCGTTTTACATGGGTCTAACCTTACAACCCCTCTAAGCAAGCACGTAAGCAACAATTGTAAAGAACAACACCCTCTTTTTTTTTTTTTTTTTTTTTTTTGAGGAAGCATCCTAAAACAGACCAGACTCAGATGAGTGACCCACTGCTTAGGCCAGTGGTGTTCAAGTCATTCCAGAAAGGGTCAAGAGGGTGGCAGGTTTTCTGTGCAACCACCGACTTCCAGGAGGTGATTTCACTATGAACTCATCCCACCTGCTCAAAGTGATGTTAATCAGTTTCGGTGACAGCACCTCAGAACGGGAAAAGGAGAGCAGAATCAGTCAGGTGGAGAAAACACCACCTACAGCACCAGTTCCCACCAGTAAACCAAGAGAGAAGCACAGAGGTTACTAATGTGGTCACAGGCACCTAGCCTGTGGCTTGATTATCAGACCCAGAATTAATATATAATGGTCCACTTTTAATAAAACAGTTTAAAAGGAGAGTAAAAATGGTTTGATACTACACAAGTATGCTGGCCATATGAAAGGGAAAACAGATGAGTCTTTAATTTAGACTTGAATGACTCCAGAGAGCTGGACTGCTTTATCTCAGCAGGCAGATTGTTTCACAAAACAGGCATACGCTAAGAGAAAGAAAGCTCTGTTGCCTGTTGACTTCTTTTTTACCTCAGGAGCTGTTATGATAAGACCAGAGAACAAAGTTAGGTCCCAAAATGCAGGGAGGATGCCAAAAGCCAAATAACAATTTATTGGTAACAGAAAATGGTAATATTACACAAAATATAGGAAGGACACACCAGGGCAGAGAGACACCAACTTCACCAGAATGCTTGATGGGGTGAATTCTTGGACCAGGTGGTGCGTGGAGCCAGAACCAGGACCAGGTGGCCATGACAGAGCTGATAGGTGGCAGGAATGCTGGAGGTACAAGAAACAGAGAGGTCAAAAAAATGCAAAGACTGATCAGAGGAAAATTCTGAGAAATACCTCATGGAAAAACGTACCTAGGCCATGTACCACACAGGCAAAGCTGACTTTCTGGCAATTGTAGATAGGCAGGGCTGGGGTTTAAATACAGGTGATGGTGATTGCTGACAGGTGTGCGGAATCAGCTCTGTGACGCGGTGCCTGGAGAATCAAGAAAGGAGAGGGAGCAGAGCAGAAACCAAGGCAGCACAACAGGGACACATAGTAATCCTGTGTCCTGAGAATGAAGAATATGGGCCGGTAATGAAGATTTAATTAGGCGCACCAGGTAGGGAGGCACCAGTCTGTGAACGGTTTTGTAAGTTAGCAACAAAACCTTAAAATCAGACCCCACAGGGACAAGAAGCCAATGAAGGGATGTCAAAATTAGGGAAATACGGTCAAACTTTCTGCTTCCTGTCAAAGTTCTAGCAGTAACATTTTGAACCTGTTGGAGACCTCTAATACTGGACTGTGGTAAGCCAGAGAGCAGGTCCATGTAGTAATCCAATCAAGAACACATAAAGGCATTGATCACAGTCTAGGATGAATCTTTGCAATAAATGGAGGTGGAAGAAAGCAGCCCCAATGAGTTCTATCAATTGAGGTCAAAGAACAGTGTGGGATTGAAGATCACCCCAAGGTTTTTCACTTTGTCACTGTGACGTATAACACACAAGTCTGTTGATATTCTACATGTGGATATTCTACGTCAATAGTGCCGATAACCTGCAGTTATCGGCACTAATAAGAACTAAATTAACTCTTATTTATTAATCAGACTCTTTTATCTCTTTATAGATTTCATGTAAACTGTTATTTTTTAAATTCTGCCATATTTTACCTTATTCCTACACACTTTTACCATGTGATCACTTTATTTTATTGTGAATTGATATTCTAGTGGTGGATGTGTGAAACATAATTTTGTTTTTATGGGAACACAAAAATGACAATAACAAAAGTAATCTATCTGATCTATCAATGATACTGATCTATCAATGTCCAACTGTGTGTGATCAGCGCAACCATGAAAAGTAATCCCAAAAATGTTGCAGTATCTGCTCAAGGGCTGTTATATAAAAGGAGAAATGCAGGGGGCCTAAAACAAACCCTTGTGGAACCCCATATGTTATAGGAACAAGATTTTAAGTGATGTTATTGTACAGGACACACTAGAAAGCAACTAGTTATGTTGGATGTCAATCATATGAGGACATTACCAGCAATCCCAAAATGATTTTCAAGCCTATCCAGTAGTACACAATGATCTACTGTACCATTCCAAGTGCAGCACTGAGATCTAACAATAGCAGCACCACAGTGGAGTCAAAGTCCATTGCAAGCAGAAGGTCACTCAACATTTTAGGAAGTGTTGTTTCTGTGGAATGGTGAATTCTAAAAGCAGACTGCAGTAGTTCAAAGAGGTTATTCTCAGTAAGATGGTCCACAAGCTGCTGTAAAACCACTTTTTCAAGGATTTTAGAGCAAAAGGATTGGTTCAATATTGATTTATACTTTTTCAGTAATCGAGAGTTCAGGTGTGGTTTCTTCAGAATTGGTTTTATTACTGCAGATTTAAAACATTTCGGAACAGAACTCAAGGCGAGTAACAGCGTAATAATTTTTCACTTAGGCTGAGGTATAGCCCTTAGGTCCTTACAACAGTTTTAGGTGGAATCAGGTCAATGATAGTTTTATAACTCACAAGCATTTTGAAAAACATTCTGAAAAAACTCAGGTCTTACCTCAAATTAAAAAGTGGTATGAACCTTCAAAAATAGACATGCAAAACATGATGAAGGCTCATATTGTATCAAATCAATTTTTCCACTTTTTTTGCAGTGAAATATAGTTGTAGCTTCATTATAAACATCTTCTCAGTCCAACATGACTTATTATCATTGCCAAGTGATGCAGGAAGGTGGAAGTGCATCCTGTGCGCCTCTCCAGAGGAGAGGTGGAGGTTACGTGATCCGATGTGATTGTTTATTTCTTTGTTTGTGCTTAAGAAAAACTCACAAACTCATTAACAGATTTTGACATTTTGTGGAGACATAATCCTTGGGTCAAGGAACAGAGGATTTAATTCTGTCCATGCTCCAGATATGCTTCAAATTTTTCTATTTTATGGATTTAACACTGCAAGACAGGTTTCCTTTTGTGTCTTTGTTATTCTTTACTTAAACCCCCACAAAGGTCTGTAATCTCCAGACCCACTTGTCAGTTGGTATTCCCACAGATATGATCCAAAAGAGCTCTGGAACCCACAATGAGAAATGTCATCCATTGCCTAAAACCAAAGTGTCTCGATATTTCAATTTTGATGAGATTTGGTGGTTGCAATAAATCTATATTAAATGCATGTCAGTGTGTACAGAATATAATTTCTACTGCTAGAACACCAGCAAAACCAGGCAGATTTTAAACCGTCAATCTAATTATTCAGTTCATTCCTGTTGATGAAGGAGGGAAATCAAAATGTGTCAGCTTAAGACTGACGACTGAGTACCCCAAACTCAGACTCACAAACAAGCACCATCATTACTGCAAAGCTGTCATACATCAAAAGTGTTAAATATCATAACACAAACCCCAAAATTAACTGATATTAATTCACATTAAAATGTTACAGGTTCACTGTAAACCAAAATAAGCTGGAAGGAATAAAAGACTTAGGCAAGAGATAACCTCGATTTTTAATAGTTTATATACTCAAAATTAACATAATTAGAGTTTTAGTTAGCTGAAAACCTATTTTAAGTAAAAAGAGCTTTGAGTTAAATCAGTGTAAATGTGCATAATAATGACCTAATAATAAATTCCTACAAAAATTTAGTACACTCTAAAAAATGAGCCGCTGTCTCAATGAGAAAAAGTGATGTAACAATTTGCATAGATTTTTTAAAGTTGTTTCAACTTAACTAAAGTTATTTCAATGTAACTAGAGAAGCCTTGTGACATTAACTTAGTTGAAAGTTGAAATAACAAAGTTGAGATTATGTAAAAAAAAAAAATCTATGCAAATTGTTACAGAAACTTTTCTCGGTGAGACAGCAGTTCCTTTTTTGAGAGTCGGGACGTCCAATCACAGAGATTGATATCAGGACTAATCAAACCAATTTCTGATTGATCTGAATCTGATTTGCTCAGTGCAAAAATCTCAGTGGACAGTCTGCATTCCACTATGTCTGTTTCATGATCACCGTGATGACATGTTTCAAAAGCATATTTGATGTCTGCTTCACTTCAAATCCAAGTCTATTTTCAAAAGGACACTGCATCTGGTTGTTTCTGTCCAGTCAATGAAGTAGTGCCTTCTACATGAAGACTCAAGCTTTTGTCTTCATCCCATCAACTGGAAGACCTGGAAAGAACAAGTGAGGATCTGTGCCAGCTGTAAAGCAATGTTCCACATGGAAGTGGAAGTCTTTTAAAAAAAACAGAGTGAGCAAGATTCTGGTGGGCAGAAGCTTCCCACAGCAAGACTGGACCTGCTGAGTCATCTATGCTTCCACCATCCCATCCGGGAATGATTTCTTCCTATTAATGTACAGGCTCTTCTTCTTCTATTTTTTTTCTTCTTCTTCTAGTTAAGGACGGGGGGAAATCATAGGAATACATTTTTTAAATGCCAAAGGTACTGAATAGAAATAAGAAAACAAAATGCTTTTATAAAGTCAAATTAAAAAAAAAAAAATCTAGATATGCTGGACATGCACACAGCAAGAAGGTCATGGGTTTGCTTCCCACATGGGGCCTTTCTGTGTGGAGTTAGCATGTTCTTCCCATGTTTGCATGGATTCTCTCTGGGTGCTCCTGCTTCCTCCCACATCCCAAAAAACTTACGTCAACTGGAAACTTTAAATTGTTTGTAGGTGTGCGTGCAGGTGTGAATGTGTTTGTCTGTCTCCATGTGGCCCTACAACAGACTGGTGTTCTGTCCACGGTGTACTCCGCCTCACGTCAAATGACTCCTGTGATAGGCTCAAGCACCCCTGTGAACCTTAATTGGAATAAGCGGTTGACGATGAGTGAGAGTGAGTGAGTGAGTGGATGTATGCCAGACATGGTTATGGACACCCTTTGATGAATTGACAGTACATCATCACTTTCACACCACATATTCTTCACACAAGTCAGGTGATGGATGCATGAACATTTTTAAATCAATGTGTGGGTCTTGGACTTGATTCACATCAATCATTAAGAAATCAAAACTGTATGGCACTGTAGGATAAATCTGTCTGTACAAGAATACGTACTCATGGGGGAAGACATTAGGACATGCACCCATGACAACTCGGTAAGAGTTAAAGGCTTCTGCATCTGTAACTGGAGAACCTATCCATCATCCAACTTTTGACTGTTGCATCACCTGGTCACAGTTCATAGTGTAGTGGGGAAAAAGAAGGAGTTTTATACAAGAAAACCAATTAAATCCAGGCTTCAGTCTGCCAAGTGTGTTATGGCAAACTGTAACTGAATTTTAAACAAAGTCCTTCTATTTCCACTTACTATTTCACTTCTGCTATGATACCCAAACTGTTGTGTGGGCCGTTGAAGAGGAGGTACTGCTGGCCCACCACCACCAGAGGGCGCCCTGTCTGGAGTGCGGGCTCCAGGCACCAGAGGGCGCTGCCGCCTCACAGGAGCAGCCAGGGTGACAGCTGTCACCCATCACCTGAGACAAGACAGCTGATATCAATCAACAGGGAGGTATATCAGCAGGACGGCATCTCCACCTCATTGCCGAGATATGGCTCTACCAAGGAGGTAACGTATCCAGCCAAACAGATCATCTTTTGACCATTAAATACATTTTGCCTTTACACAGAAAGAGAAAAGACAGCAGGAGACTGTATTTTGGATAAGTACTCACATTCCTGCACTCACCTGTATTTTCCTGACAAGAGGTGGAGGTGGTGTTTCCACCCTGTGTGTTGCTGGGTGCAGCCGCACCCCACACCTGACTGTTTCTGTTCCTTGCCAGCAGTACCGGATCCGACGAGCGGAGGCAGTGGCCACCTGGGGTTCGGGACTTGGCGGCTCCAGTATCCCCGGGGTTCGGTGGCAGAGGAAATCGGGTGGTTCCGGTTCGACTCGGACAGACGTCTCCTATCGTCGAGCCTGCCCACACGACACCTTTGGAATTCGGTTACTGCTGTATTTGTAATCTGTTGTGTTTGTTGTGTGAATTCACAACAGTAAAACTTTGTGATTTGACTTTCTCCATTGTCCGTTCATTTGCGCCCCCTGTTGTGGGTCCGTGTTCCTACACTTTCCCAACACAAACACCTATTTTAAAATGAACACGTTTTTAATTGGCTGAGAAAATTGATATGCAGAGATGGCCATGGTTTATAAACAGGAATTTGAATCACGCAACATGTAACCCACATTTAAATATGGTTATCATAAAATGCACTAAATATCCCCTAAATGTGATCAAGTATTTATTTTAGCAGCTATACTTTGTGTTGACTATAAACTATCAGCATTTATAGGGTTAACATTTCAGAAAGGCACTTGCTCTGCTCTTAGCCAATGAGCTGCCCATTAGCTGCACACCTCCTGCCAATGACCTGCTGCAAAATGGCGCATTGTCCCTCCCTCCTTCTTGGAGAAACAGGCCTTTTCTCAGTCGTCTCGCCTCCGCCATTAACCCTGAACACTCGGCATGAACGGGAGACAGAAATGCACAGAAATACGTTGTTGAAACTCAGGGTTGCGAGGCAGCGCCATTTTAAGACCCTGTGTTGTCCTTTTGAGAGATCGAGAATTATAAGCTTAGAATTCTAAATGCCATATTGTGCTCTCTAAGGGAGCGCCAAGCCACCCTGCGGAGGAAACTCATCTCAGCCACTTGTTCTCGTGATCTCATTCTTTCGGTCATGAGCCAAATCTCATGACCATAGGTGAGGGTCGGAACGTAGATTGATCGGTAAATCGAGACAATTCTCATAAAATGCACCAAATATCCCCTAAATGTGATGAAAGTATTCATTTTAGCAGCTATACTTTGTGTTGCCAAAAAACTGTCAGCATTTATAGGGTTAAGCTTTCAGAAAGGCACTTGCTCTGCTTGTCACTTGTGTTTTTCTGTGCTGTTGGGTGTTTTTTTTTACAAGCATTCAACTTGTTCAGTGTGTAAGCACCATATGTCATGAATATAATGCTGCTGTCAGAGGTAAAGCCATTATGTTTCTCACAGTTTTATTAGCTTATAATCCAGAGAAACAAACAAAAAACTCAGTGGTGGAATCATGAACATATAAGTGAAGTATTTCAACTATAAGCCTGACTGTAATGAATCAGGTTTGCACAAAATTAACTCTTTCACAACCTGTCATTGCAACACCGGTGTCCCACAAGTTTATGCGTGCAAGATGGAGTGACCTCATTTGTAGGAATTTCACAACAGTAAAACTGACAAATAACAAGGCAAAGCACCACACTGAAGTAGGACTAAGACTGAAATTTGCACAAGGCTTAAAGAGTCTGTAAATCCCATGACTATTTTTGTTGATCGGACAATCACCATTTGGATTTGGATGCAAAACTGTAAGAAGATTTGTGTTTTCTGTGTCACCACTGTCCAGCCATTAAATATTTAAGCAGCCCCGTGGTTGTCTAGTAACCAACATTTCTCAATCTCGCCCCATCTCTTCTCAAACTATTTTAAAGTCCAAAGTAGGGCAATGTTTGGATCAAAGCCAAAAAAGAAAAGAAATTAAATGAAAAACCAAGGAGGGGTAATGATAAATTGGCTTCGGACACCCGCATTAAACTATAAAAAGTTCACAGTGACTGAAGAGTCCAAGTGGACCCAATGTAACAGAGTTCATTTTCATTATTGATGACGAACTCAAAACACCACTCAGAGAAAATTCATTAGTATTCAAAGTTGGTATAATTTGTTTGCTTCAGGCTGTTTGTTCAGAAGACTCAAATGACAAGAATGATGAGAACATAGCAAAACACTTTGGAATACAGCCTGAGAAAAACGACAACACAAAGTGCTCATTTTTAGGATTTGTTTTTCCCCTCCACATTCCCTCCACTACAAATCCTGCAGAGTCAATTTGAAGGTGGAACAGGCTGCCCTTCTACCACAGGGTTCAGGTTCAATCTTCCACATTACAAAGTGTCCTTGCATGCCTCTGTGCACCTTTCTGCCTCTGAAACTGACCTATGATCTGAGCAAGGTACAAAGTATCTTTTCGCCATAATACTATATTTCTTCAGCATGGGAAAGATGAGGTGGTGACGTGAAGGTTGTAGGTTCAACCCCGTTTACCAGAGGGATATAATCGGTGTGTGTGTTGGGGGGAGGAGTGAAACTGCAACACTTGCCTTATCCTCAATACCACCATTAAAACACACATCTGTTGAGATAGGGAAAACAACCTGGAATCTGTTTTTGTAGCCTTTGCCATGCAGCACGTGAAGTGCATTCATATAGACAATAGATTGCTAATGAAAAAGTCTGTCCCCTCCAGATTTGAGTTACACATTAACTCAAAAACAGTAATACCATCATAAGTCCTCACCATGTTCATCTTTGTGACCTTAGACTGTTGCATCATGGTGTTGTTTGCAACAACACGGAGAACAGTGTTGCCTAATGTAGTTCTGTTATGTTGTGGTCTGTTCATGCTATGTTCTTCAGCCCTCTGTCTGACATTGCATGATGACAGAGCATGTCGGAGGCTCTGGCCCCAGGTAAACAATTAATGTCACCTGGCACTTTGAATCAAACATGAGGAATGGAGTCACCTATCACTTATCCGTCATCTTTCAGCCCGTTGACAGGGATGAAGGATGCCCCTAAAAACAGCAGGGCTATCAAAAGGGCTAGCAATAGCAGAAAACTGATTTGCAGGCTTGTAAACTGGCAGGATAGACAACTGGATACTAGGCTCTGAGAAAAATCATTTAAACACTCACATTATGGCAAAATTTAATTAAATTCAATTTATTTTTATTTATGTAGTGCCAAATCACAATACTGCCTCAAGTTGCTTCCTATGGGTAGGGTCTAACCCCCCCCCCCCCCCCCCCCCCCCACACACACACACCCGGGCAAGCACAAAGGAAAGGTGACAGTGGTAAGGAAATACTCCCTCAAGGAGACCAGACTCAGAAGGGTGACCCACTGCTTGGGCCATTCGAACAATTACAAGAGATTTACAAAACATGGGGACAAAAACAGAAGAAACAGAAAACAGAAAAAGAAAAAAAAAAACAGAAGAACAACAAAAACAAATAGTCCATCTTGGTGCTTAGCCTCTGTTTCCAGGTATTTTATGATACCAGATTTCAAGGCCAATGATAGGTTTGTCCAGTGCTCTAGATGTAGAGATGGCATCCTTAAAGTGTTTGTCAGTTCCTTGAACAGAGAGACAAAGAGCAGAATCAGTCAGCCGGAAATGCCAGAACCTAAAGCATTTTGTCACCAGCAGCAGATAACCAGGGAAGCAAATAGATGACTAAAGTGGTTGCCGTCAGTTAGCCCTGTGCTTCACCAACAGACCCAGGAGTTAAATGTAGTGAGGCTGTCACCTGTTCTGTTGCTAATAATATGAATTAAAAGGAGAAGAAACAGAATTCCATAGTACTAGCCATACTAGAAGGAGAATAGATGCGTCTTTAGTTCAGACTTAAATGACTCCACAGAATGTGACTGCTTTATCTCTGCAGGGTGATCATTCCGCAGGACAGGTGCATGAAGAGAAGGCTCTGTGATCTGCTGACTTTTTTTATAACCTTAGGAACACAAAGTAGTCTTGCATCTTGAGAAGGCGAAGCACAGGCTGGTATGTAGAGTTTAATTAGGTCAGGTTGAGGAGTAGTTTCCTCTGAGTGTGTGCACACAAAGATAATTTATGCACGCACAGTTAATATCTATGCGTGTGAAATAATATGCCCAAGTGCATGCTTTACGTGAGACTTGTTTTGGCACCGATGTGACGCCATACAAATCCACGGTATTTCCACTAATGTGAGTCAACCCCTGAATGCGTTAATTGAATCTTTGCAGAGAGGGTCAGAAGGACTGTTTGAATACTGAAACCACCAACATTCAGAATGTTATCTGCATGAGTTGCCAAATTAGAGATAAACTCACCAAATTCATCTAAGAATTCAGAATATGGGCCGCAGGCCTATATACAGTAACAAAGTAACATATTTGAATTTTATTCTTTCCATCTTGACTATACGTGGCATCCTGAGCAGAGCAGAGAGCGAAATGTTCAATAGAGAAATATAAAACCACATGAACTTGAAGTAAAAGTAAATAAAAACTGGAACAAATTTGACTTTGTTAAATTTTACACATGCTTCAGCAACCCAGCAGTGCTGTAAGTGTTGCAAGGCAGATCAGGGAGAATTCCCATACTTATGAGTAAAGGGGGTAGAGGGGGATGAAAACAGAAGATACAGTATGCTTCTGTGTGCAAGAGAGGCACTGAGTCCATAGAAGAAAAATGTGCACAGCAAAAGTGAAAGAAAGAGAGAGAGAAAACGCACTCATGTAAAAGTGATTGCAAGCGAAGCACAAGATTAAATTTCGATTTTGTGGGCCATATGAGTTCCAGGTTGCTGCCGATAATCAAAAGTGGTGAAAGGTGATGTGAGCGGAGAGCAGGAGAAAGACAGTCAGTGAAAGTTGAGTGAGTCATTGGGTGGGGGTGGGAGTCGGGGGTGAATACATCAGAGGCTGTGACAAGCAGGTGCAGGGAGAGCTGGGAGGCCAGACTGATCCAGAGAAAGATCTCACTGTATTAACTTAACATGGCTCCCGCTGCCAAACAAGCAAAGCGTCAGTCTGCTGCCTGGTTGATTGTGTGATCTTCAACAGATTAATCTTTTCCAGTAATCTAAGCATGTGCATGAGCTACACAGTTGATTGCAGCACTGAAAGAAAGAAAGAAAAAAACTGTTGTCATGGAAGCTGCCAGCTGCTGTTTCAAATTATGCTGCAGGAAGCGTAGACACTTCAAGTCCGAGAGGTGGGTTGGAAACATGCCACTCCAGATTATGCAGAGCCTCTTACCCCCTAGTGGATTGCTTAAAATGATCAGTTCCATGTTTGTGTATATGCATATCAGCGCAAGCCCTGCCTTCCTGCTCTTTTTTTCTCTCCTGTTTCTGGCAGCATCCCTCTATTACAGACTTTGACACTTCCATGCTGCAGATGATCGAGTCAATAAATGCTTTACTTTACTTAGCGAAGCTCAAACACATAATGCATCATACCAAGACAGGAGTCCTCATATTGATCATGCCAAGGAGGAAGGGGTGGCGGTATTGGTCGGGGGGTGCGCTTGACAAAGCTTGTAGCTTTCCTGCTCCAACAGTTCCAAAAAGAGCCTTGGCATTCATCATCATCATCATCATCATCAATTTTATTTATATAGCGCCAAATCACAACAAACAGTTGCCCCAAGGCGCTTTATATTGTAAGGCAAGGCCATACAATAATTACGTAAAAACCCCAATGGTCAAAACGACCCCCTGTGAGCAAGCACTTGGCGACAGTGGGAAGGAAAAACTCCCTTTTAACAGGACGAAACCTCCAGCAGAACCAGGCTCAGGGAGGGGCAGTCTTCTGCTGGGACTGGTTGGGGCTGAGGGAGAGAACCAAGAAAAAGACATGCTGTGGAGGGGAGCAGAGATCAATCACTAATGATTAAATGCAGAGTGGTGCATACAGAGCAAAAAGAGAAAGAAACACTCAGTGCATCATGGGATTCCCCCAGCAGTCTAAGTCTATAGCAGCATAACTAAGGGATGGTTCAGGGTCACCTGATCCAGCCCTAACTATAAGCTTTAGCAAAAAGGAAAGTTTTAAGCCTAATCTTAAAAGCAGAGAGGGTGTCTGTCTCCCTGATCCGAATTGGGAGCTGGTTCCACAGGAGAGGAGCCTGAAAGCTGAAGGCTCTGCCTCCCATTCTACTCTTACAAACCCTAGGAACTACAAGTAAGCCTGCAGTCTGAGAGTGAAGCGCTCTATTGGGGTGATATGGTACTATAAGGTCCCTAAGATAAGATGGGACCTGATTATTCAAAACCTTATAAGTAAGAAGAAGAATTTTAAATTCTATTCTAGAATTAACAGGAAGCCAATGAAGAGAGGCCAATATGGGTGAGATATGCTCTCTCCTTCTAGTCCCCGTTAGTACTCTAGCTGCAGCATTTTGAATTAACTGAAGGCTTTTCAGGGAACTTTTAGGACAACCTGATAATAATGAATTACAATAGTCCAGCCTAGAGGAAATAAATGCATGAATTAGGTTTTCAGCATCACTCTGAGACAAGACCTTTCTAATTTTAGAGATATTGCGTAAATGCAAAAAAGCAGTCCTACATATTTGTTTAATATGCGCTTTGAATGACATATCCTGATCAAAAATGACTCCAAGATTTCTCACAGTATTACTAGAGGTCAGGGTAATGCCATCCAGAGTAAGGATCTGGTTAGACACCATGTTTCTAAGATTTGTGGGGCCAAGTACAATAACTTCAGTTTTATCTGAGTTTAAAAGCAGGAAAATAGAGGTCATCCATGTCTTTATGTCTGTAAGACAATCCTGCAGTTTAGCTAATTGGTGTGTGTCCTCTGGCTTCATGGATAGATAAAGCTGGGTATCATCTGTGTAACAATGAAAATTTAAGCAATGCCGTCTAATAATACTGCCTAATGGAAGCATGTATAAAGTGAATAAAATTGGTCCTAGCACAGAACCTTGTGGAACTCCATAATTAACTTTAGTCTGTGAAGAAGATTCCCCATTTACATGAACAAATTGTAATCTATTAGACAAATATGATTCAAACCACTGCAGCGCAGTGCCTTTAATACCTATGGCATGCTCTAATCTCTGTAATAAAATGTTATGGTCAACAGTATCAAAAGCAGCACTGAGGTCTAACAGGACAAGCACAGAGATGAGTCTACTGTCTGAGGCCATAAGAAGATCATTTGTAACCTTCACTAATGCTGTTTCTGTACTATGATGAATTCTAAAACCTGACTGAAACTCTTCAAATAGACCATTCCTCTGCAGATGATCAGTTAGCTGTTTTACAACTACCCTTTCAAGAATTTTTGAGAGAAAAGGAAGGTTGGAGATTGGCCTATAATTAGCTAAGATAGCTGGGTCAAGTGATGGCTTTCAGAACAATCTGAGAGAAAGAGTCTAACCAAATACCGGCATCACTGAAAGCAGCCAAAGATAACGATACGTCTTTGGGATGGTTATGAGTAATTTTTTCTCTAATAGTTAAAATTTTATTAGCAAAGAAAGTCATGAAGTCATTACTAGTTAAATTTAAAGGAATACTCGGCTCAACAGAGCTCTGACTCTTTGTCAGCCTGGCTACAGTGCTGAAAAGAAACCTGGGTTGTTCTTATTTTCTTCAATTAGTGATGAGTAGTAAGATGTCCTAGCTTTACAGAGGGCTTTTTTATAGAGCAACAGACTCTTTTTCCAGGCTAAGTGAAGATCTTCTAAATTAGTGAGACGCCATTTCCTCTCCAACTTACGGGTTATCTGCTTTAAGCTGCGAGTTTGTGAGTTATACCACGGAGTCAGGCACTTCTGATTAAAGCTCTCTTTTTCAGAGGAGCTACAGCATCCAAAGTTGTCTTCAATGAGGATGTAAAACTATTGACGAGATACTCTATCTCACTTACAGAGTTTAGGTAGCTACTCTGCACTGTGTTGGTATATGGCATTAGAGAACATAAAGAAGGAATCATATCCTTAAACCTAGTTACAGCGCTTTCTGAAAGACTTCTAGTGTAATGAAACTTATTCCCCACTGCTCGGTAGTCCATCAGAGTAAATGTAAATGTTATTAAGAAATGATCAGACAGAAGGGAGTTTTCAGGGAATACTGTTAAGTCTTCAATTTCCATACCATAAGTCAGAACAAGATCTAAGATATGATTAAAGTGGTGGGTGGACTCATTTACATTTTGAGCAAAGCCAATTGAGTCTAATAATAGATTAAATGCAGTGTTGAGGCTGTCATTCTCAGCATCTGTGTGGATGTTAAAATCGCCCACTATAATTATCTTATCTGAGCTAAGCACTAAGTCAGACAAAAGGTCTGAAAATTCACAGAGAAACTCACAGTAACGACCAGGAGGACGATAGATAACAACAAATAAAACTGGTTTTTGGGACTTCCAATTTGAATGGACAAGACTAAGAGTCAAGCTTTGAAATGAATTAAAGCTCTGTCTGGGTTTTTGATTAATTAATAAGCTGGAATGGAAGATTGCTGCTAATCCTCCACCTCGGCCCGTGCTACGAGCATTCTGGCAGTTAGTGTGACTCGGGGGTGTTGACTCATTTAAACTAACATATTCATCCTGCTGTAACCAGGTTTCTGTAAGGCAGAATAAATCAATATGTTGATCAATTATTATATCATTTACTAACAGGGACTTAGAAGAGAGAGACATAATGTTTAATAGACCACATTTAACTGTTTTAGTCTGTGGTGCAGTTGAAGGTGCTATATTATTTTTTCTTTTTGAATTTTTATGCTTAAATAGATTTTTGCTGGTTATTGGTGGTCTGGGAGCAGGCACCGTCTCTACGGGGATGGGGTAATGAGGGGATAGCAGGGGGAGAGAAGCTGCAGAGAGGTGTGTATGACTACAACTCTGCTTCCTGGTCCCAACCCTGGATAGTCACAGTTTGGAGGATTTAAGAAAATTGGCCAGATTTCTAGAAATGAGAGCTGCTCCATCCAAAGTGGGATGGATGCCGTCTCGCCTAACAAGACCAAGTTTTCCCCAGAAGCTTTGCCAATTATCTATGAAGCCCACCTCATTTTTGGACACCACTCAGACAGCCAGCAATTCAAGGAGAACATGCGGCTAAACATGTCACTCCCGGTCCGATTGGGGAGGGGCCCAGAGAAAACTACAGAGTCCGACATTGTTTTGCAAAGTTACACACCGATTCAGTGTTAATTTTAGTGACCTCCGATTGGCGTAACCGGGTGTCATTACTGCCGACATGAATTACAATCTTACCAAATTTACGCTTAGCCTTAGCCAGCAGTTTCAAATTTCCTTCAATGTCGCCTGCTCTGGCCACTGGAAGACAATTGACTATGGTTGCTGGTGTCGTTAACTTCACATTTCTCAAAACAGAGTCGCCAATAACCAGAGTTTGATCCTCGGCGGGTGTGTCGCCGAGTGGGGAAAAACGGTTAGAGATGTGAACGGGTTGGCGGTGTACATGGGGCTTCTGTTTAGGACTATGCTTCCTCCTCACAGTCACCCAGTCGGCCTGCTTTCCCGGCTGCTCGGGATCTGCCAGAGGGAAACTAACGGCGGCTAAGCTACCTTGGTCCACACCGACTACAGGGGCCTGGCTAGCTGTAGAATTTTCCACGGTGCGGAGCCGAGTCTCCAATTCGCCCAGCCTGGCCTCCAAAGCTACGAATAAGCTACACTTATTACAAGTACCATTACTGCTAAAGGAGGCCGAGGAATAACTAAACATTTCACACCCAGAGCAGAAAAGTGCAGGAGAGACAGGAGAAGCCGCCATGCTAAACCAGCTAAGAGGTAGTAGCTGTGCTAAGCTAGCGGATTCCTAAAAACACACAAAGTGAATAATGTGTAAATAATTTAGAGGTGATTCAGCAGAGGGAGTGCTTTAGTTAAGGCACGTGAAGATTACACTGTGAAGCAAATCGTTATCTAGGTAACCAGATCAATGTAACTGCGCAGATTAAACAGCTAACAGATGCAGCAAAACACCGCTGTGCTCCGGAACAGGAAGTGATACAATACCGCAGTGAGAGCCAACCACCAGTAGAGGCAAGCAAGAGCAAGAGTGATCAGGTTGGTTGGCATTGATTAGGTTGGTGTGCTGCAGTTTGATCAGGTCATGCACATTCTCTTTAGTGGTAACAGCTGCTTTCTCCTACCTGAGTGTGGCTGCTCCAAAGAAGCAGTGTACACTTTTTGTCTGATCTGTGCTTGAATAACCTTAACACAATGTGCTTGTGAGTGGTTCCTATAAAAATAGAAAAATTTATTTATTATGATGTTTGCACTGAAGCAGTTTTCTTTGTAAAGTCTGTGTGCAGTGGGGTCTAAACATTTTCTTTTTTGCTATGGGCTTTTGCATGACATTCACATGGCTGTTTGAAGTAACGTGAGGCACATTATTGATTTACTTAGTAGTGCATGCATGCATGTCACACAAATCTGGGGTCTCTACTTTCTGCTCAGTGCAAAACAGCATACACAAGACTCATTAAGAGTCAAGATGGTTCTAGTTTTTACACCCAGTATGTACAGCATGTAATTAGTGAGTAGAATAGCAGACTAGGTTCATGTGTAAGAGGAAACATGGTCTTTATTCCAGGCCTAGGTTCGGTACACAGGTAATCAAGCAGCGGAACAGAGGTACAATCAGAATTAGGCAGAGACCCAGTCATGGATGAGCAGGGGTCAGAGGCACGAGCAAACACAGAGTTCCGAGATGAGGCAAGAGGCATGGTCGAGGAGATCAGAGCAATAAAGGGTAGACAGCTTGTACTAAAGACAACAAACTGGTGGAGGAGTGGTGGCTGGAAGGTGTTTAAATAAGACAGGAGTTAACAAGCTGCACGTAAGAAACAATCTAGAAAGGGGCATGGTGAGTGAACAAAGATTATGCATGGTGCAAGATAGTGAGGGAGGACAACACAAGGTGGAGTGAAGAAAAGACAAAGATACATGAACAGGTGCCAAGAGCGTGATTGAATGAAAACACAAAGCAGACAGAAACAAAGTGAGAGACAAAGACATGAGGCAGTGATGTGGAGTGAGAACATAATCAGATAGGTGTGAGGGAAACGGGGAACTATGAACCGAGATAAAACAGAGAGAGACTGAGGACAGAAAAAAATATTACCATGAAGTGGCTCAGCACAGAGCATGAACATGAGAATAAAGCAGAGAATAATAATAAGAAAATAAGCATGACAAAATGAGACTGGAAATGACTCATGACTGAAGTATAAAATAGAAGATAACCAGATGGCAAAACAAAGAAGCAAAGACTAACTAACAGAAAGCTAAACCCCATATAAAAGTACAACAGAAAATAACAGAAATGAGAATAGCAAAACTAAACTAAATGATAAACAATGAAAAACACAACCTGGCAGAACAAACTAGAATGGAACTGAACTTATGGCCAAAGTATAGAAATAACAAAGAAACAAAGTGGCAAAGCAAAATGGAACACAGACTAAACACATGATGGAAATAAACAACTAATAAAACAAAGCTGGGGCAGATGGTGAGCAAAAGAAAGGGGAAAAAATGGAATCAAGACTCAGATCAGGGCCAAAACATCACATATCCAAATTGTCAGTAGTGGAATGATACCAGGATGATCTATACAACACCCATAGTGTGTAAATGGATGACACTACACTATCCCATGAGGTACCCATAGCCTGATAATTAAAGAAGAAGAACTTCCTGAGAAAATTCAAACCAGACAGTGGACATATATGAAACTGGCCAAAGTGGCCAATTGACCAGATTTATTAAGTACTATCTTGGGGATCATCATGCCAAATTTGATGCTTGAACCAGCATTTGCACAATTTTGCTGTAAAACTGATATTATCTGCTACACTTCAACTACTCACTTGCTTCCTTTGAATATGCATAACGCTGATGTGTGTAGTAGGCTCCTAATTGATATTAGTACATAAAGAGTATTTGGACGCAGTATTCTAAAGTTGTTTCAAGACATCCATACACCCTGCTTGGACACACAATGAATGTGAATGGGGGAAAAAAAAACAGCAAAAGAAACAACAGTGAACTGTCATGGAACAATGCAAAACTTCACCTTACTGCTTCACTGCTTCACCTTTGTGGCTACTGTCCTCTGGTGCTCTTTGGCAGACTGGCACAGCCTAGATTTTATGATGCAATCATAGCCACCAAGTATTCCAAAAGAAAACCAAACTGGATTGAAAAATAAGCACAACTGCTTGCTGAACTGGTCAAAAACAGGAAATATATTGTAAAAGTCAGGTTCAGCCCAACATTAACCAGTGCTGACAAGACAAAGGCATGAGAGGACATCTCCAGACATTTAAATGCTAACAGATCTCACACACCTCGCTCAGGATGTGACTGCAAGTACAAAATACAACATTCAACATTCTCAGCAAAGCGGCATGAAAATACACTGAAAAAAAAAGATGCAACACTTTTGTTTTGCTCCCATTTTCATGAGCTGAAATCAAAAAATCAAGAACATTTTCTATATACACAAAAACCTATTTCGCTCAAATATTGCTCACAAATCATATAATCTGTGTTATGTGAGCACTTCTCCTATGTCGAGATAATCCATCCCACCTCACATGTGGTGGCATATCAGATGTAGACAGCGTGATTATTCACAGGTGTGCTTAGGCTGGCCACAATAAAAGCTACTTTGAAATGTGCAGTTTTGCTATATTGGGGGTCTTCCATGCCCTCCCCAGAGCCATGAGTTGGCACTAGTGAAAGGCTATAGATCTCCTCTTGGGACAGGCCTGGAGGATGGGCACCGTGGAAGGACTGTAGCCATTATAGCAGCCAGATGGAGCGCCCCTCCATCGGCCATAGCACAGCCCTTTTCCCTCTTCTTTCAGGCCCTGCCCGAACCACAGGTGAGATCCGGGGGCCGCCACCTGGTGAGAGTGGCCAAACCCACCAGTCACGGTGTGGAGGTGTTCATTGGTGGTTGGAGAGGAGGGAGGGGAGTTGGCTGAAGAAGATCTTGGAGAGCAGGTGGCGCAGCGGTGGCCGGCTGATTCTGTTGCAGTTTACAGCTAAGCTGATTCAAGATAAGACCCCAGGATGCAGGACAGCCATGACACAGAGGTGAGGGCAAAAACCAGGGTGTTTAATGTTCCAAGGTGACAGTGATAATACAATAGTGACAATCCCACATGACAAAGAACCAAAAACAACATAGTCTAGGTCTGAAACAAAATGAGGTGGTAACAAAAACAACTGTCCAAACAACAAAAACAACTGTCCAAACAACTTACAAACAACAATAACCGGGTGCAGAGGGACAGAGCATGAGGCATGAAAAGATGAGCTGAAAGTAACATGTGACTGATGATACTGGGAAACATAATTGTCCGGCAGGGACTAAATGTACAAGTGCAGCCTAAATACAATTCAACTAATTCACAACAGGTGTAACATAAGTGAGAATGGACATGCTGGGACATGAGGAAATAAAGGAATATACAGAACCCAAAAATAAACGGACACCCCGACGTGGGTGGAAAGTAACACCAGATCAAGAAATATCACACCAACAAATAAAGTGCAACTCTTACAGAACTAACGTGGAGATAACCCATGTCAACTATAAATATAACAGACAACAATACAATAGCAGAAACCGATAACGGAACAGGAGTACAATGAAATGTAGCCTAATCAACAATTACAGAGCACAGTGGGGAAACATAACAAGATAATGAGGGGTGGGATCCTCGGACACGGCCGAGCTGTCAAATGCCGTGCACAGCTGACATGCATAACCATGACAATTGCATGCGGCCGAGGGACAGGAAGACAAGACAATGGAAGAACACTCATGCATACACACACACCTAGACAGCCAGAGAACAGGTACACATGTGCCCATAGCCACTCACTCACACCCACCTATGCAGACACACAAGTTTTGGCAGGGGGGGCAGACACACACTCACACATCCACCCACACATGACTGATGGCATGAGGGCAGCACACATGCTCCACATCCTCACACATACAACCGGGAGGCAGACCATGACAGGTGACAAAGATTCAAACATGACAGGTGACAAGGGCACAGACTGGTCGGCTGATGCAGACATAGACGGGGGGACATGCCCAAAATCAGCCCAAGTGCGCCCCAACAACGGACACAAGAGACAGACACGACAGGGGACAGAGCTCACATAAACGACACAGGGACAACAGAATAACCCTGCACTAACACTATCACCACTGCAAACAAGAAAGGGCTCAGAGTGGATCCTTGATGTACTGTAATCCTGCCTCCATCTTGAATGCATCAGTCAGGCCTACTACACATCTAACCGCTGTCACAGTGTCCTTGTACGCATTCTGCACTACCCTCACATAATTCTCTGCAAATCCAGGCTTCCTCACACAATACCACAACTCTTCTCTTGGCACTCTGTCATAAGTTTTGTCTAACAGCACACACACAATGTAACTCCTTCTGGCTGCCCCTCTACTTCAATAAATCCACCAGCAATCTCAGAGCAGACACTGCATCTGCAGTGCTCTTTCTTGACATAAAACCATATTGCTGCTCAAAGAGGTCAAGATCTGCACCTCTTTCATAAGCCTAGTTTCTACTTCTTCTTCCCATATCTTTATGTTGTGAGTGATCAACTTTACGTATACATCTGTAGCTATTGCTGCTCTGCACGTCACCCTTTTCTTAAAAATCTGAAACAGCTCACTACGTCTTTACTCCTCAGGCACTCCCGCACTTTCCAAGATTTTATTGGACAAATTGGTTAAAAATTCCATTGCCACCTCTCCTAAATATTTGAGTGCATCCACTGGGATGTCATCTGGCCTGTCCACTGTCCATCATCTTCATAGCTATCCTGACTTCATTGTTACAAATTCTTCCCTTCTCAATTTACTCTGTCCACATCTTCCAGCCTTCTCTCTCTCTCTCATTTTCTTCAGTCATCAGCTCCTCAGAATGCCAGTGGTGGGCACAGCTAACTAAAAATGTAGCTTTGATAACCTCTAATCTGCTAACTGAAGAGTTAACTTTTATAACACTAAACTGATAGATCACTAAAACTTTTGGAGGAAGGTACAGCTAACTGCTAAATTTTAGTATTGACTATGGTAAACTGTCAGCTACTGACAAGATAGTTTTGAGTTTAAGCACCACCGAGGCTTCTGAGCAGAATCAGAGGCGATCACAAACCCAATACAAACAAGCATCTGTCTTTCTGTGCCCTGCCCACTGCTGAAAGGAAGTGTAATTTACTTTTGACATGGAACAGTACAGGCATGTGGCAGGAAATATCAAAAGGAAGGCAGTTTTCACTTATGGTTTTAATTTATAAATAAAACTAATTCCGGACAGTTCATCGACATTAATGTCAACTGTTATTTTTTTATGTCATGTCATTTTTTTCATTTGTAAAAAAAAGGTATTTGCAAAACTGAAAATTCTGTTTGTTACGTGTTATTCAGCGCAACAAATAGCAAAATAACAAAATGCATAGAACACTGCCATCTATTGGATGGCAGTGTGAATAATACTGGCCAACTAACACACGGTCGCTATTTGTGTAAGTTCCTTGTATTTGTGCTGGTTCCTTTCATAGGACACCAAAGGGTGCTCATCAACAAAGCCTGAATTTGATGAAAACCCAGAATATTGAAAAAACATTGATCCGCACAGGGGATTTTTTAGTTTTGCGGTAGGCACACTCCCCTTATTCTTTTGACACCATAAATGTGTTTCAAGTCTGGTTTGAACATTCCTGTTCTTCCTTTGCCTTAAACATTGAAATTTTGCCAGATAGTACATGTGTCATTTGTAATTTACTTGCTGTGCTGCAGGGTTCTTCCAGTGTGGCACATATCAGCTTTTTCTATTCAAGTGTCTGAACTCAGTTGATTAATTGTTAATAAAATCACATCCACCTGACTGTATTTTTTAAAATTAATTTTCAAGTGTCTTTATTCCTGAGTACATGATGGAAATCCTGCCACTGCTGGATTTAACATTCTGTTCAGCTTTAACTGCAGATGATCGCTATAGGCGCTTCTGTAAAAGTCAGGACAGAGCTGGATACTGCAGTTCTATCACTTGTGGAGATCAAGAATATCCACCCAGCATGTTGTGCTGGCTGGCATTCTGCCAGCAGACATCATGAAAGCTGGAAGTAGCCTTCTGACCTTTGCCAAGAAGACATCCAAAGTAGGCCGCTCTCTTCCCTCATCGACCTCGGAGCCATGCAAAATTTATTTTGATTACATCAACGTTTTCTTCCTTTTCCATTCTCTTGAAAAGTAGCACTTAACTGTGAAACCCTAATGTAGTTGTGCAAAACGATTTATTGTGAAATCACTAAACACCTTTTTCCTCTGGTTACAACTTGAGTTTGAGTAACCTGACATTCTTTGCATGTTATTGTCTCATCAGTCCTTATACAGTTGTGCTCAAAGGTGTACATACCCTGGCAAAATTTTGACATTTTTGCCCAATTTTTAGAGAATATGAATAATAACACAAAACTTTTTTTTTTTCACTGATGAAGCCATTTATTGTCAAACAACTGTTTACTCTTTTTAAATCCTAATGACAACAGAAACTACCCCAATGACCCTGAACAAAAGTTTACAGACCCCAGTTCTTAATTGCCCCCTTTAACATCAGTGACAGCTTGGAGTCTTTTTGTGGTAGTTGTGATTGAGGCTCTCTGATGGTAAAGCTGCCACTGAATATGTCTTGGTCTTTATTTACAACAGTTACGGAGAAATACAGTATGGCACGCTATGGTAAATCTGCATGGAGTATACAGTTCTAAAAAACTTAGTGACTGTGCAAGAAGAAGAGTGAGGCAAGCCACAAGACAAACAGAAAATCCAGAAGAAGTTATAGGCTTACAGGGCTGTGATTGCAGAAACCGTGCACAGTGCAAGCTTTACATTTTGTATCACCAGTTATACAGCTTCATGATGAAGTGGTACAGAGGAGGATTTTCTTTAAAAGAAGACCTGGAAGTTTAGCTACAAATTGCCAGAAGGTACATCTGAGATGCAAGCCTGGAATTAATGTTTTGGTGAAAGAATATCCTTCTCTGCTCTACTCCACTATGAAGCTGAGTGGTGATGTAAAATGCAGAAATTGCACTGTGCACAATTTCTCCAATCACAGCCACATAAGCCTATAACTTCTTCTGGGTTGAAGACCCAGAAGACACCAGGACACCAGGAACTGACATCACCACACTAACTTCCGCATCATACCATAAAAATAGGAACAGAATATGAATTTTTAATCTCTTAAAATACCACTTAAAATAAGTCAAGGTTAGCCATCTTTGAACATGTCCAAGGTATGTGTCCCAAGAATATTCCCTGCGAATGTGAAGACTCTGGCCATAATAGGACTGGACCTATGCTGAGCACAGACAGATGGACAGAGGAAAAGATGGATGGATGGATGGACCTAAAGCCTTCGCAATACCTGATGGCCATATTTGATGGCCTTGGGTAAAAATGTGTTTGGTGCAATACCTGACTCAAATTTGAACTCTGCCAATGTCAATGGCACCTCTGCACAAAAGGGATATGCAGAAAAATCCAGTTCAGTTTGACCTGCAGGTTTTAACAGTAATCCTTGAACCACACAAACTTTATCACATTAAATGATTTGTTTACTTTCTCATGCCATGATCTCATGCCATTGTTTTCAGTGTGTTGCTATACTTTACTGTTGAACGTGTCAGTTGCGCTCAATGTATTTTTTCTTCCACCAGCCTGTGCTTCCACAGTGAACAATTGCCACAGTAACTAGGGACTGGTTAACTCAAAAAATATCATGAAAAACAGATCCTTTGTAAACCTCTCATGAGGGGAATATTTAGAGCACTTTCGACACATTGAGACACTTGATGTCCCCATGCTGAAAATCACTTGCAACCTCAGAACCCCTTCACACATAACACGAAAAATGCAGAAACTGGAAGAAAATCTGCAAATCAAACAAAAAATGGGGAACCACGAACCATCCACCTGCTGTCATGAGGGAGGCATGGTCACACAGGTGTGCACAACACATTGATGGCAGTTTTGTGCACACTCATGCATGTGCACAAACACAGTGTGAGCAGCCGGAATGTGTTGCACCACATCACGCTGCTGATGTGGAGAGAAATAAAATAAAAACCAGCTGTATAATTAGTGAAAATCACTGGTACAGAACCCTGCAGTTAAATAACCCTGGTTAAATAAAAAATAAATGCCACTCGTGGGATTCGAACCTGCAATTTACAAAAGCTCAGATTACCAGACAGGAACTTTACCACTGCACTACAATCACTGTCTATAACAGGAGCGTAAAATGCCTAAAATCAACAAGGAGATAAGCAGATTTTTTAAGAGAAAAAAGCACCGTAATAACTGACAAATCAGTGTTTGTTACGGCGTATTTTTGGTGATACATGACTGAAAGTGGCATATTTGTGACACTGTTGGCTTGTCTTATTGTCATAATCCTGCGGTGCGAGTGTTCTGCCAGACACACGTGTCGGGCCTGACACGCATGACATTCAGATTGCTTGCTGTGTGATCTGATCGTCTGTTTCACATGCAGCAGCCGCTGTGTGCAGCCACTGTAGCCTGGCTGCGTGCGCTCAAACGTGGCTGTGTGGCCCCCATATGATCATGTCTGGAAATACGTATCAGCATGTCATGCAAGTGTGCTCTCCCCCTACACACCACATGTGTTGGGGGAGCGGGGGGTGGGGGCACACGCACGCCATATGTGAGGAGGGGGGTGTGACACACGTGTGGCGACACATGCACCACACTCGTGGGGGAACTTAGACACATTTCACATTCAGCTCAAAAATGATTGTCTGCTCACTATTTTCATGCTGACAGTGCGAATGGCACAAGATTTTCTAAGTGTCAAGTCCTCTTCAGCATAAGGCAACATGACCTCTTCAAGTATTTTGACATATCCAAACTGATCCATGATACCTGGTATGCGATATATAGGCCCAACAACATAGTAGGAGAAACATGCCCATATCATGATGCTTGCACCACCATGCTTCACTGTCTTCACTGTGAACTGTGGCTTGAATTCAGAGTTTGGGGGTCGTCTCACAAACTGTCTGCGGCCCTTGGACCCAAAAAGAACAATTTTACTCTCATGAATCCACAAAATATTCATCCATTTCTCTTTAGGCCAGTTAATGTGTTCTTTGGCAAATTGTAACCTCTTCTGCACATGTCTTTTATTTAACAGAGGGACTTTGCTGGGGATTCTTGCAAATAAATTAGCGTCACACAGGCGTCTTCTAACTGTCACAGCACTTGCAGGTAACTCCAGACTGTCTTTGATCATCCTGGAGCTGATCAGTGGGTGAGCCTTTGCCATTCTGGGTTATTCTTCTATCCATTTTGATGGTTGTTTTCCATTTTGTTCCACGCGTCTCTGGGTTTTTTGTCCATTTTAAAGCATTGGAGATCATTGTAGATGAACAGCCTATAATTTTTTGCACCTGCGTATAAGTTTTCCCCTCTCCAATCAACTTTTTAATCAAACTACGCTGTTCTTCTGAACAATGTCTTGAACGTCCCATTTTCCTCAGGCTTTCAAAGAGAAAAGCATGTTCAACAGGTGCTGGCTTCATCCTTACATAGGGGACACCTGATTAACACCTGTTTGTTCCACAAAATTGACAAACTCACTGACTGAATGCCACACTACTATTATTGTGAACACCCCCTTTTCTACTTTTTTTTTTACTAATAGTCCAATTTCATAGCCTTAAGAGTGTGCATATCATGAATGCTTGGTCTAGTTGGATTTGTGAGAATCTACTGAATCTACTGGTATCTTGTTTCCCATGTAACAATAAGAAATATACTCAAAACCTGGATTGATCTTTTTAGACACATAGCACTACTATTATTCTGAACACTACTGTATGTACATGCTAGCTAGACAGCATTGTTCACATACTGTACTTTCTACCATTCTGCTGCTCATATCTTATTCGGATCAGCTTTAAACTCAACACATCTGTTTCAGCACTCTTATTTCTGCACTCCCTACACTGTGCACGTTCCAGCCCAATATTCCTTTTTCCAGTATTCCTCTTTTCTGACAGGATTTGGGGACTCTAAAGCCAGCCTCTCCAAACTTCAGTTTGTGGCTCAGGAAGGAACCTTTTTAGGTCACATTATCTCTGGTTCTGGTAAAACATTGTCACCAGAACGCATTCATGCAATTGTTTGTCTTCCTAAACCACAAACTCAAAAACAGATGCTGTCATATCTGGAAATGTGTTCCTATTCTCGCTGTTTCATTCCAAATTATTCACAGATCGAGGCTCCTCTCCATGCCATCTCACGCAGAAGGGGAATCACCTCATCCACTCGTCTGCTTTGGACACCTGAGGCTGATCAAGCATTCATTGATATGAAAACCACACTGTGGATGAACATAAGGGTTGTATGACATCCGTCCTTCTCCAGGAACATGGAGGCAGGCTCTGCCCTGTGGTCTATTTTTCTAATAAATCCAAGACAAAGAAGACCATTCTGTCAGAACCTTTACTGTTTTGCACCCTGTTCAGAAAAAAGCATATTTTTCCACAACAGTGGTCATACCCAGAGGTCTCAAACTGATTCCACAAAGGGCCAAGAGCATGCAGGTTTTATTTACACCCTGATGAGATTCCACCCTGCAGCCCGTTTGGCTTGGGTTTTAGTTTTTTTTTTTTTTTTTTTCATATTTTTGGGTTTTCAGTTGATTGAATTTTCAATTCTTTCAGTATTTTCATATTCTGTATGTTTTCTGTTGTTTCTTTTACATTTTGAGTACGTGTTCATTTAGTCTTATGTCCTGAATAGGTTTGATTGTTCTTCTGTCGGTGGTCTGGCCCCTCTTGTTCCACCCTTGCATTCGCCCCGTTGATAGTGTTTGTCTTCTTTTGCACTCTTTTTCAGTTGGCTTTTCTGTGTTGATAATTAGTCTTTATGTTCTGATCACTTCCTTATATTTAGCTGGTTCATGGCTTTGTGGTTTCCTCTTCAGTTATAGTAAATTATTGGAGTTTGTCTTCTCTCCTGTTGTAGTTCTTTTTATGGTCATGATTATTTCTTTCACTCGGTATTGTATGTTCAGTTATTTATGTCTCTGCACTCTGTTCTGCCCTCTCACCACCTACTGTCAATCTCACCTGTTACTTAAACACTTCCTCATCTGTCTGTCAGCACTGGTCCATTGTGTATTATTACTCTTGAGTTCTTGCTTTTTGCTGTGGTTCTTTATACTCTTTGTGTGTAAGTACTTGATTGCCATCCATATTTTTTTTTTCCCTGTTTGTGATATTCTGCCCTTGTAAATATTTTTACTTTGCAGCCTATGTGGTTTTTTGCTGCATGGTGTTTTCTGGGATTGGGACTGTTAATTCACCCCTGCACTTTTGGAACATTTTTGCCACAATAAAATCACTGTGTTTGACATACCTCCCTGAGTTTTGTTGCTGTTCTGCATTATTGGGGTTTAAAGTGTCTACCACTGAGACATAACACAAGCACCCACTCCAGCAGGTGACTTCACTGATTAACATCACTTTGAGCAGATGCAATCAGTGAAATCACCTGGTGGAGTGGGTGGTGGTAAAGAAAACCTGCACCCTCTTGACCCTTTCTGAAGTTGGTTTGAGATCTTTGGGCTTACTATTATCTTACAAACCTGACTTTTAACCTTTGCACTGATTCGTCAGAGACACAACTATTTAACATACTCTTTACTTGTCCCATTCAGACTGCACTCTTATTTTCTTATTCATGCATTCAATTCTTTTATTATTGGCTAATGTTGGTTCTTCAGAATGCAACACATAGTCATGATCATGCTACCTGTCTGTGTCCTCGCTTGGATAAGACACTTCATCTGCAATAATTATTGCCAATTACTGGCATCCCAGTAAGACAGTATGTCAACTCATTCGCGTCATGCTGTGATATCTGGGGACAAAAACATGCCCAAATGGGCATCAGTGCCTGCACAACACTTAATTATGCTTCTTCTACACAAAAACATGAAATCTGTAAACCATTACAGATTTATTCCCATAAAATAAAAACACAGCTGAGACAAGAAAATATCACCTGAAAGCAATCGAATATATCTGTGAACAGAGGGGTCCTTAAAAATAAGTATTTCATCATTAACCAAACAAAAATGTGAGAAATGCTCTAAGCACAGCAAACTGAACCTTTCAGAAGATTAATGAAGCTGCCATGATTTTAAGAATAAATTGGTAAAAAAATAGATTTGCCCAGTCATTAAAACGAAGGCTCTTCTGTGTCTGAGACATGAACAGAATGTAAAATCACCTCAGTTTCTTGCCAAAGTCAGCATTAAGAACTTGAAAATCAAGATAAAGAACAACAAGACTGGAAAAGCACCCGAAAAAAGGGGAGTGGGGCATCAGGGACTAAATATCATCCATAGTGGCCGCAGTGATTATCGCCCCGCCCAGTGATCTTGTGATTGAGTCTGTTCAGACTCAAGTTTTTGTACCAAAGCATTACCAGTTTCAACAGTCATTTTCAAAACTGAAGGTTTCTCAGAAAAGAAAATAAAACGATACCAACGCTACATTCACAGACACAAGCAACCCAACTATAATCTATCTGCAATTTTCAGCAAATAACTGCTCATCTAAACTCTAAAATAGTTTCACATCTATCTGTTGTTGTCTTAATTGGAATTTTGAAGACTGGCAACCTCAGAAACCCAACTGAGGAGGCTAGTGGGAAGCTGGGACGTTAGGCAAACCAAGGAATAAACACAGGCTGATACAGAATTCTGCTCCGGATGTATTGGAGCAGACTGGCAGACAAGCGGCCAGGCAGAGAGAATCCACTGACACTGAACACAAATACTGTAGTGTCACAAATGGAATGGGTCAGAACATGGCCAGGCTGACTGGGCTGAAGTAAGCACAGCAAGACGTGATGATTTAGCAAGAGGCAATTAATAAGTAGCGACTAAATACTGTTAAGCAAGACAAGTGTACTCCAATTGTGGAACTCATAGAGTACATGAAGGAGACAGGAACAGCAGGTGAATCAGAAAAACAAGAAAATAAGGTGACAACAACACGTATTAAAGTTTCACTCTCCAACCCACTGTACGTGCCGTGTGTGAGACATATGCATCATGTGCGTGTGTTCATGTGAAGGTTGCAGACTGCTTGTGGAGGTTTTTTGACATGCACGTACAAATTGTATGGGTTCTGAGATGAATTTTAAATGCAAATAGGACATAGGGGCTGCTGTCATATGCCTGAACCAAGTCGTGAGCACAGCTAGTAGGGGCTCTACGATGATAGTAAGATGCACAGCCATTGCATGGGTGCCGTGTGTCACATGTACTAGACAAATACTCCACACCTGCTATTTGTGTTGACCACAAGACAGAAGTATATCTCTCTCTCCACCCAAATGCTCACTCACCACTCCATTTATTTACTCTCCACACCTATGTATGTGTGATGTGCATGTAATCCACGTGACACAAGTGGAAATACTCCGGGTACAGACTTCATGCTTGGTTTGTGCTCTGATATGCACTGTCAACTGTGGGACCTTATATGTAGACAGGTGTGTGCCTTTACAACTAATGTCCAGTCAACTGAATTTACCGGAGGGTGTACTCCATTTAAGATGTAGAAACATCTCAAGGATGATCAGTGGAAATAGGATGTACCTGAGCTCAATATTGAGCTTCATGGCAAAGGCTGTGAATACATATGTACATGTGATTTCTTAGGTTTTTATTTTTTATTTTTAATAATTTTTCAAAAATCTAAAATCTAAAATAAATAAAGAAATTAAAAAAAAACTTTTTCACTTTGTCATTATGGGGTATTGTGTGTAGAATTTTGAGGGGAAAAAATGAATTTCATCCATTTGAAAAAAGTGAAATGCTGTGAATACTTTGTGGATGCACCGTATACATTGTAAAGATCATGTAGCCTGTTGCATTGGAGAAGGGAAGAAGAGGTGGCCACCAGGATTACATTCCATACTACACACCAGACCCTTCCCCCGAATAATCAGATGCATGGGTTTTTTATTTAAAAAAGAGAGGAGATGTGATTAGACATGACCTCTGTGGTACTGAGTGCCAGAGCGCGGTGCTATAATGCAACACAGACCCACAGTTGGCATTTTCACTTTTTCAGTACCTCAGACAGCAGTACAGCCTTGATGCATCATGTTCACATAAGCCATTTTTATTGTAGTATTGAATTATTTTCACAAATCTGTGACAAAAATGTACACACACTGCATCCAGCATTATGGCTGACAGCACCCATGGCTGTGACCATACCACTGTGGAGAAGCACAAAGCAATATTGGCTGTTCTAATACAGGAACACCAACGCTGGAATGCAAGGCTGCAGAAGTGGTGGTGGGCCTCCTTTTATACGGACTTCTGGCTCACATCACACTCTAGTCAGGAGTAATTGTCTCATGCAGAGCACCTGTGTCACACCGGCAGTCCATACTCCTGGCTTACGGGCATGGCAATTTGCAAGTCTCATGCACTTCATATGCACTAGTCTGTACATGACAAGTACACACACATACTCTTAAAAACTTTCCTCCCGATACATACGGCATGGCTGCAACTTGCCAATCCTTGTGACCGTGCATGTCCAACAGGCATGTGGTGGGTTGTGAGTGATGCTGCAGAAGTCCAGTCTGCAGATGTCCTGTACCAATGCTGTGCCAACACCCCTCCCAATCAGCAAGTTATTGCTTCTTCTTGTCCCGATGTCTGACATTCATAATGCATTTAATTGTGTAAACCATGTGTTCACCCAGGAGTAGGGTTGCCAACTCTCTGAAAAATAAATAAGGGACACCTCACTGGCAGGGCTGACCGGCCCATGGAAATATAGACTGGAATGGACATGCGCGCCTCTATCTATTAGCATCACTCAGGACAGGAAGGCGCCATTACTAAGGGTGGAAATGTGCAGCTCATCAATAATAAACTGACTGCTTTTTTTGCACTAGCGTCACTATTTCTTAATGGATTTTAATAAATGTAGGCTTGTTTCAAAGCCATTTGAAAGCTCTTTCCAGTGCACCTATGCATGTGTGGGTGAAAAAAAAACTTTTATGTAAAATGCAGAAATCTGGGGAAATTACAACAAACTGTGCTGGTTTTCTCACTTTATTGTCGCTATTTGTTAACAGATTTTAATAAAAGTAGGCTTGTTTTAAAGCCTTTTAATTGCTCTTTCTAATGAACCCATACATGTCTGGGTAGAAAAAAATGTTTTATGTAAAGTGTGGAAATTTGTGGAAAATATTCCATTCTGTTCATTTACTGTGATTGTTTTTTCCTGTCATCATAATTCTCAATGGATTTTTATAAATGACGCTTGTAAGTTGTATTCATGCTAATTAAAAGGTCTAATGAACCCATACATGTCTGGATAAAAAATCCTTATGTATTAAAATATAAATCTGAAGTATGCCTTGCCATTGTGCTCATTTACCTTGCTGCTTTTTCCACTGTAATATTACTGCTAGACTTTTAATGACAACAACATATATATGATTTTTACTAACATTTTATTACAAGTAGATATAAAGCCATTCAGAATTTATGACTTTTGACCCTCAGTCAGGGTAAAAAGTACCTCCTCCATCCCCTCCAACCACACTGTTCAAATTTAAATGCCTCCTGTGACCATGTACATATCATATTAAACAACAGCTGCAAGTATATATACATAAATATATTTAAACATTTTTGTTTCCGCATGTGAACGCAGCTTAATGAAAAGAACTTATGGCGTTGAGTTATAGTCTCAGTATACTGACATTAAATTGCGGCATAACGACTTTAAAATAGACATTTGTTTTACATAATTACATTAAGGCTCTTTTACAGTTCATTTTAGTATTGGAGAATTTGTTTTTGTGGTTCGTGCAGTTGATGGTGAAGCACTGGCTGCCTTTTTTCTCCTCATATCGCTTCTGTTTAACAGGATCAAGGTCTCTCTCCACCCTCAGTAATGGCCGCCGTGGGGCACGCCGCTAGTCACGTGACGTCCATTCCAGTCTCTATTTCCATGGACCGGCCAACTGACCATTGCCTTCACCCTTCCCAGCGTGTGTGTGAAACGATTTTTAACCATTTGACTATTGACTTGACCCTGAATTTAAGTAGATGCACACATGCATTTGTTATGATATGAACATGCAGAAAACAAATTATTATTTAGCAATTTATTTTTAGTGCAAAATAAATTTTCACTCACAAACGGTCGTCGGCTCATGATTCTCGTCCGAGATCTTCTTGCGAGCAGATGTCTCTCAACCAATGAGATAAGAGTGATTCTGTATCGTCAACTCATGTCTGTCAGCTCATTGGTGAAGAGCAGGAGAGAGGCTGGGATCAAATTTACCGTAAGTTTCCAAATAAAGCGCAAGTCAATTCCATTGACATTTTACAAACTTTGATTCTCACAGAAATACGGGACAAACTGCGTCCCGTTTCAGGTCAATACGGAACGCACACTTTTATTTCCAAATAAGGGACGATTCCGTTTTTCAAGGGACGGTTGGCAACCCTACCCAGGAGCCATGTGAGTGGACAAGAATTGGAGAAAAGCAGAATTACACAGTCCTTAACAGATTGTTTTTGGATACATGGAACATGGAATGGACTCGTAGACTTGGTGAAGCTGATGTTCCTGTGTCCCACTTGTGTAGCTTCAATTTGTTGTGGGCAGGTCCTTGGTGGTAGTCCAGACACATTGTCCCACTTTGTAGACTGGCATAGGGTTACTACAGCAAATAGCCTGGATTAAAAAAAAGTTGGACAGTCGCGTGGACCACTGTGGATCCATGCCTTAATTGTCAATTGGTCTAAAGGACCCCAGACAAGGACACTAGACAAGACAACTTACAAAAACAACAACTCATAATGCAACAGTTTCCGGCTGTTGTGCAGAAGCTCGTTCTTGCTCCTTTCCAACAAAACACCTGCTGTTATAAATATGCAAATGTAAAGCACTCAAATATAATATGCACAGTAGTATTTTTTTTTCCAATTGTAGAAGTGGTTATTTTATATTTTGTCATTTATGGTGCATTTCACATTCAGCTCACTTAACTGCTGAACCTACATGGTGTACCTGATTATTATTTTATATTCTATTTTATAGTCTATGCACTGCAGACATTTGCATACTGGATTTAAGCAAGATATTTTGAAATACCATTATGTGCTGTTGAATGCATATGTTTTTTTTATAACTGTTGTTTTAGTTTTTAAATTGGTTGAATTTTATTATTAGATTTAATTATTATTGATATTAGTTGTGATTAGTTTGGGTTGACTGTATGTAACACATTTTTGCACCTTGTACTGCTTATGGTGACTGTTTTGAATTTTTTGTTGTTGCTAGAATGGCTGGTCACTCAAATGAGCGGCTCCATCCAGAAGTGGGAGTGGGCGTCTTCTTCCTTTGCAATGGTCATGAAACAGTCGGGATCTGTGGACCAACCCCCCTGTCCCAGCCAGCCTCCCGCCCTGGACACCAGCATAGACTCACAAAATTTCCCGTATATTTGTATTGTCAAGTGTGTTGGTAGAATGGCCCAAGCAGAGGGTCACCCCTTTGAGTCTGCTCTGCTTGAGGTTTCTTCCTCAAATCATCAGAGGGAGCTTTTTCTTACCATTGTCGCCTGTGTAGTTGGTCTAGGGACTGGAAAGGTTAGACCTTACTTGTATGAACACCTTGAGGCAGCTTTGTTGTGATTTGGCACTATATAATTAAATGAAAAAATACTGGACCTTAATCTTGGTTGACATGCCTTCAGGCACCCTGCGTTGTGATTTGGCACCATCCAAATAAATAGAATTGAACTGAACAGTTAGGTACACTGGTTAAACCATACAGTATGAAGGTGGAATTAGAAAAAGCTACCTGCTCAGCAGCGATACATGTTTGGAGCCTCTGCTGGTTTTCACAGACTGTTTGGTTCTTTGGAAGAAGCTGCTTTGTTGGATATCCTGAGAATTCCTGATATCCCCAATAAATTTCATAGTCCCTCACATCTGTTACACTCTATAAATGTCAAACTTGTTCAGGATTTATATACTTATCTTGGTATTAACATTCATGTCTCGGGGAACTCAACCTCTGGTGTTGAGCAATGTGTTGGGAAAGTGTAAGTACACGGACCCACAACAGGGGGCGCAAATGAACGGACAATGGAATAGGTCAAATAACAACACTTTACTGTTGTGAATGTGCACAACAAATACAACAGATTACAATAATGGACAAAAGTCAATTCACAAAGGTGTCGTGTGGACAGGCTCGAAGATAGGAGATGCCTCTCCAAAGTAGAACCGGAACCACACGGTTTCCTCCGCCACCAGACCCCGGGAATACTGGAGCCGCCAAGTCCCGAACTCCCAGGTGGCCACTGCCTCCGCGTGTCAGACCTGGTACTGCTGGCGAGGAACAAAGAACAATTAAATGAGGGCGCGTTTGCACCCAGGAATCCGAACGGTAGGAAAGCTACCTCCACCTCTCGTTGGAAAAGTAATCTACAGAACAACGCACAAAATCCAAAAGGATACAATCCGTCAGCTGAGATACGTTACCTTCTAGGTAGAAACGATATCTCGGCAAAGAGGTGGAGATGACGTCCTGCTGTTATACCGATGCTGATCTGATGAGTGGTGACAGCTGTCATAGGTGATGAGTGTCAGCTGTCACCCCGGCTGCTCCTGTGAGGCGGCAGCGCCCTCTGGTGCCTGGAGCCCGCACTCCAGGCAGGGTGCCCTCTGGTGGTGGTGGGCCAGCAGTACCTCCTCTTCAGCGGCCCACACAACACAATGTCTGGTAAGAACCTATGAAAGGTGTGAGGTTGATGGAAAGGGGTGAATTATGATGATGATGATGATGATGATGATGATGATGACACTGTATCTTTGCAGGATAGCAGAGGTCCAAGATTTTAGAGTCCTATTCTTAAAGTCCCCTTTTACAAAATGTTGCTCCGAGTGATCTAAAGATATAAGGTATTCACAAAGTATGTAATTGCAGAAAAGAGCTCCTACAGTGGCATGGAACTGTTAGGAGTTGGGATGAGGACTTTTAAGGGGCTTAAAAGTTTCTTACTCAGAGAATAAAATGGATTTTTAATCTTTTCAGATTGTTTGTATGACAGGCCATGAAGCTGGTCACAAGTAGAAATGGAGTTGTGCCAAAACTAAATGTGAATCTCTACTGTCTCCACTGATGACACGCATGAACATCTAACACAGCTCATTTGCCACTTAGAAAATGTGTGGCCATTCGTACTATTAACACGACAACAGTCAGCAGACAATCGCTGTCATGCTGGCAGTGAAATTTGTCTAAGTGCCGCACGAGTGTGGCTTTGGTGCGTGTGCTAAACTGACAGGAGGTGTCGCCGTGGACAGAAGCAGCTGTGGAAATCTGTCGATCTGGACATCCCAGCTGGACAACACATACTGTGTTTGGACCGACATGAACCAACAACTGCCCACTGTGACACACGTGTGTGTGCTTGCTGTCATCACATGGACATAAATAAAAACATATCGCTGTGGCGACAGGCTGCTCCCAGGTTGAAACGGACCATCAGATCATAACATGCAGCGAACGATCTGACTGTCACATCACCCATGTGTGCTCTGTTCCACGTGATGTGGTGTCAGTCCTGCAGCGCGGCGTCCTGATGCTGATTTTCAGCATAGCTAAGCTATTTCAGAAGAAAAAATACTGTTGGTCTGGAGTTTATAACTCCATCAGGATGTGAAGCCTCAGCTAAGCATGTATTTTGATGCATGTAGTAGTAGTAACTCAGTTTCATTCACTGAGACTTTATGTTCAGACTGGTAAAAGCCACTTATCAGCAGGAGGTGTGACACAAACAATTAAAGCTGTCAAACCAATAAACCATGGCTGCATTTGGGCTTTTGACATGCAATAACTCAATCAAATCATTTTACAACAATAGTTAATCTAATTCAAGGGCTGACATAAAAAAAGAGAAGGAAAAGAAAAGACTATCACTTGATCCAGCCTACAAATCCCAGTTACTGGCATCCAAACAGGAACTACAACTACACTTAAGTGAAAAGAAATTCATGCCAATGCCAGCCATAGCCCTTTTCCCTCATAGGCTTCACACACACACACACACACACACACACACACACACACACACACACACACACACACACACACACACACACACACACACACACACACACACACACACACACACACACACTTGGTGCTATATAAATCCTATATACACTTAACTGTTAACACTTTGTGAGAATAACCTTAATTGTGACATAGTTGCAGTACATTTATGCACTGTAAAAAAAAATCTTGTCAAATTTACGGTGAAAACTGGCAGCTGTGGTTGCCATTTTTTCACCGTAAAAAATACAGTGATATTGTATATGGCTTCACGGTAAGGTATATTAACACTTGTAAAAACAACAGTTTGAAAATGTTCCAATAAAGATGAGTTACTGTTAAAATAACGGTGAAATTGTATATAGGCTCATGTATAGCTGTACAATTCACAATGTAACCCTGTTGCTTTTTAAGTGAAATACTATCCATTCCACCCATTTATTGTCCTATTTTATGGTCAATTTCTGTTAAAACAACAGCACAATTATTTATGCCTTGATGGTATGACTGTTCAATTCACAGTATAAACCCTTTACTTTTAAGGTGAATTTTTATCCTTTCCACATAATTTATTACCCTATTTTATGGTTTATTCCTGCTAAAAACAACAGCACAGAAATGTATCAGAAGTTACAGATAATCGATAAATTCCAGTGTTTTTTCTGGTACATTTGCAATTACTAAGAAGCTGAAATTGACTTTGAACACGATCGCTTAAAAGCAACAAAAGACCCAAAGAATGAGCCAGTATTTCCATGTCTGACCATACTGCCCCCTGTAGGAAGCTGCACAGACAAATCCTGAGAGCACCCACAAAATCAGCTCTCTACTAATCATAATGCTCCAGTCAGGCAGAGGTCTTGAAAAATAAAGTCATACTAACTTATGGGTTTTGTGAAAATACTGATAGAATAACTCCATTAATGTCAATTCTGTCATTTGTACAAAGTTAAAATATAACATATCTTTTAATGTTGAATAATGCACTAATTCTGAGGTTTTGTAACAAACACAGACTGCAAAGCATTCTGGGTAAAAGTGCCTCTGCTAAACACTGATTGGTTCTTAAAAAATAGCACATTAGTTTAAAACAAAAACATATATCTGATATTTTCAATTTATAAAACTTCAGACATGACAGTAATTTTAATAACTTGTCCAAAATGAGTAGGTTAAAATTGAACCATAAGTTAAAAATGTATGCCTCTGGATGACTTGGGTGATATTCCGTGAATATACAGTAATGTGGTATTTTTAATATGACTGTCCAATGCTGTCACCATTCAACTTTTCACCATATATTTCACATGTTAAAAAATTAAAAATAACATTTTTGACAGTTTTTAAATTTATGGTAATTAAATGTTTATTCTACAACAATAAGCTTCTTTCTTGCTTTACGTTTATTCCTGTGCCATTTCACAGTTTTTCACTGTAATTTTCACGGACATTTTTTACAGTGTGAGTATTAAATAAGTCTAGGAATACATGTGTTAGGAAAAATGACCTAAAAAACTCTGACAACAGAACAACACATGAGACACCAGAGGAAACACATTTCAGTTCTAAGATCTTTGATATTTAAAGCATGAAAGGTAGATGTCATGCAGAGTGTAGGTCTGAAGAACAATAAAAATATATTGTTTAATGCCACTTATATACAATCCCAGAGTGTGCCAAAATCCATTGAATGGAAATAATTTGATAGTATAAGACAGTCAGTCTCAAAGTCCATTCCCTGAAATGGAAATTACATAGGAACAGGTATGATTGAAGTAAACAAATTTACCTTCTTTTTTTTTTATTCTGAAAGCGTAGAATTAGTGTCCACCAATGCCACTGCTGTTGCTATCCTATACAACCTAATAAAGGGCCACCAGCTCACTGTACTGCTCTTTTTACCATTCACATGACATTGCTGACACTTTTCAGAGAGTGCTGGCTATGAAAGGGACTTGGGCATCATGGTTCTTGCAAGAACGTACAAACAAATAGTGCAACCTCAGTGCTGGGCAGCCGTCAGGATAAGCCACTCTGAAAACTAACCCATAAATAGAACAATAAATGTGCTTCCTCCACTCAATCATCAAGCAGCTTATCATTTTTGTTTTCCTGTCCATCTTTCTCATACAATCCTCACTCTCACAAACAAGCGTGACCACCCTCTTTATAAAAGCCACTCCAAGTTCTGATAGTTAATTAAATAAGGTCTGCAAAAAATGACTGTGTGCTTTGCATTTGTTTCACACGTGTATTTGAATGAAATATGAACGTGACAAAACCCCCCACTAATGAAGCACAAATTTTGCAGCTAAAAGCTTTTCCATATTGACTTTTTTAGGAAGTTCCCAATCATGACTACAATGTGCTATCAAATCAGTTCTGGGAGTATGCACTGGTGATGCACTTCTCTATGTCCGTGAAACCACAGAACCATGGAACCACCCTGGGTTCTGGATGGCAACTGCCCATCCTCACCTCTTGAAAGGAACCATCTATCCGCCACAGGCAGGTGAAATATGAGTGTCCCCTTGGGCCTTCTCCAGAGACTGGGGTCCTCAACACGTACAGTATTTAGTCAGTCACTGATTGTGCAAGTTCTCCTACTTAGAAAGATGAGAGAGGTCTGTATTTCATCATAGGTACACGATCAACATGAGAGACAAAAAAAGAAAAAAAAAAAAATCCAGAAAATCACATTGTAGAATTTTAAATAATTTATTTGTAAATGATGGTGGAAAATAAGTATTATCACCCACAAACAAGCAAGATTTCTGGCTCGTACAGACCTGTAACTTCTTCTTTAAGAAGCTCTTCTGTCCTCCACCTGTTACCTGTATTAAAGGCACCTGTTGGAACTCATCTGTATAAAAGACAACCTGTCCACAGCCTCAAATAGTTAGACTCCAAACTCAACCATGGCCAAGACCAAAGAGCTGTCAAAGGACACCAGGAAGAAAAATTGTAGATGTGCACCAGGCTGGGAAGAGTGAATCTACAATAGTCAAGCAGGTTGGTGTGAATAAATCAACTGTAGGAGCAACTGTAAGAAAAATGGAAGACATACAAGACTAGGGCTGGGTATTGATAAGATTTTATCGATAATCGATGCCATTATCAATTCTGCGTAGCGTCCGAGTGCATCCTTATCGATTCCCTTATCGATACCTCTGTGAATTTTGTACTAAAAGTAGGCTTTACAAGGTTTTCTAGTATTTCTTGAGTCTTAAAGTAATAATATGAAATTGGTCACTGTATCCTTGATCTCTGGACATAAATAAAAATAAACAAACAGTGTTTTCGCTTTGACGTTATTAATTCTGACTGGACCTATCGTTTTAACTTGACTCGCAGAGAGCCGCGCAGCATTTGGAGCTGTGTGAACAGAACAGAGGACGATTCTGGTTTCTTTCTTGCAACAAGACAGGATCCTAGTGGCTGGATTAAAGCCTAGTGGCTTTAATCCACACAAAAGTGACTCACGATTTCAAATATTCAGGGATGAAAGTGGTGAAAAACAAAAAAGCTGAAACCCAAAATTACACCCCAACACCACCTGCACGAAAATGTTTGAATTCTAGAAGCTCTGAATGCAATCGGGGCTATTCCAGACAATAAAACTGCAGTGAGTGCAGCATCCATTTAGTGAAGGAAAAAAAAAACAACTTTCCCTTATTCAAATTCATTCCAGTAGTATTCTGCTCTTACAAGGATGCAGCAGCTTTCTAGTTTGGCAGATAGTTCTGGAGGAAATCACTGAAGAAATTAACACATTGAAAATATGGTTTGACTGAAACAAACTGTCATTAAACTTAAATAAGACAGATGAAATGGAGGTGTAAGAGTCACTAGGTGTTCACAGGAAACATTTATTTCTGTATGTATGTATCTATTTATTTATGTATGTTCATTGTTAGTTGGTTTTATATTTTCTGTTGTGTTTTTATTCAGGTTCTTTTTGTCTTTTACTCTAATATTGTATATAATCATTAGATTAGTTATTATTACTATTATTGTTGTGCTTGCTATTATTAATATAAACAAAAATAAATTAAAAAAAATTACAAATTTGTAATACATTTGACCTCTTTTACAACAACAAACGCTTGACATCTGCAACTGCTTAATGCTAACTTAACATGAAAATGCCATAGACATCTAACGTTAGCATCGGCCCCGTTTTAAGTTTAAAATACATCTATCAACTGTTCAGAGACCATACAGGTCGGTTTAACATAAAAAAAGGTAAATAATACTCACAGCATATGCTCTTTAGGGTTTTAGTGGGGGAAAGTGAAAGAAAAACATTAATCAACGATTCATGATCGAAGCACTGCTTCGATCATTGAATTGTTGATTAATGTTTCAATTGGTTCAAGGTTCCAAGCAAAGCCGCGCTGCAGAAAGTTGATTACAGACCCTCTGCAGGTTACTGTAAATCATGTAAGAAATTATAATTTTCCTGACAAACACCCCCCAAAACAACGGCCGCTCTGAAGGGCCGATAAGGGAATCGTTAAGTAAAAAGGTTATTGATGTCGGTGGATCGAACCATTTCTTAATGATACCCGAAAGGTCCCGGTTCTCGATACCGATCCCTATACAAGACCATTGATAATCTCCCTTGATCTGGGGCTCCACGCACAATCTCATAACGTGGGGTAAAAATGAGCATGAAAATGGTGAGCAAAAATCCCAGAACTACACAGAGGGACCTGATGAATGACATGCAGAGAGCTGGGACCAAAGTAACAAAGGCTACACACTATGCACAGAGGGACTCAAATCCTGCAGTGCCAGGCATGTCCCCCTGCTTAAGCCAGTACGTGTCCAGGCCCATCTAAAGTTTGCCAGAGCGCATATGGATGATCCAGGTGAGGACTGGGAGAATATCATGTGGTCAGATGAAACCAAAATAGAACATTTTGGTAAAAACTCAACTCGTCGTGTTTGGAGGAAGAAGAATGCTGAGTTGCATTCCAAGAACACCATACCTACTGTGAACCATGAGGGTGGAAACATCATGCTTTGGGGCTGTTTTTTTCTGCAAAGGGGACAAGACAATTGATCTGTGTTAAGGGAAGCATGAACGTGGCCATGTATCATGAGATTTTAAGCCAAAACCTCCTTCCTTCAGTGAGAGCATTGAAGATGCAACATGGCTGGGTCTTCCAGCATGACAATGATCCCAAACACACCACTCGGGCAACAAAGGAGTGGCTCCGTAAAAGCATTTCAAGGTCCTGGAGAGGCCGAGCCAGTCTCCAGACCTCAACCCCATAGAAAATTTGTTGAGGGAGTTGAAAGTCCATGTTGCCCCCCCCCCCACACACACACACACATTATTAGGTTGTTAAATTAATACAGTCACAATGATTAATGTAAAAAAATACTCAACATATATTTATCCCAGTTACCTACAATATAGAAAACACATTGTATATTGTTAATATTTATGTGTTAGAACTTATGGATAAAAGTGTTATTTATTTTTGTGATGAATTGTAGTGAAAAGAAAAAATCACTTATATGAAGGCATAGGTGGAAAAAATAGCAAATTTAAATGAAACTATTTTTAATCAATATTGATGTGCATTTCTTTGAACGTAAAATAAAAAATTTCTTTGAAATTAAAAATTGTAGACATTCCTGTCAGTCTGCACACCACATCAGCTCCATTGAGCCTATTTGTTTCAGTCTATACAACACTTGATGGGCAATGCTTCACGGTGTGTGTGTGTGTGTGTGTGTGTGTGTGTGTGTGTGTGTGTGTGTGTGTGTGTGTGTGTGTGTGTGTGTGTTGTGCATGCATTTTTTTTTTTTTTTTTTGCATTTGGATGAATGTCTTCCTATGCATCCTGGGCCCACATACAGTGGCTGAAACCTGAATGATCAAATGTTTAGATCAAGAATTTTACTCTCTCTCTCACACACACACACACACACACACACACACACACACACACACACACACACACACACACACACACACACACACACACACACACACACACCACACACACACACACACACACACACACACACGTGCGCACACACACTAAGAATGATGATCAAACATCATAAACAGCATTTATGCAGAAACATGGGGGTGAGTAAGACCTTAAGACCTTAATTGTAAAAGAAGGCAACATTTCTCTTTTTTCAGTCTTCAGCTGTTTGGTTTGAAATAAAGAGTTCATATTCCATTTCAACAAAGTCTTTGACCTTTTGGTTTTCTTTAAATGACATATAATTTGAATGTGTACTCAGTTTTGTTGCTGTGGCAACAAGAAATTGCACCATTTCCACACTGCTATCACAAATTTTATGTACACTTTATGATTTTTTTTTTAATTTTTATATTTTTCATAGCTATCCTCAGCTAGTCATAGTGTAAGTCATTATCATGTATTTTAATTTAGTGATGTTTGATATTTTGGATCATGTAAAATTATGTGCGATTCTTCATCATTTGCTATTCGAAAAGAAGAAATGATGGATGTCAACCTATAGATACAGTGTCAAATATACATAATTTCTGGCTATCTTTTGCCCTTTTATGAATTTTTGTGTGTTTACATGACTCAAAATGTTCCCCATTCTCCAGATTTTGGTGTTTTGCTTTTCCATGCAAAATGTCCCACTGTTCCAATTATTAAAAAGGATTAAGATATTTAAAAAAGAAAGACACAATCATATGAAAGGGGGTAGTTGTTGAACTTGTATTTGAAAACTTTTTTTTTTCTTCAAACAAAGCTCATTTAATTTTCACCGTTTAAACCTATCACTGTTGTGCAAATACACACTTAATAATCCCCATCATTGGTAAGAAGCTGTTGGAAACCTTTGATCTTATGTCCAATTAAATGCATTTTGCAATCTTTACACAATTCTGCAGCACACAACAGAGTAGAAACAATTCTTTACTCATATATTTTGTATCTGTAGGCTCTCTTCTGCAAATGATCACTTCTTCCTGCACCTGAAGCTCCAGATTTGGCTGGAGAAACTGAATGGTAGTGTGATGAAGATGGTCGATACATATTTCAACAAATTCTGGTGATGGGTGATTTGTTAAGGCTGTTAATAATTTATCGTAGTAGGTATAATGAGGTTTCCTTACTTAGAATAATGTCATATCACCACGGTGCATGAGGCGAGCAGTAGCTGGCTAATGGAATACCTAAGGGCTGAGCGCAGTAAAGCCAAGGGAATTGGATCTCTCTCTCTCTATATCGCTCTCTCTCTGTATCTCTTTTATTATCACTTGCTCTCCCCATATAGTCAACAACTGGTGAAGATGCTGTGAGGTTTTACTGCAATGCACCTCAATGCTAATAAATTTCTCTTCATAAAGTCATTTTAAAACGCACAACAGAACACAACAACAATGCACAAGTCACTTACAGACCTGTGGGGGCCTTGTCTTCCACCTGGCTGGCACAGCACAATGCATGTGTTGTCAGTTTCCACCCAACTGTTTTCAGTCCTAGGATCCATGTTGTGTCTTAAAACAGGGCTCATAGGCTTGTGCTTCTGAAAAATAGTTTGTCTGGTACTATGCTGGAATGTTTTTGCATGTTAGATAGGAAAAAACTGGTGTAAAGTCCATGTAGTGTATTTCTTGTATTTGCACTGAGATGCACTTGATAACACATTATACTTCATCTGTTCTGTTGTGCCATGAAGCTTTGATGAGCCAGCCTGTTCTTAAGAAAAATTAAAAGTAAAACATATAGACAAAAATGTACAAAAATTTGTACATTGTATAAATAATGGATGGTAAGGAGTCCAACATAGAGAAATATTGGATGAAGAAAAGTTATATTGGACGAGGCGTAGGCGAGTCCAATATAACTTTTCTGAATATTCATGTTTCCATCCTCTAATGTGTCTAAAACTGGCAGTAAAAGTCCTTCATATATTCAGTTTGCCCATTTAATATTACTATAAAATAACTATGTTTTAGTATAATGAGATTAGATTTTTTTTTTAAGTATTTTACATATTACATATTCTACATATTAGATATTTTAACATGTTCTACAAAATTGGTCAATTAACTTTTTACATTTATTTCCAAACATATTTTAAACAGAGTACATCAATTCTGTCTTTAATGTTAGATTACACTATATAACACAATTTAAGTGTTATATTTCAACTGCTTATGTCTAAAGTCTATGGAAAAATGACTACATTCAGCACAAACTTTGATTTTATTTATTTATTTTTTTTATGTTCTAGAAAGTTCTAAAAGTTTCTTGAAATTTCTAGATAATTCTGGAAACTTCTAGAAAATTCTGGACAGTTCTACCAGTTAAAGAATATTCTAGAAGACTACTCAGTAGTAGTGAAGGCGAATCGAGAATATTCTTGAAAACAGACAAATTTCAAAATATCATTGTCCTGATCACAGAAGCAAAGTTTCTGTGGAATAACAGCTATTTTCTATTTATTTAAGGCATAACTAGTTAGGAAAACACACTGTGTACCCAGGAACAAAACAAAAATAAAAATTTGTTACATAGTGTTATTTCTCACTTTGAAAATTATTTTTATTTGAAGAGCATCTTTTAAATGATCCTGTCAAATTACCTTAAATTTGCATGTCTTTTAAATAAACAAATTTCTATTTTATTAAAGTTATAAATGCTGCAACTGTTCTGTTGCAAAACAAATATACCATTGAAATGCCATAAAAGGCATAAATGATATATGATCGCTTGCAGTAACATCTATATGAATCCTACTTTTACCATTGCAGACCGAATGACTAGTGTGGCTCATGATTTTAACTACAAGTACAAAGAAACCAGAGATGCATTTGACCATATCCATCTTTATATTTCACTGAAATTTTAGTAATGAATAATTTTAAGTGTAGATTACATATTTTGATAAGAAATTGGACAAATATACTTGGTAAGATTTTTCAGTCTTTTTTTTTTGGAAAGCTGTCACAGCTGTTATTAATTTATTCATTAAAATTGCTTATTATTATTATGTGGATTTGTGAAAAAGTTGTTGTAGGTTTTGTGTGATCAACACATTCTGTATTATTTAAAAAAAACAAAAAAACAAAACAAAACAAAAAAAACTTATGTTTAATTTCTGAATCTCAGTTGGACACTTCTCCGTACATTGTATATACCAGAGGAAATAAATTGACTTTGGATATCATAGCAAACAAATGGTTTTTGTCTGTGAATTCAACATGCCTATTCATGTAAAAATACCATTAAAACTAAGAAAGATTCATTATTATTATTTTTTACCATAACTGGTTGATCTGTTTTTCTTTCAAGCCCTAAAGAAACATCAGCAGTTTGCTTGTTAGTGGACCGAGAACGCTCGCCACTGGTGGTCTGGTCCCTGTGCAATACTTTGACCCCTCTGGCCATGGAATAAATGGCAACCATGCTGCTTTATTAACCAAATGAGTGAATATGAGCTACAACTACTATTTTTGAACTTGTCCAATATATTTCCCGCCAGTTTTCATTCACACTGTACAAAACACAGTAGGGGGCGCAGTTGAACTGATCAGCTAACAGCTAATTAGTAATCCTGGCATTTTTTGTTAGTGGATTAGCTTTCCAGCTAACATAGAAAATCATTAGCGAGGTAGCTGGCTTCCATTAAATTTAGTTTTGCTAATTTAAATTGAACTAACATTTATTGAACAAACTTTCACAGTCAGAATCATTTTCTCAGCCCTAAAATCATATGCTTGTTCCTGTTAGTGCTTAAACAAGAATCCAAGAAGGAAAATTGACACATCGAGTGGAGGCAACCTCGAGGAGATGAAGGATAGGAGGTCAAGCCAGAGGAAATGTATTAATTAGATTCTTAAAAGTATTTTCCATGTGCATTTTTATTTCATATTGCATTTGTATTTGTTTAATACTTCCTGTACTGTGAATAAAGGGAGATTACGGTTCTGTATATCTTGATTTCAGTATGCTAAACCTTTTTGGTAACCTCAATGTTTATGCTTCAACATGTTAAAATTTTTACCTCTTTTTTTTTTTTGGTCTGTTTTTTTTTTTTACTTTTTGTGGCAAAACCCAAGCCAAGACAAAATAAAAGTTGAAAGCTAAATGTTTCAGCGGTTTATCAGTTTATCCTTACTCTGGATGGCATTACCCTGACCTCTAGTAATACTATGAGAAATCTTGGAGTCATTTTTGATCAGGATATGTCATTCAATGCGCATATTAAGCAAATATGTAGGACTGCTTTTTTGCATTTGCGCAATATCTCTAAAATTAGAAAGGTCTTTTCTCAGAGTGATGCTGAAAAACTAATTCATGCATTTATTTCCTCTAGGCTGGACTATTGTAATTCATCATCAGGTTGTCCTAAAGGTTCCCTGAAAAGCCTTCAGTTAATTCAAAATGCTGCAGCTAGAGTACTGACGGGGACTAGAAGGAGAGAGCATATTTCACCCATATTGGCCTCTCTTCATTGGCTTCCTGTTAATTCTAGAATAGAATTTAAAATTCTTCTTCTTACTTATAAGGTTTTGAATAATCAGGTCCCATCTTATCTTAGGGACCTCATAGTACCATATCACCCCAATAGAGCACTTCGCTCTCAGACTGCAGGCTTACTTGTAGTTCCTAGGGTTTTTAAGAGTAGAATGGGAGGCAGAGCCTTCAGCTTTCAGGCTCCTCTCCTGTGGAACCAGCTCCCAATTCGGATCAGGGAGACAGACATCCTCTCTACTTTTATTATTAGGCTTAAAACTTTCCTTTTTGCTAAAGCTTACAGTTAGGGCTGGATCAGGTGACCCTGAACCATCCCTTAGTTATGCTGCTATAGACTTAGACTGCTGGGGGGTTCCCATGATGCACTGAGTGTTTCTTTCTCTTTTTGCTCTGTATGTACCACTCTGCATTTAATCATTAGTGATTGATCTCGGCTCTCTTCCACAGCATGTCTTTTCCTGATTCTCTCCCCTCAGCCCCAACCAGTCCCAGCAGAAGACTGCCCCTCCCTGAGCCTGGTTCTGCTGGAAGTTTCTTCCTGTTAAATTGGAGTTTTTCCTTCCCACTGTCGCCAAGTGCTTGCTCACAGGGGGTCGTTTTGACCGTTGGGGTTTTTCTGTAATTATTGTATGGCTTTTGCCTTACAATATAAAGCACCTCGGGGCAACTGTTTGTTGTGATTTGGCGCTATATAAATAAAATTGATTTGATTTGATTTAGCATTATGACAGCTAACTTTTCAATAAGCAGATTAGGTACAGATAACATTTAGGTTATCTGTACCCACCTCTGCCTAAATGAACCAAATCAATGTGCCACAGTCCCACTGAACCACCCCAAAGCAATCAATTCTGAAGTCACTCAAACTTTTTAGACCAACACTGGCAACTTTTCCTGCTCTTTCTGCATCTTTGAACTGCTTTGCCCTCTGTAAAAAACTTGCTTACTCCCAAAAGAAACATATTCCCATCTAATAGAGGTAGGTAGAACAAATAGCTAGGTTGAACTAATTACTCTCGGAAAGCAGCCAAAACCCCCTCTGTCTCTCGCTCTCCGTTTCTTTCGTATGCACAAAAACGCCACACAAATACTCTTTTCCATGCACAACTCTGGCTCACTCGTCTGTGATATGACCATAGGGAGTGTTTCTACATGTCAGCTTTGCAAGACGGATGGTCGACATCTGTCTCAAAGCCTCGCCGGACGTATTACCTGAGACTCCAAACAATAACCTCTACAGAAACACGAACGCGCGCACACACACACACACACACAGAAAAGACAGTGAGCACACCACTCTGCCTGGCCTTAAATAGGCTGCCAAGACCTGACCTTCCAGTTATGACCATGATCACCCCCATGGGCAAGGTGGCATCTGGCTAAATCAGTGTGCGTGTTCTGCATCATGTTTGTAGTCCGGCTTCCCTACATGCCTGAGTCGACTTGCTATTTGCTTGTCCGCCCATCCGTGTGTGTGTGTTCCCTTGCTAGTGAGAATGTGTGTATTGTTGGCATGAAGAGTGATACCGCAAGGAGACAGGACGGCATCAGAAGGGCCGGTGTGCCCCCAGAGCTTCACCATCTGTGCCTTATTGGTTGTCATTAAGGTTTCTAATTCGGAGGTGTCTTGGGGATTAGTCAAACGAGGGCAGAAAATGTCATTACACCATTCCTCCCGCTGAGCTGCCATGACCATATTTACATATTTATACACATACACCTTAATTGTCTTTGCCTTTGCTGCCGTGACATTGAGGCGACCAGAGGGGGGTACAGCAAAAGTGAGGAGGACAGAAAGAATAACAAGAAGGGACTGGTCCACTGCGTTAAAGTGAAATCTGGCTGAAAAGTGGATTTAAAATAACAAATTCATTGGTGAGGCAGGCTAAAAGAAGCAAAGAAAATGCAAAGATAAGAGATGCAAACTGCACTGAATAAGACGTTATGAGAAATAATCACCAGTTGTTTCAGCACATCTGTTTGGTGAGCTTGAGAGTTGCAGCCCAGCCTCGCACTGTTTTTGCGCTCCTGTAATGAAATGAATGTCACATTGTCATGGCACTTTTTTAGTTATTTATATATATATATATATATATATATATATTTTTTTTTTTTTTACTATTTCTAACTATACGCCTTCCCCTATGTAAACTTTTGATCAGGCTCATTTGGGTAATTTTGGTTGTCATTATCATTTAAAAAGCCTAAACACAGTTGTTTGACAATCATAGCTTCACCCAACCACTTACCATGAGTGCACAAAAAGTTTTTGTTATTCATATTCTCTGAAAAATGGCCACAAAAGAAAAAAAAATTGATTAGGGTATGTAAACTTTTGAGCACAACCATGTGTGAATGTTGTGCTAATAAAAAAAAAAAAAAAATATATATATATATATATATATATATATATATATATATATATATATATATATATATACACACACACACACACACAGACAGATACAAGTCCCATTACAACATTGTAACTGCATTTCTGCATAACCCTACTTCTGTACTTCTGTAACTCCAATTCTGCATTTTTCCCCAATTGTGTATATTGAGGTGGAGTTGCCAGAAGGCAGGATAGTGGACATACAGTAAAGCTGCAAGTACCTGGGAATCCCACAAGCCAATCGGAACCATGATGAAGATGCAAGAAGGTCAGCCACAGCCAAATACCTCCAGCAGGTACGACAGGTGCTGAGAAGCCAGCTTAATGGTAGGAATAAGATCCGGGCTATCAGTACATACACCCTAACAGTCAGCAGATATCCAGCTGGGATACTAAGTTGGCCACAGACAGATGCCACTAATGTCAAGACACGAAAACTCCTTACAATGCACAGAGGTTTCCACCCAAAGTCCCGTATGCTGAGGCTCTATGAGCAACAGAAGGAGGGAGGGCAAGGATTAGTGAGTGTCAGAGCCACAATCTAGAATGAGACGAGGAGCATCCATGAATACATCAGAAAGATCACTTTCTGACATCAGCTACTACAAGAATGCCTCAGACAGCTGAAGACAGATGGCGATGAGGAGCAAGAAGAGGAGATATCATGGAAGACCAAGCAAGTTACATTGTGCAATGTAACTAAAATAGCCAAGCATTTGTGAGTGACCTTGCATGGCTGATTCTGGCCTGATTCACCAAGTGGTCCCTGGGTAGCATCATCTCCTGCTGAACATTGGTGGAATACATTTTGATTTCACAAATCTGTTGTATTTCTGGAGCACAGGTTGATAAACCTTTTCATCGACCAATCTAACAAAAAGTTGTTTGTCTAACAAAAAGTAACAAAGTAAGCAGTGAAAATGAGAGAAATAAATTGGATTAAAAACGTCAGCAAACAAACATTTCATTGGTACTGACCAATTCAGGTGGCTCATTGGCTTACTGATTAGCTCTGCTGCCACACAGCTGGGAGGTCCTAGTTTCGCTTCTCATCTGCTTCTTTCTGTGTGGAGTTTGCATGTTCTCCCTGTGTTTGCCTGGGTTTCCTCTGGGTGCTCCGGCTTCCTCCCACTTCCAAAGACATCCAGGTTTGATGAATTAGAAATTTTAAATTGCTTGTGAATATGTTTGTCTGTCTACATGTGCTGGCCTACAATAGACTGGTGACTTGTCTACATTGAACCACAACGCTTGCCCATTGACCACTGGGATAGGCTGCAACACCCCGTGACCCTTAATTGGACTGACTGGGTATGGACAATGAATGAATGACATGGGTGCTTCACAGAGCAGATACAGAAAAAACCAAGGCAGATACTCGATCAGGTGTGACCAATCAACCATCTGCTGCCACTAATCAAACGAGACCAACATATCAGATGAGGACAATTGTACATCATGCAAGTACTCATCAATTTACAAGATCCTGAGAAGCAGGTACACATAATAAGCAAACAACAACAACAACAAAAAAAAACTACTACACATAATTCCTGAACAGTTGCCCTGAGTCTATTTTGATTAACTTGATTGTCTATTATGTACAGTTTTGTCCTGGGTGTGTGTGTGTGTGTGTGTGTGTGTAAATGTTCTGCAACAGCCCTAAATCAAAGCAAATGCCTAGCAGTGAGCATCTAACTTGTCACTTGGTTGCCAGGCTTATCATGTTACTAAGAGATACCCGACTGATTTAACTCAACATTCATATTACATTATTTATTAGACATCAGGTATCTGCACGTGCAAAATGTGGTGAAAATTCATAAGGCTCTGATGACCCACAGAACATCATTTGTAGACATTGCAGTCAGTCAAAAATTTACATCAGCTGGTTATTAGGTACGTACAGTGGAGGAAATAAGTATGTGATCCCCCGCTGATTTTGAAAGTTTGCACACTGACAAATAATTAAACAGTCTATGATTTTTATGGTAGCTTTATTTTAAAAGTGATAGAAAGAATATTAAAATAAAAATTGAGAAAATTACATGAAATGAAAAATAAAAATCAATTTGCATTTCATTGAGGGAAATAAGTATTAGATCCTCTACCAACCATGAGCAATGTTGGTTCCCATAGACCATTGACATACTCCTACTCTCAGTGAAGTCATTACCTGCATGAGATGCACCTTTTCCAAATTGTCACCTGTATAAAAAGCCACCTGCCCACAGACTCAGTGACACTCCAACATCTCAACCATGGACAAGACCAAAGAGCTGTCTAAAGATGTCAGGGACAAAATTGTTGACCTACACAAGGCTGGGATAGGCTACAAAACCATAAGTATGAAGCTGAATGAGGTGATGAACTGTTGGTGCAATTATTCGGATGTGGAAGAAGTACAACATGACTGTCAATCGAGCTAGGATAGGGGGCTCCATACAAGATATCAATTCATGGGGTCTCAATGATCATGAGAAAGGTTAGAGATCAGCCTAGAACTACACAGGGTGAGCTGGTTAATGATCTCAAGGCAGCTGGGACCACAGTCACCAATAAAACCATTGGTAATACACTAAGATGCAACGGTTTAAAATCCTGGAGTGCGCGCAAGGTCCATCTGCTCAAGAAGGCTCACATCCAGGCCCGCCTGAAGTTTTCCAGTGATCATATTAATGACTCAGACAGAGACTGGGAGAAGGTGCTGTGGTCAGATGAGACCAAAATTGAGCTCTTTGGCCTCAACTCAAATCGAGGTGTTTGGAGGAAGAGAAATGCTGAATATGACCCCAAGAACACCATCCCTACCGCCAAGCGTGGAAGCATTATGCTTTGGGGGTGTTCGTCTTCTAAGGGGACAGGTCGACTTCACCGTATTGACGGGAAGATGAACGGGGTCATGTATTGCAAAATCTTGGGTAACAACCTCCTTGCCTCTGCCAGGACACTGAAAATGGGTTGTGTATGGGTCTTCCAGTGTGACAATGACCCAAAACATACAGCCAAGGTAACAAAAGAGTGGCTCCATAAGAAGCACATCAAGGTCATCCTATAGAAAATCTATGGAGAGAGCTGAAGCTTCGAGTTTCCAAACGCCAGCCTCAAACCCTCCATGATTTGGAGATGATCTGCAGAGAGGAGTGGACTAAAATTACTCCTGGTGTGTGTGCCAACCTAGTAAGCAACTACAAGAAACATCTGACTGCTACTTTGTGTCCCTAAGGTGAATAAGAAGTCTGCGGGTCACAGAGCTTTCTCTTATCGTGCCCCTGTTCTGTGGAATGATCTCCCTGCGTCAATAAAAGAGTCAGATTTTGTGGAGATTTTCAAGTCCAGACTTAAGACGCACTTATTTTCCCTTTCATATGGCTAGCATGCTGGTAAAGGTTTGTTTTACGCTTTTTACTCTTTTAATTCATTTATTAGTAATTGGAGCGGGTTGCGACCTCAACTTTACCTAAATTCTGTGTCATTTAGTGAAGTTTAGGGCTAGTGGCCGGCGATCACCTTAGTATTTCTCTGTTTTTCTTGTTTAATGCTGGCAAATTATACAGTATTTTTTGTCTTTCTGATGCCTGATTCTGTTTTTTCTCTCTGTTTAAGGTGCAGCTCCATCCAGAGATGGGAGTTGTATTCGTGTTGGCGATCCTCCTGTCCTGTGCGCCAATAGCATTTCTTGTATATTTGTCCATGAATTGTTCTGTGAATTGTTCTGTAATTTGTTTGTAGCATGGCCCAAGCAGAGGGTCACCCCTCTGAGTCTGGTCTGCTTGAGGTTTCTTCCTCAGAGGGAGTTTTTCCTTACCACTGTTGCTCTGGGGTTGGTAAGGTTAGACCTTACCTGTGTGAAGTGCTTTGAGGCAACTCTGTTGTGATTTGGCGCTATATAAATGAAAATAAATTAAAATTGAAAGTGTTAAATCATGTTTTGCAAGGGGGGTCAGATACTTATTTCCCTCAGTGAAATGCAAATTAATTTTTATTTTTTATTTCATGTAATTTTCTCTTTTTTATATATTATTTCTATCACTGTTACAATAAAGCTACCATAAAAATCATAGACTGTTTAATTATTTGTCAGTGTGCAAACTTTGAAAATCAGCAGGGGGTCACATACTTATTTCCTCCACTGTACACTTTGATTTGAAAAATATTGCTTAGCCTTGGGGGTTAGTGGTTAGCACTGTTGCCTCACAGGAAGAAGGTCATAGGTTTGATTCCCACCTGTGGCCTTTCTGTATGGAGTTTGCGTGTTCTCCCTGTGTTTGTGTGGGTTCCTTCCGGGTGCTCCGGCTTCCTGCCACATCCAAAGACACGCAGGTTACTTTAAAATTGTCCGTAGGTGTGCGTGTGAATGTGTTCATTTGTCTATATGTGGCCTGCGATGCACTGGCATCCTGTCCGAGGTATACCCTGCCTTGGGCTCTATGACTGCTGGGATAGGCTCCAGCCCTCCGCGACCCTTAATTGGACTAAGCAGTTGAAGATGAGTGTGTGTGTGTGCTTAGCCTCATGATGGGTCATCACCAAACTGTCACCGTGGTCCACACCAGCCGAGTTGCGCACACTTTTTTTGTGCTACTGTCACGAAATAAGTCACATTTTCATGATGCATTTTTTGTTAATTTACTATTTTTAACCCTACGCCTTCCCTTAACCATAACCTAACTCTCGCCCTTTAAGTAACCATAACTCCCCAGACCCCCTCCCCACGCTTCACCTTGCATTTCGTAGTGTCACAAAAAGCACATTTTGTGACAGTATCATGAACTCCTAGATTCATTTACTTTTTATAATGGCATCACGAAATGGTGGAATCAACTTACCCACCAAATCAAATTCGATTGAGCCAACCCATCTGAATAGATCAAGGCAAAACTGGAAACACACTTGTTTGAGTAAGCTTTTGGCACATGTGCCTGCATCACCAAACACCTATTACACTGCATTGCATCCATACAATGCAAAAGGCAAAATAACATTAATTTTACACCTCAACATCCAGCGCTTGTCTCGCACTCTTGGCCATGCACGTCCATGTTTGATCTGTCCTTCACTTTTAATGCCGATTTTAAATAACTTAGTTACAGCTGTTCCTTCCATCTGAGAAACCATTCTAAGCCTGGACAGTTGTCTCCAGGACAGAGATGGAAATGCTTGTGATGCTTTCATCTTCAACTTGCCTTGACTATTGCAACTCACTGTTTACATCTCAAAGCAAATCTTCCTTAACCCACTTTCTAACCTTACAAAACGCAGCTGCCAGGCTTTGAACACAGTCCAGTTGACTATCGCATGCAGTACCCACATTATCATCACTCTATTGGCTTCCTGTAGAATTTAGGATTCAATTTAAAATTTTAGCCATCACTCACAGAGCCATTTATGAGCAAACCCCTCAGTACATCAGTGACCTTCCACCCGTTATACTGCTCGACAGCCTCTTAGATCTTTCCAGCAGAGTTTTGTTGCAGTTCCATGCACCAGAATGAAGTTGAATAGTGATCGTGAGTTCCAGGCTGTTGCTCCAAGATTGTGGAATATTCTCCCTGTAGGGCTGTGTCAGGTTGACTGCGTGGAATTATTTAAAAGCAAGCTTAAAACACACCTGCTTCAGTAGACCTTTAGGTTGGCAGCACTCTGTCTTGCCACTGTGTGGTATTTTTTACTTATGCTTTTATGTAGTACTGTCTTTTATTATGCCTTATTTTTCTGTGTCCACTGGACAAGAGTTTGTGGCATTTGCTTGTGAGAGATGCCGTATAAATAAATTTACTTACTTCCTTACTCCCGGCCATTACACAGCACTAGGTGCTCAATGCAGGAGAGGTAATTAAAATGTAAAAAGGACAGAATCATAGTTGTGATACTTTATTGTTTAAGTTATTGCACACATGTATGGACACAGCTCTTATTCCGTGTGCAAACAAACGTTGCAGTCCTACGCAAGTGCATAAATTATAGAGTCAGTAGTGAAATTATGCAGAATAAAATGCACAAATGTCTATTAAAGGTGGTACTGGTGATGATGCAAATAAATATAATAATGTTGGCTATAATAACAAACAATTATGTTACAGAAATGTACAAAAAAATAAAACAATGAAATATAAGAATTCTAAAATATTTAATCGGTAACTATGTATAATCTATTTTTGTCTTCAAATGTGTATGAGATTTGCTAAACAAGTGAAGCTATGCATACCCGATCCCATCAGATCTCAGAAGTGAAGTACATTAGGTCCTGATTCATAACTGACTGGGAGACCACACGCTGTGCAGTGTTTCTTCATGTTGAACTGGTGTTTGACCAGGAAGGGTAGAAGTTGCGCTCATTTCCAGTTTTGATCTGTGCTGGACCTGCTGTGGCAACCCTGAGCACCTGGTGGACATTCATGCTGGACCTGCTGTGGCAACCCTAAGCACCTGGTGGACATTCATGCTGGACCTGCTGTGGCAACCCTGAGACATTCAACCCCAAAACACTGAAACAAAAATCCTTAATATGACAGTTATGCATATTAAAATATGTACCTACTGAACATTTACTTGAGAGTTATGACTGGTCAGTGTGTATGTAATATCTTGACAAATATTTAATAAACCAAGAGGAAACTTGTTACACAGATTCACCTAGCCAAGATATCAGACAAGTTTAAGGGTGGATGCATTTCACTTCTTATAGAGGCCACCAGTGGATTGAGTTTCAAAAAGTTATTGTACATGATAGTATCACAAGAACTTAATGGAGTATGATTAAACTTGTTTCTGTAGTTTATATTTTTCTCAAACCTTGCACAAATTTGAGGAGAGGATGGACTTAGCAATGTAGGTTCACACAAATAATGAAAACAGTTCAGTTAATTCAATGTATTTATACAGCGACAAATCATAACTAAAGTTGTTGCAAGGTGCTATTCATAAGCAAGGTTTAAATCTTAACCAGCCCATGTACAAGAACACTGGCAGCAGTGGTATGGACAAACTTCCACAGGGAATTTTTTTTTTGTAATGTTTTCATCATGGGAAGAAACCTCAAGTAGACCAGACTCACTGGGGTGACCATCTGGTTTGCCATATAAACAAATATAACAAAAACAAAAATGAAAGGTCAGAACAGTGAAAGAATGGTGCAGCTCATGTAGTTCACAGTGACAAATTAATGAAAGGACAACCAGGACGCCAGGAAGAGAACCCTGGCCAAACAGACTATGAGTAAATCAGTGATTTCACTGCTCCCGGATCAGCTACTGAATTAGAGCATTCCCCAGATCTCATTCCAACTCTGATTCATTTCCAACTTCCCAAAAAATGCCTCATATCCAAAAGCAAGTTTTGAGCTTCAAAAGCTTTCATGTTAACTGCAAATATCTCCATGCAGAAAAGGGTCACATTCACAGATGATATAGCATGAGCTCATCCCACATCTGGTCAGTCTCTTTGTTTGTCCACTTGTCTCATTGACCCACTTCAGTGTGGCTGGAAATCTCTCAAGTACTGGCCTTACTTTGGTCTCAACAGGGAACTAACTTGTCACAAAACTTATGAAATTCTGATGGCTAGTGCAAAATTATGAGCTAAGCATGCAAAGCTCATCATGTTTACAATGACAATTTCAATTTGATTGAATTTGAAATATAAGAAGTTTTTTTTTTTTTTTTTGACAGGTCCAACTTATACTCTGGTGCAACTTTAGAACTCAACTCTAGAAAATACGGTAACTTATGTGCTTTAGTTTATTCATTTGTTCAACTGTGTGGGCCTTTTGGGTTCATGGACAACTGGCTTGAGAGAAAGAATTAAAAGAGGAAAAGCAGGTGCATCATTATGTTCTATTTTGGGTGTAATTAGAGCAGAAATGGCGCCAGTGACTTTGCTTAGAATTCACAGTGGAAGAATCACTCATGTAATTTGTTGACACTAAGAGACAGAGCCTAGAGAGAATGAGGCATTACAAACATTTGTTACACTGTGCAGGTGATTATCTGCACATTCCTCCTGTTTCATGAGGGGGAAGTAGAGTTTTACTCAATAACTAATTTTCTCCTTCGCCATTCGTTAGAGGTGGAGGTGGAGTTAATGTGAACACTCCCCCAGTATTGCAACAGTTGAAAAGGCATCTCAATAAACAACAGATAGACTTAACCAGAGATGTCAGAGTTAAAGTCGGTCATTGAGACAAGAAACACTGAGTTAAATCTCCCAAAATCCACCTTATGACATCATAAAACACCATGCCTCCTCTGTGAGTTGGCAGAAGAAATAATAGGGAAGGCCACTGTTACTGCATTGCTGGATTTATGCTCTCTCTGACAAAGTGAGGTCACTGCTATAACAGCAAATAGGTGTTACTTCTGCAAGTGTGAGTAGTCTACAGCCAATTTGTCCTGATTATTTTTGAGATTTTCCCAACTGTATTGTAAAGATCAGGCATGGGAACATGTACTGGCATAGTGTGCCATCAACCACACTATGGAACAGCCCTGGGTACTACATTGCAACAACACAGGCAGATAGCAGCTGGTCCATTCCTGAATGAAGCTTAGTATCTGCCATGACCAGGTAATATGTGAGCATCCTCCCCTGGCCAGTTGCTGGGGACCTTTAAGGCCAGTTTACACATTGATGGTTTTGTCGGCGGGTAGTACGTAGACTGAAGTTTGTGGAATTTCCGGCTGTTTTCGTGGTGGAAAGGGGTGGAGCATTTCACCGGTGTTTTGACCACCGTACTATCTGCAAATAGGTGGATAAAACGCCGCTAATTCCGCCGAATAAAGCGGCATTTTGATGCCGTAGCAACCGGCACACATCAGGCAATCGGGGTTAATACCCAGTTCTATCCTTTACAATCGCAGGTTAAGACGCGCGTGAGAATGGCGATGTACTGCTGCCGCCGATAATGCCCTGTGTACCGCTGGTTAATACCCAGGCTTTTATCCAGGCAAATCCTGCGTTACTCCAGGATCATTTGCATATAGGCACTGCCCCCAGAGTATAATAGGCTGAAGCAGCAGGAATACATGCCTCTGTCACTGCAGGGGGAGGGAGATCATCCTCAGCCTTTTCTTCTCCTTCCTTTCCCCCTCCTCAACGTGTTGCTCCATCTCCACCACAGGCCTCCCCTCTGCTTCTGAACCAGACCTCTTGGTTTCCTTCTTCTTTAAGTCCTTGCCACTGCCAACTTTCTTTTAGGAGGCATACTGGAGCTTCTCTGCAAAAATATCTGGAGCTGGCCGTGAGTGAGAGGCCTGAATGCAGCGCGCTAGCGTTTTTGTACTGACCGCCGCCTATCGGCCATTTGGAACGCCGTTTTAACCGGGAGGTGGCATTTAGAATGGCGTACTGTCCGCTAGCGCAACCGTTTTGTCTGCCTCCGTTGCTGGTTAAAACGCTGTTGTGTACGCCGATGTGGGCTCTATCTCCATTTTATACTCCGTTGATTAGGGATACAACGCTGGCCGAATAATGGCGGTGTAAACTGCGGCACTACAAGAAGGGACAGGATGAAACAGCGATTATAAAGTATTAAACGCCGTTCGCGTTGTCTCTGTCGTCACGCAAATTCTCCGGGAGCGCTCCCGGAATTATTCGACATGTTGAATAATTTTTTTCGATGATTCCCGGTGAAGCCGGAACTAACCCACGCCCCCTAGCGCCAGCATTAACAACGGCGTTTGATCCCTAAGACGGCCTGGAGGAGCCAAAAACTCTTCCGGGACGCTTTCGGGAGCTCTTACCGTCTATGTGTAAACGGGGCTTTAGTCCTGAGGAGTCTGCACACTGAATCAGAGAAGCATGCCATATGACCACAAAGTTGTGCCTGCTGTTCCTTCAAAATGCAAGCAGTAGGGGAAACTGGGGCACAGTGAATCAAGTGGCACAGTGAATCAGGAGCTATATCTACAAAACTACATATATATTTGCAGCAGTTATGCCATATTTTGATGTATAAAGACATCTCCCTTACAAATTTGTGTTTTGTTTTTGGCTACATTAAGGGTAAAACTAAGTAGCAAGTGAAGTCAATTTTTTTCCTATCAAAAGTAAATCTTGTGGATTGTCAGTGTCTTGTCAGTGTCTTTGTATTTATTTCTCACAACAGAGGAAAGGTGGCCCAAAAAATTATTAGTTAGAAGACTACCCCGTCCAACTGATGACCATGTGTTATGTCTTCTCCAGACTATCAGCTATTTGATAACATGACTCATGTGTGTCACATGCACCTGGGGCACAGTGAATCAGTCTAGAAAGTGATTTACTAAGACCCAGTATCAAGTGGACAACAAATATTACTTGTTGAAGCTTATACATTTATTTTTCCATGAACTATTTCTATAATTTGTGAATAAACAACTTTTTTCATGTTTGAACAGAAATTATGACAGTTGTATTTATAATAGTTTCTAAAGGACTTATATCACTACGTATATGACACTCACACATTACATAGCTGGTTTGCTGGATTATAGTTTGTATATGCATCAGCATATATTTAATAATTTTGAAGCAGCCTTATAAACAATAACTTACTGTATTTTCTGATCCACTGTGTCCCAGCTTCCCCTACACCTCAACTGTGTATTTCCTAAGTAAGTGCTGATTTGACACCAAGCAATTTCTGCAGTAAGTAAAGATTGTTCAGAAGGACCTAGCCCCAAATATATCCAGTTTTTGCCTTTGGGAACTCCTTAACGGGCAGGCATCATAACTACATAATGAGACTGGAAGCACCAGGCTCTTAAACACTTAGACCTTCATCTTTCTGCAAAACACATTTGCATTGCCAAATACATCTGTCCATTGACATCATGACTCCATAAACTCTTCCAAGGTATCATTTGATGTCTGACATCGAACTTGCCAGAGACATGAATTACACAAATGTCAGTTCTGAGATAAATTAATTTGAAAGTCAAATACTTTCACCATGTCTTTTCATTTTGAAATCATCTCATTGTGATGGTTTGTTAGATGCATAGGTTGGTGCTTCCAACATCCTCTGTCTCTTGTGGCATGTAGTAGTTCAGATCCATGCAATGATGTTGTCAAAACAGCATATTCTCTGTTTCCTGTGGCTTCTGGAACCTTCATGAAGTCCTGTCATCACTCTCCCTTTGATATTGTCGCAAGGGTGCCTCATCACATGTCTGAAGTAACACGTGACCAGGGTGACCTCTCTGAGCCACTGCGCTCTGCTGTCGGAAGACAGCTTTTACTGGGGTGACACTGACAATGCAATGGCTTAGACGCTGGCCCTGCACCCCAGGGTGCTCTCACAATGCCCTGCCTCTGGTGCCAATGACTTTGTGCTTACCTCAGTGATGCACTTTGTTTTTTATACTGAAAACCAGTTGTGTTCATTCTACTGGCTACCACATGCAGCTCACTCAGTGTCTTCACCCCACCATACATAGGCACTTCGATGGCTATGACATCCATGCCCAGTGCTTTGTTTAAAAATTCATTTTCTGTACCTGCTTATTCCAGTTGAAGGTCTCTGGGGAGCTGGAGCCAGTCAGCAGTATCAGCCATCCCACTGTCAGCCACATACAGATAGAACATGGTAGTCCCACCACTGTAATCATACAGAAGAGGATTTTGCTGTAGCTCAAGACATAAAACTAAAAGATAAAGTTAAACTTTATTGATCTCACAGAGGAGAAATTCACATGTTACGTCAGCTCTTAAAAAACACACAAGGTGGGTGCAAGTAGAGGAAAATGTTCATCAAACAGCGTGTGCGAGGACAAGCAGTAATAATAATACTTGTAACAGTACAAGACATAAGAAATGAGGTAGAAATAGAATATATATATATATATATATATATATATATATATATATATATATATATATATATATATATATATATATATATATATATATATATATATATATATATATATATATATATATAATCACCGGCCTTGGAGGATGTTCATTCAGTTGTTTAATTTTGAAGAAAAAAAGCAGATCACAGACATGACACAAAACTAAAGTCATTTCAAATGGCAACTTTCTGGCTTTAAGAAACACTATAAGAAATCAGGAAAAATAATTGTGGCAGTGAGTAACGGTTACTTTTTTAGACCAAGCAGAGGGAAAAAAAATATGGACTCACTCAATTCTGAAGAATAAATTATGGAATCACCCTGTAAATTTTCATCCCCAAAACTAACACCTGCATCAAATCAGATCTGCTCGTTAGTCTGCATCTAAAAAGGAGTGATCACACCTTGGAGAGCTGATGCACCAGGTGGACTGACATGAATCATGGCTCCAACACGAGAGATGTCAATTGAAACAAAGGAGAGGATTATCATACTCTTAAAAGAGGGTAAATCATCACGCAATGTTGCAAAAGATGTTGGTTGTTCACAGTCAGCTGTGTCTAAACTCTGGACCAAATACAAACAACATGGGAAGGTTGTTAAAGGCAAACATACTGGTAGACCAAGGAAGACATCAAAGCGTCAAGACAGAAAACTTAAAGCAATATGTCTCAAAAATCGAAAATGCACAACAAAACAAATGAGGAACGAATGGGAGGAAACTGGAGTCAACGTCTGTGACCGAACTGTAAGAAACCGCCTAAAGGAAATGGGATTTACATACAGAAATGCTAAATGAAAGCCATCATTAGCACCTAAACAGAAAAAAAAAACAAGGTTACAATAGGCTAAGGAAAAGCAATCGTGGACTGTGGATGACTGGATGAAAGTCATATTCAGTGATGAATCTCGAATCTGCATTGGGCAAGGTGATGATGCTGGAACTTTTGTTTGGTGCCGTTCCAATGAGATTTATAAAGATGACTGCCTGAAGAGAACATGTAAATTTCCACAGTCATTGATGATATGGGGCTGCATGTCAGGTAAAGGCACTGGGGAGATGGCTGTCATTACATCATCAATAAATGCACAAGTTTACATTGATATTTTGGACACTTTTCTTATCCCATCAATTGAAAGGATGTTTGGGGATGATGAAATCATTTTTCAAGATGATAATGCATCTTGCCATAGAGCAAAAACTGTGAAAACATTCCTTGCAAAAAGACACATAGGGTCAATGTCATGGCCTGCAAATAGTCCGGATCTTAATCCAACTGAAAATCTTTGGTGGAAGTTGAAGAAAATGGTCCATGACAAGGCTCCAACCTGCAAAGCTGATCTGGCAACAGCAATCAGAGAAAGTTGGAGCCAGATTGATGAAGAGTACTGTTTGTCACTCATTAAGTCCATGCCTCAGAGACTGCAAGCTGTTATAAAAGCCAGAGGTGGTGCAACAAAATACTAGTGATGTGTTGGAGCGTTCTTTTGTTTTTCATGATTCCATAATTGTTTTCCTCAGAATTGAGTGATTTCATATTTTTTCCCTCTGTTTGGTCTAAAAAAGTAACCGTTACTGACTGCCACAATTTTTTTTCCTGATTTCTTATAGTGTTTCTTAAAGCCAGAAAGTTGCCATTTGAAATGACTTTAGTTTTGTGTCATGTCTGTGATCTGCTTTTTTTCTTCAAAATTAAACAACTGAATGAACATCCTCCGAGGCCGGTGATTCCATAATTTTGCCAGGGGTTTTATATGTATATGCCCACACATACCTATACACATATACATATGCATATATATAAACATGATTGGGATTGAAAACGAGATAGGAGCGAGGAGATAGACTCAAGACATCCACTGAACAGTGCTAAGAGCATCCTTAAACATAGCTTTGAAAAGGATTGAGTCATATGCAGCTTATTCTGTGTGCCATGCTTGACAATAGCACACAACTCCCAGAAAGAAAAGCCTTTTATCTCTGGCCTTTTATCATTGTCACACGGCGTGGGTATAAATGTTGGCAAACGTTTTTCAGAGCATTTCCCAAATATTTGACAAATGGTTGACAAAACTGGATACTGGCAAGAGATATTGTGTGTCCACCCAGAGCTGGGACATTTTAGGGAGGCTTTTTAGATCTATGACTTCTTCTGTCTTGGTGAAAATCTTTATCTCTGTGGTGGCAGACTGAAGCCTGATCAGTTAAGAGGACCGCCACTTTCTTCTCTGTTATTGACCCTACCTCTTTGAGAAACACCCTGAAACATTTGATAGGTACAGTGAGGCAAATAAGTATTTGATCCACTGTCGATATTGCAAGTTTTCCCACCTACGAAGAATGGAGAGGTCTGTAATTTATATCGTAGGTACATTTTAACTGTGAGAGATGGAATCTAAAAAAAAACAAAAAAAAACCTGAAAATCACATTGTATGATTTTTATTTAATTAATTTGCATCAACAATTTGGTACATTCTTAAAAACATGGAATACATTGTCAAGCAAAGCAAAAAACATTCCATGATCATGGAAATAAATTAATGTGGATGAACCTAAAATTCTATCCTTGGTGGGTGGGGAAAAGCAAAAACAAAACAATAAACAAAACAACAAACTTTCACTGCATCTGGCTAAGCCTAGTATATTCTCGAGGAGGTGTTCATGTCACTGTTAATGTAATCAAAAGGCACGAATGCATATATTACTAGCAGAAATACCTGTTGTTAAAATGCATCATGCAAAAGATAAAAAATAAATAAACAAATAAATAAATGCAGTGACCACGTTATGCTCATTAGGGAATTCACATTTTGAAAAAGATTGTAAATACTGGCCATGGGTACTGTAATTTTTTGTGGGAAAATAGAAGCAAGTTGTAGAAATGAAAACATTTTAGATACATATTTCAGTTACATCACTGGATTTGGATCAGTCTTTCAGAAATCATCATCACCATGTTCATTGACTAAAGCCCAGTTCTTCCGACACATCCGGGCATGACTGCATTGAGTGACAGTTCATATGTTGACACTTATTCTTTACTCGTGTTGATACTGCAGTTGGTCAAAGGCCCATCTCTCTCTCTTTCTCTCCCTCTCTCTCTCTCTCTCTCTCTCTCTCCTCTCTCTCTCTCTCTCTCTCTCTCTCTCTCTCTCTCTCTCTCTTTCAGCATTTTAATCAATCAATCAATTTTTTTATATAGCGCCAAATCACAACAAACAGTTGCCCCAAGGCGCTTTATATTGTAAGGCAAGGCCATACAATAATTATGTAAAACCCCAACGGTCAAAACGACCCCCTGTGAGCAAGCACTATTTATTACAAATATCTGCAATAATATGGCTTGTTTTGTTAATTCTCTGAAAGAATTGCCTAAGACTTGTGTGTGTGTCCATATTTGCACTGAGTGAAATGTTCACCAAATGTAATGTTGGATGCTAACAGTGTTAGCATTTTAGCATGTTATTGGCAACTTCATAACATTAGGTCATTAATCCACAAGTACTGAGGAATTAAGCAGGTCATAAGTTTCTTTGCCAAAATCAAATCAAAAGTGCTGTCAGAAATACTGCTCAGCCTCCAAACATATCTTGTAATAAAAACACCTGAATCAAGTTTAACCTGTTAGCTGAGTTTGTCTGTAAGATGGTAATGGCATTGGCATTTGTAACAGCTTTCGGTATCTTAGGGTCCCTTCACACATGACATGATTGAGGCTGAATGGTGCATGAAGGAGAATTGGAATGTCACTTGTGAAAAATCGGAGCCTCACTCGAACGCCTCGTACAGCAGTTGCCACATCCATTCGGGCACAGCACATGCACTCTATCTTTGCGTGCCGCTCACACCAGAAACCCATTCGTACAGTGGGAAAATGAGATCGCACTGCCATCTCATGGTGCTCACAACATTCGCATGTTGAGCTGTGTTTGTTGGCATTCGGGGTTTTCACGTATCCCACAATCCCTTGCGAGCCAGAGAGTCGCTGCAGTCAAACAACATATAGAGAATCCATGATGACAACTGTAAATGAATATTATACTACAAAAATGTATTTTTTATGCTTTTCGTCATGTTAATAAGAGACTGCTGTATGATACCCTGAAAACTTGCTAAAACAATTATAACAAATAATCAGTGTCTGCTATGTTTAATCTGCGTGGAATTTGATAAACGCAAATCAAATTTCAGACACATTATATATATTAATCTGGAACAAAGAGGACAAACAGTGTTGTAAAAAACAATAATCAAGACGTTAAAGAGCAAACTTCCCTTTCTCCCAGAACGACATGATCAGGAAGCGAGCGTAGCTCACAGCAGCTCCCACTGAAAATAACGGAGAGACAGCCTGTGATTCTCACATGTTTACATAAAACAAACGCAATACCGTCTATAAACCCAGAGAATATTTTCACGAGAGTTTTAGGCACAATATAAAAATAGTTTTTTGTTGCAATGTTAATGCTGTTGTTCGTGTGCAGCGGTTAAAGTGAAGCGTGATCAGTGCGTCTCAATGCAGTTCTCAATGTTGCAGCAAACTATCAAGGTTTTGCGGGATTTGAAACCTGAAAAGCCTCGATGTCGGACACATCGTGCCACGGTGAAAAGGCGGGGCCATTCCCGCAGTCAGCATGACAGTAGAGCGCCGGCGAACACTGTCGAGCTGGCTGTGTGAATGACCCCACATTACTGAGCAACACAAATGGTGTGTGATTGTGCCCCCCTGGCAACCCAAATGACATGTGAGTGTGCGTGTCCACCCCCCATCACAAATGGCATGTGAATGTGCAGTGTGTCGCCCCGCAACAGAAATGGCATGTGAGTGTGCAGTGTGTCGCCCCGCAACAGAAATGGCATGTGAGTGTGCAGTGTGCGCCCCCCCCGCAACACAGATGGCGTGTGGGTGTGTCACCCCCCCCTCCCCTGAGCTTATAGTTGAGGTGTGGCTGAGGTTGCAAATGGTGGCTGCAGTGCAGTGTGATCGCTGTCAGCAAAGTATGCACAGCTGAAAGGCTCTCATGTCCATGATGGAACAACTGACAACTGTGGAATACCATGGCATATCGCAAACTCACACCACCACAACAGAGATGAATATAAAAACCCAGCCCGGCTGCATGTCACAGTCCCAGCGCACCATCCGGACAGACAGGCTCTTCATGTGACACGCAATTGCAATGTCCACGCAGTCAGTCTGTCATGTCACAGCCTGACTGACAGCCTCACAGAAAAATCAGCGTGGCCAGCTCAATTACTCCACAGCCTGGAGCCATGAGCCTATCGACAACAACAATTCCAATGAAGTTGGGACGTTGTGTGAAATGTAAATTAAAAACAGAATACAATGATTTGCAAATCCTCTTCAACATACGTACATTCAACTGAGTACACCACAAAGACAAGATATTTAATGTTCAAACTGATAGACTTTTTGGTTTTTGTGCAAATATTTGCTCATTTTGAAATGGTTGCCTGCAACACATTTCAAAAAAGCTGGGACAAAAGACTGGGAAAGGTGATGAATACTCAAAGAACACCTGTTTGGAACATTCCACAAGTGAACAGGTTAATTAGAAACATGCAAAGTGAAAGCCATACATCAAAAACATCCAGAAATGCCGCTGACTTCTCTGGGCCTGAGCTCATTTGAAATGGACAGACACAAAGTGGAAAAGTGTACTGTGGTCTGATCAGTCCACATTTCATATTGTTTTTGGAAATCATGGGCGTTGTGTCCTCTGGACAAAAGAGAGAAAAAAAAAACACCCAGATTGTTACCAGTGCAAAGTTCAAAAGCCAGCATCTGTGCTGGTATAGGAGTGTGTTAGTGCCCATGGCATGGGCAACTTACACATCTGTGATGGCACCATCAATGCTGAAAGATACATCAAGGTTTTGGAGCAACACATGCTGCCATCCAAGAAACATCCTTTTCAGGGACGCCCCTGCTTATTTCAGCAAGACAATGCCAAGCCACATTCTGCACATCTTACAACAGCGTGGCTTCGTAGAAAAAGAGTGCGGGTACTAGAGTGGCCTGCCTGCAGTCCAGAGCTGCCAGCCATTGAAAATGTGTGGCGCATTATGAAGCGCAAAATACGACAACGGAGAACCCGGACTGTTGAACAACTGAAGTCATACATTAAGCAAGAATGGGAAAGAATTCCACCTACAAAGCTTCAACAATTAGTGTCCTCAGTTCCCAAACGCTTATTGAGTGTTGTTAGAAGGAAAGGTGATGTAACACAGTGGTAAATATACCACTGTCCCAGCTTTTTTGAAATGTGTTGCAGGCATCCATTTCAAAATCAATCTTGATCCTGGTGTATTAGAAAAATTATAGGCCGGTATCAAATCTATCATTCTGCTCTAAAATTCTGGAAAAGGTGGTTTCACGGCAGCTTGTGGACTATCTTACTGAGAATGACCTTTTTGAGCCACTGCAGTCTGCTTTTAGAAGACATCACTCCACAGAAACAGCACTTATTAAAGTAGTTAATGATCTTCTGCGAGCAATGGACTCGGATACTACTAGAGCATTGGTGTTGTTGGATCTCAGTGCTGCGTTTGACACAGTTGATCATCATATTCTACTTGATAGGCTAGAAAAGTCTTTCGGGATTACTGGAACTGCTCTTGCATGGCTGACGTCTTATCTGTCTGGTCGTTCCCATTGTGTTTTGTGCAGTGACACTACCTCTGAGTTTAAGGGCATGAAGTTCGGGGTTCCACAGGGATCCGTTCTGGGTCCCCTGCTTTTTTCCCTGTATATGGATATATATATAACGATTTGTTTCCCAGTGTAATCTTCACGTGCCTTAACTAAAGCACTCCTTCTGCTGAATCACCTCTAAATTATTTACACATTATTCACTTTGCGTGTTTTTAGGAATCCGCTAGCTTAGCGCAGCTACTAGCTCTTAGCCGATTTAGCATGGCGGCTTCTCCTGTCTCTCCCGCACTTTTCTGCTCTGGGTGTGAAATGTTTAGTTATTCGTCTGCCTCCTTTAGCAGTAACGGTACTTGTAATAAGTGTAGCTTATTCATAGCTTTGGAGGCCAGGCTGGGCGAATTGGAGACCCGGCTCCGCACCGTGGAAAATTCTACAGCTAGCCAGGCCCCTGTAGTCAGTGCGGACCAACGTAGCTTAGCCGCCGTTAGTTCCCCTCTGGCAGATCCCGAGCAGCCGGGAAAGCAGGCCGACTGGGTGACTGTGAGGAGGAAGCGTAGCCCTAAACAGAAGCCCCGTGTACACCGCCAACCCGTTCACATCTCTAACCGTTTTTCCCCACTCGACGACACACCCGCCGAGGATCAAACTCTGGTTATTGGCGACTCTGTTTTGAGAAATGTGAAGTTAGCGACACCAGCAACCATAGTCAATTGTCTTCCGGGGGCCAGAGCAGGCGACATTGCAGGAAATTTGAAACTGCTGGCTAAGGCTAAGCGTAAATTTGGTAAGATTGTAATTCACGTCGGCAGTAATGACACCCGGTTACGCCAATCGGAGGTCACTAAAATTAACATTGAATCGGTGTGTAACTTTGCAAAAACAATGTCGGACTCTGTAGTTTTCTCTGGGCCCCTCCCCAATCGGACCGGGAGTGACATGTTTAGCCGCATGTTCTCCTTGAATTGCTGGCTGTCTGAGTGGTGTCCAAAAAATGAGGTGGGCTTCATAGATAATTGGCAAAGCTTCTGGGGAAAACCTGGTCTTGTTAGGAGAGACGGCATCCATCCCACTTTGGGTGGAGCAGCTCTCATTTCTAGAAATCTGGCCAATTTTCTTAAATCCTCCAAACCGTGACTATCCAGGGTTGGGACCAGGAAGCAGAGTTGTAGTCTTACACACCTCTCTGCAGCTTCTCTCCCCCTGCCATCCCCTCATTACCCCATCCCCGTAGAGACGGTGTCTGCTCCCAGACCACCAATAACCAGCAAAAATCTATTTAAGCAGAAAAATTCAACAAGAAAAAATAATATGGCACCTTCAACTGCACCACAGACTAAAACAGTTAAATGTGGTCTATTAAACATTAGGTCTCTCTCTTCTAAGTCCCTGTTGGTAAATGATATAATAATTGATCAACATATTGATTTATTCTGCCTTACAGAAACCTGGTTACAGCAGGATGAATATGTTAGTTTAAATGAGTCAACACCCCCGAGTCACACTAACTGTCAGAATGCTCGTAGCACGGGCCGAGGCGGAGGATTAGCAGCAATCTTCCATTCCAGCTTATTAATTAATCAAAAACCCAGACAGAGCTTTAATTCATTTGAAAGCTTGACTCTTAGTCTTGTCCATCCAAATTGGAAGTCCCAAAAACCAGTTTTATTTGTTATTATCTATCGTCCACCTGGTTTTTACTGTGAGTTTCTCTGTGAATTTTCAGACCTTTTGTCTGACTTAGTGCTTAGCTCAGATAAGATAATTATAGTGGGCGATTTTAACATCCACACAGATGCTGAGAATGACAGCCTCAACACTGCATTTAATCTATTATTAGACTCTATTGGCTTTGCTCAAAATGTAAATGAGTCCACCCACCACTTTAATCATATCTTAGATCTTGTTCTGACTTATGGTATGGAAATAGAAGACTTAACAGTATTCCCTGAAAACTCCCTTCTGTCTGATCATTTCTTAATAACATTTACATTTACTCTGATGGACTACCCATCAGTGGGGAATAAGTTTCATTACACTAGAAGTCTTTCAGAAAGCGCTGTAACTAGGTTTAAGGATATGATTCCTTCTTTATGTTCTCTAATGCCATATACCAACACAGTGCAGAGTAGCTACCTAAACTCTGTAAGTGAGATAGAGTATCTCGTCAATAGTTTTACATCCTCATTGAAGACAACTTTGGATGCTGTAGCTCCTCTGAAAAAGAGAGCTTTAAATCAGAAGTGCCTGACTCCGTGGTATAACTCACAAACTCGTAGCTTAAAGCAGATAACCCATAAGTTGGAGAGGAAATGGCGTCTCACTAATTTAGAAGATCTTCACTTAGCCTGGAAAAAGAGTCTGTTGCTCTATAAAAAAAAGCCCTCCGTAAAGCTAGGACATCTTTCTACTCATCACTAATTGAAGAAAATAAGAACAACCCCAGGTTTCTTTTCAGCACTGTAGCCAGGCTGACAAAGAGTCAGAGCTCTATTGAGCTGAGTATTCCATTAACTTTAACTAGTAATGACTTCATGACTTTCTTTGCTAACAAAATTTTAACTATTAGAGAAAAAATTACTCATAACCATCCCAAAGACGTATCGTTATCTTTGGCTGCTTTCAGTGATGCCGGTATTTGGTTAGACTCTTTCTCTCCGATTGTTCTGTCTGAGTTATTTTCATTAGTTACTTCATCCAAACCATCAACATGTCTATTAGACCCCATTCCTACCAGGCTGCTCAAGGAAGCCCTACCATTATTTAATGCTTCGATCTTAAATATGATCAATCTATCTTTGTTAGTTGGCTATGTACCACAGGCTTTTAAGGTGGCAGTAATTAAACCATTACTTAAAAAGCCATCACTTGACCCAGCTATCTTAGCTAATTATAGGCCAATCTCCAACCTTCCTTTTCTCTCAAAAATTCTTGAAAGGGTAGTTGTAAAACAGCTAACTGATCATCTGCAGAGGAATGGTCTATTTGAAGAGTTTCAGTCAGGTTTTAGAATTCATCATAGTACAGAAACAGCATTAGTGAAGGTTACAAATGATCTTCTTATGGCCTCGGACAGTGGACTCATCTCTGTGCTTGTTCTGTTAGACCTCAGTGCTGCTTTTGATACTGTTGACCATAAAATTTTATTACAGAGATTAGAGCATGCCATAGGTATTAAAGGCACTGCGCTGCGGTGGTTTGAATCATATTTGTCTAATAGATTACAATTTGTTCATGTAAATGGGGAATCTTCTTCACAGACTAAAGTTAATTATGGAGTTCCACAAGGTTCTGTGCTAGGACCAATTTTATTCACTTTATACATGCTTCCCTTAGGCAGTATTATTAGACGGTATTGCTTAAATTTTCATTGTTACGCAGATGATACCCAGCTTTATCTATCCATGAAGCCAGAGGACACACACCAATTAGCTAAACTGCAGGATTGTCTTACAGACATAAAGACATGGATGACCTCTAATTTCCTGCTTTTAAACTCAGATAAAACTGAAGTTATTGTACTTGGCCCCACAAATCTTAGAAACATGATGTCTAACCAGATCCTTACTCTGGATGGCATTACCCTGACCTCTAGTAATACTGTGAGAAATCTTGGAGTCATTTTTGATCAGGATATGTCATTCAAAGCGCATATTAAACAAATATGTAGGACTGCTTTTTTGCATTTACGCAATATCTCTAAAATCAGAAAGGTCTTGTCTCAGAGTGATGCTGAAAAACTAATTCATGCATTTATTTCCTCTAGGCTGGACTATTGTAATTCATTATTATCAGGTTGTCCTAAAAGTTCCCTAAAAAGCCTTCAGTTAATTCAAAATGCTGCAGCTAGAGTACTAACGGGGACTAGAAGGAGAGAGCATATCTCACCCATATTGGCCTCTCTTCATTGGCTTCCTGTTAATTCTAGAATAGAATTTAAAATTCTTCTTCTTACTTATAAGGTTTTGAATAATCAGGTCCCATCTTATCTTAGGGACCTCGTAGTACCATATCACCCCAATAGAGCGCTTCGCTCTCAGACTGCAGGCTTGCTTGTAGTTCCTAGGGTTTGTAAGAGTAGAATGGGAGGCAGAGCCTTCAGCTTTCAGGCTCCTCTCCTGTGGAACCAGCTCCCAATTCAGATCAGGGAGACAGACACCCTCTCTACTTTTAAGATTAGGCTTAAAACTTTCCTTTTTGCTAAAGCTTATAGTTAGGGCTGGATCAGGTGACCCTGAACCATCCCTTAGTTATGCTGCTATAGAGGTAGACTGCTGGGGGGTTCCCATGATGCACTGTTTCTTTCTCTTTTTGCTCTGTATGCACCACTCTGCATTTAATCATTAGTGATCGATCTCTGCTCCCCTCCACAGCATGTCTTTTTCCTGGTTCTCTCCCTCAGCCCCATCCAGTCCCAGCAGAAGACTGCCCCTCCCTGAGCCTGGTTCTGCTGGAGGTTTCTTCCTGTTAAAAGGGAGTTTTTCCTTCCCACTGTAGCCAAGTGCTTGCTCACAGGGGGTCGTTTTGACCGTTGGGGTTTTACATAATTATTGTATGGCCTTGCCTTACAATATAAAGCGCCTTGGGGCAACTGTTTGTTGTGATGCGGCGCTATATAAAAAAAAAAATTGATTGATTGATTGATATGGCACCCCTTGGGAACATTTTGCGGCGTTTCGGGGTTGCTTTTCATTGTTATGCTGATGATACTCAGTTGTATATGCCGATAGCTGCTGGAAATCCTGTCCACATAAAATCTTTACAGGACTGTCTTGCAGCAGTGAGAAGTTGGATGTCTAGCAACTTTCTACTTTTGAACTCTGATAAGACTGAAATGATGGTTCTTGGTCCAGCAAGACATCAGCATCAATTTGATCAGCTGGTGCTTAGCCTAGGTTCATGTGTTATACATCATACTGACAAAGTGAGGAATCTTGGGGTAATCTTTGATCCTACGTTGTCCTTTGACCTCCACATTAGGGACATTATGAGGACTGCTTTCTTTCATCTGAGAAATATAGCAAAGATTCACCTCATCCTGTCTATGGCTGATGCAGAGACTTTGATTTATGCATTTGTCTCTTCTAGATTGGATTATTGTAATGCTTTATTTTCTGGCCTGCCGCAGTCTAGCATTCAAGGACTTCAGTTGGTACAGAATGCTGCTAGCAGACTTTTGACACAAAGTAGAAGGTTTGACCACATTACTCCCATTCTGGCATCCCTTCATTGGCTACCGGTTTCTGCCAGATCGGATTTTAAAGTTTTATTGTTGGTTTATAAAATTGTTCATGGACTGGCACCTTCCTACCTGGTGGACTTAGTTAAGCCCTACGTACCTGCGAGGCCTTTGTGTTCGCAGGGCGCAGGACTTCTGTGTGTTCCGAGGATGAACAAAAAGTCTGTAGGATATAGAGCCTTCTCCTACCGTGGTCCGGCTCTTTGGAATGATCTACCTGCTGTTATTCGGCAGTCTGACACGGTGGAGAGTTTTAAATCAAGACTGAAGACTCACTTTTTTAGACTGTCTTATCATTAATTTTTAATCTGTTTGTGTTTGCTTTGTAATTTCTTTTTATTCTACTGTGTTTTATCTTTTTACTGTGCTTTTCTTGCTTTTAATTTTGATTTTAGATTAATTTGTGTTGTTGTGAATTATGTGAAGCACCTTGGGGCGACTTTGTCGTGATTTGGCGCTATATAAATTAATGAATTGATTGAAATTGAGCAAATATTTGCACAAAAACAATAAGGTTTATCAGTTTGAACATTAAATATCTTGTCTTTGTGGTTTATTCAATTCAATATAAGATGAAGAGGATTTGCAAGTCATTGTATTCTGTTTTTATTTACATTTTACACAAGATAATAATTCTTGTATTGTATGCTCTTTGTAACAGGAATTAAATATTACAAATTGTGGTGTTATTATTATTATTATTTTATAGTGAGAACAGAATCATGACCAGTAATATGATTGTCTTACATTTAAACAGTAAATTCTTATGATGTTCTGTGCTCTGTCATTATTTTGTCCTTACACATTTTTGTTGATTTATGCATATACTTGTATGTCCACCATCTAATTGCTCTCCTGCTGTATAAGCGTGATGTGGTATCACACCTCCCACGTGCTCACACTGTGTTCATGCGCACACACACACACGAGCGTGTACAAAACCATCGCAGTGGGATTGGTCACACCTCTCTGACTGTGTGTCCTTCCTGACAGCAGGTGGAATTTTTCACGGTTCCCCAATTCTTTTTTTTTTTTCGCCCTTTTTCATCTGGTTTCTGCTTCTTATAGAAATATCAGATCGACATTTTGCATTAGTGAGGTCCGTGTAAAAAAACATGGTGGTCTGATATCCCCGTACAGACCGACCAAGTGAGGTTAATAATTTGTTTATTATATGGCTACTATATATATATAAACATGCAATCTTACAGTATTGCACAAAAATGCAAGCTACTGATGGCTCGTACTCAGACCTGTTCACTTCACCTCCATGAAGAACTTGCTAACAGATAGTCCAGTCGTTAGCCGGTAAGCTTTCAATCTGTATATTTGTTTAGATATTTATGGAGTATATTTATATGTGACTTGGTTTTTTTAATCGTGCTCTTTGCTTCCTGGTTTGTAACAAAAATATGCATTGCGGACCAACTGTCATGGTAACCGGTCCGGATATGGGAAAATATCTGACCGGCAGTGGTGGGCACAGCTAACCAAAAAGTTAGCTTCGATAACCATTAATCAGATAACTGAAAAGTTATCATTTATGACGCTAAACCGATAAACTGCTAAAAAAAAAGATCTTTACTACAGATAACCGATAACTATTAGTATTGATTCGGATGCGGCCACATCACATTACAGTGTCAACTTCTAATAAACCAGTTTCACTTTAAGCACCACAGGGCCTGCTGGGTAAATTCAAGGATCACAAACACAAAGAACACATGAAAAATGAATGAATAAAAAAAATAAAAAATTAAAACCTCAAACACTGTCATCATCTTCCAAAAGCAGTAAAACACAGTATTAAATGTCACAGTTTATCTCGGTATTAGATACACCGTCATTTACGAGCTAAAAGCTGCTGCTTTTTTCACACTTGAACCCTGCAGTTTAAACAACCAAAATACGAGGTCTGTGAGAAAAGCACCCGACCTTTTTATTTTATGCAAAAAATATATGGATTTGATTCATATGTTTTTACGTCAGCCAAGCTTGAACCTTCGTGCGCATGCGTGAGTTTTTTCACGCCTGTTGGTTGAGTCATTCACCTGTGGGCAGGCTTTGAGTGAGCACTGGTCCACCCCTCTCGTCGTTTTTTCATTGCGAGGAAATGGCGGAATGATTTGGGCTTTGTTCCATCAGAATTTTTTCAGAAACTGTTAGAGACAGGCAGCTGGAAACCATTCTGAAAATTCACATGGCTTTCGGGTAAAATTTTATGGGCTTCACAGAGATTATGGAGTGCTACTACCACTTTAAGGACCGCCCACAATGGCGCATGGCGCGCCGCACTCCGAGCCGTGATCGACAGGCAGAAACCACCATTTCATTTCTAAACGGATGGCTGTGTCGATTCAGGACCGTCGTGTGCAATTTCTCTGGTTATCACAAGAGCTGGACATCAGCCATTTTCCGGCAGATTTCACTTTTAACACTCTGATAGAGCAAGACAAAGAACACCTCCATTTTGGAGTGTTAGAGGACAAGTTGGGACATGCCTATCTCGGCTTTCAGTGGCTTACCAGTCGAGTGAGTATAAGAGAAATTGTGGAGTGCTGGGCACTCAAAAACGGAGGTGTTCTTTGTCTCGCTCCATCAGCGAATCCGTTGTGACGCGTGAAGCCTCCGCGCGGCTTTCCATGACAAAATCTCTTGTTAAAAGTGAAATCTGACAGAAAATTGCTGATGTCCAGCTCTTGTGATAACCAGAGAAATTGCACATGATGGTCCCGGAGCCATACAGCGATCCGTTTAGAAATGAAATGGTCATTTCTGCCTGTCGATCACGGCCCAGAGCACGCTGCGCCGTGCGCCGTTGTGGGCCGTCCTTAAAGCGGTAGTAACACTCCGTAATATCTGAAGCCCATTAAAATTTTCACCGAAAGCCATGTGAATTTTCCGAATGGTTTCCAGCTGCCTGTCTCTAACAGTTTCCGGAAAAAGTCTGATGGAACAAAGCCCAAATCATTCCGCCATTTCCTTGCAATGAAAAAACGACGAGAGGGGTGGACCAGTGCTCACTCAAAGCCTGCCCACAGGCGAATGACGCAACCGACAGCCGTGAAAAAACTCACGCATGTGCATGAAGGTTCAAGCTTGGCTGACGTAAAATCATATGAATCAAATCCATATATTTTTTGCATATAATAAAAAAGGTCGGATACTTTTCTCACAGACCTCGCACGTCCATGAATGCATTGATTGGAAGAGTAAAAGACACATGCAGTAAATATAAATTCTTACCTGTTAGTTTAGGTGAGATTCATCTCAAGAAATAATCCACATAAAGAAAGCTTCCTGCTTATCCAAACAGTGTGTAAAGAAGTGTGTAAGAGAAGTCCTGCAGCTGCGCTGTGAGAGCTCCTCTCTCCCACCGAGTCTTGGCGATTAAATTATCCCATGCCACAAAGAAATAAAATAAAATAATGTTAAAATTAGTCCAAGCAGGCGACAACACTGTAACGTCCAAAGTGAAGCTGAACTACACTACCCACAATGCTCCCTGTGTTGACCGGCCAATCACATTTTGCGCTTAATGATGACGTCATCAGCAAGCGATAGCCAGTCTACCAAAAACCACTGATCTACACACGACAGGGATTAAAAAGTTTGATTTTAAGATGTTTGACTGTTAAGCTTTGCTCACTTTACCAGAAAAAAATGTTATTGGACTGAAAGTTACCGGAACTAAATTTATCAGAAGATAATTGGTCCGATGATTTATCTGAAAAGCTAATCTGTTAGCAAAAACATTCGCTTCGATAATTATTGGTTATCAGATTAGCTGAACAGTGCCCACCGCTGCTGACCGGTAATCCACCAATCAGAATGCAAATTGCATTGCAGCCAGAGGGTTTACAGCAAGGTGCAAAACGATGGTCACTCAAGAACTGTAAGTTGCAATTAGACCTTGACAGAAAACATCTAAGTCTGAAGCGTTCTGGAACAACATTCTTTGGAGAGATGAAACCAAGATTAACTTGTAGCAGAATGATGGAAAAAGGATGAAATATCATCTTTCAAAAATGGAACAGGTAGTGTTATGACATGGGCATGTACAGCTTCTAGTGGAAGTGGGTCACTGGTTTTTATTGATGATGTGACTGCTGATGGAAGCAGCATAATGAATTCTGAAGCGTATAGGGCTATACTATCTGCTCAGACTCAGCCACATGCTGCACTTCACAGTGCAGATGGATAATGACCTAAAACATATTGCCAAAGCAACACAAAAGCTTCCCAAGGCAACGAAATGGAAAATTCTTCAATGGCCAAGTCAGATGAAAGGAAGATGAAGATTAAAATTGGTGCTTGTTTGTGAATGGTGCACAAAGAAGCTGGATCTGAAGGAGGCTGCAGTAACATCCTGGCAAAGCATCTTAAGAGGGGGTAACTCCTTAGTGATGTCCATGTTTTCCAGATTTCATGCAGTCATTGACATCAAGCGTTAATAATAATCCTTCTACTTATCATAGTTATACTAGTTTGTCCTATTACTTTTGGCCTCTAAAAATGGAAGGGCTGTGATAAGTTTGTCAACCCCTTTGAACTGAATCTGAAAGTCTTCACTATAATCACATCACTAAATCATTTCAGCTTCACTGCAGATGGGCACAATGACAAAATGACAAAAATGGGATCAGTGTCCAGCTACTTTGTACTCAAGTCAATATTCAACTCAAACCCCATGATCCAGTTGAAGATCCTGCATTTTTGGCTTAACTGGCATCTAACTCCATTAGTTTATTAAATAACATTGCTGATGACAAAGACTATACGTCTGATGAAGACAGATTTACAGCATCAACAGCTTGTGGATCCAGGCCATTAGAACTGTGAAAACTAAGAAGGGATGGTGTTTATCTGAAATGTCTGACTGAGCTTGTTCTTCTCATCACTTCTGAACTCTTGATGCATAATAATGTGACATTTACTCTTTCGGTATACATTTATAATTTAATATTCCAGTCACATCTCTGTTATGTGCTGAATTTTCATTCAAAAAATATGTGTTCCACTACTTCAGTTTCTTTCTGTGTTTTACCCATTTGTAGAAGTATAATGTGTATTTGATGTAATATAGGAGTGCCATTATTGTAAGCGTCTATCATAAGTGTCAGCATTTCTCAATGTGAAGCGGTATATTATGCACGAGCGTAGTCAATATGTACCATCGCACGGCTCAGGTATTAAGGCTGAAGCCCACCACTTTATAAATCCACTGAGTTAATTAATGGTAGAGGTGCTATTTGTAGAATGTGTGGCATTTCATTTGATGCTAATGGCTTATCCATTACTTTGTCATCAATTACCACAAGTGGTGTATTCATTTTCTCAGTCTGTCCTTTCTCTTGTGGCCTTCTTGTTTCGACACTCACTCCACCTGCTTCTTCCTCACATTAAGCTTTCTCTGTCCTTCTGTTTTTGCTCTCCTCTTCCATAATTTGTTGAATTCTTTTCTATATTACATTTCTAACAGCTCTATGATTCAAATGTTAGATAAGATTCATTTTACTTCTCTCGGATTAACTTTCAATTTGAAGTCAACCTTGAAATTGTTTTTAGTTTTTTACCTTCTAATCACTGATTAAAAGCTACAAATCAAGCAGCGCGCACAACTGTCTGTGTGGGATGATACATGCACGCCTGTACATGCTGCATATGCACTTTGCTTTGTGTTTTCCTGTGCGCATCAATAATGCTGTCTATGTATATTATTCATTCATTAATTTTCTATACCCGCTTACCCCATTCAAGGGTCACAGGAGAGCCTATCCCAGCAGTCATAGGGTGAGAGGCATGGTGGACCTGGTCGAGGATGCCAGTCTATCACACTGCCACACACACACACACACACACACGTTCAATTTAAAGTGTCCAGTTCACCTAACCTGCATGTCTTTAGAAGTGTGTGGTAGTGTTAATTTCATCAGATGAGATTAGATGAAATATGTTCAATGACCAGTGATGAGACTCCATCAGTGTTCTCAAACACTGATGAAGATGATATTAACATGCATTGTTGTTGACATAAAAAGATGAGACAAAAATGTTTTGCATGAAATAAAACTGAATTAAAATCAGTTTTTTTTGGCATCACTTTCATCTACAAGTAATTGCATTCAGAATGTTGCCATAGCGAGTAACCAAGGCACAGCACTATTTCCTGTACTACCGCTGCAACCTTGTGGCTGTAACATAAAACTAAAGTGAGCGAACATCTTGTGGAAGAGAAGGCTTCATATCTGGTCCCATTTTAAATATCATGAGACTGACAAGAAACCCAATGTCTAATTCTATCTGACCGGGAACCTTGCTGTTTTAACATATCGGGGAAAAACACCGCAAACTTTCAATCGTTCAATAAGTGTATTTTGTCAGGTCATTATAATTCATTATTTCAGATATTCGAAACATTATATTGACTGAAATGCTAATCAGAAATAATCACATAGTTTTTTAAATCAACATCTAAAATGTCTTGAGTGAAACAAGACTAAAATACATTCAGTTCTCTTTTGACTAAAATATGACCAATAACCAGACTTTTAGTTAACTAAAACATGACAAAACAAGAGCAATGTGAGATTTCTGGCATCTGCCAATCTGGATCTGTATCACCTCCAAAATTGAGTGGAGTCTTCCATGCCCTCATATCTATCTGTGGTGCAAATTTTGTGAGAATCCATGAAGTAGTTTTGACCTAATCCTTCAAAGCCTATATAAAGTGGAATCTTGATCTATAGTCCAGATCCGGATCACTTTCAAAATTGAGTGGAGTCTTCCATGCCCTTTCTATCTGGGGTGCACATTTGGTGAGAATCTGTTTTGTTTTGTTTTTTTACGTTTTTAAGTAATCCTTCAAAGCCTATATAAAGTGAAACGTTGATCCAGAATCCGGAGCCAGATCACCTCCAAAATTTAATGGAGTCTTCCATGGCCTAATATCTATCTGTGGTGCAAATTTGATCAAAATCCGTGCAGTAGTTTTGACGTAATCCTGTAACAGACAGACAAATAAATAGACGCTGATGTTTTTATTACGTCCTTGGCGGACGTAATAAAAACGTTATGTGAATGACTATAACTAAAAAGGACAGAACCCAAGCAAACATGGGGAGAACATGCAAACTCCTCCATGTATTTTACATAGATCTGGATAAAGAGGTACCTTGCACCTACGTCCAGTCACTTAAGTGGCTGATTTCATTTCATTTTGTACTTACGACCATTAACACATGCATAATCCTCAATTACATACTGCTGTCTATGTCACTCTACCAATTGCGCAGTTACGCTTGAATCACTCCCAACACTGTCTTTATCCCAACTCGCATAATTTTATTTTGCCCACACAATTTCGTACTCCTTAGCTGGGATCTTAGTAAACCAGGCCCTAAGCATCTTGCCCAAGGAGACAGACAAGCAGCATGAGCACGATGTAAAAAAAAGTCTATATACGAGGTCTCTTAGATAATAAACCGACCCTTTTATTTTTTTTTTTAACTATATGGATTTGAATGACGTGCGATTACACCAATCATGCTTGAACCCTCGTGCGCATGTGTGAGTTTTTTCACGCGTGTCGGTGACGTCATTTCCCTGTGGGCAGGCCTTGAGTGAGATGTGGTCCCGCCCTCTCGGCTGAATTCCTTTGTTTCACACGCTGCTCGAGACGGCGCGCGTTGCTTTATCAAAATTTTTTCTGGACCTGTGAGGAATATCCGAGTGGACACTATTCGAGAAATTAAGCTGGTTTTCGGTGAAAAGTTTAACGGCTGATGAGAGATTATGGGGTGTTTCTGTCGGTGTAAGGACTTCCCACGGAGCGGGATGTCCTGCAGCGCTTCCAGGCGCCGTCGTCGGCCTGTTTCGAGCTGAAAACATCCTAATTTAAGGCTTAATTCACCCAGGACGTCGTGAGAGAACAGAGAAGATTCAGAAGAGGCCGGCATGAGGAATTTATGCGGACATTCCACTGTTTAAGGACATTTTGTAATGAAAGACGTGCGCGCAAATTTGCCGAGTCGTTTCCGTGATGACTCGGCAAATCTGTGTGCACCGCGACAGGAAAAACACCTCCGTGTTGAAAACCATTTGTAAAATTCAGGCGGCTTTTGATGGCTTTCAACAAGTGAGTAACTGAGAAATTGTTTAACAGCTTGGGCATGTTCCAACTTGCCCGTTAAGGTTTCCAACGGAGGTGTTTTTCCTGTCGCGACACCCCGCGGTCGGGTCCGGCCCGACATGCGACTCTGCCCGCATGTTCTTTCATTACAAAATGTCCGTTAACAATGGAATGTCCGAATAAATTTAATCAGTAAAATCACCTGGTGAAGTCAGTGGCTGCAAAGAAAACCTGCACCCTCATGGCTCTTTCTGGAACAGGTTGCCTACCCCTGGCCTATGATTTATTTATACACAACAAAAATATAAATGCAACACTTTTGTTTTCACTTCCATTTTTTATGAATTGAAGTAACAGATCTAAGACTTCTATGCACAAAATAGGGCTTTTTTCTTACAAATTTTGTTCACAAATTTGGTAAAATCCATGATCATCATGAACATTTCACCTATAACAGCATAATCCAGCTACCTGAGAGCTGTGGCATATCACGATGGTATTTCATCAGCATGATTATTGCAGAAGTATTTGCTGGAATGGTCACAAAAAAAGGCCACTCTCAAATGTTCAGTTGATCTTGAAAGAAAAATAAAAAGCTCTTTTGTTAAATGAAGACGCCGGATGTACCCATCCTGGGCTGCAGTTGAGACCGGTTGGATGTACTGCCAAGTTCTCAAAAACGATGTTGGAGGTGGCTTATGGTAGCAACATGAACATTCATTTCAGAGGCACCAGCTCTGGCAGACATTTCTGCAGTCAGTATTCCAGCTGTGTACTCTCTCAAAAATTGTGACATTTCTGGCATTGTCATGATAACACTACACAATATAATGTCCTGTTGTTGTCACACACAGGTGCAACAATCATGCTGTTTAATCATGCTAGTATGCCACAGCTGCCAGGTGGAAGGATTGTAATGCCAAAGGTAAAGTGGTCACTAACAAATCTGTGACCAAAATATGACAGAAGTAAATCTTTTGTGTGCACAAAATCTTGCATCTTGCTTCAACAAAAGTGTTACTTTTTTTTATATAAAGCTTATTTTAAGCTGTACAGCCTTTGGGTATTTTTAAGATTTAAATCATAAAATAATTTTCTTTGGCACCACTGTAATTTTTATTCATAATATGAGATTCGCATTGCCTGGAAACAATTAAAATTTCAACCCCTGATGGGTAGAAATTCAAGGAATCAGACACCATGACGTACATAAAAGCATCATAGCTCACGTGGGGGCTTCATCTGAGCTGCACAAGTATGCTGGGAAGGACATGCCAACTGCCAATCAGAGTAAAGAAAGCAATATAGCAATAAAGCATGTGGCACGGTTGGCAGCACTGAGACTACCCATTTGAGTTGACTAATTCACCTGCCAAGGTTCATACGCTTTCACTGAGTGAAGGGAGTGGTGGCAGCTCCAGCAGGTCTATTCTTTTCAGGGTTAAATGAACTTAATAAATGGCTTTTGACTAGTTGACTAGTTCAATGTTAGCTAGTCATAATTGACTAATATGACTAGTCGTCCCATCCCTAGTACAAATATTGTAAGTTTGTCATATATTTTGTAAATGTTAGTGAGAAATAAACATTTCTAAATCTAAAAATTCTGTTTTAAAAACCAGATAACACCTTTTGAAGTGATTTACTTTACTTTTTCACTGACACACAAACTTAAAGCAGAACAGGAAAAAAGTCCCCATTTCCTGTCTGATGACAATTGTTTTGCGAAATCTTGCAAAACTATTGCGACATCTCGCAAGGTTGCAACATCTCTATGCCCCTTTTGGGGGTCCATAATAATCCAACACAAATGACAAATTTTCTCATACTCATCTCGACACAACTACGAACAAAAAAGTAAATAAAATTAATGACATAAGCAGACATGCCTGAAAAGGAGGCAGGAAGATGTTAATCCTTGTAATTTCCTCTAATATCTAAATCTTAATCATAACTTGGTTGAAACAAGTAATTCCCAAAGTGTACAAGTGTGCTACTGAAGGTACAATACTTCAGGATGACAGTAAAGGAATTGCAGGTGGGTCATGAGACGGCATTAAAAATAAATAAAAAAGTAATGCCTTTCATTTTTAATTCTATTAAATAATTTAAAATTACCTTAAAATATTTGAGTTTTTTCCAAATGTAAGAAAATATATACTTTTAATGACTGTATTTATCTGATCGACTTCAACAAAATACATCTTTATGGAAATACTCCACATTTGTCTCATATGTCAATCAAAATTGTCATTAAAGGTTTCAGTGGGCCCTAGAAGATTAGCAGATTTCAAAGCGCACCCCAGTGTTCTTAAAATTGGGAATGATTGATGTAAACTATTTGTGTTTTTCAATGCAACCAATAATTTGCATTGATTTCTGCACAAAATTTGATCAATTTTAATTTTGGTCCTTGTACAAACTGAAAACCTTTGTTGTTTTCACCACAAAACTCAATAACATTTGGCCACACATTGTGCGTACAGACCATACCTTTTTGGAATCTTTATGATCACACAAATAATGTGGTTTTCATTTCAGCATGAATGAAGTATTTTTTTAAAATTTGATACCTTTGCAATCCTTAAGGGCCCCTTCACACTTAGTACAAATTTGGTCAGTTTGCGCATAAAGTGAGCATGAAGCAGGAATCGTGTGCAAAATGTGTAAAACGTAGCTGGCTTTCCACCTGTTGCTACTGTCAGGGCGGGCGACTGCCCGACATCCATGGTGGCTGGACCCACAATGCAGACTTCCAGATTTGTAGTTGGAGTTGGAAAAAACATGGTCTTTATTTCAGGCTTAGGTTCGGTGCACAGTCAGTCAGCGGAACGGAGGTACAAACAGGGTCAGGCAAAAACGCAGTCTTATTCAGGCAGGGTTCAGAAGCACAAGCAAACATGGACATCGGGGATTAGGCAAAAAGCGTAGTCAAAAAACAGAGCAGAATTCAGAACACACGGCTTGACAAAACAGGACTGAGAACTAAGGCTGGGATGTGTGCAAAAGCGACAACAAACTAGCAGTGAGCTGTGAGACTGTGATGGTTTAAATAAGGAGCAAACAAATTAGGGTGATGTGAAGCAGGTGCCTGGAAGTCTCTGGAAGCAGGAGTGACCGGGGAGGCCAAAGGTTGTGCAGAGTACAAGATAGTGAAGGAAGGAAAGCACAGAATGGAGTGAAGTAACAGACAAAGACACGTGAGCTGGAGCGAGAGTGGGAGTGAATGAAAATGCAAAACAGAATCAAAGTGTGGGAGACAAAGACATGGGGCAGGTGCAGGGCGTGGAGTGAACATAAGTAACTGGGCGTGAGACAAGGAACAAAGACTTGATGGGAGGTGCGGAGTGGAAACAAAATGACAAAAACAGAACAGAGCTAAATTGGAAATTATGGTCAGAATATAATGCAACAGCAGGAACCAAAATCAAACATGAGCATGAGAACAAAAGCAAGAAGAACTGAACAGGGAATCAATACAAAAGTAGGATAAAACAGGAACAGACTAATAAACAGAAATCAAAACCCGATATAAAAGTATAACAGCAAACAGATGAAAGCTAAATGATAAACAATGAAAACACAAACCAGCTGAACAAAACTAGAACAGAACTGGACAATGGCTAAAGTAAGGAAAGTAACAAAGTGATAAGAAAAACATAACAGAATAACACATGGTGAAAATAATTACTGAAAAATCAAAGCTGAAGCGGTTGAAGAACCCCAAAAAGGGGAAAAACAAGGGCTCAGTGCCCTGACCCGGCCAAATCCCTGACAGCTACAACTATTTGTGCACACCAGCAGCTGAAAGACAGAGTGTGTGCTGTGTGAGCCCATTGATCCCTCTCGCGACAGGTGTCGGCCAAATTCCAGGTGACACACATGAACATCTAACACCACTCGCTTGGCACTTAGAAAATGTGTGGCCAGTCACACTCTTGGCACAACAGGCTGCAGCCAATCACTGTCGAGCTGGCAGTGAAATTTGTCTAAGTGCCCTATGGCTGTGAAGTTGCTGAGTGCACATGTGACCTGCCAGAGTGTTGGCTCCCCCCACAACACGTGCGTGTGTGTGTGTGTGTTTTGCGCGCTCCCCCCACTCCCTCCCCTCCACCCCCAACACATGCACGTGTGGTTTGTATTTTTCTGTATAGTGGCTCACATGTTGGTGTTGCTTCATGTTTTAATGAATTTTCTTTTTTCTACTTTATGCATCCAAACATCTTTTATGTCACACACATTTATTTCAAGTATCCATGCACACAAAATTATATGTGCTCATAATGTTTAAGTAGATCTAGTTCTAGTTTGTCATACTGTATATAATTTGATGTACAACACCACAGTACAGTCACATTCTATTTGGGGTTTATGTTACTTTTAGTGTTCATGTGTATATTAGATTAAATATTTCAGCAAATTAAGTGTCTTGCTCTTATCCTTTAAGTAGGTTCTTTACACTAAAGGCTGCGAGGGCAAGCAGCAATATATGCCAAAACGGAAAAAATAAATATACTTACTCCAAGAAGATGACGATGATGTTTTGATACCAGTGCTAAAGCTGAACTTAAATGGGTGAAGAATCTGGACCCTACAGCTGGAGAAAATCCACTGGGTGTGTGTGTCTGAGCACACTTTGCTTCAGTGTAGGCTCATTTGTCCTGAAGTAAAACTTTGTGTATTTTTTTGGTAAAAGCAAAATCTCACCTGATTCTGTTAGAATATGGTTTCAACATTAAAAAACAAATAGGGTGCCATTTTTATTTTGCATTCTAATGCCTTGAAATCCAAGATGGCTTCGATGATGCAAAAACAGCATAAATGTGACATGATTGACATAAATCTTCTTCCAATATTTTTTTCAGCATCTATTCCTTGTCAAACTGTATCTCCAGATTCCCACATGGATAGCAATTTCGCTCTGACTACTAATCTTTTTTTATTTTGTGAAGTTTCAGTCAGACTACCAACCTTAATTAAACATGGCGGGCCAAAAATTGATGCTTGAATGAAGTCACTGGATGCAGTTTTTCCACATTAGGTTAAGGTTTAAAGATGGTGTATATGCGTATACAAAGATGTATTTTCTTTGTATTTTCAGGAAACAAGTACCCACAGCAACAACAACATTGCTTAGAGTCCATATGTTAACCAACATGGCAATCTTCATCTAACAAGAAGTCAAAAACTGTGGATTTTGGACTTTGCTTTATTTGTCAGCTACAGTCAACTCGCGCCTAGCCCGTGAGGATCCATGGGCTCCAGGTGAGTAGTGTTTAAAAAATAGGTAGCTGTCATTTGTCAGTGGTGGTAATTATGCAGTTTCTATCATGAGTTGGAATATCATTTGAGTCCAGAATGCTTTTAGAACGTTAGACTTTAGACATCAACAATTTTTAGAACTCAACCCTTTTCGTATAGCCTGTTAATTGCATTATGTAATTACATAATTCGATGATTCCATTGGTTTGCTTGTGTCAGAAAACCTATACTTAGATACTTTGTAATTATATCGCATGTATTAGCAAAGATAATGCATTATTGCTAAACGGAGGCCATTTTGGATGACATCTTGGATTTCAGACCATTAGAATTTGAAGAAAAATGGCACCCTAATTTATATTTTTAAATTTATGATATCTACTTTCAAAATCAAGTGAGTTTTTGCTTTTACAAAAAATAACCAAACCAAACAAAACAAACAAACAAAAAAACCCCCCAAAACAAACATACAACCCCCATGAAATTACACATGATTGTACACTATTAAGCAATGTGAAAAGGCGATGCAAAGCTGGGCACTGAGAGCAAAAGGGCTGGATTTACCGTGTTTGTTATTCATGAGTGTATTACAGTATGAACATAATGTTGGCCTTACCTTTGAACTGCAGTGCTTGGTGAGCTTTCTGTGTTTTTCCTTGAGTGCTTACTATTATTTTTGTTTCATGGTTGTTTTAAATTCACTCATTGTGTATTTTACTGCGTATAATGCCACGCGTGCCTGAGTGGGAAAAGGAGTGGGGTTCCGTTACATACAGCATGCCAAATGTGTAGCTCAGTGAAGTGCAACAGCTTTGAACATGCAAAGCTGCATATTTATATTTTCACATGTTTTGAACAAAATGATCTACCACCATTGTGCGACCATGAGATTTGGGACAAATACTCAACCCCCATCAACAGACAGGCTCCCACACCTCAAAGACAGGGTGGACCAAAGCAGTAGAAAGGGCAAGAACAGCCAAAAAAATGGCAAGTTCTGTACCCCCCCCCCCACCACCACCACACCCAAACTCCCACCCAATCCCCAAGGTTGAGGTTGCAGCACTGAAACCAACAGGAGACCATCACCCACAACAGCTAACTGGAGAGTGACCCACGCCACCAAGAAGGGGCACCTATTGGCAGTCCAAGAGCGCCTGCCAGACCTTACATCACAACCAGACCATCCCCAGGCCCCCATCCTAGAGGACCCCCCAGGCTACAGCAGAACTGTGAAACAAAACCCCACCAAGTGCCAATTCCTACACAGTGAGCCACTACTTTGATTCACTGGGGCCCACAAGTGCCATGCCCAGAGCAGTGCCCAGGGCACCTCCAATCTCAAACCCAAATCAGAAAACATTGGGATGATATTGTTGTGAAAGTGTAGGAACATGGACCCACAACAGGGGGTGTAAATGAACGGGCAATGGATAAGCCAAAACAGTAACAATTTAATGTTATGATGTGCACAACGGAATACAGACAAAACAGGTTTGGAAAAACAGTCAATTATACGTTGAGTGACGTGTGGGCAGGCTCGAGGATAGGAGACGTCCGTCCAGAAATGAGCTGGATCCCACATGGCTTCCACCACCAATGGATCTGAAGAACACCAGAGCCGCCAAGTCCTGGGTCCTCAGGTGGCCACCGTCTCCACCTGTCAGACCTGGTACTGCTGGCAGAAAGAACAGAAACAATGCAGGTGAGTGTGAGTTCGCACACGCAGTAATTCTTCAGTCTGTGTCCTGTAAGGAGGGAGAACCTCCACCTCCAATAACACACTCGTACAGCTCCTGGATAACCACTTATCTGGTTGGGGTGTGAGGCGAAGCCGTCGCAGTCCACACCAAATGCCATTGCAACAGAAAAGTTACCTTTAGGGTAGCTGATTTCTCGGCAGGGAGGTGGAGTTGCAGTCCGGCCTTTATGGTGACGGTGTTGAGTAGTGGATGACTGACAGCTGGTACAGATGATGAGTGACAGCTGTCACTCCCGGTCGCTCCGACGCCCTCTCGTGCTTGAAGCCCGCACTTCAAGCAGGGCGCCATCTTGTGGTGGTGGGCCAGCAGTACCTCCTCTTCAGTGGCCCACACAACAGGACCCTCCCCTCAACGGGCGCCTCCTGGCGCCCCGACCAGGCTTGTCCGGGTGATGGGTGTAGAAGTCGGCCAGGAGGGCTGGGTCCAGGATGAAGCTCCTCTTCACCCAGGAGCGCTCTTCGGGTCCATAACCCTCCCAGTCCACCAGATACTGGAACCCCCGGCCCTTTCGACGGACGTCCAACAACCGGCGCACTGTCCACGCGGGCTCCCCGTCGATGATCCGGGCAGGAGGTGGCGCTGGTCCAGGGGCACACAGTGGTGAGGTATGGCAGGGCTTGAGTCTTGACACATGAAAAACGGGGTGTATCCGCAGTGAAGCTGGCAGCTTCAGCTTCACTGCAGCCAGACTGAGGACTTTGAGTATGGTAAAAGGTCCTATGAACTTGTGCTTTAGCTTCTGGGATTCCACCTGCAGGGGGATGTCCTTTGTGGATAGCCAAACCTCCTGCCCGGGCTGGTATGCAGGGGCCGGGGAACACCGGCGGTCTGCATGGGCCTTGGCCCTCGTCCGGGCTTTGAGCAGGGCAGAGCGGGCTGTACGCCACACCCAACGGCACCTCCTCAGATGGGCCTGGACCGAGGGCACCCCGACCTCTCCCTTCACCAGTGGGAACAATGGGGGCTGGTACCCCAAACACACCTCAAACGGGGAGAGGCCGGTAGCAGATGATACTTGACTATTGTGAGCGTACTCGATCCAGGCCAGATGGTTGCTCCAGGCTGTCGGGTGCGCGGAGGTCACGCAGTGGAGGGCCTGCTCCAAATCCTGGTTTGCCCGCTCTGCCTGTCCGTTCGTCTGAGGATAGACGAGAGACTTACGGTGGCCCCCAGTTCCCTGCAGAATCTTCTCCAGACTTGAGAGGAGAACTGAGGACCATGATCTGAGATGATGTCCAATGGAATCCCATGCAGACGCACGATGTGGTGGACCAGGAGGTCTGCAGTCTCCTGGGCCGTCGGGAGCTTCGGGAGGGCCACGAAGTGGGCTGCCTTGGAGAACCGGTCCACTATCTTGAAGATGGTGGTCATGCCCTGGGACGGCGGGAGGCCCGTGACAAAGTCCAGGCCGATGTGAGACCAGGGGCGATGAGGCACGGGAAAGGCTGGAGGAGGCCTGGGGCCTTATGATGGTCAGCTTTCCCTGGCGCAGGTAGTGCAGGCCTGGACGTATTCCCGGATGTCGGCTTCCAGAGACGCCCACCAGAAGCGCTGCCGGACCACTGCCACGGTTCTTCACACCCCTGGATGACAGGAGAGCTTGGAACCGTGACAGAAGTCTAGGACTGCAGCCCTGGCCTCTGGTGGGATGTACAACTTGTTCTTCGGACCGGTTCCCGGGTCCGGATTCTGTGTCAGGGCCTCCCGGACGGTCTTCTCCACGTCCCAGATGAGGGTGGCCACGACAGTGGACTCGGGGATGATGGTTTCCGTCGGGTCTGACAGCTCGGTCCTGACTTCCTCCTTGTGCACCCGGGACAGGGCGTCAGATCATTGGTTCTTCATCCCGGGGTGATATGTGATCTGAAAGTCAAAATGCCCGAAGAACAGTGACCAGCGGGCTTGCCTGGGGTTCAGACACTTGGAGGTCCGAATGTACTCCAGGTTCCGATGGTCCGTGAAAACCGTAAATGGTACCGAAGCTCCCTCCAACAGGTGTCTCCACTCCTCCAGAGCCTCCTTCACCGCAAGAAGTTCCCGATTACCGACGTCATAGTTCCTTTCAGCCGGGGTCAACCTGCGGGAAAAGTAGATACATGGGTGGAGAACCTTATCGGACTCCCCGCTCTGGGACAGCACGGCTTCTATCCCTGAGTCAGAGGCATCCACTTCGACTATAAACTGGGATTTTGGATCGGGCTGCACCAGAACTGGAGCAGTCGAGAACCGGCGTTTCAACTCCCTAAATGCGGCTTCGCACCGATCAGACCAGGTGAAGGGGACTTTAGTGGAGGTCAGGGCTGTCAGGGGGCTAACTACCTGACTGTAGCCCTTGATGAACCTCCGGTAAAAATTCGCAAAACCGAGGAACTGTTGCAGTTTCCTTCGGTTTGTTGGTTGGGGCCAGTCTCTCACCGCCGCAACCTTGGCCGGATCACGGGCGATGGAGTTGGAGGAGATTATGAACCCCAGGAAGGACAAAGAAGTGTGGTGGAACTTGCACTTCTTGCCCTTCACAAACAGCCGGTTCTCCAACAACCGCTGCAGGACCTGACGTACATGCTGGACATGGGTCTCAGGATCTGGGGAGAAGATGAGTATATCGTCTAGATATACGAAGACAAACCGATGCAGGAAGTCCTGCAAGACGTCATTAACCAAGGCCTGGAACGTCGCGGGCGCATTGGTGAGGCCGAACGGCATGACCAGGTACTCAAAGTGACCTAATGGGGTGTTAAATGCCGTCTTCCACTCGTCTCCCTCCCGGATCCGAACCAGGTGATAAGCATTCCTGAGATCTAGTTTAGTGAAAATTTGGGCTCCATGCAAGGGCGTGAACACTGAATCCAACAGAGGTAACGGGTATCGGTTGCGAACCGTGATCTCGTTCAGCCCTCTGTAATCAATGCATGGACGGAGTCCGCCATACTTCTTGCCCACAAAAAAGAAACCAGCACCCATCAGGGAGGTGGAGTTCCGGATCAACCTGGCAGCTAACGAGTCCCAGATGTAGGTCTCCATTGATTCGCGTTCCGGATGTGAGAGGTTGTACAGCCTGCTAGACGGGTACTCAGCGCCCGGTATCAAGTCAATGGCACAATCGTACGGACGGTGCGGGTGCAGCGTGAGTGCCAGATCCTTGCTGAAGACGTCAGCAAGGTCATGGTACTCGGCTGGCACCACCGCCAGATTGGGGGTGACTAAAACCTCCTCCTTAGCTGTCACACCGGGTGGAACCGAGGATCCTAAACACTCCCGGTGGCAGGTTTCGCTCCACTGAACCACAACCCCAGACGGCCAATCAATCCGGGGATTGTGTTTTAACACCCATGGAAAACCCAAAATCACTCGGGAGGTAGAAGGTGTTACATAAAACACAATCTCCTCCCTGTGATTACCAGACACCACCAATGTCACTGGCTGTGTCTGGTGTGTGATTAGTGGAAGAAGGGTGCCATCTAGTGCCCGCACCGACAATGGTGACGGTAAGGCCACTAGAGGGAGCCCAACCTCCTTTGCCCATCTGTTATTCAGCAGATTCCCCTCCGACCCCGTGTCCACCAGTGCTGGGGCGTGAAGGGTTAGATCCCCACTCAGGATCATGACTGGGATGCGTGCAGATTTTCGGGGTCTCCCCGCGTGGGTATTGTGACCCACCCTTAGCCCAGTCTCTAAGGACGAGTGCTGCTGTATTGACCGTTTGGGGCATTTTTTCTGTGTGTGCTCGGTTGAGCTGCAGAGAAAACACTCCCCACGGACCAGCCTCCTTTGTCTCTGATCTGATCGCCGTTTGGCCCTGCTCGTCTCTCTAACAACGTCAGCAGGGGGAGCTGTCGTCACGTGGAGTGCCCTGGCTGTGGAGCGTGGGGAAGATGGTTCCCTTTCGGACCCGGGAGGAAGAGGGACGGCTTCGCCCTTCGTCTCACTCCTGTAGGTGTTCTGTTAATCGGTTGTCTAACCGTATAACCAGGTCGATAAGCCTGTCTAAATCTCGCGGCTCGTCCTTCGCCACCAGGTGCTCCTTAAGGACCAGAGACAGTCTGTTTATGAAGGTGGCACGGAGCGCAACAGCATTCCAGCCGGCTCGTGCTGCCGTGATGCGGAGGTCGACTGCATACTTCGCTGCGCTCCGACACCCGACACCCCTGTCTTATCGACAGCAGCACGCTTGAAGCGGTCTCGCCTCTATGAGGGTGGTCGAACACCTGTCTGAACTCCCTCACAAACCCAGCATATGTCGTTAGGAGCCGTGAATTCTGCTCCCAGAGCGCCGTAGCCCAGGTGCGTGCCTCTTCCTCGAAGCAAATTTATAACGTAAGCCACCCGGCTAGTGTCTGACACGTACATAACGGGACGCTGTGAAAAGACGAGCGAGCACTGCATCAAGAAGTCCACGCACGTTTCGACACAGCCTCCGTACGGCTCCGGAGGGCTTATGTATGCTTCAGGGGAAGGTGGGGGGGTTCGTTGAACGACCAGTGGAATGTCTGTTTCTGGCATTCGGTCAGCAGGAGGAGGTGCTGCAGCAGCGCCCTGAGCATGCGCTTCCACCTGGGCGGTGAGAGCCTCCATCCTTCGATTGAGAATAATGCTCTGCTCGGTAACTAAGTCCAACCGAGCAGTAAAAGCGGTTAAGACGTGCTGCAGCTCACCTAACACACCTCCTGCTGGCGCCTGTGCACCTCGCTCTTCCACTGGCTGTTCAAGCGATGGTTGACGCCCCTCGGGATCCATGACGCTGGCCGAGAAATCCTGTTATGAAAGTGTAGGAACACGGACCCACAACAGGGGGCGTAAATGAACGGGCAATGGATAAGCCAAAACAGTAACAATTTAATGTTATGACGTGCACAATGGAATACAGACAAAACAGGTTTGGAAAAACAGTCAATTATACGTTGAGTGACGTGTGGGCAGGCTCGAGGATAGGAGACGTCTGTCCAGAAACGAGCCGGATCCCACACGGCTTCCACCACCAACGGATCTGAAGAACACCGGAGCTGCCAAGTCCTGGGTCCCCAGGTGGCCACCGTCTCCAGCTGTCAGACCTGGTAATGCTGGCAGAGAGAACAGAAACAATGCAGGTGAGTGTGAGTTCGCACACTCAGTAATTCTTCAGTCTGTGTCCTGTAAGGAGGGAGAACCTCCACCTCCAATAACACACTCGTACAGCTCCTGGATAACCACTTATCTGGTTTATGGTGACGGTGTTGAGTAGTGGATGAGTGACAGCTGGTACAGATGATGAGTGACAGCTGTCACTCCCGGTCGCTCCGACGCCCTCTCGTGCTTGAAGCCCGCACTTCAAGCAGGGCGCCATCTTGTGGTGGTGGGCCAGCAGTACATCCTCTTCAGCTGCCCACACAACAGATATGGAAAATGCAAAAGTGACAATAATAATAGGAAGAAGAAAAATAAACAAATAAATAAATCAAATTAAAAAGAAAAAATTGCAGTGATTTTTACATTTACTTTGACTTCTGTTTTTTTTTTTGCAGACAGTATGAACCCAAGATATTTTATGTTTTGTGTGGTCAACTTAATTTGTTACTATGCATCCTGCATTTAAGGCCTGCAACACATTCCAAAAAGTTGGGATGGGGCAATTTATTCTCAAAAACAAAACAAAACAAAACAAAAACAAAGTCCATGGGTTAAATCATTATTTTATAGCCAGTTTTCTTGAGACAGGTCAGGGGATGGATACCTGAATATTTAAATGATATAATCCTTATATTCATATTATATAGCCACTTTCTTCAAATAAGGGGAAACACAGGGAAAACATGCAAACTCCACACAGATGGGACCAGACGGAAAGCAATCCCAGGACCTTCTACTAACCAGGAAGCCACTGTGCCCCCCTGATTTAAGTATTATATATGTAGAATAAAATGTGCTTTTCCCACCATTTTTTTTTGGGGGGGGGGGGGGGGGGGGTTGTTGCAGGCTAGTGTGCCTAGATAGAGTGGCATCAACTCAGAACATGGCGCCATTTGGGGCCAAACGGTGCTGAACTACTGAATGAACCTTTAATGTTTCAACATTTTTAAAAATCATTTAACCAAATACAGCAACACATCCAGGTACAGGTGCTATTAGAATAAATATAAAAATAGTTAAGTTATCAAATTTACAATTTATGATGATTTATTTAATTAATTTAAAGCCTGATTTATGCAGCTGCATCTCTGTAACTCTGTGCCATACAAAGACGTGCAGTTGAAAAGTTTTCCATCTCTGGATTATGCTTTGTTCTGGACTAATTTGACCCTCAACAAGCTTTTCTTTCCACAATCATCACCTCCAAATCAAAGGTAAGCTGTACAATTTCCTCTTTTTTTGACTTTGCGCTGTAAAGTTGCGGACTTTTCTGATTCATTTGTAATCAGTGCATGCACTGCAAATACTATTGTGACATGATGGCAGATGAAGGATTGAAAGCAGCAAAGTGTCAAATCACAGCTAGCTGTGATTTGACACTTTGCTGCCTTCACTGCGCAGCATGCAGCCTGAACACGGTGTGAAAAAAAAAAAGCCGTCAGACTTTTAATCATGGAAATGACTCCGGCCCCACATGTGAGGGGTTTAATGGAAATACATTGCAATCGGACTGACATTTTATCAAATGTGAGGGAAAAATCCATTGTACAAAATCCGTTATATACTATGTCTATTATATGGAAAACAATACAAAATCTTTAGGGCTTTTTTGGTCCGGTGTCTGCAAATATCTGGTTTATACAGTGACGGTTTAGATGGGTTTTACTGTACATGAGACTGAACAATAAATTTACCTCTCAAAGTTTTGACGATGATGTCAGCTTCCATCCCACACAGCTGACTTCTGAAGGGAATCTGTACATCTTGAAGCCCTTGTTTTGTCTATTTGTGCCTCCAAATGCACAACAACCTGGCATTTTCAGCAAATAAATAAATAGAATAGTTGGATTTACATGCAGGTAGATTAACAGCGAATGCTAATTTGAACCCAAGATGACACCATGAGTCACGTGACCAATTTTTGGGGACTTGTAATATCGCCACTCTCTCTATGTAGGCACATTATTGCAGGGGTTTCATGAAGGAATGGATGTATATGAACAAATTAAATGAAGTTTACCACACAAAATATGAAATATCTCAGGATCATACTGTCTGCTATAAAATTGAGTTGTTTTGCATTTTCCGTGCTGTCTCAACATTTTACAATTTTGGGGTTGTCCTTTGCTGTCGGTGAGAGCAGTGTCCACCCCCCAGCTACAACCAGGCCCTCTGCCAATCACTCATTATAACTTGGAGTAATACTTTCAAACATATGCCGACAGGTCTAATGTATTTATGGTTTTTAAAAAGTAAAACAAAAATAACTATACTAAGTGGCAATACTGGCATCATTGCATGATATTACTCCCACTAATAGTCTGATAATGTGGCCATCACTTATCTGAACACTTTGGAGGTCAGAGCAGGAATTCTGGTCCAGGAACTGGAGCACAAGGACTCCTGGGAAAACTGTAAATAGTTCTAAATAATTATGTAGTATTTCATTTTTTTGTGAACGATTCTTATTGATTCTTGTTATGGGAGCGTTGTCAGTGTGCAAATAGCCAATTATGAAATTACAATGTAGAGAATCCCTGTTTGAAAACGTACTGTATGTGTAGCTTATGGTGAATGGTGCATGGTGTGGTTGAATCAAAAGGAGTACTCTCTGGGTCAAACTATAAATAGACAGTTTCTGCATTTTATTTACATTACTGTGGTGAGCATCGCCAAAATACATTATCTTGTACAATATCCCTCCAACTGTGTTTTCTTACCAAACATAGATCTTGAGCATTTCTGCCTGTCAGTGTAAACACTGACACAAATCTTTTATTTATGGTACTGCAGAATGACACAAGTGAGTCAGAGACACATAATCTTTCTTCCAATCATACAGAGATATTGTATTGTTTGGTTGTCATATTTTCATGTTGTGCTGATGATGCAATAGTGTTGACATTTTGCATTATTACTATAATTAAACAACAATGCAATAAATATGTGTCGTTTCTGTATTATGTCTGTTTGCCTGCCTCATCTGTGTGCTTTTGAAAGCATTCATAATGAGATATTGCCTGCAGGCTGTGACTGCAAAGGTGATGACATGAATTTTGTGATTCAAGCCCCTTGGTGAAAAGCTGATTTGCCTGAGGCTTGAAGATTCAAACTCACAGTCAGCTTTTTAAATTTTATAAAACCTGCCTTTCTGACTGGGGGCAAATTTAGCTTATGCAATTGTTTCAAATATTAGCCTTAGTAATTTCGCAATGTGCCAATGGTCTATGGTGTATTCTTATCAGCTGGACTTGTCGTCCACACCAGGACTAACTCCAATGGCAGACTCCAGAAGAGATCGCCAATCTACCATAGACTGTTCACACTGGTTAAATCCTCCATGCCGTCACCCATAGATTTTGAAAGAGTGGTCTTGAAGGTGAAATAGTGCAGCTGTGGAGATTGCCACTGTGGCAGTGCTGAACTCTGCATAACTCCAGGTCAACCCAAGAATGGGCAAATGGATGGCTCGAGGGCAAGACAGGCATGGCCCCGGTGGGAACTATGCTTCCTATCCCTTTAACTCATCTAATTAGCAATGGAATAGCTCTCGGCCTTACTTCAACTAAATTCTCGGTCTGTTAGTGAAGCTCAAGGCTAGCTGATGGGGATCACTTTAACATTCTCTCTGTTTCCCTGTTCCCCCTATTTACTCATAACTTTATGGCATAAATAGCTTAAACTGATGAGCTATTAAAAAATTTCATCCCTCTACAGTTGTCATGAAGAATGAAATCATCTATAGAAACTAAAATGTTTTTTTTTTTTTTGTACCAGGCAATAAGCGCGTATTTGCACTGTAAAGTTGGAGAATTCAACATAAGCTTCTATGGGGAGTGACTTACTTTTGGAGCCAGCCTCAAGTGGCCATACAAAGAACGTTTATATTTTCCATTTCCGTGTTTACCATACTTCCTTTATTAATAGCCCACGCATTTGTTTTTTCAAACCATGTGCACACCCAGCACCTAAATGATGCAGGGGATTATTCAAGGCTGGTGAGTATGAACAAAATGCTGCTTGCTGCCTGCAATGTAGTTTATAAATTTCACACATATCCGTGTGGCAAACCAAAGGCAACTTCTTTACATCTGTCATGTAGTGTCCAGCTAGACTTTCTCAATTTCTTATAATGGGATGGTAAGAAATCAATGCAGTGCTAAATGAAAATCAGTGCATCACCTACCATTATTCCTCTGCAACTGACACCATGGCATACCATTTCATCTTAGGATTTCAAGGTAACACTCTGCAGTGGACTTAGAAAAAAATTTATTCTAAACTGTACCTACCTTGCTGGGTTTGTTTTTTCAAATAACGCAACAGCTTGCACCTTTGTCTCAGTGGTGTAGAAATTGTACTTCCTTTTTCTAACATGACTATAAGAAGAAGTCACTCCCTCAGTGTCCAACTCCACTTCCCTGTTAACACAGCATTTAATTTGAATGCACAGTAGGGGCAAGGTGCAAGGGGGTTATTGTTTAGTCACTTAATTTGTCAAGGGTGCGTTTGAGGAATGATATGAAATAAAGCAGCTGGTGTGTGCTGGAACATGACATGGTGCTTTATAACTATTACACTCAAGTGAGAGGCTTTCTGGCTTTTGCAAGTCTTCATTCATGCCTGACTGCCTTGGGTCCTGATGCTAACTACCCAGGCCTACAACTGATCCTTCCCACCTCCCAAGAGTAACCATCTTATTTGCTGTAGTCAGGTGAAGAGCAGGCATACTCTTGGCCTTCTCCAGCCAATGGGAACTGCAAATCTGAAGCACCTACATGTAGAATCATGCACAGAGAAATGTGCCACATGACCAAAATATCAATGCTAATGTTCCCTCACAATGCTGTTGATACTTCTGCTTTGAGTCTCCCTAAGTAACTGTTTGACACTGTCATTCCAGCTCTACTCAAGATCCTCAAAAGAGACATGGCACCAAGGACATCAAGTCATCACCTTAGGCCACGAGTTAGCGTCCGGGTCTCACAACAATGCAGTAATAATGGTAGCACCAGGACCCCAAACACTTGGATCTTTGGTCTCATGCAAACACATTGACATCACCAAACACCTCTGTCCAGCGACATCACAACTCCATAACTTCTTCATAGGTATCACTTGATCTCAAAGGCCTAGGATTGGACATGAATGTCACTGCAGAGGTAAGTGAACATCTGTACAACTTCAAAGCTTTCACCATATATGGATACACTTCTGATGGCTGTATCCAGGAAGCCACTGAAAGACTGATTTCTGATCGAGGGCAATCACAAACCCAGACACTTCCTCATTTAGCTTTGCAACTGCTATAATCAGGGTATCCATTGATTTCACAAATCAAATCCCTTTGGAAATCCTCAAAAACTGTTCCAATACCAAAAAGAAGACTTTTGAGAAAATTGTGAAAGAGGAGCTTTTAAGACAAACACAGGGAGTGTTAGACCCACTTCAGTTCGCATACAGATCTGGAAGGTGCGTGGATGATGCGAGCTCCACTCTACTTAATCTGGCTTTGCAGCATCTTGAAGGTACACATACCTTTATTCGGATGTTGTTTATTGATTTCTCCTCTGCTTTTAACGCCATATAACCACATGTATTGGCAGAGCGATTAAGAGACATGAACACTGATGTTGGCCTAATTTTATGGATTAATGACTTTTTAACAAACAGATCGCAGAGAGTCCGAGTTAATGAAACTCTCTCTGATGCTGTTGTATCATCCACTGGAGTCCCTCAGGGCTGCATTTTATCTCCTTTGTTGTTTGTTCTTTATACTAATCTCTGTCAAAGCCAACATGATAATCATCACATCATAAAATATGCAGATGATTCAGTTATCCTGTCCCTTCTGCACGGTGATGACTCCACAGACCATAGCTTGGTCTTGCTGGTCTCTTTAGAGTGGTGCCATTCATCCTCTCTATATATAAATGTGGACAAAACTAAAGAAATGCACACTGATTTCAGGAAAACACCACCTGTTCTGAATCAAATGTCCATTGATGGGAAGCCCATAGATGTTGTTGAGAATTATAAGTATCTGGGCACCCAAACTGACAATAAATTATCTTTTGAATTAATGCAGTGTGCAGTAAGGCACATCAAAGAATGCACTTTCTGCGAAAACTTAGGAATTACAACGTAGATGGTGTCTTCATGAAAATGTTCTACAGTTGCTTTGTGGAGTCTGTGTTAACCTTTTCATTCCTGTGCTGGCTCAACTTATTGAACCTTAAGAATCACAACTGTCTTTGTAATATTGTCAAGGAATGTGGTAAAATTATGGGAACTCAGTGCACGGAGATCATGGACCTTTTTAAAACAAGGATTGGGTCAAAAGCCAAGAAAATTATGGCAGATTCGGCACACCCTCTGCACTCACAATTTAAGTTTCTGCCCTCGGGCAGATGCCTGGTAATGCCCAGATGCAGAACCATCAGACTAAAAAACTCTTTTATTCCCACAGCCATTGCTCTCCTAAATAACACCTAAGGACTCACTGTTGTACTTAAGTCTACACTGACTTGCACCTTATTTTTCTTGGTTTTTGTTTTGTATATTTATTCTGCTGTGTTTTTATGAACTTGTATGATGTGGTTTTATGAATGCAATTTTTACTGCTGACTGCACCTGAATTGCCCCCATGGGGACTAAATAAATGATCAAATCAAATCAAATATCACAGCATCATCTGCAAAATCAAGGACAGTAAACGTTTCCTCACCAGTAAAAGCACATAAGCCACTGCTTTCCTGTGGGTACAATCAGAATGTATGCACACTTGTTTTTCTGTTTCACCTTTGTGCCAAAAAGGTCAACTGTCTTTATCTGCAAGAATAGCCATGAAAAAATCTGGTGTATGGGTGCATCTGTGAAGAAAAGACAAGACTGATTAACACATAGTTATTAATTGACATTGGAAAAAAATGTCCTCCATATCCAGTATTTAACATCACAGCCACATAGCAGGAAAAATGGATGGCAAATGAAAAAGAGATCAAGCTGAGCTACTGAATGGGTGTTGCACTTTTTAAGCCCCAAGACAAAAGAAATCCTTTGGATTTCAGTGAGCTGCTGTCATCCTCGTGCTCCTCTCCCATCACAGTCTTCTCTTATAGACATGTCTGCTTTAATCCCTCATTTATTTCAAGGAGAAGGTGGTGGTGGTAGGGAGCTCAGACATATGGCTGATATAAAAAAAAGCAGATTTCGGTTTTCAAAGTAATACAAAATGTAATGGCTTCATTATAACCAATCAATATCTTCCCAATAAGATGTTCTCCAAATAGTAATCAGTGACCAAAATGTACGTGTAAAGTGAGGTGAGGACACAGGTGACAGGACACAGGACACAGGTGACAGTTGTAAGGAAAAACTCCCTCTGAACTTAGGCGTCACCAAAGAACAGCGGTGGGCACAGCTAACCAAAAAGTTAGCTTTGATAACAGCTAATCAGCAAACTGAAAAGTTATCTTTTATGAAGCTAAACCGATAAACAACCCCCAAAAATTATCGGAAGCTAGAGTTAACCGATAACTCTCATATATATATATATATATATATATATATATATATATATATATATATATATATATATATATATATATATATATATATATATGTATGTGTGTGTGTGTGTGTGTGTGTGTGTGTGTGTATTGGTACCATATCATGAACAAAAGTGAACAAGAACAAAAATGGATGGATAACAAAAGTCATGATGAATAATGCACTAAAATAATAAAACACCAATTAAAACACCACTTAACTAGTTACAGGACAGTTAGTTTTCCCTGCAATAACAACATTTATTACACATAGCTCTATCAGCTTCACCCTAATATTATTAATAAAGCTCGGAGCAACAACGCCTAAAGCTCTAAAACTATGCACAAGTAGACCTAATAAATGTCTTAAAAAGGTTTGTCCAAAACACAACATGTGGTTACACGTGTTGAGTTAATAATCAATCAATCAATCAATTTTTTTATATAGCGCCAAATCACAACAAACAGTTGCCCCAAGGCGCTTTATATTGTAAGGCAAGGCCATACAATAATTATGTAAAACCCCAACGGTCAAAACGACCCCCTGTGAGCAAGCACTTGGCTACAGTGGGAAGGAAAAACTCCCTTTTAACAGGAAGAAACCTCCAGCAGAACCAGGCTCAGGGAGGGGCAGTCTTCTGCTGGGACTGGTTGGGGCTGAGGGAGAGAACCAGGAAAAAGACATGCTGTGGAGGGGAGCAGAGATCGATCACTAATGATTAAATGCAGAGTGGTGCATACAGAGCAAAAAGAGAAAGAAACAGTGCATCATGGGAACCCCCCAGCAGTCTACGTCTATAGCAGCATAACTAAGGGATGGTTCAGGGTCACCTGATCCAGCCCTAACTATAAGCTTTAGCAAAAAGGAAAGTTTTAAGCCTAATCTTAAAAGTAGAGAGGGTGTCTGTCTCCCTGATCTGAATTGGGAGCTGGTTCCACAGGAGAGGAGCCTGAAAGCTGAAGGCTCTGCCTCCCATTCTACTCTTACAAACCCTAGGAACTACAAGTAAGCCTGCAGTCTGAGAGCGAAGCGCTCTATTGGGGTGATATGGTACTACGAGGTCCCTAAGATAAGATGGGACCTGATTATTCAAAACCTTATAAGTAAGAAGAAGAATTTTAAATTCTATTCTAGAATTAACAGGAAGCCAATGAAGAGAGGCCAATATGGGTGAGATATGCTCTCTCCTTCTAGTCCCCGTCAGTACTCTAGCTGCAGCATTTTGAATTAACTGAAGGCTTTTTAGGGAACTTTTAGGACAACCTGATAATAATGAATTACAATAGTCCAGCCTAGAGGAAATAAATGCATGAATTAGTTTTTCAGCATCACTCTGAGACAAGACCTTTCTGATTTTAGAGATATTGCGTAAATGCAAAAAAGCAGTCCTACATATTTGTTTAATATGCGCTTTGAATGACATATCCTGATCAAAAATGACTCCAAGATTTCTCACAGTATTACTAGAGGTCAGGGTAATGCCATCCAGAGTAAGGATCTGGTTAGACACCATGTTTCTAAGATTTGTGGGGCCAAGTACAATAACTTCAGTTTTATCTGAGTTTAAAATCAGGAAATTTGAGGTCATCCATGTCTTTATGTCTGTAAGACAATCCTGCAGTTTAGCTAACTGGTGTGTGTCCTCTGGCTTCATGGATAGATAAAGCTGGGTATCATCTGCGTAACAATGAAAATTTAAGCAATACCGTCTAATAATACTGCCTAAGGGAAGCATGTATAAAGTGAATAAAATTGGTCCTAGCACAGAACCTTGTGGAACTCCATAATTAACTTTAGTCTGTGAAGAAGATTCCCCATTTACATGAACAAATTGTAATCTATTAGACAAATATGATTCAAACCACCGCAGCGCAGTGCCTTTAATACCTATGGCATGCTCTAATCTCTGTAATAAAATTTTATGGTCAACAGTATCAAAAGCAGCACTGAGGTCTAACAGAACAAGCACAGAGATGAGTCCACTGTCCGAGGCCATAAGAAGATCATTTGTAACCTTCACTAATGCTGTTTCTGTACTATGATAAGCCAATTATTATCATTATTATTATTATTATTATTATTATTATTAATATTATTATTATTATTATTATTATTATTATTATTATTATCTCTGCCTATATGCTGGAATAAGGGGTAGAACTCTTAAAATTATTGTTCATTACTTCCCATTTCAATCATACTCACAGGTGAAATGTTCATCCACAAGCTCTGAACTGGCAATTTGCGCAGTTTATAGTGACACATGAAGGTATTTTTTAACAAAATTACAAAGAATAAAGTTGTGTGCGCCTGATTAAAGATCAATAGAAAAGAGATTTCAGGAGTGGGGCATGCGAGTGGTAATATGGCATCCAGTTTGCTTCAAAAATACTGGTCAGTGAACTATGCAGTGTTATTATACAGATTAGTGGATCCAAGAGGTTTAACCATTGGGTTGACTGCCATCTTGAATTCCAATATGGCTGTTATGTTGAAACACTGACAGTCACTATCTTCGGACACAGTTTACTGAATTTTGGTACACAAGGGTATTTTGACATGCTGAGTCAATAATACAGTTAGGAATATATAATAATTAATACATCAATTATTAATACATTAGTTATTAATTCATAATGCAGTTAATTCAATTCTACTCTACATTTCACCCGCCACAAGATACCACAAGTCCTGAAAAATAAAGAACATAAGTTAAGAAATTGTTGGAAAGAAGAGTGTTATCCAAAGCTTCTATTGGCTTCAAAAATATTACTGTATTATCAGCAACCTGACTCTTTAACAAGCCTTTCACACAGGAACAGCCACCTGAAAATTGAGCAAAATGTCAAGTTAAGGTATATCAGCCAGTCTTAAGTGTAAAATATCTGCCTAATGTACCTCTAAATGTACTCAGTGATATTCTACGCCATCAAAATAGTGCTGCATATAATTTGGATTTCATCAAAACCAACAGATTAAAACCCTGGTTCACATTGTTAGCATGTTTACCCAGGAATTCTGCTTCAGTTAATTTAAACTGGTCTCCCAGGAGAGCTTGTATGTTACCTGGCTTAGTGGACCAACACTCTAACCACTGAGCTATCCTGACTCCTACTGACAAACTGTCCTACTGACATTCAAAGGTGATGATATGTCAAAGATTGGAGTACGCAATCTAATGAACCAATAACATCGGGGCCATCATTAATTCTCATTTTACTTCTGGATCCAATGGGAAAAGTGCTTGGATCTGGCAACATCTGAAATCAGCATACTTCAAAGCATCTTCAATGTGCGCACCGTAAGCTCGCTGCAGCCCGTCGCAACAGCCAGCCCAGTCTCACATTTTTTTTGTGCTCCTGTGACGAAATGAGTCTTTTTAACTCACTATTACTAATCCTACTCCTATCCCCAACCCTAACCTTAACCATAACCCAACCCTACTCCTTCCCCCAACCCTAACCATAACCACCCCCCCCCCCCCCCCCACTTCACTTTTAATTTCGTGCACCCATCATGGAATGAATTAGAATGAATTTGTGCTGCCGTGACGAAAATGAGGAGCTTTTCGTCACAATATCACAAACCAATAGATTAATGTATATTTCATGCTGCTGAATCATGACTTGCCTTGAGACCAGGTTGCAACAGTGATATATGTTTTTATGTACTATGTCCATGTGAGGAGAGCAAGCAGACACATGCATGTCACAGTGGACAGTTTTTAGTTCATGTCTGTCAAAACACGGTACATGTTCCCCAGCTGGGAGGTCTAGAACCAGAGATCTCAACAACTGCTGCTGCTGTCAGCGGCCACACCCCCTGTCCTTCCAGCGCAAACACCATGTTACTCTGTTTCTGTGTTATGTGATCATTTTCTTTTAGTTATTTGTTATGTAACTGTGTATGTAGGTAGTGTAGTACTTATTAATATACCTGTCCTGGCTGTGGTCTCTGTGTTTTTAATGTGACACGGCATGTGCACTGAGCCATATTATTCCTTTGTAGCTGTCTGTGAGTCTCTGTCCAGCAGCTGGGAGGCAGCTTGCTGTGCTGTGTGCGCTCTGACGTGGCTAGCAGCTCCATCTGTACATCCATATCAGACGTTCATGCAAGCGCTCCCCCCCCCCCCCCCCCCCCGCCATGTGTTGTGGCTGGGGGGTGCAACACACATGCGATTCACACGCACGATACATGTGGGGGGAGCTGACACTCTGGCACGTCACATGGGTGTTGCTTTTTTGCAACGCCACACTCGTGGGGGCACTTTCACATCCAGCTCGAAAGTGATTGTCTGCTCACTGTTTTTGTGCTGACAGCGTGAATGGCCACACATTTTCTAAGTGACAAGTGAGCGGTGTTGGATGTTCCTGTGTGTCACCTGGAATTTGGCTGATACCTGCTACAAGAGGGATTGAATGGCCTCTCACAGGCCACTCACTTTCAGACACTGGTGTGTGCAAGTGGTTGTAGCGACAGCTGTACGAGAGATTGTAGGCGGTTCCAATTTTTCATGAATGGCATGCAATTCCTTCTTCGTGTGCTAGTCGCCTTCAATCGTGTTATGTGTGAAGGGGCCCTAAGAACTACAAATTCTATAGTCCTGTAGAATAAATCTTTCTGAAGTAGGCAGTTTAGTTCTTCCAGGAGAAGACTACCCTGTAAGGCAACCCACCGTTATCATGGCAGCTCTGACGAGGTTATGCTTCTTCTGCGGATTTGACTGGACAAAAAAGGCATCATGGTGACATGGAAACAAATCAAACTTCAACTTGTGTTTTCCATGGAAAATGTAGCTGAAGTTTCATATCTTCTTTTTTATTATTATTAAAAGCCTTCTTTGTTAAACTCCACAATGAAGCTGTGTCTATATGTTCTGAATGAGTTGATAGAATGAGCCCCATATATTCAAATTTACAACGAGATGATTCGATTAAAAAAAAGTGTGAATTTTTTTTTAAGTGCACCGTCTGGAATAAGTTGATTTTTTTTTTTCAAACATAGTTCCATAGTTTTAGTGTTGATGCATGCATTCTGTTGCTCACCGTCTTTTCTTTCCTGCTGCATATCCACAGTGTGTTACTCTCTCTCTCTCTCTCCCATGTGAGATGGCCTTCTTCTTAAGTTTCAATTATTTCTTTCTCTCTCTGTCTAATAACTGCTAATTTTCCTACTCTACTTCAGCCAGAAAACTTTAACTTTGCACTGCTCATTGACTGATCTACAGTATGTACCATGATATCAGATGTGACACTATGTGCCGTGATGTCAGGTGTGACAGTATGTGCGTGACAGTATGCACTACGATATCAGGTATGCCATGATATCAGATGTGACGGTATGTGCCATGATATCAGGTGTGGTGATATGTACCATGATAGTATGTGCCATGATATTGTGTAATGGTATGTATCGTGATATCAGGTATGACGGTATGTGCCGTGATATCAGGTGTGGCAGTATGCGCGTGATATCAGGTGTGACAGTAAGCGCAGTGATATCAGGCGTGACGGTATGTACCATGGTTTGACAGTATGTATCCTGATATCAGGTGTGATGGTATGTGCCGAGATATCAGGTGTGACGGTATGTACCGTGATATCAGGTGTGACGGTATGTGCCGTGATATCAGGTGTGCCGGTATGTGCTGTGATATCAGGTGTGACAGTATGTGCCGTGATATCAGGTGTGACGGTATGTGCCGTGATCAGGTGTGCCGGTATGTGCTATCAGGTGTGACAGTATGCGCATAATATCAGGTGTGACAGTATGTGCAGTGATATCAGGTGTGACGGTATGGGCCGTGATATCAGGTGTGGTGACATGTACCATGGTGTGACCGTATGTACCATGATATCAGGTGTGACGGTATGTGCCGAGATATTAGGTGTGCCGGTATGTGCCGTGATATCAGGTGTGACGATATGTGCCGAGATATTAGGTGTGCCGGTATGTGCCGTGATATCAGGTGTGACGGTATGGGCCGTGATATGTACCATGGTGTGACGGTATGTACCATGATATCAGGTGTGACGGTATGTGCCGAGATATCAGGTGTGATGGTATGTACCGTGATATCAGGTGTGACGGTATGTGCCGAGATATTAGGTGTTCCGGTATGTGCCGTGATATCAGGTGTGACGGTATGTACCATGATATCATGTGTAGAGCTGCCACAAATGACTATTTTGATCATCAACTAGTCAACGATTATTTTTGCGATTAGTCGACTATTCGGATCATATGTAAATTGCAGCTTATCGCATTTTATCAATATTGATACCATTATCGATTCTGCTTATCAATCCAATTCCTTACCGATTCCCTTATCAATACTTTCTGTGAATTTTCTGTGTGCTACAAGTAGGCTTTACAGGTTTTCTATGTCAACAACATTTTACTGAGTCTTAATTGGTCACTGGATCCTTGATCTCTGGACATAAATAAACTCTACATGGTGGATCCTTGATCTCTGCACGTAGAAAAAAAAATTGTAGTTTTTGTCAAAAGCATTTCCTGTCAGACAAATGGCATAGATGTCACTTCATACGTCTGAGCTGAGCTCAGCTCGCTGCTTGATTCTGCAGGTCTGTGCAGCCATACAGTCTTGGGCTGCTGTACATTAGCCAGGACGTCTCAATTTGGGAGGAAAAAAAAAGCATTTTGATTGATTACAGTTTATTGTTTGTAAAGTATTGCAACGTTTTGAAAGAGGTGCCATTTGATTTAAACTGTGATTCACGTTGAAGTTATTAATTCCGAGCGGACTCTATCTTTCTAACTTGACTCGGCGCAGCGTTTGGAGCAACGGAACAGAGGACGATTCTCTTTTCTTTCTCATAGCAAGACAGGAGTCCCAGTTAGTCACTTTAATCCACACAAAAGTGACTCACGATTGACCTATTTTAATGGCTTTGAGAGGGGATAAGAAGCGGAATTGCCGCTTCTGAAGAAGCAAAGATCCAACAAAACAGTGGATCGAAGCACTGCTTCATTGGTTCAAGGTTCAAAGCAAATGACTCATCGACTACTAAATTAGTTGTTGACGGTTTCAATAGTCAACATAGTCGTGACTAGTTATCTAGCCATGGCAGCCCTAATCCGGTGTGACAATATGTGCCGTGATATCAGGTGTGACAATATAAATGGTAAATGGACTGCATTTACAAGTATATAGCGCTTTTCCATCTGCATCAGATGCTCACCTTAACCACTAGACCATCACCTCCCCAATATGTGCTGTGATATCAGGTGTGATGATATGTGCGGTGATATCAGGTGTGATGGTATGTACTGTGATATCAGGTGTGACGGTATATACCGTGATATTAGGTGTGACGCTACGTACCGTGATATCAGGTGTGAGGGTATGTGCCATGATATCAGGTGTGACGCTACGTACCGTGATATCAGGTGTGAGGGTATGTGCCGTGATATCAGGTGTGACGTATATGTACCGTGATATCAGGTGTGACGCTACGTACCATGATATCAGGTGTGAGGGTATGTGCCATGGTATCAGGTGTGACGCTACGTACCATGATATCAGGTGTGAGGGTATGTGCCATGATATCAGGTGTGACGCTACGTACCGTGATATCAGGTGTGAGGGTATGTGCCGTGATATCAGGTGTGACGGTATATGTACCGTGATATCAGGTGTGACGGTATGTGCCGTGATATCAGGTGTGACAATATAAATGGTAAATGGACTGCATTTACAAGTATATAGCGCTTTTCCATCTGCATCAGACACTCACCTTAACCACTAGACCACCACCTCCCCAATATGTGCTGTGATATCAGGTGTGATGATATGTGCGGTGATATCAGGTGTGATGGTATGTGCCGTGACATTAGGTGTGACGGTATGTACTGTGATATCAGGTGTGACGGTATGTACCGTGATATCAGGTGTGACGCTACGTACCGTGATATCAGGTGTGAGGGTATGTGCCATGATATCAGGTGTGACGCTACGTACCGTGATATCAGGTGTGAGGGTATGTGCCGTGATATCAGGTGTGACGGTATATACCGTGATATCAGGTGTGACGGTATGTGCCGTGATATCAGGTGTGATGGTATGTGCCGTGATATCAGGTGTGATGGTATGTGCCGTGATATCAGGTGTGATGGTATGTATGATGGCTGTACCGGCCAAAACAAGCTTAATTCAACCAATTTATAATGTTGAAAATAAAGCCATCAACTGGCTCGTAGTATGTTGACATCAAATCAGGGGTCTATGTATTGATGTAGTTGCATTTATTACTTCCAAAATTGTGTTGAATAATTGTTACACTTCCAATCGCAATATTTTAACATGATTAACCCCTTAACGCCTATTGTCGTATATATGCTACAATATTTGACTCAAATATGCAACAAACCAAACTGACCAGTATGCCTGTTGTCACAAATCTGCAACATACCATTAGTATTATTATAACATTATAACATAAAGTCATTACCAAAATTCCAAAATTACTATTTATTTTTTGTGCAAAAGTGAAATTAATAATCTCAACATTATTTACCATCTACTTAAAGGCAAAAACACACAAAAAACATTTATATATATATATATATATATATATATATATATATATATATATATATATATATATATATATATATATATATATATATATATATACATACAGCTATATAAATTCAGGCGTTAAAGGGTTAAGGTTGTAAAAAAGTTAATTTATCCAAGAATTCTGCTGTCTTTGGTTCATCATTTTTGAACTTGTGAATTGCAGGCCCTAATACTCACTTTGATGTGTTTCCTGGTTTTTTTTTTTTTTTTTTTTCTGCATGAAAAATTGATGAACAGACTAAAACATCTGTCATTAGACTGTTGATGCAGTTTGATTGAGCACGTGTTGTTGGTACCTTAAAATAACTATAGCAGAACCTGTGAAGATGTTCCCTCGATACCATTCTAAATAACGTGCCACCGCGCTCTCGGTCAGAGCCTCAATTCTACAAATCAGTTTGGGACAAATGCTTTATGTGACACCTAGTTAAATAAGTTGATATTGAGATGCTCACTGGAGTGCTGACGTCTTTCGAAGCATGTGCAGGGGAGCTGTCAAACGACTTCATTTTCTTGGATGAAGACACCTCAACCATCGTGATGTGTCCTGCCCAGCCCATTTGCTCCTGTTACATTGTGTTAATCATATCCCCATATCACAGAGCAGGGTATTGTTCAGAATGCTCTTCACTCCCTGCATCACACACTCACCAAAGCAACAAGCACCCAGCAGAGAGAAGATTTTACAAAAGCAAGAGACAGACACATGTGGCCCTCTGCCCTCGAATCGGGATGTTGTCAGTATGAATTCAGTTTTGCCTGAAGTCCGTACTGATTTGCAGCAGACACATTTGGCTAAAACATTTTGGCTTTTATTACCAGTGTCCCTTTGGGTTCCAACGCACAGCACAGAGAACGATAAGCCCACCTTCTACTCTCTCTGCACGCCTTTCCTGGAACGGTTTTCCTTTTTCTGCCACCTTACTTTCATCCCACTTGTGTCTTCCCTCTCTCCATCCTTCCTCCCCCAGTGCGCATCCTCGGCCTCACCTCCTTTCCTCTCCTCCAGCTCTTCTCTCAAAGTTGGTAGCCAATCGCTGCCGACGGAGGCGCGGCTTCGCAACGGGAGGATGGACACAGCGTGGAGGGGTGAGGGAGAGAGAGAGAGAGAGAAAGAGGAGAGAACGTTGGCGAAAAGATACGCTTTCCTGAGCTGCTTGGAGAAGCGACACCAGGCTTGACACGGAGTGATGACCGTGGCGCAGAGAGGCGCAGCAGAAGGGAATAAAAAGAAGCACTAAAAGCGCGCAGAGGGGAGGGCGCTCAGCTTGGATACCTGCGCGCGTCCGCTCCGGCCGCAGGTGCACCAAATCCCTCTGACTGAAGACTTTTTTTCCTCCTCCTTCCGGAGAGGCAAGTGACAAAACATTTTTTTTGGTAGGATTACTGTGCTTTTGTCGCCTGGTCTTTTCTGATCTCCGCTAAGGCAAACTTTGCCACAAACCAACTTCATATTTGCTTTTTCCACCCGGAGCTTTTCGGACTGTTCCAAAAAAAAAAAAAAAAAAAAAAAGGCGAATCTGGAGAGCAGCGCATCAGCCGGCGTCTCAAGTCAGCAAGAAGAATTTCTTGAAACTCTGAACTTGTGTCTTGTGATGTGTGTTTCGAGGAGGACAATGTCTGGATTATTACAGCCGCAGCCCCGGAGGAACGGCGGAGAGTGAGGAGAGGAAAAAGACGCAAAGAGAAGAACCCGCGGCAGCTTTGCACTGCCGTCCTCCAGTTCGCCCGCGCTCTCCCACCCTTTTCGTCTCTGCTGGATACACGCACGCGCATCGAGAGACGGACCGGGAGGGCCAGCGTTCGCACCCTGGGTGAGTGAGCGCGGGCCCGCGCGCGAAGGGCGATCGAGATGTAGGGAAGAGGAGGCGTGGGGGCGCGGAGAAAAGTGCGTCTGCGCCCTGCGCGTTTTTACGCATAACGCACAGTGTGGTCTTGGATTGTTAGACACAGCGCGACGCTGTTAAAGTCGTGATGCGAGGGGCGGAGGGTGAGGAAGAGGTGAGGCTCATCATCATCATCATCATCGTCGTCAGCAGTTGTACTTCCAGGGGAGGAAATTGTTGCTTCGGCTCCAAATTTGAACGGGTCGGGCGAAGATGTAGTATGCGCGCATGAAAATCAGGTTACGTGCCTCGAAAAGTCCAACCTGTGTGTGTGTGTGTGTGTGTGTGTGTGTGTAGATCTGCAACTGAGCTTTCTCTCTTCCCTCCCTTTGTTATGTTGTTGCCCCATCAGTCACCCAGAATGGCTGCTACGCACTGCACAATTTCTCACAAACTCTGTGGGCCGTGTAATCACAACATTTACCTGTCAGCGACTTTGTCCAGATCACTGTATGTGTACCTGTGAGAGATCCTCAGAGAGGAGCTGCTCCCTCTCATTTATACTCCATTCCCACTGCTGGTGCCAAACGTGACAGGGGAGAGACATCCTCCCAAACATAGTATGGATAATGACAACTTGCCGTGAGACAGACTGGGTCGGTACAGAGAGGAGAGAAAATGAAGTGTCTGCTTCGACTATAATCACACAAAATCCTTCCCAAATTATGCGGGCTTGCAAAAAATGTTGAGTTTTATACATTAACTGCTGTTAAATAATCATAAAATAATAGTTTATTTCTCTAATTTAGTACATTTATTTGTGAAAATTGTGTCTGTCTCTTTGACTCCATTCTCTCTCAGTCTCGCTCAGCCACCTCCCTCACTTCCTGTTTTTTTTTTTCCAAGGCCAATCATTTTTGTGGAGCTGCACAGACTTGTGATTTGTGTTATTTTGTTCTTAGAAAAGAACTGCTGCTCTGATTTAGTACATGAGCTCTAATGGGAAATGGTATTTCTCTTACTTCACAATCACACCTGCTCCTAATTTTTATCATCCATCAAGTGTCTGTTAACCATACAGCAGATGATAGGCAGATCTACTTTCTATTATGTAAGCAAAACAAAGGTCTTTTTTGTTTATTGATTAAGTACAAAAAGTTGACTAGGTTTGACTATTCTTTATGTACCTTTTTATAATTTTGAGATAATGTCAGAATATTTATTGTTTTTGGTGTTCTGGCCAACTGGAGGGGACAGACTTAGGCCCCATTAAAAAAAAAAAACAAAAAAAAAAAAACGTGGGAAGGTGGGTTTTTATTTATTTATTTTCTTAGAAACAGGTACATACCACTTCATTTCAAACCTGAAAAACGACACAGCACCTGTGAGGAAGTGAGGAACTCAAATTATCAGCTATTTTTAAAATAAATTTAGTTTCTACGTTGAATACGGTCAGTGTACTGCACGCTAGTAGTGTGATAATCGTGCATACTGTGTGAGTGAGACGGAGCAACTGACTGTGCAGTTGTCAATGACAACAAGCCACAAGTTCCGGGCCTAAATGTTTCACTGAAAACATTTAGGTATACAGCCAACTGAAAGCTATGATGGCATTTACTTTGATGTCAGGTCTCCGAATGTTTGATCCCGTGATAAGTGTTTGATGATAATCCTCTGATGGGAATGGGACAGTTTGGCAAAATGTAAATGGACAAAATGGAAGAAAAAAAAAACCTTCCATGAGTAGCGTCAACTCGGTGCTGTCATTGTTGATATTATGGCTGATAAAAACTGTAAACACTTTGGATTGAGATTTCACCGTTTGAGGTGATTTATAATGATGTTTGTTGCCTTGATATAGAAACATGAAACCAGGTGTTTTTGGCGTGATCGCCACTGTAGGGAAAATGATTCACCACTCTTTTGTGCTCTGTGACTATAGCACCATAGAGAAGGAAAAGCAGACCAATTAAAAGCCACATTCAGTGATGTTGAAGGTGGATCTTTGCAACTGGAGGAATTTAGATATTGAAAACAAAAAAGTTCCCATGGTCTTGTCTTGATTTTATTTTTCTTTTAAAAAAAAAGCGATCTCCCAATTTTACCTGAACAACAACAATGTGCTTTCACCTCCAGTCCACAAGGTGGGGATGCATCTCCAAACTCAACATGAATGATTCACTTTGATCTATGTTTTGGCAGTAATGGACCAAAAGCTAACTGTCAAGCAGTGATTTGTGAAGACGAAAGCCATTCATTAAACAAAGGTGGCTCTTTGAGGTCCATCTGCTCAAAAGAGTTGTTATTTTGTCTATTTTCAGTCACATTTCTGGAGTATTAATGTACTCTGTAGTCTATTCACATCAGCCCACTCAATACTACCACTACCTGAAATAATAAGATATGTTTAGGGTTGTTTTGCACACTTTCATTCCAATCAGTGTTTAATGCACCTTTCTTCTCTTGGTTCAGCATGTTATTTTGTTTTGTTTCAATAAAAACTGCCAATATTGGTTCATCTTCAAATGAAAAGGGGGGTCAAAAAGTTGAAACACCAACAGCACTATACCACAGGGTGCCATTCTATTCTGATCTCCCACGATCCCCCAAAAAATTGCAAAAATGGGCTGAAACAGTCTTACTCCGGCTTGCCTCCTACAGACCGGCTTATAAAGTGCAGATGTGGTAACTCGCCCAAAAACAAAGTAATGAGCTGCGTCCTCGGATACGACTGTCACAAACATTGCTTCTACTTGAAAGTTTTACCCTGATGAGGCACGAGCACACAAGTTTCAAGCTATATTAACTAGGAATACCACATTTTAAAGACATGTCATGAGTGTAGCTGTTAAGACTACGAACACCAGGAAGTGGTGTCGATGAGGGCCATATATACCAAAGTGTATACAAACTTTGCTCAACATCTACAAAAGATGGATCAAGAAGTTACTGCAATGCTTCAAAACATGCCCAAAATTGGTATTCGGAATGGAATGGGAAGGAATGGCACTCTGTAGAATAGCTCCATAGTGCTGTACAGTAAATACATAGTCACACACAAGCATCTTTCACATGGAAGATAAGTATCTTTTCCACTATTTCATTGAGATATGGCCAGTTGTGAACAACTTGCCACGACAAGCAACAGTTCAGAAGAATTGGAAGAAATAAGTCGCTCATTGGGAACATATGGTCCCACTCTCACCAAAGTAGGACCATATGTACATTGGCAGGGTTAATTTAACACTGCTGATTTTACTGTGTAGTAACTGTAGACACAACAACACAGTGATGACTTAACTCTAAAAGCACTGTCACACTTTCACAATTTGGGCTATGAGCATGGCTGTCAATTAATCTGTGATAAATCTTGATCCAAATTGTGGGGTTGGTTTTAGGTATTCACAGAAAGTTATTTTGTAATCTATTATGATTATATATGTGATATTTAATGGCACTGTAATTGTCTCTCAACAGTCGGAACATTTTTAAAAATGTGATTTGTTGGTAGATTTAACAAAAAAAAAATGCTATGGTCATTAATTCAAACTTCCAAATGGGAGTATTTTGACAGTGAATAGATGTTTGAAAACTGGCTTCAAAGTAAAGTTTGGTCAATGTCTGTTTATAGATGTTCATGTTTACACCAGTTTTTTAACGCAGTTTTCATTGCCAGCTTTTTAATGATGAATGTGGATGTGCTTTGCTAGCTTCAGAATTATAATTTACTCATTGTACAGGTTGGAAAAACACTATTTAAAATCATGGTTAAAGGACATGTCGCACCAAACAATTAAGGTTTAGGCTGTTAGTGACCATCCGACGATCCACTGGGATTACTTTGTACTTCCTTGACCGGTTTCAAAGTATACGGCATTCGCAACAAACAGCTACAGAGTCATCCAAAAACAAAGCACTCGTGAGTTCTCTGGTGTTTCCGACAAGTGATGGCGCTACTAGAAACGCCCCAGCGTGTGCTTCAGTGGAATGTAGCTGCTAACGTTAAGAACTGAGGCACAGATTAATTCCAAAGTTGACATAAGTATGATGTTGTGTTATAATGACTCGTTTTTAAGTGATAACTGTTAATTTTGATATAATCACGGTAAAAGCTGTGGCTCCAAGAAGGTTGATGTGCAACTGCACTGCCATGAGTCATAAACACAGCCTCTCAGTAATAGTCTCTGCTGGAGGATCAGTTTTGTGCATGATTATGAGTGGTGTTATCAATAAAATCTAAAAAAATACATCTGCAACCGGGGGAGAATGAGTGCCTCATCAGCTGCGCAGTTCATGCACGAGTGCACACAAACACACACACACACAGCAAGCTTCGCAGCACACATACAGACACACATTGCAGCTCCAAATTTACTCTATCAAAGTAAAAAAAAAAAAAAAAAATTAATCTAGCCAGACTCACCGTTGTGTTATGAATTAATTTCCAAATGTAAACTCCACACGATCAAAGGCGTGCACGCGCAGGCAAGTGGGGTCACTGGATGCAGCTCTGCCTCAATTGTGGCACATAAGATGATGTCCATTAACTCCTGGAAATAATATATTCTGACTTTTTCCAATATAACAAATCCATTTCGGTGTCCAGGCAGTCTGTTAAAAAACAGTGTCAGATGTCCCGACATCCACATCAGCTTCAGTAAAGCTGGGCAAACACTGTACAATATTTTCAATCATTGTACTTGGCTCAAACTGGGCGACAAAACCGCAGGGTGTAAAAGTTCACAGCGCACGATTAATGTTCTCAGACTGTACGGCCCGATGCTCTGATGCGATCTGACCACTCACATTGTACGTTCAAAAACCACACGTTGGACTCGTGTTTCTGGAAGCAAAATGTAAACGGAAGCTTTTCTTTTTCTTTTTTTTTTTCAAACTTTATTTACATTTTTATTTTTACAAAAACTCTCGATGGGAGACATCAAAGTTTAAAAAAAAATACAAGACTTTAAATGAGCTGAAGAATAATGGGGGGAAAAAGAAACAGAAGCTGCTCTCCCAAAGAGATGATCACTGTTTATGCTCTCTCCGGTGTTTGCACATGCACAGTGCGAGAGACGCTTGTAGCGCTGCTTCAACAGCGCGGAACCCTCACGACGGCCGACCAGAATATCAAACAGGTTTGATTTTCATCTGACTATATGATTGCCGATCGGGAGGTGGTCGTGAGAAGTTAAATGCAGCTCGTTACTCCATGTATACTACACGATGCAGGATGCACGATTAAGCGGAAACTTGGCGCAATCCAAAAAAATTCTTGCACAAGTGAAAAATCGGCTGAAAAAGGGCCAAAACTCGCACAGTGTAAGCCCAGTTTATAGCAGCATCCACACAAACAATGCATCACCACATTTTAGGCTCCAAAATGTGACACTGAAAAAGTTAAGAGTTTCAGGGTGAAGCATGTCGTCTCCTCTCTGTAAATCCAAGCCATCGTTTTTGAACGGCAGCTCAGAAGCTTCATTTTCGGATGGAGCAGGTATTTCCCTCTGTCTGTCAGTCATTTGGGATGTTTCTGTTTTGTTAATAAGTACGTCACATAGTGAAAAATGCAGAAAATTGCAGAGTGAGACGTTTTCCGGAAATGCACCTCAGAGTAAGACGAATAAAAACATCAGCGATCACTAATTATTAGCACGTGTGTGGAGACACTTACAATCATGAGTACTTTTATGTAGTCTTGCTAACTGGGATGTTAAAAGTTTGACACGTGTCCTTTAAAAACAGTCTAAACCTGAACATTGATTAAATGTCTAAATCTAAAATAAACTTTCACTTTTGAACATCTTTTCAATGGCGGGCCCACACCTTTATTAAACATCTTGTCAGTGTAAAAATGCTCACTCGGGCATGGTTTTTTTTTTTTTTTTTACATCATGAAAACCACACCCTCCTTTCCAGACCCAAGGCGGGGTCCACCAACCCTGCTCACAGGTAGCTGCTGCCCTATTTTCAATGTCTATGTGCTGCAACCACAGTCTGGTGTTTCCTAGCTCTTCATAGGCTCTCCACGCCTGGCTCAGATAATTTGTCATGGGTAGAGTAGGGAGTTTTGCAAAACATGTTTATGACCCCTGTTCTAAGGTGGTCCAAGTTTTCAAATTGTGAGTTTCTACATATTTTACATAACTTTACAGATGTCCTAACAAGGCCATCAGAAATGTCTGTATCTTTAAAGCTAAATTAAACATTTGTCATTTTGTTGTAGGCTTTGTGGAATCACAGCTCAGGGAACAGCATTGCGCCTGTTTCTCACATGCACTCAAAGCTGTTTATCCTCTGTGATATTTACTTCTGGTGTTATATGGTAATCAGAGATGGTGTTGCTAAAGTGGGAAAGTTTAGCCATGTGTCTTCTGACGTTATACATGGATATGATCTTCACAGCCCCAGTGGAAAAATCGTTGGATAATTTTCTTTTATCTATGCTTCAGTTATCTATACTGTGGTACATTCTTCCTGTATGGGCATCCTTTATAAATAGCAGCTCATGTGTGAGAAAAGGCGAAAGTGTGATTATTGCACCACACTTTATAGACATGAACCAGGCCAAGTAAGCAATTTGACACCCACAGGTGTGCAGAAAGCTCATTCCTTAAAAAAACAAACAAACCAAAAAAAAAAAAAAACCAACAAAAAAAAAAACACTCGTTCAACTTAACAAACAACAACAAAAAACTAAGATAGCAATTTGCAATGGGTGTTTTTTAAGTAACTGTAATTCCACCGAGGTAATGTCATAAGACTTTTGTAGTAGGAGTAACTCATGTTAAGTAAAGTTTACTTGTGTAGTTTAGTATTTGATTGATTTGGTTTGTCTTCTACAAGAGTAACTTGAAGGAACTTAATTAAAATATTTTAGCCAGATTATTTCATTTATTCTAGCTTCTTTATTTTACTTCCATTCTGTTCAGAAATGTCCATTAAAAATTGTTACCTCAATATTATTAAGGATTTGTAACATTCGTGCATTCACTCACTCATTTTCTATATTCTCTTATTCCAATTAAGGGTCATTGGGAGGGGGTTGGAGCCTATCCCAGCAGTCATAGGGTGTGAGGTGGGGTACACCCTGGAAAGGATTAGTAACATATTTCACTTATATTAGAATAAATTATTTCCAGCAATTCCAGAATAGTGGTATGTAAAGAGTTTAATTATGTAGTTTAGTATAATTGATTTGGTTTATCCTCTACAAGAGTAAGTGAAGGAACTTAATTCAAATATTTTAGCCAAATTATTTCATTTATTCTAGCTTCATTTTACTTCCATTCTGTTCAGAAATGTCCATTAAAAATTGTTACCTTAATATTATTAAGGATTTGTAACATTCATGCATTCACTCACTCATTTTCTATATTCTCTTATTCCAATTAAGGGTCATTGGGAGGGGGTTGGAGCCTATTCCAGCAGTCATAGGATGTGAGGTGGGGTACACCCTGGAAAGGATTAGTAACATCCCAGCTAACAATGGAACGTTGCCTGAACGTTACATTAAAGTGGCAGTAACGTTGCATCACAACGTTGTAGGAACGTTCATTTGTAGACTCTCCAGAACGTTCCAGGGAACCAACCAACTTAGAACGTTCTCAGGAGGTTGTGACACAACATTGCTGCAACGTTGTTGCAATGTTCCCCAACACGAAGGAACACTGTGAACATTGCATGAGTCTGTAAATTGCAAGTTTATTACTTTAGAAGTATTATTACAATAGCAATGCATTAAGCCACGGACAAGTTCTCAGTAACTTGATTAGTTCTCATCCGCCCTCCAGTATTATTACAATTACAATAGCATTAAGCCAGGGATCAGTTCTCATCCGTGATGTGACCCATGACTAAGGTTCAAAGATTTTGTTATTTTCACTGTGCAATTGTATACACTAGAAAACAAAATTTCTTTTCTCAATCAGTGACTTCAGTGCAATAAAACTTCAATAGAATAATTTACCTTACATAAATAAATAAACACATAAAATAATACAGTCATAGAAACAGGTAAAATACACTCCAATCTCTCAGGTACTAAGCCAGGTGACATCATCCAGTATTATTACAGTTACAATAGCATTAAGCCATGGATAAGTTCTCAGTATAAAATGAACTAGAAGGGTCAACGTTAAACAAAAACTGAAGATGTCTCCACCGCCCACCCTTTAAAGCAGCAACATCAGTCCTGGATCCAGACCGGTTTGGACCGATGTAGCTGCAACGGTCAGATTTTTTTACGCAATGTTCGTCATCGGTTAAAAAAAAAAAAAACTCAAATAATCCTGAATAGTGCAGAACGTGTCCCCGTGGTGAACACAGCTTTTGATTTGTTCCCACAATGGTGGGTGGATCACAAAGGTGGATCAAAACAAACATAGTGTCAGTCCAGTCGAGTTGATGATCATGGCATCCAGGAAAAAAGTTGTGCAAGGAAAATTGGGCACTTATTTCATGTCTCCCCCGCACCTTACAGAGGGGGAGGCATAAGTTCTCAGTATAAAATGAATCACTTCTCATCTGACCCATGACTAATTGTGGCATCATCACTCATGGCACTGCCGTCCATGGCGTCATCATTCACTACACATTGGTCCATGGCATCGGCATCCACATCGGCGCCCATGGCATCGGCATCCACATCATCGGCCAGGGCTTCATCCACCCCAGCATCTGAGTCAGCATTAACACCAGTACCAATTCTTTCATCCTCCTTCTTTGCCTAAAAAACAAAGAAAACCATTCATAAAAATACTATACAATAACTTCTATAGTGCCAGTCCCCTCAGCACAGTGAAGTTCAAGGGTGCTCAACCAGTCCATGTATTAATATGCAGAATCCTTAATTCAATATCTCAATTTTTACAATTCATATTTTAATTTTTCAGAGGATACTATTCAATGGTTTCAATCCTATCTTTCGAACAGAAAGCAGCGTGTTGTTGTGGATGGTGCCACATCCTCGTATCTCCCTAGTTATGTTGGTCTTCCACAAGGGTCAATATTAGCCCCTCTATTATTCTTTCTGTATAGAAATGATCTCCCCGATGTGTGCTCTGAACTAAATATGCAAATGTATGCAGATGATGCAGTAATCTTGACCCAGGGAAAGAGTGACAAAATATCTGTAGACCTCACAAATGCACTATGTAAAATACACAAATGACTACATAAAAACTGTCTTCTGCTGAACACCAAAAAATTGTATGTATGATGTTCACCAAAAGACCAATTAAGTTAGCCAGATCCCATGTTTTCTTGGAAGGGGAAGAACTGTGCTTGTGAACCAATTCAAATATCTCTGAGTGATATTAGACCCAAATCTTACATTCAAAAAATATATCAAAAAGGTAAATCACACTTTAAAGTTCAATCGATCTAATTTTAAACAGATGAGACCGTTTATTACAATAGATGCGGCCAAATCTTACTTACACTTCATGTCACATATAGAGTATAGCATTACAACACGGTCCTTTGCAGGAACAACTGCACTGAAACCAGTAGAACAATTGTACAAAAAAGCCATAAAAATATTGGACCAAAAACAAAAAAAAAAAAAACAATTTCTCATCACCGTCCAATCTTAGAAAAATATAAGCTTTTAAGTTTTGAGAATTTCATGCTATTTAAAATGTGTTGTGCTGTGTACAGGTCCCTACACAATTTGGCCCCACTCCCTCTGAGGAACTATATTAACAGGAAAAGTAACAATGAAATTAACACCAGATCCTCCTCTAGGTGTGATTGCGAGATCAAATTTTGAAAAACTGTCTTTGCTCAAAATGTACTCTCTATTAGGGGCAATAGCACATGGAATACTCTGCCAATGACAATCAGGTTCAGCCCCACATTTGCTTTATTCAAGACACAGCTTAAAACATGGCTGAAAGATAACCAAACCTGTAATCATTACGAGTTAAAGACATGCGAAAGCAATATACTTTCATATACACGCACACAACAACACATAGGTAAGCTTATGCACACCAGCACTTTAAAGAGATACTGCAGCTGTACCGAGCACTTTACTATCGCGACAAAGCACTTTAATTCAGCATCTTATAATAAAACTGACTGTACCTGTACACACCTACAACTGAATTCTACCTCAGTACTTTCCTGCACTTTATATTGAGACAACAGCATTTTAACCTCCATCTTGACCAGAACAGATAACTCCTCCTTTATATGGCTCTGGGTTATATTAAAATATGACAGTGTATTATATTGTAAATTATCAATGTTTTTATGTTTGTTAAATGCTCTGTGTTTTATATTTTATGTCTGGAGACTACGGATGGAAATTAGTATTATGCTAAAACTGGCATATTTACGTTAAAGTGTGTGCCCTATATATATATATATATATATATATATATATATATATATATATATATATATATATATATGGATTTCATTCATATGTTTTTACCTCAGACATGCTTGAACCCTCGTGCGCATGCGTGAGTTTTTCCACACCTGTCGGTGACGTCATCCGCCTGTGAGCACTCCTTGTGGGAGGAGTCGTCCAGCCCCTTGTCAGAATTCCTTTGTCTGAGAAGTTGCTGAGAGACTGGCGCTTTGTTTGATCAAAATTTTTTCTAAACCTGTGAGACACATCGAAGTGGACACGGTTCGAAAAATTAAGCTGGTTTTCGGTGAAAATTTTAACAGCTGATGAGAGATATTGAGGTGATACTGTCGCTTTAAGGACTTCCCACGGAGTGGGACCTCGCACAGCGCTCCCAGGCGCCATCGTCAGCCTGTTTCAAGCTGAAAACCTCCACATTTCAAGCTCTATTGATCCAGGACGTCGTGAGAGAACAGAGAAGTTTCAGAAGAAGTCGGTTTCAGCATTTTATCCGGATATTCCACTGTTAAAGGAGATTTTTTTAATGAAAGACGTGTGGACGGGTCCGCGCGTCGGGATGCAGCCGGCGCAGTGCGGCGGCACAGGAAAAACACCTCCATGTTGATAACCATTTGTAAAATCCAGGCAGCTTTTGATGGCTTTCAGTGGAGTGAGTATCTGAGAAATTGTTTAACAGTTGGGCATGTTCCAACTTGTCCTTAAGGCTTCCAACAGAGGTGTTGTTCCTGTGGCGGAGCATCGCGGCGGCTGCGAGCCGACGCTGCAATCCGTCCGCACGTCTTTGATCAAACAAAGCGCCAGTCTCTCAGCAACTTCTCAGACAAAGGAATTCCGACGAGGGGCTGGACGACTCCTCCCACAAGGAGTGCTCACAGGCGAATGACGTCACCGACAGGCGTGGAAAAACTCACGCATGCGCACGAGGGTTCAAGCATGTCTGACGTAAAAACATATGAATGAAATCCATTTAGTTTTTGAAAAAAAAATAAAAAGGACCTATACTTTACTGACAGTTGTACGTTCATTAATATGCACTGTCCCTGTCAAATAAACCAATAATGAATGAATGAATTCCAATTGTCAACACAGCCGAGTGACAGTTACACTATGGAGGGAAGGTGAGCCCACACAGATAGGTTTTAAGATGTTTGCGGAAAGAGAATACAGAATGTGAGGAACGGATTGAGAGAGAGAGAGATTGCTCCAAAGAGCTGGGGTGCATGTGAGCCGGTCACGGTCTTTACTCTTGAAACAGTCAACACTGGACCGGGATTTGATTGAAGGGAATTACTAGGTGTGGCCATGGTGCTAGTACAAGTCACCTGTGAGTTGCTGATGCCATAAAAGTTTAACTACTTACCCTCTTTGCTGCATGGCGCAGTGTTTCAGTTAACGCATCATCGATAGCATCTGGTAAAATTTCCATCTTGTTGCTGAAGGCTTCTGTCAGAAAAACAAAATAAAAAACGGTCTTGTATTTTCCTCTTTTTTAACTGGAGAAACGATAAAATTCTTTTTAATTGCTAACTAAAATTAAATGATGCAGTGAGACACCTTGATAACTTACTCTTCAAAATTCTAGAGCGTGAGAGGCTGCAGGGCTTTCTTCCCTTTCCATCCTTTGAGGCTGACGCCAGCCCACAACCGCCACATCCCAATTTCACCGAGCATCGTCCTGGCAAAGGAGTTCAGCATTGATCCAGATAGCTGTTTCAGCAGATTCACCTATGACAGAGTAAAAAGAAGTATGTGTGCAATGGCAATATGCAACTTTTATGAAAATAACCACTTCTGCAAAAGTGTTAGGAACAATAATTTACCACTGTCCTCCGAAATTCCTGGTCCTCCAGCGTTTTGCTGAATTGGTCCAGCTCCTCCGTTGTTTTAAGTCTGGCCTGCATTATCTCCAATGCAGTCAGCTTCTTCAGCAGCCTGATTCCTCACCAGTAGTTGTAGTATGCGGTCCACCTTTGACTCCAGTCTGTCGAGTCGTTGCTGCGTACCATCTGTTACAAAGTTGCTTCAAGTTTAGTATACATGAAACAGCTACAATGCTGCTGAAAGCAGGAACACGTATATAAACACAACAGAACTACTCGATCAGTTAATAGGCCTCTCATGCAATGAAATTTGATGACATGGTTGTTTGTATAAATACATAATGAAGATGGCATCGAGCTGGCAGCTCGGTTATAGAAATGAGTTTGTAGAGGGGCAGCTGGCTCTTATTAACAAATTCCATAAAAACCTGAAACATATCTGTGCCTCTCGTGTGGCCTTTCAAAGGTAAAATGCTCAGCAGTTCTTTTACATTCATGTTGTCAAAAAACATTCTAATAAAAACACATAGCTGAGCCACGTCCACAGTATCAGTGGATTCATCGAATTGCAGAGAAAAACACTCACATACCTCAATATCATTCCTCGGTTGCCGATCAATATCCTCCGCCATTAACTCGCATCGTCGTGCAACAGACTTTCTTGAGAGCTGCACATCCTGCAGACACGATCTCCTTCTGATTTTTAAAATCGGCAAAGAGCACATCTGCAGCTTCCATGAAAGCTTCTTTCATAATTTCACCATGCTTGAATGATTTCTTTCTTTTTGCCAGAACACGGCTGGCACGATAAGAAGCTGTGGTTGCAGCCTTACTGGTGGTATTTGTCCGGGGGAAAACGGCCTGTTGTGCTGCAAGCCGGCTTTTAGCCGGGAAGCTAGCATCATAGCTCTTGTGGATCGTCTTAAAATGCCGCTCCAAATTCCCTTTCTTCGGTAATGCCACGTTTGCATTGCAGATAAGGCAGATGGATTTGCCATTTGAATAAACAAAAAAATAATCTTCCTCCCACTCTGGATGAAAATGATAAGTTTGGGATCTTTTTCCTCCGCCATCACTGTCCACTGTAGCTCCTCACGACCTCTTGACCCTGCGCATGCGCAGATAGAATGAACCGCGGGAGTTCCCCCCATGCAATCAACCAGTCAATCAGGACTAGACTATCATCGGGACGGTAGGCCTACTAAAGTATCCCTGAGAATGAAAACTTTCGAAAAATTAAGCAAGTTATAAAATATAAGTGTTAAGAAAGAAAATACAGGAATCACTTTATTTAAATTTACAACAATACCAATTCACCAGCCTTATCAATCAATATATAGATTGATAAGGCTGGTGAATTATGTAGTTAATAGAACGCCCCCTCAACATAAGTACAACGTTCCAAAGAAACGTCCAAAAACTGTAACAAGTAAACGTTCCTGATGGAAGTTGCCAGGAGGTGGACAGAACGTTCCCAATTATGCAACGAAAATGTAACCTCCCAGCAACGTTGCAAGGACGTTCCGTGTTAGCTGGGATATTTCACTTATGTTACAATAAATAATTTACAGCAATTCCAGAATAGTGGTATGTAAAGAGTTTAATTATGTAGTTTAGTATAATTGATTTGGTTTGTCCTCTACAAGAGTAATTTGAAGGAACTTAAATTAAAATATTTTAGCCAAATTATTTCATTTATTCTAGCTTCTTTATTTTACTTCTATTCTGTTCAGAAATGTCCATTAAAAGTTGTTACCTCAATATTATTAAGGATTTGTAACATTCATGCATTCACTCACTCATTTTCTATATTCTCTTATTCCAATTAAGGGTCACTGGGAGGGGGTTGGAGCCTATCCCAGCAGTCATAGGGTGTGAGGTGGGGTACACCCTGGAAAGGATTAGTAACATATTTCACTTAAATTAGAATAAATTATTTACAGCAATTCTAGAATAGTGGTATGTAAAGAGTTTAATTATGTAGTTTAGTATAATTGATTTGGTTTGTCCTCTACAAGAGTAATTTGAAGGAACTTAATTAAAATATTTTAGCCAAATTATTTCATTCATTCTAGCTTCTTTATTTTACTTCCATTCTGTTCAGAAATGTCCATTAAAAATTGTTACCTTAATATTATTAAGGATTTGTAACATTCATGCATTCACTCACTCATTTTATATATTCTCTTATTCCAAATTAGAATAAATTATTTGCAGCAATTCCAGAATAGTGGCATGTCAAACTTTTTAATACAATGCAGTTTTGTGCCAACATCTTGTTATGTTATCCACCAACTAAAATTTGTACATGTAAAAAAAAAAAAAAAACATAGCTATACCCCGTGAAACTTTTTTTTTTTTTTGGCCGAGTTAGAAAATGAATGTGATGTGACCAGAAGATTTTTTATTTATTTTTTTATTTTTTTTCTGGCAGTGCATTTCAGCTTGGGGGCGCAACTAAACTTGCTCTTTCTCTGCCGTCTTCCACAGCCACATGCATTTTTGTGCACGTCAGTTTTGACTCTTTCATAACAAACAATGCTGTAGCGTTTTCCACTCTCTGTAGTGGGAGCCGTGTGATTGGTGTATTCCATTGAGGACCACTGGTGGTCTCAAGTGTCCACTAAGGTGAGCAAAAGCTGCTTCTTCTACACAGAGCTGTGCATGTGCTTGTTCTCGTCAGCTGTTGACCTCAAAAGACATTTCACAGCTAACGGCTCCAGATCTGCCCTCTTCAACATGTCACTTCGATTCAGCTCAGTGATGAATTACTCTGTGGATATTTCTGGCTTTTCCAAAATGTTGTCGTAACAAGATGTCATCTGTTCTGTTGTATCTTTGTTCCCCCAAGAAACAGTCGGGTTTAATGTGTTTCACTGGCGAACTTTATGATGCGCATCAGTGATTGATTTATGGCTGTTGGTAATGTCCTCAACACATAGAATACATTGTCATCAGTCAATTAAAATAAAAGCCTTCCTCAAAGCTGAGCACAACACTGCTATAAATATGTCGAGGACAGAATACAACAGCACTCAAACACTGACTGCCAAATTGACTTCCTTGTTAAAAATAGTGCAACACCTAATGGTTCATTATACATAAATCTGCCAATTGTTTTAATTAAAATTAAGATGCTTATAGTTAATTAATATGGTGTGAGGAGTTATGTGATTGTCCATTTTTACTTTTTAAATTATTTTATATGCAGTGGCTTGTGTTAAGCACTTTTATGTGATGTGTATGCCTGAAAGTTCTATACAATTCTTCTTCTTCTTCTCATTGTACCTTGAGTTATTAGATCTAATTTCTTTGATAATTTTCATGTTTGTTAAAGATGTTTTGTGAAAGACATTGATGCAACATTTAGTTCACATTCTTCTGAGACACATAGCAGCCGAAGGCCATAATTTGCTCTTATAAGGATTTCAGAAAATGATGAATGGCACCATACTCACCTCAGAGGAGTGCACCTTCAGATAAATTTCAACTGTCAGAAATGCATTACTTTGACAATTAAAAACAGGAGAGCATGAGATCAATGAATGGATTGGGGCTGTGTCAGAAGTCTTCAAGCAGCAATAAGCAAAATGAATTTAATCGTTGCATTATTTAATTATGATGCAAATTCTATGTCGGCAAGCAGAAGCCAATGAGCTAATTAATGTTACTGCACTAGGCAAAAATTACTCCAAGTACACTGCTTTCTGCTGCCACTGAACAGATGAAAATGTCATTAAAAGTGCCTGGACACATGGATCACTTCCATGTAGCGCTAAATGTGCACATTTACCTCACCAAATGTCAATTAACTTTAAAACAATGGACAATACAGTTGGCCTTATCTTAGTTGTTCTCCTTTGCAGTTGTAAAGAAGTCAAATACCAAGAGGGCTCCTTTGAAATCCCATCCTCGTCTTCATTAAGATCTGTGTTCAGGAGAAGCGTACAGCTGTCACACATGTAGACAGCAGCATCTTGCAGCCATTGATGACAATACAGTATAATTTATACATAGAAGTCACTTCAAAATATAAACCACAGGACCAGTCAAACACGTTTGAAGAGAACCTTTGGTCCAGAAAATATGGTATTCATTCATTTTGTCAGTTATAAAGCCATGTATGCATGGTTCTCCTTTACAAACCTCAGACATTGTAGGATTATCTGCTGTCTACTAACATGTTGAGCCATCAATGGATGCAGACACTTCCTAAAATAATCAGTTTTATATGGCGCTCTAAATTGAACCAGTTTCCTCAGACCTCATGGGGAAAAATATGACAATGGAAGAGAGGTGGGGTGGGGACAGAAGAAACAATTTTACTAATTTTGAAGTTGAAGCCATCATTAGATTCAGAGGGAGAAAATGAAGTTTGCTTTTATTTGATCAACTCATGCACAATGCACAGCTGCAACTGCAGCACTTGCAATCAACAAAGCAAATTAATAAATCAATAAATAACACTGAGAGGGCTGATAAAATTTAATACACAGTTATTTACAGTGCATGGTATGAGTGCGTGTACTGTGTGTGAAGAGAAGTAATGTTTAAATTGTAACAGTGAACACAAGCTCTTTGACACTGGCTGCTTTGTTTTACATGCTCTGAAAATTGTGTGTCAAGTGTGCACATTCACAACACATATTCCAGTTCATGTGTGGGGGGGAAGGTGCATGCATAGTTTTTGTGCATGCGCATCATTTATAAATGAAGATCCTGCTGTTTATACAAGCCCCTTGCTCTCTCTCTCTCACATTGTGTTCTGAAGAAACCCCATTCCGTAGAGTTCTGCTGACTTCTTAATTAATCTGTCGACTTTATAAATGAGCCCCATCCGGCAGTAATGTTTGTTTTTATTTATTTATTTATTATTATTTATTTCTGCTTGTGCTCTGCACCCTTGTGTCTTGGCTCTGTGCCATCAGAGAGAGGGTGGTCAGAGAGCAATTTTCTCACATTATTTAATACGTCATTTCATTTCTTAATCTGCACTGTGCCACAGCAGACAGAGCAGGCCTAGCACAACCCTGATCATAATATCAGGGAATACATTGACAGAATGTTTGAAAAGAATGATCGTAGAAATTCTTTGTTCCAAAAATATAATTGTCAATGTCAAATCTCTGTTCAACACACTGAATGTACACTTGGTCACATTTCAAATAGTGGTGTGGGCCTGGTGGTGGCGCTCCACTGATGGCGTAAGCCCAAAGCATTGCTAGCATTGTTGCCAAGTATGTCACAGTTTGCAATGTATGAAGTAACAAAGGAATCTGGGAAATCCCGCCATGGTTAAACAAGACAACAGCACAATAATTGAATATCCATGTTTTTTTTATAACCACTTTGTGGGTCCCTTTGAGATTTTCCAAAATATGGACAAGGTAACAAAACCTGATCTTCCAAGATGCACATCTGTGCAAGTGAGAATGAGGCTTTAACTTTAACAATAACATTCACGAAAGTGGAATTAAGCTCGTATTATTTGATTTATTGGTTTACAGATCCACTGACTGATTTTAAAAATGGCACAATGTGGAAAAAAAAAATTCTCCATAGCACTTTTTAAAATTTTTTCCCACCGACTGCTTTGTGTGCTGGCCATAAATTTCAAGAGTGGTGTTATGTCCTGGGTTTGTGAGCTTTAACCCTCTGGGGTCCGAGGGCATTAAAAGTTTATAAACATAAAAGTTTTATTATTGCTGTTAACAGCTCTCCCTGCATCCCACAATCAAGTTGTATATCTCTTTTTTCAGGACAGCCTGTGCTTTCAGAATATATATATATATATATATATATATATATATATATATATATATATATATATATATATATATATATATATATGTTTTGTTGTGTTTTATAAGTGTAATAAAGGTTTACAATCAAAAATAGGCAAGGAAAAAATAAAGCGAAAAATAATTTTCCACACACATTTATTCAAAACACACAGCAAACTATAATAAGGTGTTTTGACACTTTATAAAGGTAATATGAGGTCTTGTGTGAAAGACTGAACAACAAAAAGGTTCAAACAATAAACACAAATGCACATTTTGAACAATATATATATACAAAATGGTCTATGCGTTTTGTTGTCCATTGATATGGTAAACAGTGCTTTACGCAGAGAAAGCAACAGAGTTATCCAATAACATTCACATGCAAACAAGGGAGCAATCCTGATAGTTACACACTCTGTTTGACCAAGTGAGATTGTCATCAGAGGCTCTCCGTATGCTCCTGCTTTCACTGATCGCTGTGCGTAATGGCGCAGGGCGCACTGAGTATGTACTAATAGTATGTACTCATTGGAGCACCCAGGGGGCTATTCAAATGGGCCAACTAGTAATGCATCACTCCTGAAAACTATCTTTGGCTTTTCACATGAGGTAAATCTGCCCTACGATTGGATTTTGGAAAACCATGTGACGGTGAACCAATTCTGAATGGACACTCACATTGCGCACTTCTTCACACAGCTTTTATGAGGATTACAAAGATGGCTGATGGCTGGCTCGAAAGTCCACGGAGTTAACATTTCAGCAAAAAAAAGTATGTTTCTATCTCATACCATTCAAAAGTTATTTATAATTTAGTAAAGCTTGGTCTTAGGCGTCGTATACCATGGCGTCGGCCCCAGAGGGTTAACTAATATCCTACATTATGAATTAAGCTGAATTTTTATTGGAGTGCTTCCAAAGAATCATGATGCCAGTGTGTCTTGTCCAGCCACGGAGGAACTGTGCCATCTAAGGGAATGAAGTTTTATGGGTGGACTGACTGTGCACACACTCTGAATGTGTCCTGTTCGATCATGGAGGAACTGTGCCATCTAATGGAATTAAGTTTTTTATGGGTAGACCGGCTGTGCACGTACGCTGGATGTGTCCTGTTTATCCGTGGAGTTGGCATATGAACCAGATTTATTGTATTTTCTGGTTTTATTTATTTATTTATTGAGGACCACTGTGGAAATAAGTCTAATGTTGCCGGGTCTGCAATGGCCCCCATGCACACAGCGACAGCCGGCTTACCTGTGTGGCCAATGTGGACAAGGCGATTCGATTTATTTATTTTTATTGTCTGTGAGGTACATCAATATAAGAGACACAGCCCCTGGACATCATCAGACATGCAAGCTTTCTGCAGAAATGCAGATTTTCACATTTTTGAACCCCACCCCTGAAAAAAAAAATTTCCGATCACACGGATCTGTGGATTACTCCGAAGCGCCACCATAAATGACTGCCTTCACGTTTTTCATGGGACAGCTTGTCTCGCATCTTCATGGGACAGTGAAACTCGCGTCACTTGATTTTAAAGTCGGCAAAAAAAATCACAGTGTGTTCAGAAGAGTTGCCACAGCAGATTTGTTTGTTCAAGAGATTGTTTGCAATAAAAGTATAAAACTAATTTTTCATTAAAAAGTTAAACCCTTCATTTCCTGAAAACAGTTATTTAAACTTTGATTATTATTTTTTAACCGACAGACCCTTCAAACCATGTTGTTGTTTTTTTTTATTGACAAACCCTGACCCTCGAGTCCCAGAAAAATCCATAAATCAATAAATCCAATAACTATGGCTGAATAAAAGCTTGCCTTTTTTCTTAAATGACTGAAATAATTATCAAAATATGACTGGTTTCCTATCAATCATCTTAGTATAATTTTAACTCTTTGACGGTATTAATGCAAAACATGAAACAACCCCAGAACTCAAGCTTTGAATCTGTTGCTTCCTAACAGTTGTGTATTTGATTCATGAGCTTTTAAAATCACATTTTTGAAGATGTAACCAAAGAATGTTTGGAAACTTCTTTCATAAACACCTTCAACTATAAAATGTTATTATTACTGCAGAGAATGTTAATTGCATCAGCACTAGGTCATCTTCACAGTTTGATAGTGAACCTGAAGTAACTCCAGGCATGTCTGGACTGTAATTGCACAAATACTTTGTCAAACAGAAAGAATTACTGGTGATACAAAGTAATGGCGCTACGAGCTCTCTGAACTTGCGATCCAAAAGATTGACTTTTTTCTTCTTCTTTATCTTCCTTTCCGCCAGCTCAAATGGCACCTCTAGGGAAGTAAAAAATAAAACATGAAACAAAATCTTAAACCACCGACACCTTTGCTTTCACTACAACCTGTGGCGCCGACACACCTCTGGTGGCAAAGCTTGGAGACGTGCCCGGCTTTTAAGGCAAAACTGGAGTGTCGGGGACATGAAAGGCTGATAAAGTCTTGTTTTCTTTCTTTGGCTACCCCTTCTCTGCTACTCTTTGTTCATCAAAGTCCTCATCACTTCTTAAGGAGAAGCCATGTACGTTCTGCTGTCGCAGCAGTAGGAGAGGATGAGGAAAATCGTCCTCAGCTGAACAGCAGGAATGCTCCATTGTTTCCCATTTATACATTAATCCTGAGCCAGAATCCAACACCCAGTGCCGCAGTCCAAAGCCTTGCTGACATTTCAATCTGTGCGGAGGGTGGATGGGAAGCGACGGAACATTTAAGTATGTTGTGTGGGTGTGTCTAATACAATTTTTACCCCTGTATATAAAAAGTTTTTTTTTTAATCTAATAATTGTTTTGCTGCTGTACAATGAAATCTTTTGTTTAATTTAAATCCCCAGAGGATTTTTTTAAAGCTTCTTCCAAATACTCTTCCAGTCTAAGCTGTTTAGTTGTTTTTAAAATCTCTGTCTCATTAATGAGTTTCTCTGTGGAAAATCATTTGAGGGGTTAGGTCAAATTTCCCATAAGTCCCAGGGAAATTGTTTTTCTCATCTTATTTTAAAAAGGTCAAGCATCAAATGCTTGGAGAATTTCTCTTTCTTTGTCACCATAATTGTGTTTTCATTCCTTCAAAGTAAAATAAAAACCAAAAGCCAAACATGTCTTCAGTGACACTAAACTGCCATTGAAGATGGATTTGCACAAAGTGTGACAAAACTTTTTTTCTGTCTTGGCCCTCACTTCAAGACATTTCAGTGTCCAGCACAAATGCTTGATCAGTCGGCTCCTTTGATTTCCTGTGTGTAGACACTGGGATTCTTGTGCTTAAAGCAGACTGAGACACAGAGATTTACTTTCAATATAATCCAGTGTCGTCAGCATGGGTATTCCATAACTTGAATATTTTAGCAATATACCATAATCAAAACCAGCTCTGATCATGTGGTGTCATTGTATTCACTGTCTGGGTTGGAGATTGTCATATATTAAGACTAAGATTCAGTTTTTAAAGGATTCCTTGGCCTTAGAGGTTTATCTATATGCAGTGACAGTATTGAACTTGTAGAGAGACATTCACTTATTTTGGTAATGACCTACATAACTCCGGGTCCTCGGTGTCTGAGATCTGGAGATGATTATATGGAGTCATCTCCAGCTTATGGAGTCATGTCATTGCTTGACAGAGGTGTTTGGTGATACCGGTATATGTGCAGAAGAACAAGGACCAAGTGTTTAGAGTCCTGGCACTTGTTGTAATGCATGGTTCTCAGACTTGGTGACTAATGCCTGATTCACACTGCAAAATAATTATGCTGATTTCTGACCTTATCTTCCCCTTCCAACAATCTTATGCCCAGTTCACATGGCAAGAATTTAAAATTGCCGGTAAGTTTTAAATACTTGAGAGACCCTACACATGGTGATTAAAAAATGATAGATATAACAGTTTTGGTTATACAGTGTGCAGTCAGATGGTAAAGACAACAGCACCACACATGAACAGATTTCATTCACAAACATTCCCTGTTCAGATGGGAAATCTCACAAAACCTCTCAAAATCAAACATAAATTTTGAGTAAATTTGATTCCCCTCTGGGCTTCCATCACCTCGCTTTCTGATTGGCTACACGTGACATTTGTGCTTAGGGCACACCCCACACACTGAGATATTGTGCCAAGACAATCCAACATGTTTAATATTCCAGATTTGAGGTCTGAGCGGTCCCGGCATCCGTCCGAGCACAAAGCACTCAACACATGACACACAGCAGGGATGTCTGATAAGATTAGCTTTAGAGCCATCACAATAGTCGGGACTTCATTAAGATTGTCAGAAGGGGAAGATTCGGTCAGGAATCATCATAATTATCTTGCCATGTGAATCAAGCATTAATGAAACCCTGGCTATCATGTTATCAGACCTCAAATCATGACCTGTTGGATTGTCTTGGTCCGATATCCCAGCGTGTGGGGTGTGCCCCGAGCACAAACGAGTACGCAGACCTAATGGAAACAATTCAACACTTTGAATGTGCTGAACTCACTCATGCTAACAGGCATGACCTAAACTGTCTTTTGCTGGGGAAGTAATCTTCAATGGACCGCCCAAGGGCAATCGTAGACACTCATCATCTTCATGCTGCAGTACTCTGGAACAAACAGCTACATCAATTCGGCATACATAGACAGGGACAAAAATGTTTTCAAATGTTGAATTTCCTTAATTTCCTGCTACTGTTTTTTAGTGGTAATTTTTAATGAGGGTGATAGGGATATTTTTGATCTCATACTTTGAAATCCCTTTCATGTCTACCTTAATGCTTACTGTGGCAACTAAATTCAAAAAGCACCAACTTCTGTGGCAACAATATTTGAAAAGCACAAGTGTGTCGGTCTTCCAATAAACTCAGTTTTCATATTTGCAAATGTATCGTATTTTTTGGGATCAACAAACTTTGAGTTCACCTGGGTTGGCAGCGGTCACGGTAGCATGACAGAGGTCCCATCAGGTAGTAGAGGTGTATAAGGTGGCCCTTTTGATGTACAGCCATATGTGGTGTTTATCGGCTCAACGTTGTTGAATAGTGCATACGCTGACATGGAGTGCTTGTGCAAGCTGTCCATTTGTTACTCCTCCAACAAGCATGTCAATTTAATTTGGACAAAAATGTGCTGTTACTGCAATTTTAATGAAGATGCTGCCAAGTGGTGTTTGTGGAACGAACCCTGCCTTGGATACGTATCATCATGCATCAAATTTCAAAAGGATTGAGCAATCTGCCAACAAGTAAACAAACCAGTAAACTGCACCCACTCAAAAATCTAGGGCTTTTTCTGTGATTCTTCTCCACTTATAGTCAATTATGAGATGAGTTATTTCATGGCAAGAGTTATAAGTTGCAGCATTGATCAGCACATTGAGCTGTATCATCCAGATTTATTGGTTCTGACATTCAAACTCAACTCGGTTGATTTATTTTATTTATTTATTTATTTTTTTGAATGATGTTATCTCTCCACAGCCACCCATTCAATCCCACAGCTATACATACAAACTTCTTCAGCTATGTGCTGAAGAAATGAAGTTCCTGACCCCCCCCCCCAATTTATGTAGTCATATGCTTGCACAAGTATTCATTGAGGGGTGTTTTTCAACAAAAGAAATCACGTATGGTCAACAAGGTATGCTAACCCTAACTCTAACCCTCCCTTTTAAAATCCCTCAGAGCCCTGTCTCACCACAGTGCCCTATGGGAAGCATCTGTCACTGACGGACATGTAGAAGTAGAGAGAGGCAAGTTGTAGAATTTGAAGAGAAAATCTCAACGAGCAGAGATCTGGTTGCTTCCCCTTGGTTATATGTGACGGACAGATGGCAGCAGGAGCTGGTGGGAGTCTAAACAACAAGAACAAAAATATCTAAAGAGCACACAAGTAAAGCTCAGAAAGCCTTGAATAATTGATTGTATGTAGTTGTCTGTGGACAGAAGAATTCATTAAGTTTTGGACACACACACTCTCGGCAGCGCGACTCATGTTGCTGAGGCCCTCACCCACTTTGCCTCAATTCGGATGATGGACTGCTTCAAGTTTAGAGCACATAAACAATGTCAGATGTACATGTGTTGTCTTTAATTTTGATGTGCCATTATTAGGGTAAACAAGTAATAATTATGGATTAATCGCTATATCTTGTCTGAGGTAATTAGAGTGTAAATGTAATCTCATTGTTGCACTTGTAATGACAATGATAATAAGTCTCATTCCATTCCATTTGGTTGAAATTGGTTGGAAATGTGGGATATGAGCACTGCATATACAACCCCTGGCAAAAATTATGGAATCACCGGCCTCAGAGGATGTTCATTCAGTTGCTTAATTTTGTAGGAAAAAAGGAGATCACAGACATGACACAAAACTAAAGTAATTTCAAATGGCAACTTTCTGGGTTTAAGAAACACTATAAGAAATCAAGAAAAAAAGATTATGGCAGTCAGTAATGGTTACTTTTTTAGACCAAGCAGAGGAAAAAAATATGGAATCACTCAATTCTGAGGAAAAAATTATGGAATCACCCTGTAAATTTTCATCCCCCAAATTAACACCTGCATCAAATCAGATCTGCTCATTGACATTGACCCTATGCCATGACATTGACCCTATGTGTCTTTTTGCAAGGAATGTTTTTGCAGTTTTTGCTCTATGGCAAGATGCATTATCATCTTGAAAAATGATTTGATCATCCCCAAACATCCTTTCAATTGTCCAAAATATCAACATAAACTTGTGCATTTATTGATGATGTAATGACAGCCATCTCCCCAGTGCCTTTACCTGACATGCAGCCCCATATCATCAATGACTGTGGAAATTTACATGTTCTCTTCAGGCAGTCATCTTTATAAATCTCACTGGAAAGGCACCAAACAAAAGTTCCAGCATCATCACCTTGCCCAATGCAGATTCGAGATTCATCACTGAATATGACTTTCATCCAGTCATCCACAGTCCACAATTGCTTTTCCTTAGCCCATTGTAACCTTGTTTTTTTCTGTTTAGGTGTTAATGATGCCTTTCGTTTAGCTTTTCTGTATGTAAATCCCATTTCCTTTAGGCGATTTCTTACAGTTCGGTCACAGACGTTGACTCCAGTTTCCTCCCATTCGTTCCTCATTTGTTTTGTTGTACATTTTTCGATTTTTGAGACATATTGCTTTAAGTTTTCTGTCTTGACGCTTTGTCTTCCTTGGTCTACCAGTATGTTTGCCTTTAACAACCTTCACATGTTGTTTGTATTTGGTCCAGAGTTTAGACACAGCTGACTGTGAACAACCAACATCTTTTGCAACATTGTGTGATGATTTACTCTCTTTTAAGAGTTTGATAATCCTCTCCTTTGTTTCAATTGACATCTCTCGTGTTGGAGCCATGATTCATGTCAGTCCACTTGGTGCAACAGCTCTCCAAGGTGTGTTCACTCCTTTTTAGATGCAGACTAATGAGCAGATCTGATATGATGCAGGTGTTAGTTTTGGGGATGAAAATTTACAGAGTGCTTCCATAATTTTTTCCTCAGAATTGAGTGATTCCATATTTTTTTCCTCTGCTTGGTCTAAAAAAGTAACCGTTACTGACTGCCACAATCTTTTTTTCTTGATTTCTTATAGTGTTTCTTAAAGCCAGAAAGTTGCCATTTGAAATGACTTTAGTTTTGTGTCATGTCTAAGATCTGCTTTTTTTCTACAAAATTAAACAACTGAATGAACATCCTCCGAGGCCAGTGATTCCATAATTTTTGCCAGGGGTTGTAAATGGGTAAGGTTTGAGGATTATCCAAAGGCAACATTGAGAATGTTCATGTTTTAAAACTATTTTCAGCACATTGACAAATATAGAAATGGTAAAATTGTAAATGGACTGTATTTATAGAGCACTTTGCCATCTGCAATCGGGGTGCTGCCATGTAAGGTGCTTACTACACACTTGGAGCAACTTGGGGATTAAGGACCTTGCCCAAGCTCCCTTTTCAGCCTGATGGGGGTTTGAAGCCACTAGGGGACACTACTCTAGCTTATGACAGATTGATAGTAGCTGAGATTCCAACAGAACATTCTTTAACTTTGTCATCTCACTGGTAGAACGTCATGGGTTTGAACCCGGTTTAGTGGTCCGTGGGTTTGGGATGTCTGATTGTTTTTGTTAATGAATTTTAATGACTTGATTAACCAGAAACCATTCGACTTAAGATAATTACCAGGTCCACAGTATACTTCAGTAGCAGAACCCCAGTGCAATACAAACATGTTTTGTGCACTTAAAAAATCATATGTCAGGGTAAAAGGAGCACTGGGACATTTTGGTTGTCAGCAAAACACAGATGGCAGCAGATCAGAAGAGGAAGGTAACCTCATGTCCAAGTGTTCTTTTGAAGAAGAGATAAGTTATCAAACATGATTGTGCCCTGAAAGGTAGTGATGACCAAATAAGCAGTGATGGTTAAATGAAGACACATGAAGCATTTGTTTTTTCTTAGCCCACTTGATTGCAGTCTTAAAAACAACAAAACCTTCACAGCAAAATTAACTTTAAATCTGTTTTGAAAATGCCGCCATCTGGTGGCCTAAGAAAAAAACAGCAAATGCTTCACGAGGTTTCACTTGGTCAATACTCTCTGTACAGGAACATGAGCAATTAACAGCTCTTTGTCCAAATGAACTAAGCAGAGACCTGCATTGATGATACTGGAGAAATAAATAAGTTAACTAAGGAGCTAATGTGGATAATTAATAAATACATCAGCTATTTTCCCCCCTTTTACTCATTTTGGTTAAAGTGAAAGCAAACTATCAGTAGGCCAGAAAACTGTTCAGCAAATTGCATTGTTGTTGTCAGTTCAGCTGTTCCCATTATTGTTCTGGTTCGCCACTGTGGATACAGTCAGATCCGCATAGGTATTTGGCAAAGGTTTTACGCCGGATGCCCTTCCTGACGCAACTCCAGTTTTACCTGGAGAAACGCACATAGCTGCTGGTGTTTCAAAGAGGTCTCCCATCCAAGTGTTCAACAAATTGCATTATGCTTTTAAATTTAAAATCTTCTGCAAAGTACAGTGAGTAAAGATAAAGATGCAACTTTTTTCAAATGCACAATACAGTTATTTCAATGAAGGGGTGGCTCTGTGGAAATTACAAGATGGTCCAAAAATCATCATTGTTTAGCTCGGTGACACTCTAATCAGTGGCACGTCAGCCACACAGTGGTTAACACTGTTGGTTCTCAATAAGAAGATCCTGACTTCCAGCCCACCCATGTCCCTTCTCATAGTTGTAGATGTGGAGTTGCATGGCGGGGGGGGGGGGGGGGGGGATCCACTGTCATGAGTAGTTAAAATGGAGACAATTTTTAATAATCAATGCAATATTTTTTAAAAAGTATGCTTTTCATGCATGTCATAAACTGGCTATGAGAGGAGGGAGACAAAGAAAAGCACTGAAAAATGTCCCCACGGAGATAGGCAGTACTATTAAACTACAAAATACAATATATTTGCCAGTGGGTGTCATAGTGTTAAACCCTTATGCTGGTAACATGATAAACTGTAACACATTTTCATCTTATTTCAAGCTGTTCTTATTCAGTGTTCACTTCTAAAATGTACAGACACTAATGCATAATAATTCATACGCAGCTCATGTTATCGTCAGCTGTGACCTACTAGGTCTGTCCAAAAAGTAACAGACCTTTTTATTTTTTTCAAAAACTATATGGATTTGAATCACGTGTGATTGCATCAGCCAAGCTTGAATCTTCGTGCGCATGCATGAGTTTTTCCACACCTGTCGGTTGCGTCATTCGCCTGTGGGCAGGGTTTGAGTGAGCACTGGTCCACCCCTCCCGTCGGATTTCTTTTGTCTGAGAACTTGCTGAGAGACTACTGCTTTGCTCCATGAAATTTTTTTCAGAAACTGTTAGAGACAGGCAGTTGGAAACCATTCGATAGATTCAGTTGGATATCGGTGAAGATTCTGTCGGCGTCACGTGGATTATGGACTGTTAAAACTTTTTTAAAGATGGCCCACAGTGGCGGAGGGCGCGCGGCGCGCCGAGTGGCCACTCGACAGACTGGATCGACCAGATCATTTCTAAACTGAATGCTGTGTTGATCCGGGACATCATGTGACTACCACAGAAATGGCAACAGAGCTGGACATAGCACTTTTGCGGCACATTCCACTGTTACAGGAGATTTTGTAATGAAAGACGTGCAGAGGATTTCGCACGTCGGCACGAAGCAGCTCAGGATGCGCAGCAAAAAAAAAAAACACCTCCGTGTTGGAAACCATTCAGAAGATTCAGATGGCTTTCGATGGCTTTCAGTCGAGTGAGTATCCGAGAAATTGTGTAACAGCTGGACATGCCCCAACATGTCCTGTGAGACTTCCAAGACGGCGTTCTTTTTTTGCTGCGTGTTCTGAGCTGCTTCGTGCCGACGCGCGAAATCCTCCGCATGTCTTTCATTACAAAATCTCCTGTAACAGTGGAATGTGCCGCAAAAGTGCTATGTCCAGCTCTGTTGCCATTTCTGTGGTAGTCACATGATGTCCCGGATTAACACAGCATTCAGTTTAGAAATGGTCTGGTCGATCCAGCCTGTCGAATGGCCCCTCGACGCGCCGCGCGCCCTCCGCCGCTGTGGGCCATCTTTAAAAAGGTTTTAACAGTCCATAATCCATGTGACGCCGACAGAATCTTCACCGATATCCAACTGAATCTATCGAATGGTTTCCAACTGGGTGTCTCTAACAGTTTCTGAAAAAAATTTCATGGAGCAAAGCGGTAGTCTCTCAGCAAGTTCTCAGACAAAAGAAATCCGACGGGAGGGGTGGACCAGTGCTCACTCAAAGCCTGCCCACAGGCGAATGACGCAACCGACAGGCGTGGAAAAACTCACGCATGCGCACAAAGGTTCAAGCCTGGCTGATGTAATCACACGTGATTCAAATCCATATAGTTTTTGAAAAAAATAAAAAGGTACGATACTTTTTGGACAGACCTCGTATGTGTTGTTGTGGAAACAAAAAGAAATGGAAGATATTCCTCTTATTTTTATGATTATTCTCACTGTAACACTAACCCCGACCTTAACTCTCGGTTGCTGCACTCCTAAGGATTGTGCAGTCACATGGATATTCATAGAATTATGCACAAGATGTTGTGCATAACATTTTGAGAGATGATATGAGAAACGAGTATTTTACTGAGCATATGCAACATTTATTTGACTATATTCATTTATTTATTTTAAATGGGGGGATATGAGTTGAGGTACCAATACCTGGCATCCCTTCCAGGGCGAGTTGTAAACTCTTCCGCTCCTCCCGTGCAGGATTTACTTCTTCCTTCTCTGTGCTCATAATGTCATTTCTTCTGATGTGGCAGCAAGACTGGGTGCTGAATTCGAGCCAGATTTTGACATTTGTTTGTGGTCTGTTGTAATTGGTATCATAAGAATTTGCCGCTTGGCTATTAAAAACACGAGTGAAAGGACGGAAGTCCAGCATGTTTCCAATAATGCAAATTTATTCATTGAACAGGCATTTTTCTTCTCTTATTGGCTTAGTTTTAGCAAAGTTAAAACACAAAATTTGTCTGGCTCAGTTTGCATGCTTGATTAGATATTTAATTCATGAGAAGACATTCCAAAATGCAGGCTAAGAAACCTCTCCCTCCCCTGCTTCCCACATTTTGGCTGACTAACCCACTGCCTGCCTTTGAACTTACTTTTTGCGTGTGGTTTTGGAAATGCATTCAGGCAAATCTGACTTTGCAGTTGACATCACCAAAGGGGAACACATAGATTTTCAGCTCCCCGAGTTGAATATTGTGAAATTAAATGCTTGGGAAGGAGATTTTGTGTGTGTGGGTGTGTGTGTGTTTGAACATGCTGTCTTTAAGGGGTGAAATGAGTAAGAGGCTTTTGATCTCAGCCAATATGTATAAATAATGAAGTAGTTAAAGAAAGAAGTGCAGACTGATACTTGAGATATGTTCAGGTGTAAATAACAAGAGAGCAGTCCAGGGTGATGTTCAGATAATGAACCTCTGAAATGCAATGAATTATAGAATCATGCACATGATTATCTACTGTATTCAAGATTTACAGCAGTGGCAGTTTCATGTGCAGCTTTTTCAAATACCCCAACATCTTCTGTCAAAAAATGTCTGCGGCCTTTCTTTTCTGTCTGAACAGAGGGCATTGCAGATGGTTGACAAATGAAAGGGTCTATTTCTCAGCAAGATGTTGAAACAACACAAGCCGTAGTAACAGCTTTACTATACTTTGGCGTAGACTACAATTCTTTGAATTCTCCTGGAGTGATTAGTACTATCCTTCTGAAATGGAAACATTTTCACTCATTTGGAATTGAAGATCGCTAGATAATGTGGCACAGGACTACTTTGTGTCCCTAGGGTGAATAAAAAGTCTGCAGGCCACAGAGCCTTCTCTCATCGTGTACCTGTTTTGTGGAATGATCTCTCTATGGAGATAAAAACAGTCAGATTCTGTAGACATTCAAGTCCATACTTAAGACAGGTTTATTCTCCTTCTTGTATGGCTAGCATACTTGCATAGTATGGTACTAAGCTTCCTGACCTTTTATATTCATTTTATTAGTAACGAAACAGGTCGTGGCCTCAACTTTATCTAAATTGTGGGTCTGTTAGTGAAGCTTAGGGCTGGCGGCTGGTGATTACCTTAGTGTTTTCTATGCTTTCCTGTTGATTACTGCTGATGAATTATACCTTAGGTGAGGTTTTTATGGCCGACTGATTCTGCTCTTTTTCTCTCTGCCTGAGGTGCGGAGATCATTGCATGGGATTGGCTGCTATGGACCACGGGATCCTGGACAGGCTGTGAGATGCCATGCCTGAAACTGAAACGGCAGATGTTGTTTTGAGTTCATGTTTTCTGTTTCTTCAGCTTTGTGCAACTTTGTAAAATCTTTGTAATTGTTAGAATGGGTTAAGCACTGGGTCACCCCTCTGAGTCTGATCTGTTTGAGGTTTCTTCCTCAATATCATCAGAGGGAGTTTTTCCTTACCACTGTCACCTGTGTGCTTGCTCTAGGGGTTGGTAAGGATAGACCTTACTCATGTGAAGTGCTTTGAGGCAGCTTTGTTGTGATTTGGTGCTATGTAAATTGAAATTTTTAATGTGCAAAACTTTAAGCCCAGCCCGCACTGTGAGGCATATTGTTGTCACTTAACAATTCCAAACGTACTCTCCCACATGCATATGCAACAAGGGAAGATTGTAGTTGTTCTATAGGCTACAAAAGAGCAAGCAGGCTACACTGCCCTCAGGGGCCATGCCGCTCAAATGTATGAATAGTGTAGTTAACTGCCCATGTCCATTAAGTCCGCCTGCTGTTATTAATGTGTGGTGGCACCAGCCGACTGACTGACATTTCAGTGCACCTTTCATGTCTTGACGCTAGAAGCACATTGCCATCTGGTCCCTATGCGTTATTTCTGTAATTCATCTGGTTAGTAAAGGGCCAGATGATTTTTCAGTGCCACATGTTTCTTTCCATTCTTCAACTAAAACATGAATTTTGATTTATTTATGAGTTCATTCAGTATCAGATCTGAAATGCTTTGTTTAAAAAAAGCCTGCTATTTTTGTTAAACAATGTTAAACTCATATTAATGCAATGAAAATAAAATGTAAGCACTTTGTCTTTAAATAGGTTTCGTTTACACGTGCAAAATTTAGTGTCACTGCAGGATACACCAGCACCCCCTAAGTTTGTGTCGTGAACATCACAGTTGGGTTTCTTATTCATCCACTCTTATTTGCTTGTTCATTGTAGGTTATAGGATATGTGCAGGCTATGTTGCCTGCCAACATATGCGTGCCAAAGCCTACAGTGAGCACTTACCATGCCTTGTTGACTCTCATGGGCTGGTAAATAAACTTGGGAGTGAATACACAGCCTACACCCACAATGAACAGTGTCACATAGTCAGATCTGGTCATTATTGAATCATTAACAGGTGAATGAGAAAATGTATTTTAACCAACATAGTCTCACGCCGGTTGTGACGGCATAACATAAAGTGATCTAATCTATTATATCATGATACCAAAATGTAGTAGTTGTTTTTCGTGATGGTACCATGATCCAATTACAGTACGTGATGGTATCACAGTCTCATAGATCACAAACTGCCGTGAGACCGGGCTGGATTGCAGACTCGCTGTGGGACGTTAGGGTTATGGTTCTAGTCATGCTTAGGGTTAGATGGAAATCTACTACATTCCGTGATTGTGTCACGATCTAATAGTGTGAAACTTGGCTGACTTCAAATGTGTGTAGCCTGGCCATGCATTGTTCCATGACACTGGAAGATGGGCGCTGATGACAAAAGGTTGAAGCTGATAGTGTAACTAAACACTCGTAAAACATAAACCTGGCTTAGTAAAACACCCACTAAAATAATCCAAACGAATGAAAGGAACAAGATGCAAGATTAGCAGAAATGAATCATTCCTGTTCAATTAAAATTTTTGGTCACAAAGATGAGTTTGTTTGTCTAACCCAACACTACATTTCATAGGTAGAAGATACCATGAGGGTGGACTAAGATTTCATTGGTGAATGTGAGCAGGTTGTTATATATGGAAATGATCACACAAATGATTCCATATTGAAGGATTTCCTCTTGAGAAGCACTGTGAATGCCCTGCTGGGAATTTCTCTGAATGTTATATTATCTTGCATTGTGTCAGAGAGAGGAATGCATCCATTGGATAATAAGTGAGAGGCTGTCAGTATTGTTGTAAAGGCCAAGGCTGGCACTCCAGGGTCCAGGCCAAGACTTGGATCCCTCAAGGCCAAGCCCATGCCAAGGCATTGAGGTTTCAACCCTTTGCAAAAAAAAAAAAAAAAAAAAAAATGGGTAGGACAGTGGGTTTCCAGTAAAATTACCATATTGTAGGTTAAACCTCAATGCCAAAGCAAAAAAAAAAAAGAAAATAATAAAAAAGAAAATAATAAAATACAGGGAAAAAAGAAAAACATTCATACAAAGATGGAGGATCACACAAAAACAAACGGATGTTTACATCTACAATGTGGCATATTATAAAAGTAATTTCAAAAAGGAAACTGTTTGTAATATAAGTAGTATTCAGTATTATACAGGTTGTTTAGGTGCCTAAATTATATTAAAAATGGAAAAGCACCACATCTTAAAAATGTCTTGAATTAATGCAAATTGACAAAAGCTTTGAGCCTTCAAGACCAAGTCCACGGCATCTAAGAAGAACTTCAAGGCCAAAGATTGAAGCCTCAATGCCAAGGATTCAAACCTCAATACCAAGGCATAAATAAAGAAAAAAAAATAAATTTGTGAAATTTTTTTCACACAAAAAAGGTCTCTTATCTTAATTGTGGTACATTGTGTAAGGAACTTCAACAGTTGTTTCCAGTAAAATTACCATACTGCAGGTTAAGTACCTAAATTGTATTTTAAAAGAAAAATCAAAACATAAAATTTCACATCCCTTGAATTTTCTTGAGATGACCAACGCTATGAATCCTGAAAACCAAGGCCAATCTAAAGGCATCCAAGGCTAAGGTAAAAACCTGGGTATAAATGTGGCATAACAGCATAAATCCCCCTTTACACTGTCCATTAATCTACACTTCTTTTTCCCCCATTGCCTTCTTTATCTATCCCTGTACTTTTATTGTCATCACATTTTTAGTAAATGACTTCCAAAAATAAATAAATAAACCAACATACGGATCCATCTTGGATCCGCTCTGGCAGTCCAGAGAGCTGAAGGAACTTAATTTTCAAAGTCTCTTCCCATCACATAACCCACTTAACCCAATTTGCTGTACTATCTTATATATGTTTCATTTGCTTCTGTTGTACCTTTTGAATCTTTCATTTCTTATTCTGTTGGAAGTCCATGCATCCATCGCAACATTCTCATTTCTGTAACATGAAACTTCTTTTCCTGTATTCCTTGTATTGCCTTTATCTTAGCCCAGTGCATCACTACTTAAAACTATCTTGTAAAACTGAGTTTTAACCCTTTCTTCTCTTCTTGGGTCACACAACAGCCCTGATACCCTTTCCAGTTTCATCATCCATGCTATACTCTGTGGGTTCTTTCTGCATCCAATTCTCCATCCTGTCTATTCTTGCTAAGCTTCCTCTCTACATCCTCCCTTCTATAGCTGCACAATACTATAACAACATGAAACAGGGGGAATAGTCTTTAAATCTGAACATTGACATCCATAATTACATCAGATGCTGTCGCTCAACATGATCTTCACGTGATGCTCAATTGAATTGTTCACCGTTTTTTCTTCCTCTGACCACTTTTGGTAGGTACTGGTTAGTGAAAACTGTGGAACAACAGCTCAACATCAATTTGACCAGTTAACACTTACCTTAGGCTTGTATGTCATACATCACACTGACAAACTGAGGAACCTTGTGGTAATTTTTGATCCTACATTGTCCTTTGACCTCCACATTAGAAATATTGTGAGGACTGCTTTCTTCCACCTGCAAAACATAGCGAAGATTCGTCCCATCCTGTCTATGGCTGATGCTGAGACCGTGATCCATGTGTTTATCTATTCTAGATTGGACTACTGCAATGTTCTATTTTCTGTTTTACCGCAGTCCAGCATTAGGGCTCTCCAATTGGTTCAAAATGCTGCAGCCAGACTTTTGACACAAAGTAGAAAGTTCGACCACATTACACCCATTCTGGCATCCCTTCGCTGGCTTCCTGTCCCAGTGTGATCAGATTTTAAAGTTCTGCTACTAGTCTATAAAATCATTCATGGACTGGCACCTCCTTACCTAGCTGACCTAATTAAACCTTACGTACCAGCTTGGGCTTTGCGTTCTCAGGGTGCAGCACTACTTAGTGTCCCTAGGGTGAATAAGAAGTTTGCGGGTCATAAAGCTTTCTCTTATCATGCCCCTGTTCTGTGGAATGATCTCCCTGTGTCAATAAAACAGTCAGATTCTGTGTAGACTTTCAAGTCCAGACTTAAGACGCACTTATTTTCCCCTTTCTTATGGCTAGCATACTGGCATAATATAGTTCTGCACTTTTTACTCTTTTAATTCATTTTATTAGGAAACAGAGCATGCCACGGCCTCAACTTTACCTAAGTTCTGGGTCTTTTAGTGAAGCTTAGGGCTAGTGGCCGGTGATCACCTTAGTATTTCCTGTTTTTCTTGTTTAATGCTAGCAAATTATACTGTATTTCTTGTCTTTCTGATGCCTGATTCTGTTTTTTCTCTCTGTTTAAGGTGCAGCTCCATGCAGAGATGGGTGTGGTATTTGTGCTGGAGACCCTCCTGTCCTGATCCTCCAACATCATTTCCTGTATATTGATTTTGTGAATTGTTCTGTTATTTATGTCTGTAGCATGGCCCAAGCAGAGGGTCATCCCTTTGAGTCTGGTCTGCTTGAGGTTTCTTCCTCAGAGGGAGTTTTTCCTTACCACTGCTGCTCTGGGGATTGGTAAGGTTAGACCTTACTTGTGTGAAGCGCCTTGAGGCAACTCTGTTGTGATTTTGCGCTATATAAATGAAAATAAATTGAAATTGAAAAAGAGCTGCAGTTTTGGAGATGCTCTGATCCAGCCATCACAACCTAACTCTTGTCAAAGTCACTTACGTCTTTATACATCTTCATTTTTTTTTCTGCTTCCAACACATCAGCTTTATGGATAAATTGTTAACTTGCTACCTAATCTACCCTACTCACTGACAGGTGTCATTGTAACGAGAGAACTAATGTTATTCACTTCACCTGTCGGTGGTCGCAATGTCATGGCTGTCAGTGTTCTTTGGTACTCCTCTCTCCCTCATGCACCTTCCAATCTCTTGACAAAGCACAGCATTATAGGCCTTGTCCAGATCAATAATCACTGTGTGCAAGCTTTTCTGATTGTCGCGAGTTAACACCAGATAGTCAGTCTGCAGCTTCGACTTGGAGGAGTCTCAAACTGTGCTTGTCTGCTTATATTTCATTTCATTTATTAATTTATTTGAATGGGACAATGCATATTAATGAACAGAAAACAAGTACTGTAAATATGCCACATTTAGCTCAAGGCTATTTTCCATCCGCAGTCCCATGGGGTAAAATTACCACCAACATAAAACATATATGACCTATACAAAGATACAGTATAATGCAATACAGTACAACACAACATAACACATTACAAGACAAACACTACAATAAGCAAATTAACATGACAACACAAACAAAATAACACAAAATCAACACTATTGCTAAAGTGCCTAATTGTTAAAGTGCTGATCATAAAAAAAAAAAATACACACTCCTCTGTACCCTCTTCTTCATCTAAAATCTCAACTAATGTTCACAGTTTTGCTGACCAAGGAGCCATTCTTTAAGTCCCCTCTTAAATAAAACATACATGTTGCTTTCTTTAACTATAATTGGTAGAGCATTCCAGCTGGAACAACCCTTGATAGAAAGAACATTTTTGCGTTGATATCTTTTTTACGTTTTTTTTTGCTGAACAACATGCATACTGTCTTTTTTGGATTTAGCATAAGACAATTCTGTTTAAGCCAGTCATGCACCTTGTATAAGCCATTAGTGAGATCAGCAGCAATTGTCCTAGCATCCACGCCCTGGATGAACAGCACAGCATCATCTGCATACATCAGTGTATTAAGCTCAGGGCATATATCTGGCAGGTCATTAATGTATAAGGAGAACAACAAAGGCCCAAGCACAGAACCCTGCGGTATTCCTACATCACTGCTGAGGCACTGGGATCATACTCCGTTTATTGCAGCACACTGTGAACGATTTGACAAGTATGAATGGAACCATGCTAACTCCCATGCTAATATCAATACAGATGTCCTACTTTGCTGGTCAAAGATGAAATGAAAAGGATTATAGTTGGATTTGTAACAGTGGAAACTCTGATCACAATTTTTACCAATCCAGGAAATGTCTGTCTGATTTCGAAACCCAGATCTACTGTATGTTTTGCGACACTTTTTTTTTCTTTATGATGTCAGAGCATAAAACACTCATATGTAACATTCACAAGATGACAGACTTGCCATTTTGCTGTTTTAAATGATTTTTTTCAAGGGTGCTCTCATTTTGTGGACAAACTACAGTTTTAGTGTTTCACTTTTTATATAAAATTCTCACTTACCAAAATTAGAAGGCATTGCGTGTTTGAGGTGTCTTTCTCAACTTGGCATCATCAATAAACCTGCAGTTCATGGTGACGTGCCACCTTTACTGAACAGCTCTGACAGTATAGGTCGTTCACCTGAGCAGTGAAGCCAGTCAAGGTCACCAACAGCATCACATAAAACAAGACATCAACTCTTAATTAAGCCATACATCACATTTAGCATATGGTTCAATTAGAGGCCTCATAGAGATTACCGAGATCATATTATCCCAGTTCATTTATTAGCTAAGCTCCGGTAGTCGCCCCATCTGATTAAAAGCTGTGAAGGGATTTGTTGCTATTGACTGGGATAGTTCGACCACAGAAAGACATGGAACGACTGGAATTGTAGGCATGTCTGTGCATGTTTAATCATGCAGGTACTCAACAAAAATATAAACGCAACACTTTTGGTTTTGCTCCCATTTTGTATGAGATGAACTCAAAGATCTAAAACTTTTTCCACATATACAATATCACCATTTCTCTCAAATATTGTTCACAAACCAGGCTAAATCTGTGATAGTGAGCACTTCTCCTTTGTTGAGATAATCCATCCCACCTCACAGGTGTGCCATATCAAGATGCTGATTAGACACCATGATTAGTGCACAGGTGTGCCTTAGACTGCCCACAATAAAAGGCCACTCTGAAAGGTGCAGTTTTATCACACAGCACAATGCCACAGATGTCGCAAAATTTGAGGGAGCGTGCAATTGGCATGCTGACAGCAGGAATGTCAACCAGAACTGTTGCTCGTGTATTGAATGTTCATTTCTCTACCATAAGCCGTCTCCAAAGGCGTTTCAGAGAATTTGGCAGTACATCCAACCAGCCTCACAACCGCAGACCACGTGTAACCACACCAGCCCAGGACCTCCACATCCAGCATGTTCACCTCCAAGATCGTCTGAGACCAGCCACTCGGACAGCTGCTGGAACAATCGGTTTGCATAACCAAAGAATTTCTGCACAAACTGTCAGAAACTGTCTCAGGGAAGCTCATCTGCATGCTTGTCGTCCTCATCGGGGTCTTGACCTGACTCCAGTTCGTCGTTGTAACCAATTTGAGTGGGCAAATGCTCACATTTGCTGCCATTTGGCACGTTGGAGAGGTGTTCTCTTCACGGATGATGCGAAGGAGATGTGTTGCACTGCATGAGGCAAATGGTGGTCACACCAGATACTGACTGGTATCCCCCCCCCAATAAAACAAAACTGCACCTTTCAGAGTGGCCTTTATTGTGGGCAGTCTAAGGCACACCTGTGCACTAATCATGGTGTCTAATCAGCATCTTGGTATGGCACACCTGTGAGGTGGGATGGATTATCTCAGCAAAGGAGAAGTGCTCAATATCACAGATTTAGACTGGTTTGTGCACAGTATTTGAGGGAAATGGTGATATTGTGTATGTGGAAAAAGTTTTAGATCGTTGAGTTAATCTCATACAAAATGGGAGCAAAACCAAAAGTGTTGCGTTTATATTTTTGTTGAGTATATATGCAAGACTGAGGTAAAGCAGGAAATGTTACATAAATATATGTATTACTATAAATCCATACATGGGCAATAATGTGCACTAATAACTAAATGACTATATATATATATATATATATATATATATATAACAGTAACATAAGTGTATGTGTGTGCAGTGGAAAATGTATAGGTATCACAGCTTCCCTGCTGGATTCCTTGCAAGGTGTGTGGCATTTAGTGTTGATGGGGATTGTCAGTGATCTGAAGCGAGGGATGTTTTGGTTCACTTCCCTTCAGAGAAAAACTACTATATGCTGTCCAATTAGAATTGTTTAATAATTTAAATCTATTTTGTCTGTGACCTTTTTTTTTTTTTTTTTTGTAACTTTGTGCACCATGAATTGGGATTTTCTATCTAAATTGCTGTTTTCATTCCATGTCATGGCATCCATGTAGCCACCATGATGCCATCTTGGGTTCTTGATAGAACCACACAGGCAGACAACTGGTCCATTTCAACCTCTGGGAAGTAGTCATCTATCTGCCACAGCCCGAGGAAACATAGAGACCCCCTTGGTCTTCTCCAGCCCCTGAGCTCCTCAACACTGAGGTATCTGCATCCTGGGTCATGCCCAGAGAAATGTAGTACATGGTCATGTTGTAGATGATGGCACTCCTCATCTTTGACTCACAAAGTAACTATTAATTTTTCTGTCATTTCAGTGATAACCAAGGATCCTCCAAATAGAACTCATTCCAAAGACATTGAGTCAGTGGTTAGTGTCAGTGTCTGTCTCTTTTTGACTTTTTGAATGTTGACAGTGTTATATCAGAGTTAGGGGTTAGGGGTTATCAGAGTTTGTCTGTGATCCTCAATGAAAAATGAAAATGAGCTTTCCAATGTTTTACATACTTCACAATAAAATATTTAATTGTATTAAGTTGCAATAAGAATTGTATTGCTGAATGAAAATAGCCTTTGCTAAAATCATGAAAAGTAAAATAGAAAATAAAAAAGAAATGATGTAAAGCTCATCTAAATTTTTTACTTCTAAAAGATGAAGACTACATTGTCTGGTGACAGGGTAACAATAATAATTTTATTTATAACCATTTCAGGATAAATTCATTAGTCCTACCCTTGTTATTTTACAGAGCTGCAGATGTTCAGCAATGCACGATTTGGTGGACTAAGGGCACCACAGGGAAGATCTACTTTAACTCCTTTTATTTATTTTATTTTTTTTTTTTGAGCTACAAGTGCATTGAGGAGAGGCACGGTGATTAAGTGGTGAGCACTGTTACCTCACAGCAAAAAGGTTGTGGGATTGCTCCCACCTGGTCCATTCTGTGTGGAATTTGCGTGTTTTCCCTGTGCTTGTGTGGGTTGCTTGCAGGTGCTCCAGCTTCCTCTCACTTCCAAAGACATCCAGGTTGGGTGAATTAGAAATTTTAAATTGTCGATGAATGTGTTTGCCTATATGTGGCCCTGCAGTTGATTCCTGTCCTGTCCAGGGCGTACCCTGCCTCAAGCCCTATGACTGCTGAGATAGATAGTAAACAGGTAGAGAAAATAAATGAAAGGCTGTGAACAGACTGTGTTCCTGACTGCATGACGTCCATGTGCAGCTGCTTCACTCTCCACTTGAACTGTGCTGAACCATGGATGGTAAGAATTGGCTTTCCTCAATTTTGTATCAGATCTCATTGCAAATATTTCCTATCTATATTTACTGTGTGCTATAATTGACAACCAGATGTATAGCAAAGTTCCAAGCATTGCCTGTCTCTTCTAAATACCTGACTGTTGGGAAAGTGTAGGAACACGGACCCACAACAGGGGGCGCAAATGAACGGACAATGGAGTAAGTCAAAATAACAACGCTTTACTGTTGTGAATGTGCACAACGAATACAACCAATTACAGAAATGGACAACAGTCAATACACAAAAGTCTCGTGTGGGCAGGCTCGAAGATAGGAGACGCCTCTCCAAGGTAAGACCGGAACCACACGGCTTCCTCCGCCACAGGACCCCGGGAATACTGGAGCCGCCAAGTCCGAACTCCCAGGTGGCCACTGCCTCCGCGTGTCGGACTCTGGTACTGCTGGCGAGGGGAAAAAGAACAGTTTAGATGGGGGCGCGTTTGCACCCAGAACTCCGAACGGCAGGAAAGGTACCTCCACCTCTCGTTGAAACAGTAATCCATAAACTAGCTCCAGTCAAGAATATGTACTCTGTATGCTTCGATAGTTACCTCTCCGGTAGAAACGATATCTCGGCGATGAGGTGGAGATGCCGGTCCTGCGATATACCCAGTGATAATTGCCGTCAGCTGTCCTCAGGTGATGGGTGCAGCTGTTACCGAGCTGCTGCGCCTGTGGGGCGGCGGCGCCCTCTGGTGCCTGGAGCCCGCACCTCCAGGCAGGCGCCCTCTGGTGGGTGGTGGGCCAGCAGTACCTCCTCTTCAGCGGCCCACACAACAGGACCCCCCCCTCAACCGGGCTTGTCCGGGTGGCGACGGTAGAAGTCGGCCAGGAGGGCCGGGTCCAGGATGAAGCTCTTCTTCACCCAGGAGCGTTCTTCGGGACCATACCCCTCCCAGTCCACCAGATATTGAAAGCCCCGGCCCATCCGACGGACGTCCAACAACCGGCGCACTGTCCAAGCCGGCTCGCCATCGATGATCCGGGCAGGAGGTGGTGCCGGACCGGGTGTACAGAGGGGCGAGGTGTGATGGGGCTTGAGCTTCGACACATGAAACACAGGATGGATCCGCAGTGAGGCTGGAAGCTGAAGCCTCACTGCGGCGGGATTGATGACCTTGAGGATTTTAAACGGTCCTATGTACCTGTCCTGTAGTTTAGGGGAGGCCACTTGTAGTGGGATGTCCTTTGTGGACAACCACACTTCCTGCCCGGGGCGATACGTAGGGGCCGGGGTCCGCCGCCGGTCTGCATGGGTCTTCGCCCTCATCCGGGCCTTCAACAAAGCAGAACGCGCCACACCCGACGGCACTTCCGCAGGTGGGCCTGGACCGAGGGCACACCGACCTCCCCCTCAACCACCGGGAACAACGGGGGCTGATACCCCAAACACACCTCAAAGGGGGAGAGGCCGGTGGCTGATGACACTTGACTGTTGTGGGCGTACTCGATCCAGGCCAGATGAGTACTCCAGGCCGCCGGGTGCGCGGCTGTCACACAACGCAGTGTTTGCTCCATTTCTTGATTGGCCCGCTCTGCTTGCCCGTTGGTCTGGGGGTGATACCCGGACGAGAGACTGACCGTGGCCCCCAGTTCCCGGCAAAAGCTCCTCCAGACATGCGAGGAGAACTGGGGACCGCGATCGGAGACGATGTCTGATGGTATCCCATGCAGGCGGACGACGTGGTGGACCAGGAGGTCCGCTGTCTCCTGGGCCGTAGGGAGCTTCGGGAGGGCCACGAAGTGGGCCGCCTTGGAGAATCGGTCCACTATCGTGAGGATCACGGTGTTTCCCTGGGACGGCGGGAGGCCCGTGACAAAATCCAGGCCGATGTGGGACCAGGGGCGATGAGGCCGGGGCAGCGGCTGTAGCAGTCCCGGAGCCTTGCGATGGTCGGCCTTGCCCCTGGCACAGGTGGTACAGGCCTGGATATAGTCCCAGACGTCGGCCTCCAGGGACACCCACCAGAAGCGCTGCCAGACAACTGCCACGGTTCTTCGCACCCCTGGGTGACAGGAGAGCTTAGAGCCGTGACAGAAGTCCAGGACTGCAGCCCTTGCCTCTGGTGGGACGTAAAGTCTGTTCTTTGGTCCAGTCCCGGGGTCCGGGCTTCGTGCCAGGGCCTCCCGGATGGTTCTCTCTACGTCCCAGGTGAGGGTGGCCACGATAGTGGACTCCGGGATGATGGGTTCCGGTGGGATCCGACAACTCCGCTTTGACCTCGTCTTCGTGTACCCGGGACAAGGCATCCGACTTCTGGTTCTTGGTCCCGGGCCGGTAGGTGATGCGGAAGTCAAAACGGCCGAAGAACAGTGACCAGCGGGCTTGCCTGGGATTCAGCCGCTTGGCGGTCCTGATATATTCCAGGTTCCGGTGGTCAGTGAAAACCGTGAATGGCACGGACGTTCCCTCCAACAGGTGTCCTCCACTCTTCAAGAGCCTCTTTCACCGCAAGGAGTTCTCGGTTGCCGACGTCATAGTTCCGTTCAGGCCGGGGTCAACCTGCGGGAAAAATAGGCACACGGATGAAGGACCTTATCGGTCTTCCCACTCTGGGACAGCACAGCTCCTATCCCTGAGTCCGAGGCATCCACTTCAACCACTAACTGGCGACTAGGATCGGGCTGCACCAGAAACGGGTGCAGACGAGAAGCGCCGTTTCAAACTCCTTGAACGCGGCAATCGCAACGATCCGACCAGGTGAAGGGGACTTTGGTGAGGTCAGGGCTGTCAGGGGGCTAGCAACCTGGCTGTAGCCCTTAATGAACCTCCTGTAGAAATTCGCAAAGCCGAGGACTGTTGCAGCTTCCTACGGCTTGTGGGTTGGGGCCAGTCTCTCACCGCTGCAACCTTGGCCGGATCAGGAGCGAACGGAGTTGGGGGAGATGATGAACCCCAGGAAGGACAAAGAGGTGCGGTGAAACTCACACTTCTCGCCCTTAACAAACAGCCGGTTCTCGCAATAACCGCTGCAGACCTGACGTACATGTCGGACATGGGTCTCAGGATCCGGAGAAAAGATGAGTATGTCGTCTAAATATACGAAGACGAATCGGTGCAGGAAGTCCCGCAAGACATCATTAACCAATGCTTGGAACGTCGCGGGAGCATTTGTAAGACCGAACGGCATGACCAGGTACTCAAAATGACCTAACGGGGTGGTTAAATGCCGTCTTCCACTCGTCTCCCTTCCGATCCGAACCAGTGATACGCATTCCTAAGATCAAGCTTGGTGAATATCTTGGCTCCATGCAGGGGCGTGAACACCGAATCCAACAAGGGTAAGGGGTATCGGTTACGAACCGTGATTTCGTTCAGACCCCTGTAATCAATGCATGGACGTAATCCGCCATCCTTTTTCCCCACAAAAAAGAAACCCGCACCCATCGGGGAGGTGGAATTCTGGATCAACCCGGCAGCCAAAGAGTCCCGGATGTAGGCCTCCATTGATTCGCGTTCAGGTCGTGAGAGGTTGTACAGCCTGCTGGACGGGAACTCAACGCCTGGAACCAAATCAATGGCACAATCATACGGGCGGTGCGGGGGAAGGGTGAGTGCCAGATCCTTGCTGAACACCTCCGCAAGGTCATGGTACTGCACCGGCACCGTCCCTAGATTGGGCGGGGCTCTGACCTCCTCCCTGGCCTGGGAACCGGGAGGAACCGAGGAACCTAAACATACCCGATGGCAGGTCTCGCTCCACTGGACCACTACCCCGGACGGCCAATCGATCCAGGGATTGTGTTTCAACATCCAGGGAAAACCTAAAATCACACGGGAGGTGGCCGGAGTTACAAAAAACTCGATCTCCTCCCGGTGATTCCCCGACACCACCAGAGTTACTGGTGGTGTCTTGTGGGTGATTGGAGGGAGTAGGGAGCCATCTAGTGCCCGTACCTGCACAGGCGAGGTAAGCGCCACCAGAGGGAACCCTATCTCCCTGGCCCATTTGCTATCAAGCAAATTCCCTTCTGAGCCCGTGTCCACCAGTGCTGGGGCCTTCAGGGTTAAATCCTCATAAAGGATTGTAACTGGGAGTCGTGTGGCGATGTGGGTGTGTCCCCCGTGAACGTCTCGGCCCCCCCCTAGCCCAGTGTCTAGGGGCGGGCGTTGGTGTTTAACCGCTCGGGGCAGTCTCTTACCTGATGCTCAATCGAGCCACAAACAAAACACGCTCCGCGGGGCCAGCCTCCTTTGTGTGACCGGTGCCCTAAATGTTGCCCTACTCGTGTCCATAGCTTCGTCAGCAGGGGGAGCTGTGATCGCACGGAGCGCAGGGGCCGTGGAGCGTGGGGAGGGGGGAACGCGGTTGGAACCGGAAGGGAGAGGGACGACGCGTGCCTGGCCACGCCCTTCGTCTCGTTCCCGACGGCGCTCATTTAACCGATTGTCTAATCGTATGACAAGATCGATAAGCCCATCCAAATCCCGCGGTTCGTCCTTAGCCACCAGGTGCTCCTTGAGGACCAATGACAGTCCGTTTACGAAGGCGGCGCGGAGGGCAGTGCTATTCCAGCCGGACCTCGCAGCCGCGATGCGGAAGTCGACTGCATAGGCAGCTGCGCTCCGGCGCCCCTGTCTCAGTGACAGCAGCACGGCTGAAGCGGTCTCTCCTCTATTAGGGTGATCGAACACTGTTCTGAGCTCCCTCACAAACCCATCATATGTCAGAAGGAGCCGTGAACTTTGCTCCCAGAGCGCTGTAGCCCAAGCGCGTGCCTCACCACGAAGCAGATTTATCACATAAGCTACTTTGCTAGCGTCGGTCGCGTACATGACGGGACGCTGTGCGAAGACGAGCGAACACTGCATAAGGAAATCCGCGCACGTCTTCACACAGCCTCCGTACGGCTCTGGGGGGCTTATGTATGCTTCAGGGGATGGTGGGGGGGGGTCGTTGGACAACCAGTGGAACGTCGCTGTCACGCACAGGGTCTACGGGAGGGAGAGTCGCAGCGGCGCCCGGAGGGCGCGCTTCCACCTGCGCGGCGAGAGCCTCCACCCTGCGGTTCAGGAGGGCGTTCTGCTCGGCCATCAAGTCTAACCGAGTCGTGAAAGCGGTGAGGATCCACTGCAACTCACCGATTACCCCTCCTGCGGACGCCTGTGCGCCTTGTTCTTCCATTGGCCGTTCAACAGCCGGTTGACGCCCCTCGGGATCCATGACGCTGGCCGAGATATCCTGTTGGGAAAGTGTAGGAACACGGACCCACAACAGGGGGCGCAAATGAACGGACAATGGAGTAAGTCAAAATAACAACGCTTTACTGTTGTGAATGTGCACAACGAATACAACCAATTACAGAAATGGACAACAGTCAATACACAAAAGTGTCGTGTGGGCAGGCTCGAAGATAGGAGACGCCTCTCCAGGTAAGACCGGAACCACACGGCTTCCTCCGCCACAGGACCCCGGGAATACTGGGGCCGCCAAGTCCCGAACTCCCAGGTGGCCACTGCCTCCGCGTGTCGGACCTGGTACTGCTGGCGAGGGAAAAAGAACAGTTAGATGGGGGCGCGTTTGCACCCATAACTCCGAACGGCAGGAAAGGTACCTCCACCTCTCGTTGGAACAGTAATCCAATAAACTAGCTCAGTCAAGAATATGTACTCTGTATGCTTCGATAAGTTACCTCTCCGGTAGAAACGATATCTCGGCGATGAGGTGGAGATGCCGTCCTGCTGATATACCCCAGTGATAATTGCCGTCAGCTGTCTCAGGTGATGGGTGACAGCTGTTACCGAGGCTGCTCCTGGTGGGGCGGCGGTGCCCTCTGGTGCCTGGAGCCCGCACTCCAGGCAGGGCGCCCTCTGGTGGTGGTGGGCCAGCAGTACCTCCTCTTCAGCGGCCCACACAACACCTGACACTCTGTTAACACAACAAAAATGTTTTCAGAATGACCAAAGATTTGCTTTGACAGCTAAGAGCAATTAAATACACTTTTGTAATTATTGTAACTGTAGTGAGTGTTGAACATGTAGACATTCACTTATCTTGGCAGAATGTGCATGTCTCTGGGTCCTCGGCCTTTGAAATTGAGAGATGACTGTGAAGAGCTTATGGAGTTATGAGGTTGCTGGACAGAGGTGTTTGGCGATATCTGTGTTTTTGCAGGTGAACGGCGGTCCAGTTCTTTCGCGTCCTGGTTCGATCTGTCTTGTTGTTATATGGTTTAGAGACTTGGATACTAACCAGTGACCTAAGGTGATGGCTGGATGTCTTTGGTACGAGGTGTCTTTGGAGGATCCTTGGGTACTGCTGGAATACTTTTAAATGAGGCGTATCACATGCTTTGTGAGGGAGCATCAACGTTGACGTTTTGTCAGTGTGGCTCATTTCTCTGTGACAAAGCCATCGTCACCTTGAGCAGATCTGGCAGCTGTTTCACTTTCTTTAGGCACAATCTTCAGCTGGTGAAGAGCCAGGTCTACTTTCTGCAGTAAGAAGTCGGGTTGGCATTTGCAGTGAAACCCATACAGCCAACTGTGATGGGAACTAGGGCTGCATGCTAGCTAATGAGTTGAGTTTTGTCATTTTAATTCTAATGGCTGGTTTATGTTCTAGAGAGATACCATGTCTGTCTTCCCAAGAGAAAGTAGGTGCCACCAAAAACACAGCTTTGACACTCATACTACCATATCTCACCAGAGAGGTATTACTTGCGCATCCTAAGGGTAGACCAACTTCTTTATGAGGTTAATTTTGCTGTTGGTCTGTTGAGAATGCTAACTCCTCCTGCAACAGAGCTGCTTGTTTCAGGAGATGCTGATGAGAAATAATTCCAGAGGTTCACTCTTGTAGGTTCTACCTATTAGGTAATCAAGTAAGAAGCTTCTCTCAAACATTTGGGCAAGTTGTTAAGGTGTGATACAATATATTGTGCCACACTGCTTATATATTCGGTACATTTTTCTTTCCCTAATATTTTTAGGATGTTGCTGTGGATAAAATGTGTGAAACAGTGCAGTGGAGGAAGATAAGGTTGTTCTTATCCACAGAACAAATATGCATCAAAGACAGCTACTTTTCAGTGGCCTGGTCCCTGTACCCAAAGGTTTTCATCTGCTGCTTCCCTCACTTTCTGGCATTGGTGTTGTTCCAGTTTTTGGTATCGTAGTTTCAAAGACCCCTTGTCCTTGACAAACAATCTCTGCAATCCCTTGATGTTGACAGTATGTGTCTGCCATGACACTGAGAAGTGTGGTCAGGCTTTCATTTCCTGCCAGTGGCCTAAGTGACTATTGACAGATGTGGTGTGTTGACAGCGATTACTCTCATGGCATTGAATTCTTTCTCTAAATCCATATGCCATGAAATTGACCCAACCAGCTTCTCAAAAATTTGCTGCACAGAACATCCAGTGTTTCTGCTGGGAAAATCATGAAGCAAGAACGTTACAGGAGTCTTGAAGCATACTTTGAAACTTTCCTCAAGTTCGCAGTTGTCGATTACCATTAGCCAACCATTTCATTGCTATAATGTTGAAATTACGACTGTCCTTCAGGATGTTGCCATGCAACACCCCTTTTATTCCTCCAGCTATCAACTCCTGGACTGTGACCTGGATCAGCATGAAGTTTCAACAGATTCTACATTAGAATAAACCCATGGGTATCACCATACTCCTTTTACTGGTGAACCTGTCCCAGTACTGATCTACTGTGACCCAGTAAATCTCATATTCAAATATAAACAACAGCTTGATTTAACTGGCAGATTAATTTAGATTGACAGTGCTGGAACAAAAAAAAATGTTTTCTCTAAACCAAGTGAAAAGCAATGCAGTTTAAACCAAGTTAGAAGCTAAGTTCACACATTCCGTGCATCTGTGTACATCAGTGTGCATTTATAGCTGCTATACAGTGTTGTCAGGTCCATCGTTTTCCAGTGGAATGGGACTACTTCTGAAGTGTTTCCACAGGTTGGGAAGACCTACTTTGTTTGCAGTTCATGCTGCATTCACCTGCTGGTTGTATGTGTCAGAGAGCAAACTGGATGTTCCATTGTTTCAAAGAAATGATGGTGGGAAATTTCTCAACTGTACCCTCTGAGTGCTTTAATTTTTTTCCACATCTGACAACATGGACATGTTTTAAAGATGAGGAAAGATGGGCAGAAGGTGAGCCCTTTTAGTACAGACATCTGGTTTTATATCAGGTATACTTGAATAATTTGTGTGACATGACAGAGAAAAATTAAACTGTTGCATCAAAATTTGAGTTTTAAAGCAGCCAACCAGTTTTAATATAGCATTGTGCAAATGCTAAACCTCTGGAGTTTATATTTAAGTAAATTAATGACAGTTTTATTAAGACAGAAAAAATAATGTGTTTCAATCATCTACCATCTGCCGACGACAGTACAAGAACACTGGAAGCTGAAAATATTTGAAGTTCAAGGAATTTTCCGTCTCCTTTTAAGTGCAAGGTGGGGACATCATGTAAAATAGCTAAGCTGAAATTTTAATGTAATCAATAGATAACCAGATTACTCATGAATTGTGAGTAAATTATTAAAATGTTGTAAATTAACAGGATAAAGTATGAAAGTTGAAATAGTGATATTTTTGCTTCACTGACACTAAATTATGAAAAAGAGTGCACTCATATTGTCCAGGCAGAGAGTGATAAAGAAAATATAAAACACATAACACTGTATTTACAGCTACATTTATATTGAATCATACAAAGCCATTTGAGTACCCATCAAAGAAAGAACTGTTTTTGGAAAATTGCGTTTAATGCTGGCACATTAGTTAAAAATGTATGCAGTAATTCCAAGTGGGCCTTGAAGATGCTGCAGGTGGACCATGAGAGATAATTCTAATAAATAAAAACCATTTGATTTTCAGTTTGGAAAAGTAAAAAAATTACCTACAATGTTTGAATGCTTTTAAAATGTAATCAGAAGTAATAATGCAAAACTATGTAATTTTTTTGTGTTACTCTTCATTTATCAATCCTGATTTAATATAGTATGTGGAATGAAATTCAGAATTCACTGTGGTTCCTGGCATTCCCAGAAAAGGGCAATTTTGATCATATTGACAACAGAACATTATGAATCCTTTTAAAATACACACAGCAGTGAATGGTGAGATTTTTAAGAACAAAAGTGACTCTAAAATGAAAAGAAATATAAAACAATTCAAGGCACTCTGATAGAAAAGTTTTTAAAAGATGCTTTAATAAAATAAAGAATATGCCATGTGCAAACACATTTCAACTCAGGAGAGTCCTCATCAATGCCCTGATGAGGACTCTCCTGAGTCCTCATCAGGGCATTGATATATATATATATATATATATATATATATATATATATATATATATATATATATATATATATATATAATATATATATATATATATATATATATATATATATATATGAGTTGACATTTTGTCAATGTGGTTGGTGGTTGGCTCTCACTGCGGTATTGTATCACTTCCTGTTCCGGAGCACAGCGGTGTTTTGCTGTATCTGTTAGGTGTTTAATCTGCGCAGTTAGATTGATCTAGATAATGATTTGTTTCACAGTGTAATCTTCACGTGACTTAACTAAAGCACTCCCTCTGCTGAATCACCTCTAAATTATTTACACATTATTCACTTTGTGTGTTTTTAGGAATCCACTAGCTTAGTGCAGCTACTAGCTCTTAGCCGGTTTAGCATAGCAGCTTCTCCTGTCTCTCCCGCACTTTTCTGCTCTGGGTGTGAAATGTTTAGTTATTCCTCGGCCTCCTTTATCAGTAATGGTACTTGTAATAAGTGTAGCTTATTCGTAGCTTTGGAGGCCAGGCTGGGCGAATTGGAGACTCGGCTCCGCACCGTGGAAAATTCTACAGCTAGCCAGGCCCCTGTAGTCGGTGCGGACCAAGGTAGCTTAGCCGCCGTTAGTTCCCTTCCAGCAGATTCCGAGCAGCCGGGAAAGCAGGCCGACTGAGTGACTGTGAGGAGGAAGCGTAGCCCTAAACAGAAGCCCCATGTACACCGCCAACCCGTTCACATTTCTAACCGTTTTTCCCCACTCGGCGACACACCCGCCGAGGATCAAACTCTGGTTATTGGCGACTCTGTTTTGAGAAATGTGAAGTTAGCGACACCAGCAACCATAGTCAATTGTCTTCCGGGGGCCAAAGCAGGCGACATTGAAGGAAATTTGAAACTGCTGGCTAAGGCTAAGCGTAAATTTGGTAAGATTGTAATTCACGTCGGCAGTAATGACACCCGGTTACGCCAATCGGAGGTCACTAAAATTAACACTGAATCGGTGTGTAACTTTGCAAAAACAATGTCTGACTCTGTAGTTTTCTCTGGGCCCCTCCCCAATCGGACCGGGAGTGACATGTTTAGCCGCATGTTCTCCTTGAATTGCTGGCTGTCTGAGTGGTGTCCAAAAAATGAGGTGGGCTTCATAGATAATTGACAAAGCTTCTGGGGAAAACCTGGTCTTGTTAGGAGAGACGACATCCATCCCACTTTGGATGGAGCAGCTCTCATTTCTAGAAATCTGGCCAATTTTCTTAAATCCTCCAAACCGTGACTATCCAGGGTTGGGACCAGGAAGCAGAGTTGTAGTCTTACACACCTCTCTGCAGCTTCTCTCCCCCAGCCATCCCCTCATTACCCCATCCCCGTAGAGACGGTGCCTGCTCCCAGACCACCAACAACCAGTAAAAATCTATTTAAGCAAAAAATTCAAAAAGAAAAAATAATATAGCACCTTCAACTGCACCACAGAATAAAGCAGTTAAATGTGGTCTATTAAACATTAGGTCTCTCTCTTCTAAGTCCCTGTTAGTAAATGATATAATAATTGATCAACATATTGATTTATTCTGCCTTACAGAAACCTGGTTACAGCAGGATGAATATGTTAGTTTAAATGAGTCAACACCCCCGAGTCACACTAACTGCCAGAACGCTCGTAGCACTGGCCGAGGCGGAGGATTAGCAGCAATCTTCCATTCCAGCTTATTAATTAATCCAAAACCCAGACAGAGCTTTAATTCATTTGAAAGCTTGACTCTTAGTCTTGTCCATCTAAATTGGAAGTCCCAAAAACCAGATTTATTTGTTATTATCGATCGTCCACCTGGTCGTTATTGTGAGTTTCTCCGTGACTTTTCAGACCTTTTGTCTGACTTAGTGCTTAGCTCAGATAAGATAATTATAGTGGGTGATTTTAACATCCACATAGATGCTGAGAATGACAGCCTCAACACTGCATTTAATCTATTATTAGACTCAATTGGCTTCGCTCAAAATGTAAATGACTCCACCCACCACTTTAATCATATCTTAGATCTTGTTCTGACTTAAGGTATGGAAATTGAAGACTTAACAGTATTCCCTGAAAACTCCCTTTGTCTGATCATTTCTTAATAACATTTACATTTACTCTGATGGACTACCCAGCAGTGGGGAATAAGTTTCATTACACTAGACGTTTTTCAGAAAGCGCTGTAACTAGGTTTAAGGATATGATTCCTTCTTTATGTTCTCTAATGCCATATACCAACACAGTGCAGAGTAGCTACCTAAACTCTGTGAGTGAGATAGAGTATTTCGTCAGTAGTTTTACATCCTCATTGAAGACAACTTTGGATGCTGTAGCTCCTCTGAAAAAGAGAGCCTTAAATCAGAAGTGCCTGACTCTGTGGTATAACTCACAAACTCGCAGCTTAAAGCAGATAACCCATAAGTTGGAGAGGAAATGGCATCTCACTAATTTAGAAGATCTTCACTTAGCCTGGAAAAAGAGTCTGTTGCTCTATAAAAAAGCCCTCCGTAAAGCTAGGACATCTTACTACTCATCACTAATTGAAGAAAATAAGAACAACCCGAGGTTTCTTTTCAGCACTGTAGCCAAGCTGACAAAGAGTCAGAGCTCTATTGAGCCGAGTATTCCTTTAACTTTAACTAGTAATGACTTCATGACTTTCTTTGCTAATAAAATTCTAACTATTAGAGAAAAAATTACTCATAACCATCCCAAAGACATATCGTTATCTTTGGCTGCTTTCAGTAATGCCGGTGTTTGGTTAGACTCTTTCTCTCCGATTGTTCTGTCTGAGTTATTTTCATTAGTTACTTCCTCCAAACCATCAACATGTCTATTAGACCCCATTCCTACCAGGCTGCTCAAGGAAGCCCTACAATTAATTAATGCTTCGATCTTAAATATGATCAAGCTATCTTTATTAGTTGGCTATGTAACACAGGCTTTTAAGGTGGCAGTAATTAAACCATTACTTAAAAAGCCATCACTTGACCCAGCTGTCTTAGCTAATTATAGGCCAATCTCCAACCTTCCTTTTCTCTCAAAATTCTTGAAAGGGTAGTTGTAAAACAGCTAACTGATCATCTGCAGAGGAATGGTCTATTTGAAGAGTTTCAGTCAGGTTTTAGAATCCATGATAGTACAGAAACAGCATTAGTGAAGGTTACAAATGATCTTCTTATGGCCTCAGACAGTGGACTCATCTCTGTGCTTGTTCTGTTAGACCTCAGTGCTGCTTTTGATACTGTTGACCATAAAATTTTATTACAGAGATTAGAGCATGCCATAGGTATTAAAGGCACTGCGCTGCGGTCATTTGAATCATATTTATCTAATAGATTACAATTTGTTCATGTAAATGGGGAATCTTCTTCACAGACTAAGGTTAATTATGGAGTTCCACAAGGTTCTGTGCTAGGACCAATTTTATTCACTTTATACATGTTTCCCTTAGGCAGTATTATTAGACAGCATTGCTTAAATTTTCATTGTTACGCAGATGATACCCAGCTTTATCTATCCATGAAGCCAGAGGACACACACCAATTAGCTAAACTGCAGGACTGTCTTACAGACATAAAGACACGGATGACCTCTAATTTCCTGCTCTTAAACTCAGATAAAACTGAAGTTATTGTTCTTGGCCCCACAAATCTTAGAAACATGGTGTCTAACCAGATCCTTACTCTTGATGGCATTACCCTGACCTCTAGTAATACTGTGAGAAATCTTGGAGTCATTTTTGATCAGGATATGTCATTCAATGTGCATATTAAACAAATATGTAGGACTGCTTTTTTGCATTTGCGCAATATCTCTAAAATTAGAAAGGTCTTGTCTCAGAGTGATGCTGAAAAACTAATTCATGCATTTATTTCCTCTAGGCTGGACTATTGTAATTCATTATTATCAGGTTGTCCTAAAAGTTCCCTGAAAAGCCTTCAGTTAATTCAAAATGCTGCAGCTAGAGTACTGACAGGGACTAGGAGAGAGCATATCTCACCCATATTGGCCTCTCTTCATTGGCTTCCTGTTAATTCTAGAATAGAATTTAAAATTCTTCTTCTTACTTATAAGGTTTTGAATAATCAGGTCCCATCTTATCTTAGGGACCTCATAGTACCATATCACCCCAATAGAGCGCTTCGCTCTCAGACTGCAGGCTTACTTGTAGTTCCTAGGGTTTGTAAGAGTAGAATGGGAGGCAGAGCCTTCAGCTTTCAGGCTCCTCTCCTCTGGAACTAGCTCCCAATTCAGATCAGGGAGACAGACACCCTCTCTACTTTTAAGATTAGGCTTAAAACTTTCCTTTTTGCTAAAGCTTAGAGTTAGGGCTGGATCAGGTGACCCGGAACCATCCCTTAGTTATGCTGCTATAGACTTAGACTGCTGGGGGGTTCCCATGATGCACTGAGTGTTTCTTTCTCTTTTTGCTCTGTATGCACCACTCTGCATTTAATCATTAGTGATTGATCTCTGCTCTCTTCCACAGCATGTCTTTTTCCTGGTTCTCTCCCTCAGCCCCAACCAGTCCCAGCAGAAGACTGCCCCTCCCTGAGCCTGGTTCTGCTGGAGGTTTCTTCCTGTTAAAAGGGAGTTTTTCCTTCCCACTGTCGCCAAGTGCTTGCTCACAGGGGGTCGTTTTGACCATTGGGGTTTTTCCGTAATTATTGTATGGCCTTGCCTTACAATATAAAGCGCCTTGGGGCAGCTGTTTGATATATATATATATATATATATATATATATATATATATATATATATATATATATATATATATATATATATATATATATATATATACGAGGTCTGTGATGAAAAAAGCGGTCCTTTTTATTTTTTTCAAAAAATAAATGGATTTGATTCATATGTTTTTACGTCAGACATGCTTGAACCCTCGTGCACATGCGTCGGTGACGTCATTCGCCTGTGGGCAGGCCTTGAGTGAGGAGTGCTGCACCCCGCCCGTCGGAATCTCTTTGTCTGAATAGCCGCTGCGGACGGCGCGCGTTGCTTTATCAACATTTTTTCTGGACCTGTGAGGAATATCCGAGTGGACACTATTCGAGAAATTAAGCTGGTTTTCGATGAAAAGTTTAATGGCTGATGAGAGATTATGGGGTGTTGTAAGGACTTCCCACGGAGCAGGACATCGCGCAGTGTTTCCAGGCGCCGTCGTCGGCCTGTTTTGACCTGAAAACATCCTAATTTAAGGCTTAATTCAACCAGGATGTCGTGAGAAAACAGAGAAGAAAAAGAAGAGGCCGGCATGAGGACTTTATGCGGACATTCCACTGTTTAAGGACATTTTTTAATGAAAGACGTGCGCGCAAATTCGCCGAGTCGTTTCCGTGACGACTTGGCAAATCTGTGTGCGCCGCAACAGGAAAAACACCTCCGTGTTGAAAACCATTTGTAAAATTCAGGCGGCTTTTGATGGCTTTCAACAAGTGAGTAACTGAGAAATTGTTTAACAGTTGGGCATGTTCCAACTTGCCCGTTAAGGTTTCCAACGGAGGTGTTTTTCCTGTCGCGACCCCCTGCGGTCGGGTCTGGCCCGACATGCGACCCTGCCCGCACGTTCTTTCATTACAAATTGTCCGTTAACAATGGAATGTCCGAATAAACTCCTCATGCCGACTTCTTCTGAAAGTTCTCTGTTCTCTGATGACTTCCTGGGTCAACAGAGCCTGAAATGTGGAAGTTTTCAACTTGAAACGGCGAGATGCTGCCGCCTCGAAGCGCAGATCGCCGTCAGGCACCGTGGGCCGTCCTTAAAGCGACACTACCAGACCAAAATCTCTCATCAGCCGTTAAAATCTTTACCGAAAACCAGCTGAATTTATCGAACGGTGTCCACTCACTTGTGCCTTACAGTTTTGAAAACATTTTGATCAAACAAAGCAGCAGTCTCTGAGCCATTCCTAAACAATGAAAAAACGACGAGAGGGTGGGCGACTCCTCACTCAAAGTCTGCCCACAGGCGAATGACGTAACCGACCGTCGTGAAAAAACTCTCGCATGCCCACGAGGGTTCAAGCATGTCTGATGTAATCGCACGTGATTCAAATCCATATGGTTTTTGAAAAAAATAATAAGGTCCGTTACTTTTATCACAGACCTCGTATATATATATATATATATATATATATATATATATATATATATATATATATATATATATATATATTTTTATTAATCTTCATTTGTAAAAAGATGGGCAGTCAGTATTCTGTTTTGTATTTGTTTGTTTATTTATTTATTCATCTTTCTTGGCCTCATCCTTTGATTTAATTTTTTGGGGTTACATTTTTATGTATCATTAACACTCACTTTATTAACCCAGTGTTACACTCTTTTCTTGATTGTAAGTTCTTCATTTGTATATTATGGAAGAAAACTTTTGTGGTAACACAGAACATTCTTTTATGATTTAAACTAAAAAAAAAAAAAAAAACGAAAAATGAAGACATAACACCTTTAATCCCAAATTCATGTTGGGTTGAGGGGGGCAACGTGCTGCAATGTTGAGCAATTTAGGGGTTCAGTGTTTTGCTCAAGGACATTTCAACACTCAGCTGCAATCAGGGATCAAACCCATTGACCCAGTTAGTGGACTACTGAGCCAGCCCCAGGGATTTTAAGGAACATTTCTTCATAATTGCTGAAGCGTAAAACAGCACCTCTAAATTCTATTTTTCTGCTCCAGGCAAGACTTTTCTTTTTAAACTTTGGAGAGCCTATGTTGACATTTTAAAACAACAACGGCACCAGCCTGAAAAGTACAATTTGATGACAGTTTGTGTCCTCTGACAGTTATTTTTACTTAATTGATGGTTGAATTTGTTATTAAAATAGAATTCAGATCCTCATCTTGTGGTCTCAGGCAGGACTGGGATTTATTTCTGTTTTTTTTTTTTTTTTTATCTTGCACGACAGGCTTTTCATTTCTCTCAGGAGAAAGTGAAGTCAGCAAGAGTGCTGAGAGGACTTTAAATGCAAAAATGTGTGCTTTGACCAGCTGCTCCTCCTGCTGGTTCTGGTGCTTTGGATTTATTTCACTTTCATTGCTGTATACAGTAATGTAGTATATTATCGCAGGGTGAAACCTCAAATACCTCAAAAATTCAGTCAATGGAAACCAGGCACAGGTGTCACCAAACTTATAAAAGTGTCTGCCTCTGTGTGGGTTACCCTCTCTCTCTCTCTCTCTCTCTCTCTGTCTTGCTCACACACGCACAGTAAATCACATCTGGCTCCACTCGCCGAGCCTATCCCGGGGTCATCTCAAAATCACCATTTAATGTTTAACGGCAAAGCTGGCGGTAGATAAAGTGTAATTTCTTGATTGCCTCGGTCAAAGAGGCTGTGCTCGCTGAGAAAATGATTTATTGGACACAGGGAAGTTGGCGCAGATCAAAGGAGATGGACCAAACTCAGAATCACAACATGGCGCTCAGGCTCACGCAATCAGTGGCAGCAGGGTCCCTGTCGCCACTGCCACTGCTGTTTAATTGGCTGCAGAGAGAGAGAGCGAGAGAGGAATGTGTCATGGGGCGGTTGGGTGGGGGGGCGTGCAGATCACCAACGAGCCTCAAGCCAATGCCCATTACTCGGGGACGAGATAAGAAGGGTCATCTGAGGTGGAGGATCGAAACAACGCTAATTTCATGGGGGGTTTCACTGAAGCGCACGCTGATCTGTCTTCCGAATCAGAAAGGCAGGGAAGAGGTTGAGGGCAGACTGACGCGCGCTTTAGGAAAAAGAAGCGAAGCCAAGAAAATTAAAAACATGGGGGGAACAGGAAAGTATTGATTTTTACGTGAGAGTAGATTTGCTCCCGAGATTGAGAGCAATATCATATTAAACCCGTATGCTGACCCAGAATGACAAAATAAGCTTGTGAAGTACTCCTCCCTTTCTTGCTTTTAATAACTTCCAGTCTGAACGGCAGCTCCCGGAGAATTACAGCATGCGAGATAATTGGAAAAACATCACCATGGCCCGTTAGTAGGGAAATGTCCGTGAGCTGTCGCACAAGGTACCGTTATTGCTGCCACCAACTGACACGCAGTCGTATGTTTCCTTCTGTCGGGTCTGTGATGTCTGACAGAAGGCATCCTTTCAACTGTTTTTCAATAGGATTTTTCCATCTGAAGTAGATGTTGAAAATGTTTCACAATGATACCACACACACACACACACACACACAGATACAAGCTCAACTGCATGAAGTTACCAACTTGGGGATGTTGCCCAATTGTTGTGATTTCCAGTCTGATATGAAATCGAACCGAGGATCCCTCTGGTCATGAGCCCACCCTTCTATCCTCTCCAGACTTTGAGGAATAGTTTAGCCGTACATCTGACTTTCAAAGCTGTAGGGTCTAGGTATAATTTACCACATTTTTGGGGGGATCTGTATCAGAATGATTCCTTTTACCTCATTCTTTCATTATTAGTGTTTCTTTATTTTTTTTTTCTTTACATTGCAACATTTCTTTTTATCTCACTACTTTTTTGGCAAATCGATAAACAGAATCCTGACAGCCCTCTTCTGTGTGGTTGTCTGAAGGCAATAATAGCCAAAAGCTTCAAATCTTGCAGCAAATAGATATTTTTACAGGACAGGCACGAGGTCATGTAGGTGTTTTGAACTGTCTTGCACCAAAATGAGCCTGCAACCGGGAGTCTCACCCTGTAGTTTAACTGAAAATGGTTTCTTCATTTCGCCTCCTGTGGACAGTCAGTCTTGGTGCCTGGGAAAAAGATTTGATTAATCGCTGGTCTTCACTGTGTGTTCCCTGACATGGTGTCTCTGTACTGGGGTCAGTGTAATACCCTCTCTGGGTAGTCGGGTGCTCCTGGGGCAACCTTTTCATTTTGTTGCAGGTACTTCAGGTTTTATTTTGTGGTCAGGTCAGGACTAGGAGCATGCACTGCTACTGTGTACTGCAGTATGCAACTACCTATAGAATTGCCCTGAGTCCCGACTGGCAATGACCCAGGCAGAACAATAGTGAAGTCTTGCCTCCTGAAAGTAGTCATCTGTCTGCCTCAGCCAGGTGTTTCGTGGGCATTTCCTTGGCCTCATCCAGGTGCTGTGGTGGTCAGTGGTGAGGCACTTTCACACTGGATCATGCCCAAGGAATTTTGCTATGTGGCTGTGGGTCATCCGAAGTAACCACTTATTTGACACAAAGTCAGTGAAGTGGTACCCAAAGGTTATGCAAACTGGCAGGTAGATAGTATTTTCCCTTATCTATTTATTCATCATGGCAACTTTAGCAATAGTGATATTACAGCACTCCTTTTTGAGCACTCCTTTTTGAGTAAATATTTATTTTTTGCACTTTAATTTGAAACTATTTTTCAAATTTCTTAGACTTTTTCATGCATCAGTGTGCTCAGTTTATGCCAAAACACAAATCTGGTGAATTTTTAATTTATTTAATTTTTTCCACTTTGAGTGCCTCTATTAAAATACAATGATGGACAGTGAAGTGAGAAAAAACAGTATACAAATAATGAAAATTTGAGTGCAATGCTAAGATTGCTTGGATGAGCTGAAGGATGGAGCATGTCATTCAGGGAGTGAGAATGGAAAACATTCATTGTTTGTTTTATGTAACACCTAAATAGATCTGCGCCATTTAAAATTTAAGAGGTGAAGAAGAATAGGAGGGCAGTGGGACGCAGCAGTTCCTCAGCAGGATGTTTTCTCCAGTCCAACCAAAAAAAAAAAAAAAAAAAAATCATGACAACTTGCTTCAACTGCTGCTAACGATGTCCTCGTAGTATTCGTACGAAAACCTAACAAAGTCATGCAATAGAATGAAAGGTACGGGACAAAAATGTATGGTAAATGACAGAAAAATGCACAGTAGTGCCGTCACTCATACAATGGGACAAATACAGTGGTGTCAAAAGTACACACATTTGTTACTTAAGTAGAAGTATAGATACTGCAGTTTAAAAACACTCTGGTAAAAGTTGAAGTATCAACTTGACCTCTTTACTCAAGTAAAAGTGAAAAAGTATGTGCTCCAAAACCTACTTAAAGTATAAAAGTATAAAGTAACCTTTAAAAAAAAAAAAAAGTAGATGCCACTATATGAATTGAAAGCTTAATTTAAAAACTGATTCGTTCTACATGTGGCCCAAGACCCAAAACCCAAAATTACCCCCCAACACCACCTGCACGAAAATGTTTCAATTCTAGAAGCTCTGAAATGCAATCTGGGACTATTCCAGACAATAAACTGCAGTGAGTGCAGCATCCATTTACTGAAGAAAAAAAACAAAACAACTTTCCTTATTCAAATTCATTCCAGTAGTATTCTGCTCTTACTAGGATGCAGCAGTTTTCTAGTTTGTCAGATAGTTCTGGAGGAAATCACTGAAGAAATTAACAAACTGAAAATATGGTTTGACCGAAACAAACTGTCATTAAATAAGACAGGGATGAAGTGGAGGTGTAAGAGTCACTAGGTGTTCACAGGAAACATTTATTTATTTATGTATGTATTTATATATGTATGTTCATTGTTAGTTGCTTTTATATTTTCTGTTGTGTTTCTATTCAGGTTCTTTTTGCCTCTTTCTCTAAAATTGTATATAATAATCATTAGATTATTAATATATAAACAAAAATAAATTTAAGAAATATTACAATTTGACAACAAATGCACCCGAACGTGACGAGAGCTGCTTAATGCTAACTTTTAACATTGAAAACGCCATAGACATGCTAACACGTTAGCGTCGCTCCCGTTTTTAAGTTATAAAATACATCAACTGTTTCAGAAGACCATAACAGGTCGGTTTAACATAGAAAAGGTAAATAATACTCACAGAAGTATGCTCTTTAGGGTTTTAGCGGGGGAAAATTAAGCGAAAGAAAGAATAAACAAAGCAATAGGTCGAAGCATTGCTTCAATCTGCGAACCACTGCTTGGATTGGTTCACAGTTCAAAGCAAAGCCGCGCTGCAGAAAAGTTGATTACAGGCGCGCATGACGTGAAATATATATATAAACATTAAACTGAAGCCAAGAGTAACGAGGCTGTTTGTTTTAAAAATGTAAGGAATAGAAAGTACAGATACTTGTGTGAAAATGTAATGAGTAGAAGTCAGAAGTAGGCAGAAAAATAAGTAAAGGAGTAAAGTATAGATACCTAAAAAGTGTACTTAAGTACAGTAACGAAGTATTTGTACTTCGTTACTTGACACCTCTGGACAAATAACGAATGTCACGTGACATACAATCACCAACTGGCAAGGATCTAAGTGTCACGTAAAGAAATCCATGCCATGTTTATGAGATAATACAATTAAGGCACAGGGCGTGGCAAAGGGTTTGAGACATTTCTGCATGCATGGTGCTCTGACACACTGGGTGGCTGTGATAGAACCCAGTAGTACTGTTTAATTATTTTTTCCAGCACTTTGGGTGTTAATGATGTTAAAGATTAGCTCTAAGCAACAGCTGAGTCACAACTGACTCTGCTGAGCATAATGTGTTCTGTGAGAGAAAATGTTTGAGGGGGAAATTTATTTATTTTATTCAGATACATATTTGGGTGGGATCGGGGGATTGCTTAGAGTAGTGTGTCTAGATAGAGTGGTGACATGAGTAAAAAAAAAATCAGTCACGTGACTTATGGTACCATCTTGGGTTCAAAAAAGCATTGTCTGTTAATCTGTCTGCATGTAAATCCAGCTATTTTTTTTATTTATTCACTGAAAATGCCGGGTTGCTGTGCAGTTGGAGGTACAAATAGACACAGCAAGGGCTTTAAGATGTACAGATTCCCTTCAGATCCCAACAGAAGAAAAATGTGGGAAAATAAAGTCATCTGTGTAGGATAGAAGTGACTTCATCGTCAAAGCTTTGAGAGGTAAATTTATTGTTCAGTCCCATGTAAAGTAAAACTCACCTAAGCCATCATTGTATAAACCAGAGTCACCGGACAAAAAAAAAAAAAAAAAATCCCAAAGTTTTTGTATTGTTTTCCAGGTAACAAACACCGTATACAATTCAATTTTTTGCTCACATTGGATAAAATGTCCTGTCCGATCGCAGTGTATTTCCATTAAACCCGTCGCATGTAGGACCGGAGTCATTTCCATGATTAAAAACCCAACCGATTATTATTTTTTTCACATCTTGTTCAGACTCGTGCGTGTCAGTCTGCGACAGGCTGCAGGCTGCACAGTGAAGGCACCAAATTCTTCAATCCTTTGTCTGCCATCATATTACAGTAGTTTTTTGCAGTGTGCACAGTGACTAAAAATGGATCTGAAAAGTCTACAACTTTACAGCAGAAGTTCATAAGCGGAAAATGTACAGCTTATGTTTTGATTCGGAGGTGATGATTGTAGAAAGAAAAGCTTGCTGAGGGTCAAAATAGTCCAGAATAAAGCATAATCCAGAGACGGAGAACTTTAAACTGTCACGTACATCATTGTATGACACAGAGCTGCAGCTGCATAAATCAGGCTTTAATTTTTTTTTTTTTTTAACTGTAAATTTGAGAGCTTAACTTTTTTTTTTTATATATTTATTTTGGTAGTACCTGTGCCTGGATGTGTTGCTGTATGTGGTTAAATGATTAAAAAAAAAGTTAGTGCAGCAGATAAGAGAATATTTAGAGGGGAATCCTGCAAATGGTGATAAAAGCATCAAATTCGACAGAAATACTCCTCAGACAATCCTCTTTTGAAAACCATGTATCATCTTTTGGACCATGTATCATCCTTACTTTTCATGTTACGGGGTAACATGTCACATGTCATAGAATCCAATAGACGTAGACCTTGTTTGACCTCTACTTTGGAGACCAAGCATTCAACACTGTCAACATTATTCCATTTATTAATCCTATTAGCTCAAAAACAATTTGCATCACTTTTTACCAAAATTGGAGCAACTTTAACTTTTGACCCTTGTACAAAATGACACTGACCTTTGTCACCATTCTTGCTGTTTTTATCCTGTAACTCCATAGAATTCAGTCACAGATAGTCCAAACTATACCTTTTTGGAATCTTTATGATCAGGCAAATAATGTGGAATATTTTTCAGTATGATTGGCGCATCTTTTAATTTTGACCTCTGTGTAATTCTTCAATTGACCCCTACCTGACCACCGATCATTTTTTTTTTCAAAAAAGGAGTGTCTAAGGAGTATTTATTTATTTATTATATTTGATGATTTTATTACCATTTACATGATTGTTTCACTTATCTGCTGCACTATTCAGCGCAGTTGAGCCCAAATGGCACCATGTTCTGAGTTGATGCCACACTCTCTAGGCACACTAGTTTAGAGTTTAATTTTACTTCCCTGAGATGAAATGTGCAGTGACTATGGAGTAGCAACCCATGCATGGTTGCCAACATTTATTCTTTGTGTCTTTAGTCTTTAAATAAGTACTGCAAGACATTAATACAACTGCTTTCTATTGTAGCCACTCGGTGTTGGAACACTGTGCACTCAGTGTTACACGCTCCTGGACCTGACCGGGCTGACTTAAATGTTTTAGGGTTGCTTAACCCTCTCTTTGAAGTGTATTGTCACTTCTAACCTCTTCATCTCTCCGTGCACATGCCCTAATGTGCATAAAAAAAACACAGCAATTTCAGTGAGTTTTAAATTGGATCCATGTAAATATCACGGAGGTGCACACTCAAATAGCTTTCCTTCCCAATACTTATTATGAATTCAGGTTGTAAAGCTTGCCTCAAAAAACTGAATAACTGTGACTCGGAACAATCATCCTTGTTTATGCTTTCTTCCATTTCTGGCTACAGCAGCAATTTCAGATTTGATAATGCCTTGAGCTTGTGACAAATTGCACAGTGCAAAATCATACCAGTGCTTTGTGATGTACAGGCTTTTTTAATACAGCAGCTTGGAACTTTTTAGATTGGTTGTGGTAAAAATCATTCCACCTGGATGTTAACGCTGCATCACATATATGTACCGAAACTAATGCACCAAAAACACTTTGTTTGCTTTTTCTCTGTGTGCTGCTTTTTACGTGTGTGTACGTGTGTGTGTGTGTATGTGTGTGTGTGTGTGGGAAGACAGCAGAGAAATCGAGAAAAAAAATTGAGATTTATGGCTTATGCTTAATTAAAATCTCTGGAAACTAATGGTGGGAAAATTGAAATGGTACTTATAGATTAAATTTTGCACTGCTGTCAGTTTCACAATACAGTGAAGCTGAATATGACTGTCTCCTGGTCTTTGCTGTGTGTCAGAGTTTCTTCCATGAAAATGAAAAGTGAGAGAGACACAGAGAAGTTGGTAGTATCCTACAGTCTTGCCATAATGTGTGTGTGTGACTGTTTTTTTTTCTTCCACTCGTATATTTCAAAGGCAAACACTTGAAAATGAGATGAGAAGAATAATTAGTTTAATTCATTAAAATCATTTCAGAATTTGAGCTTTTGTGTGTGTGTGGGGTGAGGGGGGGGTGCATCTGGTTGTGTGGAAGGAAAAATTATAATTCAACAACAATCTGTATTACAGTAGCCAAGTGGCCTCTGTGTGTGTGCGTGTGTATGGCTTCAGTTATGCCGAAACTGGGGAGAGCTAACATTTGCTGTTTAGTATACTTATGTATTTTTGGTCAAGAATGAATGCTGTGAAAATGGAAAGTTGATTGGATTAATATTCTTGGAGAAATTAACTATTTTAGCTAACCAGTAAACAATAGATGTTCAGGGTTTGGGGTTTTTTAAATGTTGCTATTGTGGTTCATGTTAGTTTAACAGTGTTGTTGGTGTTACTGATTTATTGTGTTTTTGCAGTTCACTTGGTTTAGTAAGTTTAGGTAAGTGTCATGTTGCCGTTACCATGACTGAAAAGTGTATTGTGTTTTTCTTCGCCACCATCTCTGTGAATGTCTAAAATTAGAAGCACCTGCTTGCGGCAGAATGCAGAAAAGACAAAACGTGTGTGTGCATGCAATTTCGATCACGGAGAAACTGTGAATAGCTGCCATTTGCCGTTTGGTATGCTTATATGTTTTGAGTCAAAGATAAGCACCGCTTGATGGGATCAATATTTTTGGAGAAGCTATGGATATTAGCTAACAATACTGAACAATGGATGTTGATAATAGTGCTGGGTTGAAAAGACAGATTTGCCGATTTAAAATCATTTCTCATTTTAATTCCCACATATCAATTCATACATCCGAGCAGCAATTTAAATATATATGCACTTCTCACCAGCATTATAACAGCAGGCCTGAAAAAATGACGCTGCAGTTGGGCTGCTAAGCTGTTTCCAAGGGTGTGTAACTGAAAAATTAAATGATCATTTCTCTACATTGATTGTGAACGTGCTGGTTCTGATTTGGAAGCAGTGTGTCCACAATTTATTCATCAACCTCTGTCAAAGCTATTTAAAGATGATAATCATGACTACCAGGACTGTTGTTGCCAGGAGGAAAAGAGAATGGTCCACTGTTTATAATTCACACAGTACTTTTTTTTTTTTTCTCACAACGTGTCATTTCTGTGGGACAGTGCATGAAGATACTCTGGGGTGGACTGTGGGAGAACTTTCCCATAGTCGCATTCTGCTGCAGGGGAAAAGTTCTTCTGCTGCAGGTGAACTTAGCGGAACTTTCCCCCGGCTTCAGGAGAACTTTTCTCATAACCGCGTTCTCCTGCTGCAGGAGAAAAAAATTCTCCTACAGCGTGCCATGCAGCGAGCGCTGCATATGCAAGTTTTGTAGGGGAGACCAGGGCCATTATGTCCCAGAAAATTTTAAATTTATAACTCTCTGAAACACTATTGCCTGCATTTTGAGGGCCAAATTTTGTGAAGTAGTATTATGTTGCATAGCTAGACAATCAGATAACAGCTCAAACAATGGTTTTAACACACTAACCCAAATCAATATTGGATCAAATCAAATTGAATCAAATAATCAACTCTGAATCTTAAGAATTGTAATAAAATTGAATTACGATTCAATTTTACCCAGCCCTAGTAGATAATTCCATTCTGAAGTCACATGCCATTCCAACAGGGGGCAGTGAATCATCTTTATATTAAAAGCATGAGTGTGTGATTTAGTAAATTCAATGTAAGTGCATAATATAATTGGTAACACATTTAAATAATAGATGGATGACACAAGAAAGTGAAACACATATTCCATTGTGATCCATTTAAAATCAAATGACTAAATAAAACTAATAATACTGATGATAATAATAATAATCTACTAATAGTAATACTGTGTATATGATAACAACCTACACAATTTATGAATGCATAAAAAAAAATAAATTAACAGGAAGGGTTGCATTTCTGTTCTAAAAATTGTTGTGATCTAAGCTTCTAAAAACATTCTGCACTCACATGCCATTCCAACTCGTTATACAAGCTTTGTTTAATTTATTACCACCCTTGAACATGTCAGCTACATATTTTATAAACACTACCCAATCTGGAGCTCGTGGATCCCCACAGGCAACACGCTAGTCAATGATATAAACTTGTATATATTCATACTGAGACAGCATGTGATGAGGAAATTGATAAAATTGACAAGACAAAGCCTTTATTTCTTCTTCTTTTTTTTTCTTTTTTTTTTTTTTGCTTACGTAATGGATGCATGTCTGCCACCTACTGTACATATCTGGGCTTATTGCAGGTAGTGGCAGTAAAATGAAGCTTTATGAAGCATTTGGTGTTGAGCCCCCTCTCATTGCCCATCACAGTTGCATGAATGGTTACACTGTATTTCTGTTATACACCATACTGGAATACATAATAATAAACTTTGTTTGTATAGCATCTTCTAATGCAGATTATTTATTTCAAAATGGTGTTAAATCTCAACATTTGTAACCACCGTTACTTCAATTGCTGCATCTTTCCCTGTGACTAATGACACGGCTGTTTACAATATGCGTTACAGGATAATTAATGTCAATATTTACATCTCAGGTTTAGTCTATATTTAAAAAATGAACTTGTATCAAACTAAAAGTGGTGCTATGTCAGTCTAGTTGTGTCAGACATTAGAGGTGAAACAATGTTGTAACTTTAAATGTGAAATTTATGGTGGACTGATTTGCATTAATAATTTAAAACAGCTTTTGATAGATTGTGTCACGGATCAGTTAACAGAGTAATAAGTGCACCATGTGAAGGTGTGATACCTTTTTAACACATCTATAGCTACACTTTTTAATCCTCTTCAGCCCAGTCAAAATTATAATCTTTTTTACACATTTTACAAACTTCACGTATTGACAGTAGAAAGGCTCCCATTTTGACATGAATGGGAATTGGTCGGTAATTCATGCAGATACAGTTTGTCCACAGTAGGTTCTGTGATGATTGATATGTGCACGACTTAATCATCGGCCTTATCAGACGGTTTCACTGTGCAGCAAAGTACAGAAGAGTTGGGAGGGAGAGGATTAAGCAGGTTTTAGGAGAAAAACTGTTTAAAAGTGCATTTGCTAAAGATTTTAAAAGGTTGACTGCTCACATAATAATGCATCAAATACATCTATTATACTATCATTTATGTTGCAATAGGCCTACAAATGCAGCATTGATGAACTGAGCCATTAAAGTGTTAACATATCCCTGACAGTTGCAGTCCTTCCTCCGCTGAGTCATATTTTTGAGAAAATACCCTGAGCACAGGTGCACCGGCCATCACATAAGGTGACAACAATTGGCCCGCCACCTTACAGCACACACACCACATCACAAAGTGTCACATCTACACTGGTGCTTTGGTGGCCCCTCATTTGCCCTCTGCAATTCAAGATGGATGTTTGTCATTATTTGCCCTCCTGCCTCATCCACCTGGGGTCCACTGACCATTTCTAGGTCTGTTGCCATCAGGGATTACCGATCAATCAAAATTGCCAACATGAGGAGTTTGCCACACTGTCGTAGAGATGTGTGTGTTATCTAAAGCGCGGCCGTTTTAGAGCATATTTGCGCTTGTGTGCAATGGAGGTGCATCTCCTTGACCGCAGTAATGAGCATATAAAAAAGTGTTTCTCCTTGACCAGGGCGATGGGTGTATCAACTCTGAGAAGGTATTAAAGTTGATGAGGTGATTTAAAACCAACAGTATAACCGCTGGACTGAACAATGGCCCTCAAAGGATGCATGTGCACAAACGCACACTCCCACATGCTCGAGCACGCTCAAACAAGTCAGGTTCTTAATGAGGATGAAGAGCTTTGATTGATGTGGAATGCATGTCCCATCTGGGATTCTTACACTGCATCAGGCTGTTGCTCTGTTCTCTGCACTGAGCTCTAATTTTATGTCTCTGGGGTCACTCTTAGACGAGTCTTCAAAGGGATCATTCACAGGACTCAATACTGTGAATGATGAATGATGATCTCTGTACACTGCTGGTCAGTGAGCAAACAGGGAGATGATCTCAACACTGGCCACATTGATGCATTAAGCTTCACTCCACTAACGTGTTGAAATGTGCAATTTTATATTTGCCATAACAATTTACAATATTGTATCCAATCTCCGCTATTGAAACTAGTCACTCCTTCAGAGTTGTTGTGTGTGTCTTGGTAGCTCAGTTTTTGAAGATGGCATGCTTGACAGATTCATGACATCGTGCCATGTGCACATTTCTTAAGTAGAAAGGGACTTGGAGAGCACAGACCTCCAAAAAGCCAATAATTCACTCTTCCATGAAATGGATTTCTAGCCCGATTTGATACTTAATAGATTTAAGACTATTAAGTAACTGGATCTGAACTTTCATGTGGATCTGCACTCAGATTTACATAGTAAATATTATATTATTACTGATATCTATATGAATTATAGATATTATCACTATAACTGACTGAATGTTTTCATGAATATCAGTGTAATATATCCTGAGAAACGAACACCAGTGGAAAGTAAAATAACACTTTGTTGTTGGATACAAACTTTGGATACACACCTTGATCCAGTTCCACTCCAAAATTCAATGTTAATTGGCCCCTAACTCACCTCTTAACCAGTTTTCTTTTTTTTTTTTTAGTTTTTTCAATTTCCAGGGTTTTGCATCTGAACCCTTCGTGTGTGTGTGTGTGTGCGCGCATACGCACCTACTTGTATTGTGTGATTCAGTATATAAAAGGCAACGTGTGACATCAGATACATAACAGGATGTTGTCAGTACTGTCTAAAAATCTGCACCTTCTGTGATTGTGTATTTTTTTTTTTTATCAGAAAAAAAAAAAAAAAAAATTGTGCACATTAAAGGTGCATACTCTGATTTGTAAGCTTGGACACGTTACTACCCAAACTGCTGGACATAAATTTTCATTATCATTTGCATAATCCCAATAAGCTGCAAATACTGTAGGACTTTGCTGTGTTGATGGAAAAGACATATTTATATTGTAATCATAACTGCAGTTTGTGTGTTTAGCTCTAAACCACTGTTAACATACAGAAACACGCACAGATTAGAGTTTGTAACCAAAAAGTACATTTTAAGGACAGCCTGACCTGTCCTGTGCACATTCACAATGAATGAAGTCTCATCAAGTAACCTGCATAGTCTTTTCAGGGATAAAAACAAACAAACAACCCAAAACAATTTCTTACATGCATGACACAAATACTGAGTCTACATCTTCCAAACTCTTCAAACAATCTGTCTGCTTTGTGCATTCATTCATCTCATGTAAAAGGGCCCCTTCACACACAGTACGAATGTGGTTGAATTGCGCATGAAGCAAGAATCATATGCAATACGTGTAAAACCGTAGCTGCCTCCAACACCTCGTACACCTGTTGCTACAACTATTTGCGCACACCAGCGGTGTGTGAACCCATCGAACCCTCTCACGGCAGGTGTTGGTCAGATTCCAGGTGACACACACAAACATCTAACGCCGCTTGTTTGGCACTTAGAAAATGTGTGACCGTTCACACTATTAGCACGACAACAGTCAGCAGACCATCACTTTTGAGCTGGATGTTAAATTTGTCTATGTGCCCCCATGAGTGTGGCTTTGCAAAACAGCAACACACATGTGAGGTGACAGAGTGTCGGCTCCCCTTGCACACACGTGCCGTGCGTGTGAATCGCGCTTGTGTTGTGCTCCCCCCATCCGTAAACATGTGGTGTGCCGAGGGGGCATTGATATATGGATGTACGGATTGTGTGCTGGACTGACAGGGGTTGTGTGAGCACCATTGTGCGGTAATGTCTCATCCCTAAAGCCATTCCCATTTGGGATTCAGCTCCCCATGGCTGCAGTCACATCCTCATGTGTTTGTTACTATCTTTTCTCAAAGCTGCTTTTACATCTGGAGCTGATGATGTTTGACACTTGCATATTGAAACATTGAAAACTAAACAGCATAATGTCTTTTTTTTTTTTCTGTTTTTCAGCTTTTTCTTTTCTTTTTCACATTTGAAGGTTTACCACTGCATGTTACCACATATAGTGTCACGGTGCCTTTTTGGCCACAGAATAGGATGCTGGGAAAGTGAGTTTACCAGTGTGTCATGGTGTATTGTTGCTGTATTTTAACTCGCATTGTTCAAAAACCTAGGTTGTTTCCAAAAAGAATGAATTTTCATCATATTGGGGAGATCAGACTTAATTTGATTAAACAGCTGTTACAGTCACTAATCAGTTTACTCCATCACAGTGTGATGGTGGTGCTGAAGATTTGCTGCTGACATATAAGATGCTGACCTTTCTTGCTGAACTTTTTCAATCTTGTGTGTTTTCTCATGCCCTGTGATCACTCTGTTTTCAGTGTTAAAAAGAAGTCAGCAGGTCTTAGAGCCTTTGATTACTGTGCTCTGACACTGGAGCAGTTTGCCTGTTGACTTCAGAAAGTGTCTAACTCGGTTGTATATTTTATAAGGCAAATCTTCAAACATTTATTTCCTTATGTTTATCATTAGTTTTACTTATGAGCTGAGCTTTTTATTTTGTTTTTATTTAAATTTGTATTTGACATTTTATATAAAAAGTTTTTATCCCGTTTTATTATTTTGTTATGTTTTTATTATATTAAGCATTTTTTGCTTAAAGTGCTATATAAATGAAATAATTATTATTACTATTATTATTATACATTCCCAAAACTCATGCTAATTTTGCAGAAATGTCAACATCGAATTATGATGGGTGGAAATTGCGACAGCTCGTAGACCACCTCACTGAGAAAAATCTTTTTGAGCCATTGCAGTCTGCTTTTAGAAAATATCACTCCACAGAGACGGCACTTACTAAAGTTATGAATGACCTTTTGCGAGCAATGGACTCGGATACCACTACAGTCTTGGTGCTGTTGGATCTTAGTGCTGCATTTGATACTGTGAATCATCATATTTTACTCGATAGGCTGGAGAATCATTTTGGGATTACTGGAACTGCCCTTGCATGGTTGACATCATACCTGACCAGTCGTTCTTACGGTGTGTTGTGCAATGGCACTTCCTCTGATGTTAGGGCATGCAGTTTAGGGTTCCGCAGGGATCCGCTTTAGGCGTTTTGGGATTGCCTTTCATTGCTATGCTGATGACACCAAATTGTACATGCCAATAGCTGCTGATAATCTCATTCACATAAAATCTTTGGAAGATTGCCTTGCATCAGTGAAAAGCTGGATGTCTAGTAACTTCCTACTTTTAAATTCTGATAAGACTGAAATTATGGTTCTTAGTCCAGTGAGGTATCGGCATTAATTTGATAAGCTAGCACTTAGCTTAGGTTTGTGTGTTATACATCATACGGATAAAGTGAGGAATCTTGGGGTAACTTTGATTCTACAATGTCTTTTGACCTCCACATTAGAGACATTACGAGGACTGCTTTCTTCCATTTGTGAAATATAGTGAAGATTCGTCCCATCCTATGGCTGATGCTGAGACTTTGATTCATGCATTTGTCTCTTCTAGATTGGACTATTGTAATGCTTTATTTTCTGGTTTACCGCAGTCCAGTATTAGGGGTCTTCAACTGGTTCAAAATGCTGCTGCCAGGCTTTTGACACAAAGCAGAAAGTTTGACCACATTACACCCATTTTGGCTTCCCTACACTGGCTTCCAGTCTCTGCAAGATCGGATTTTAAGGTACTGTTATTAGTTTATAAAATTGTTCAAGGACTTGCACCTCCATATCTAGCTGACCTGGTAAGGCCCTATGTACCAGCCCGGGCCCTGCGTTCGCAGGGTGCAGGACTTTTATGTGTTCCCAAGGTGAATAAAAAGTGTGCCGGTCACAGAGCTTTCTCTTTCTGTGCCCCAGCTCTGTTGAACGACCTCCCGACACACATGTGACAGTCGGATACTGTGGAGACTTTTAAATCACGTTTAAAGACTTATTTGTTTTCCTTGTTTTATCATTAGGTTTATTGTGTTATGATGTGTTTTTATTCTTGTGTTCTTTTATGGTTTTGTCTTTTTATTGTATTTTTAATTCAGTTTTCTCTGTTTTTATTATGTTGCGTGAAGCGCCTTGAGGCGATCGCATTGCAAATTGGTGCTATATGAATTTGAAATTTGAATTTGTTCATGAAATTTTAAAACCTACCATATTTAAACAAATTCCTTTGGGACTAATACAATTCTTTCTTATCTTAATTTTAATATTAAAACATTGCCAGACAAATGTTATATGGCAGCAACAATGTTATAATCCCCACAGAGTAAAAATGCTAATTCTATTGGCTCGCACTGCTCTCAGTGCTGAGTGCCACGTGATTTTAATGAGCTTTACTGCTTACTGCCATCCTTGCCTTATGATTAACTGCAGTGATATATGGATTTGGTGGGACAAAGTACAGTTATTTTGAGTTATTCACATCTGGCCATCTCTATTTCACAGGTTGTTTTGTTTGTGATATCTCTGTCATGATGAATGTGATGAAGCTCCTTCTCATTCTGAATGCATAGTTCATAACCTGCACTTACAGTAATTACCAGTAAGACTTGATTCAGTGCAAACACATCCTTCAAATGTAGTTAACAGCTACAAACTCTGAAATGCCAGGATAAGTGATTAGAGAGATTAAAAAGGAAATTATGGTGACACAATTTAAAATCACTAACACATTATCTTCTAAAATTAATATAGTGTGTAAATTTGCTTATAATCAGTCGAATTGTGAATCTTCAGTCGTTAACATGTTTTATTTTGGATTTTATTTTAAAATATGTGAAATATTGGACACTTTGCTTTCAGTCACCATCACAACCAAAGGTTTCTTGTTTTCATTGCTCATGAAGTTCTCCTTTTTTATGATCTGAAAATGACCCAGTCCATGACTAAAAACTCTAATCATTACAGACCCAGGGTTTTGTGATCCGTGACACTCCCTAATCTATATTATAATAGTCAAGTGGACTCTGTGTGTGTGTCTCAAGGATGAACGCTGCGAATACAAAGTTGATAGGACAAAACCAATGGACCATGGGAGTTCGGGGTTTTGGGGTTTTAAATGTTACTGTGGTTTAAGTTAGTTTATCACTGTTGTTGGTGTTATTGATTTAGGTGGGGTTTTTTTTGCAGTTCAGTTGGTTTATTCAGTTTACTTGTCATGTTACTGGTACTGCTTGATGTGTTCTGTCACCGCCACCTCTCAGTGTGTACATGTGTGTAACTTTGATCACGGACAAACTGAGGGCAGCTGACATTTGCCATTTTGGGTCAAGGATGAATGGCACCAAAATGGAACATTGACAAGACTAATATTTTTGGAGAAACTGCTGATATTAGCTAACGTTGCTAATTACATTCTGGACTAATAAGCCATCCCAGCAGGGGGCAGTAAATCATCTTTATATTAAAAGTGTTACTATGTGCGTGTGTAATTTTATTTAGTACGTTCAATGTAAGCACATAATATAATTAGAAATACATTAAAAAATACATAGATGACACAAGAAAGTGAAAACACTTATTTCCAGTGTGGTCCATTAAAAAAAAAATTCAAATGACAAAATAGAAGTAAAAATAAAATAATAACAATGCTGATAATAATCAGTGTGTATATGATAAAAGACCCTAAACAATTTATAAATACATTAAGACATTAAAAAAAGGACATAATTAACAGGAAATAAAAGGGTTGAGTAAAAATGACAAAATAGAAGTAAAAATAAAATAATCACAATGCTGATAATAATCATAGTGTGTATATAATAACAAGACCCTAAACAATTTATAAATACATTAAGACATTAAAAAGGACATAATTAACAGGAAATAAAAGGGTTGAGTTCCTCTTCTAAAAACAGTTGAGATCTAAGGTTCTAAAAACATTCTGCACTCAGACAATTCTAACTCACTATAGAAATTTTGCTTGATTTATTACCACCCTTGAAAAATGTCAGCTACCTATTTTATAAACACAACCCAATCTAGAGTCTGTGGATCTCCACAGGCAACACGCTAGTAATAATAATAATCATACATCATGGCAGGTTTATGTTCTTGGCCCATTGAAGGAAACACTTTGACCACTGGATCTTGATCCTGTATCACTCTAACCCCCAGATGAAGCAGATTCCTGCTCTTTTCACCTTTTTTCCCACTTTCCTGTCCCCATCTTTCAGTCACCTTCACATTTCTTGCCACTTTTCACACCTTTCTCTCTCGCTCACTCTGCCCCTCGACAGGGCATGCCTCTCGCAGACAGCAGGCTCTGCTTTGACGGCTTTGCATTGTGCTTGTGGGATGTCATCTTCAACTTCTCCTCATGTCCATCACTTCCATGGCACCTATGCATTAAATATCAAGCCTCACGGCGGAAAAAGCAGCTGTAGAATGTGATCCTATGTTTGGGTAGACTTGGCGGGTAGGAAGAGGAACTGTGCAGTGGAATTATTAAGGCGCCGTCTGAGTCAGTGTCGGCCTGAACAGTTGGCGAGGCAGGCAGAGGATGTTATGGGAGAGTTTTAATATTTCCCTGATGGAAAAGCACCACGGGTGAGTTTGAATATTGTATTAAAGCATACTGGTGTGTGCACAGCCACACACACATATGCACACCAACTCACACAGTAATAAGATTAGCATTGTGATGTTCTTGGAAAATTGAAGGATTGAGAGAGCAGAAAATAAGAAAAAAAAGTCTCTTCGGTATTGCGCTGATACAGCAGTGATGACACACTTTTCAAGCTGAAACGAGGCAAGCGGAGTGCTGAGTATCTTCATAGAAACTGCATTAACTAAATTACCGGCACTTATTTTCGATAACAAAAACAAAAAGACGAGTGGGTCGGACTTCATTTTCACTCGCGTGCTTTTTGTATGCATAAATGATACTGGCAGCTGGAAGGAAGCTCGGCTTGATAATTGAGCTATCAAATTGTGCTGTGATGTGCGTGTGCACGGTAACAGGCGGCTCTGCTATTGACACCTCCTCTGTTGGATTTTCACCCATAAATATTACATGAATATCCCTCAAAATCCTTGTATCACCAAAAAAAAAAAAAAAAAAAGAAAAAACCCATCTTCCCAACGATTTTGAAAAACAGTCCGGTGGCATCTTTGACAGGTTTATAATACATATTCAGTGGTTTGGTCTGGTCCCAGGGTCATAAAATAATACCTGGGGGACAATGTCAACTGTCAAGTACAGAGAAAGGCAAAATGGAAATACAGCACAAGGATTTTACAGGAGACGAGCAATAAATACATCATAGCAGAAATCTTGCGATTGCATAATATGAACATGTGTCCTTGTTATTCCGAGAGCTGCAGCTTGAGGCCTACTTTTACTGCTTTCATTAAGCACAGACTTACTGCTGCACTATTTCTTCACAAAACAACAATAACCATTAAAGCGTGATGTTTTCATGAAATAAAATGAGACACGTTAAAATATATTTGATTTAGAGGAGGCGGCACACTTTAGCCAAGGAAGTGAGCGCTGTGGAACCCCATGTGTCTTTTTTTTTTTAATGACATGCACTCAGGGGTGGGATAACACACTCTGTTTTCATGGAACTGGTTGTGGTGTGAATTACAAGGTGTACTGACGGCAGCGGTGGCAGTGGTGGCGGTGGTCTGACTTAACCCTCATCAGTGTATCATAAAAATGACTAATCTTTATGCCCCTCTGTTGGTGGTCCGTCTGTTTAAGAAAGGGGACCGGAAGGTGTGTTCCAACTACAGGGGGATCACACTCCTCAGCCTCCCCGGTAAGGTCTATTCCAGAGTACTGGAGGGGAGAATTCGACCGATAGTCGAACCTCAGATTCAGGAGGAGCAGTGTGGTTTTCGTCCTGGTCGCGGCACACTGGACCAGCTCTACATGCTCCATCGAGTGCTCGAAGGTTCATGGGAGTTCGCCCATCCAGTCCACATGTGCTTTGTGGATCTGGAGAAGGCATTCAACCGTGTCCCTCAGGGCACCCTGTGGGGGGTGCTCCTGGAGTACGGGGTCTGGGGTCCTTTGCTAAGGGCTATCCGGTCACTGTACGACCGCAGCAGGAGCTTGGTTCGCATTGCCAGTAGTAAGTCAAACCTGTTTCCAGTGCACGTTGGCCTCCGCCAGGGCTGCCCTTTGTCACCGGTTCTGTTCATTATCTTTATGGACAGAATTTCTAGGCGCAGCCAGGTTGTAGAGGGGGTCTGGTTTGGGAACCACAGAATCTCGTCTCTGCTGTTTGCAGATGATGTGGTCCTGTTGGCTTCATCAAATCAGGACCTTCAGTGTGCAGTGGGACGATTTGCAGCCGAGTGTGAAGCATCCAGGATGAAAATCAGCACCTCCAAATCCGAGGCCATGGTTCTCGACCGGAAAAAGGTGCTTTGCCCTCTTCAGGTCGGTGGAGTGTCATTGCCTCAAGTGGAGAAGTTTAAGTATCTCGGGGTCTTGTTCACGAGTGAGGGATGGATGGAGCGTGAGATTGATAGATGGATCAGTGCAGCATCTGCAGTGATGCGGTCGCTGTATTGGACCATCGTGGTGAAGAGAGAGCTGAGTAGGGGGGCAGGGCTCTCGATTTACCGATCGATCTATGTTCCGATCCTCACCTATAGTCATGAGATTTGGCTCATGACCGAAAGAACAAGATCGCGTGTACAAGCGGCTGAGATGAGTTTCCTCCGCAGGGTGGCTGGGCGCTCCCTTAGAGATAGGGTGAGGAGCTCAGTCACTCGGGAGGAGCTTGGAGTCGAGCTGCTGCTCCTCCATGTCGAAAGGAGCCAGTTGAGGTGGCTCGGGCATCTTTTCTGGATTCCCCCTGGACGCCTTGCTGGAGAGGTGTTCTGGGCACGTCCCATCGGGAGGAGGCCCTGGGGAAGACCCAGGACACGCTGGAGGGACTACATCTCTCGGCTGGCTTGGGAACACCTTGGGGTTCCCCGGAGGAGCTGGGGGAAGTGTGTGTGGATGGGGAGGTCTGGGCGGCTTTGCTTGAGCTGCTGCCCCCGCGACCCGACTCCGGATAAAGCGGAACAAAATGGATGGATGGATCTTTATGCCCGGGGTCCATGTGAAGCCAACCTGAACCTTTTGTTCTTACTGCTATTAACATATTTTTATTGATGCCATTCTTGTAGTATCCCATAAGATAATTAGATAGGGTCACTTTGCACCTGTTTTGAAAATACTTTTTGAGTATATAACTGATAAACTGCATTTCATTTTGGAAGACTCGACCATTTCTTTTTCTTTTTTGAACATGAATTTTCAAGACAAAAATTCAATACTTCTACTTAATGCAGTTACTTTAATACAAATAACCATAACAACAATAATGATAAAACATAAAACATTATATACAAATAAAACATTCTGATAATTCAGTAGTTATGAAAAATTAACACTAGACTCAAAATTGTGCTATGGAATCTGACCAGATACCAGTATTTATAACTGGGGTCCAAGCAGACCCCATAAGAAAAAAATGTTTTGGTGCTCACAGTATTTAATCAGACTGGGTCATTCATCTATTTTCTGTGGCTGGTGGCTTTTCCAGCAGTCATAGGACATGAGGTCAGTTACACCATGGAAAGAATGCCAGTCAGTCGCAGGCAGTGGTGGTTCTACACTGAATTACTCCCCGGGCAACACTCTGTCCGAGTCCCCCCAAAATACAGACAAAATTTTGCACAAACAGCCATTTTTAATAATTTTATGAATAATATTTTAGAAGTGGCTTTTCCAGCAGTCATAGGACATGAGGTCGGTTACACCATGGACAGAATGCCAGTGTATCGCAGGCAGTGGCAGTTCTACACTGAATTACTCCCCGGGCAACACTCCGTCCGAGTCTCCCCAAAATACAGAAGAAATGTTTGCACAAACGGCCATTTTTTTTTATAATTTTTATGAATAATATTTTATAAGTACCCCTGAAATTGCAATTTAAATTGACATCAAAAGCTGCAGGCTACCATATTACTACAAAACAAAACATCCATGAATTTCAAGTTTGAATAAATATGCCTTGTATTAGATACTTTATTGATCTGTCTTTCAGGGAGGAACAATTAGCTCTTTTATTAAGGTGCATATTTGTCTCAACATTAAGTTAAATATTTAGCTTGATGTTTGTACATATTTGGCTAAACATGTAAATAGATTGCAGCCTGCAGCTGTAGGCAGTCTGCAGGTGCCTACGGGGGGGCAATTCACCAATTCTACACACGGTGACAAGAAGACCATTTTGCAGTGGAGATCTTTTTTTCTTTTCCCAAAGTACTCATCCCCACGGTGCTACCCCTACATAAATGCTACACAGGGCAACAGCCCGCATGGCCCGAATCAAAAACCACCACTGATCGCGGGGCAACATATAGATCAACAAACAAACTTATGGTTAGAGTCACCAATTCTTTGGAAGTGGGAGGAAGCCACAGCACCCGGAGCGAACCAATGAAAACATGGGGAGTAAGTGAGACTGAAGACAGCTGTATAAGTGACAATTACATAAAGTTTCAGCTGCATAACAGTTGAGAAAATATATTTAAAAAATAAAATATAACCCTGGTGTCTCTTGGACCCAAGGTGTACTGGATAAAGTTAAAACAACACATCAACTATTGCATATTCTTCTCATGTATAATTGTAAATAATGCAATATAATTCCTTTATTCATGCCTGGAATCATTTTTTTAAAGACTATTTCAAACACCCCTGAAGTCAACTATACAATTTCTTAACCTTGAACGTCTTAACTGCCTGCTTCACTTCCATCATTGCAATGGCTCAATTGAGTCTTTGGCCCACTGTGTGGTCCAAGCCAAAAGATACTGTCATAGGTTAATGTAAGTACCGATCTAGCATTTTTTTTTTTTTTAATGCATTCATGTTTTACAACTCTTTACTCCCCCACAGCTAATTAACTCAGGTGTGCTCAGCCAATCAAGAGGTGGGACACACCAATGTTAATTGATCAGGTGGGACCAGAGCAGGTAGACATGGAAATTATGTAGGACAGATGCACTCCAGGAGCACAGTTGGAAAGGCTTGGTATAGCGTGTCATGTTATGCACACTGAGTGCTCATTCCTTTCTTGAATATTATAACTGGGAATGCCCCACCAGCTGATTTTATAATATATTTAAATATTCTGTGTCACGGTTTCAGCCAGATCTGGGGGTTTATTCTAGTTTTCCCCTTTCTGTTGTTCTTTTCAGCTTTGATGTATTAATATTTATTTTCATCAGGAATTATTCTGTCATGTTTTTCTTGTCACTTTGTTCTGGTTATGATTCACTAGTTATTTTGTTTTCTTCATATGGTTATTTTCTGTTTTGACTTGTCACTTTGTTTTCTTTGTTACTGTATACTTTTGCCATCCATTCTGTTCTAGTTGTTTTCAGTCATTGTTTATTATGTTATCACTTGTTTAGTTTTGATCAGTTATGTCATGCCTGGTTCCTAGCTATGTTTTTCGGCCCTAAGTTTTCATTGTTACTTTTGTTCATAGTAATATTATATTCCATAGTAGCTCTGTTCTTAGTTTTGTGTTTCACTCCAAGCTGCACCTGCTTTTTGTCTTCATCCCTCTGGCATCTCTGTCTGTGTTGTCACGTCATGTCACATAGTTCTGCGCCCTCCTCTCACACTTTGTCCCAGTCTGCTTTGTGTTTTCATTTAGTCACATTTTTGACACCTGTTCGCACATCTTTGTCTTTGCTTCTCTCCACCTTGTGTTCTCTTCCCTCACTGTCTTGCACAACATAGTATCTTTGTTCATTAGCCACGCCCCCTTTCTGGATCCTTCCTCTCACGTGCATCTTGTTAACACCACCTGTTCCTAATTTGTCCACATGCATATAAACCCTCACAGTCTCACAGTCCCTAGCCAGATTGTTGTCGCTTCCAGCACACTCTCCAGCCTTTTGTTCTCTGTCCTGATTAGTCTTGCCGTGTACCAGTTCCTTGCGTTGTGTTTTTGGCCGCCTTTTTGCCTCAGCCTATATGCCAGTGTTTGCCCGTGTATCAGACCCCTGCCTGGAGATGACTGCCTTTTTGCCTCACCCTGCTTGTGCCTCTGCTCTGTTTTCTGACAACCTGTGTACCGAACCTCTGCCCGAAATAAACATGATGACTTGTACCTGAAAGCCTGGTTCGGGAGTTTGTATTGTGGGTCCACCCGCTCCTGGGGTTGGACTGCCGCCCGACATGACATTCTGCTGTTACTACCTTCAGACAACATAGAACTTTGTAAACATAAACCTAATCTGAGACATCTGACATACATTAGGACAGATCCACCCTCAAAGATGACAGGCTGACCGGCCGTGGTGTCACTTCTAGTAAGGTCCTTTGCTACTACTGGGTATGCTGATGAAACCTGTCTTTTTGACCTGATATCAACTCAACTGTTTAAGGATCTGTGGGCTTCACTTGGGTCTGTTATGTTGAAAATTCTTAACTTGTCATTATCATCTGGTTGTGTTACTAAATGTTCTAAAGCTGCAGTGATCACACCAATTTTGAAGAACCCTAACCTGTACTCAAGTTTTCTGAAAAAATATAAGCTGATATTGAAGCGATCCCTTTGTTCTAAAACCCTTGAAAAAGTAATTTCACAGCAGCTTGTGGACCATATCCTTGAAAATAAGCTCTTTGAGCCAATGCAGTCTGATTTTTAGAATGCACCACTCCACAGAAACCCCACTTAGTAAAGTGATGAAAGACTTCTGTTTGCAATGGACTTAGACTCCACTTCAGTGCTACTATATTTGGGTCTCAGCATTGTGTTTGATACAGTGTATCATTGTATACTACTGGATAGGCTTGAGAATCACTTTGGGATTGCTGGTAATGTCCTTGCAGTGTGTCCTGCACAAGTATGTCACTTCAAATTCTGTTCCTTTGAAACAAGACAATTACAACTAGATAACTTCCATCTAGACAGCTAGTTATAATAAAAGATCACAAACGTCCATCCATCCATCCATTTTCTAAACCCACGTGTTCCAATTAAGGGTCAGGTGGATGAACTTGTGTTTCAGTTGATCATTAACTGGACATTTCATTTTGAAATTTACACTTGGGTTAGTACATGAGCATTCTACTTTACTGCTTGTCACTATTGTCTGAGAGAGCAGAATTTCAAAATTAATTAAAATTTGTGTGCTTCTTCTGTGTCTTTGTTTGTTTTTGTTTTTTTTGCCATGCCCAATAATTTTTGATGCAAACACCACTTTTATGCACAGATGTTTACTTGATGGTATGTCTACTTCCATTGATGGCTAAAGATGAGCATAGAAAGAAGGAGCATTCAATTTCATGATGATTGTAGAGGACTGTGTGTGCTCACAGCTTTATCAATCTGGTGAAAAGAATGTGCCGCATTTCTACTTTCTTTATTCATGAAACTCCACAGTTTTATGTATGTGCTCCCATGTGTGGATGTGACCCAAGTATTCTGGCCTCTCAGCAGCATGTTATTCTCCAAGTTTTCTCTGTTTAAAAAAAAAAACACCTTAGGTAGTATTTCCTAACTGCTGTCAATGTGCTTGCTCAGGGGGTGGGTAAGGTTAGACCTTACTCTTGTGCAGCACTTTGGGGCAGCGTATGTTGTGATTTGGTACTGTAGAAATGAATTGAATTATTTTCCTTTTACTTATTTTGTATTTTCTTACTCCACTTGGCATTTTATAGCTGAAAACAAAAATTCTTTATTCATGACAGCCCAGGTTTGTGTGCTAGTTGCTGCAGACATGAGTACAGACTGTGATGAGTTTACCCATCAATTCTTTCTTTCTGCATTTGACAAAAGCGAGGCAGCGGATGACGGATGCTGAAATGACACATGATAGGTGATATCTGGTTGCCTATCACCACACATCAATAATTCCATTCCATCCAACTTTCCATCATTGTGACATAAACTATTCAGTCCCAATTAAAAAGTGAGTTGTGATGTATGTGGTTCCAGACCTGTTAAGGCATCATAAATAAGTGGAAAATGACTGGATTTATTATATTTGTAATGCTGAAGAAGGAACGGAGACAACATGCTGACTGTCAGGTGTCAGCGAGTAGGTAATTATTTATTTATTTTTAATTGTTGATACCCACAGCTACTGAATGACTGTCATATCTGGCATGCATGCAAGTTGTGTTGTGGTCTGATTGCTATATATATATATATATATATAGAGAGAGAGAGAGAGAGAGAGAGAGAGAGAGATGGATGGATGGATAGATATACAGTTGTGCTCAAAAGTTTACACACCCTGGCAGAATTTTTGCTTTTTTGGCCATTTTTAAGAGAATTTGAATGACAACACAAAACTTTTTCTTTTTTTTTTCACTCATGGTTAGTGGTTGGGTGAAGCCATTTATTGTCAAACAACTGTTTCCTCTTTTTAAATCAAGAAAACTAATCAAGAAAACTACCCAAATGACCCTGATCAAAAGTTTACATACCCCTCTTCTTAATACTGTGTATTGCCCCTTTAACATCAACAGCTTGGAGTCTTTTGTGGTAGTTTTGGACGAGGCTCTCTGATGGTAAAGCTGCCACTGAATATGTCTTGGACTTTATTTACATTAATTACAAAGAAATAAAAACAGTATGGCACTCAACCCAGGAGAGGTTCATTGAGAGTGCCAGTTTGCACTTTTGATTGACATATAATGTAAAATGTACACCAAATGGGCTTTTCAATATTAAATTCAAATGTCCACAAAATCCACAATCCGGATCAGATCCAGATCAAACTTTGTCAGGTGATAGTGAGTGCCAGACTGCACCTCATTTTCAAGTGTAAGAGTGATTGGGGCATGTTTGGTTAAAATATAATATAAAATATACATTAAATAGGGTTTTCAATGTTAAATTTAAATGGCCACAAAATCTGCAATCTGGGTCACATCCAGATGAAACTTCATCAGCTGATTAAAGGATACCATCCTTATCTCAACCATAGGGATTTTCTCTGACTTTGCTCTTTGACCTATGCCCTTGAAAATTGAATCAGTTCTTGCCTATTGGGATATGAATCTTCAGTAAAAATTGGATAATGATATATGAAAAATTGCGGGCTCCAGGCTGTTCACAAACAGACAAACAAACAAACGGGCGATACCATAACCTTCTCCAACTTTGTTGCCGGAGGTAAAAAGGCTTGTATTTTTTTTCCAGTTACTTATGAACTCTAAAAAGGAGGGACTGTGTGTAAAAATGGCTGTAATTCTTAATGATTAATGTCTTATTTTGTCAAAACCCTTTGAACTGAAGCTGAACATCTGTTCTTCAAGCACATCATGATTCTATCATGGTAGCTCCTTTATGGTGGTGTACAACGGCAGAATTACAAAAACTGTCACTGTTAAAATGCTGACAGAAAGATAACATGATAGCATTTATTGTTTTTGAGCTATTGCCTACGCAAGTTGGCTGGGGAGAACTAACAGACACCCACTCATCTACACTCAAACCCTACTCTGTTACCTACCCTGTAAAAACTATTCTTCCACTTTCATCACAGGCAAGTGTCGAGAAGAGCAAACAGAAGTGGGTCAGACAGATGTCAGACTACCAGAGCAAGAATTTTAGCTGAGGAAGCTTCTGCGATTTGAAGCGAAACGTCCTCGCATCAAGCAACCCAGTCCAGTTGAAGATTCAAGCTTTTCTACTATGGAAACCACCTGGACAACTGAGAGCCTATACAGAAATATATCTCAACAACCAAGAAGCCTCAATGAACGATCTAGAGTAGTGCTGCCAACCGAACGGTCCCCCTTAAAAATCTGTATGCCCTGCCTCCACTGCGCATGTGTCATTTCAGCGCTCAGCCACTAGTCTGAGACAGAGTCTCTTCGCCAAAAGTGATCAACTGGATTCATGGGATTAACCATCAGATGACAAGGTAAAACCTCTTAAATCATTCTAAAGCCAGTATTAAGCAGAAACGAGGCTATACTCTGTGAAGCTTTTAAATGACTGATGCGCAGTGAACGCATTAGCTAGCAGGTCATGTAGCCATGGTGCTCTGATCACTTCCTCCATCTTTTATGATGAAATAATGCTAAATTTATGTGGAAACGATTGTTGTACAAAAGCTTCAGATAGCTGTCGCTGAGATAGATGATGACTGTAGTGCAGTTTTAAAGTGACGAGGTGTTAATCTGTGAACCGCGGCTAATGATGCATACGCAGTGAAGGCAGGGTGGACCGATTTTTAGGGGGGACCATTTGGTCGGCAACACTGGGGCCAGGTTGTGGGCAATATAAACATACAGAGGTGAATATATCAGTGATAAATGGATAGCACAATGAAGCATAAATGCTTATTTCCATTGTGGCCCTTGTGCAATTATCATGGGACAAAATAGAGGAGATTGATTAAACATGTACAAGTTGTAAGTAAGACAATAGGTTCTTAATAATTAATGTATAATTTAAATCAGTAACTGTATAATTATATGTGTAACACAATGCGCATACAGCCGAGGGTATGTTAGCATTGTGGGTTTTTTTTCTTTACTGTCTCGCGCCTCTGCGGCAGCTGAGCATTTTCCCCCTTGGCTGTATGACAGTATGTCAGATATTTATGCTATGGTATCCAGCTGTAATAAGGAGGGGCAAACCCCTCCCGTTAACATGTGTCGGGTCTTGTGCTCTTTTCCAACACATTTGTCATCTCCACTTTACTTTTCTCTCTTTTGACCTTCTTCTACTCCTCAAATGTGTTTAATCCATTGTGTCACCTCCTCTATCAGCTTTCTGGGTCTTACTTTCCTGTCCCATCATCTTCTTCCTATTTTTCCATCCTTTTTCTTTTTCTGATCATCACTGTGGTTATACCTTGGCATCCAGGCCTTTTAGTTTGCTATTGTGCAGTGGCCACTCATTTCGACCCGGTACCACTCTGGGATTATTATTATCTCCATCTCTGTCACTTGCTTATCTATTTTTGAGACTCTTGAAGTAAAGCTCCACCACACATGTGATGTACTTGAGATTACTGGAGGTGGGAGCCAGGTATGAAAATCCTCTGCCGATGAGATGCCCTTCTTCACAGATGCCTCCTTGCCCTCCGAGTTGAGCCCAGACTGCTGCAAAGATGAAATAGAAATATCACAAGTGTAAACTTCAAGTTGCTCCCCGTGTGCAGTGTGCTTTGTGTGGCAGCATGACATTTATGTGTTAAAGTAAAAATCATCGCTTTTTTTCCATATCTCCCCAACTTCTACCTGGAAGGTTGTATGCATCATTCTTCAACAGAGGTTAACCATGCATTCAACAGTGTTTATGGAACTATACAATCTGACCTGGTTTGAATAATTCATTTGGATCTTGCAGATGTGTGTTTCCATTGGTATGATCATCACTGACACAATGACACAACAGTGCGTGAGTCTCTAAACTGTGATTTCTCTAGTTTGTGTTGGTTTTGTGTGGTAATCTTACCTTCTGCAGACAAATTGTATTACCGAGGAGTATCCATATTACCTGTGTGGCGTTAACTCCATCTGTAGACTGGTCCCCACTCATTATCTTAGCTATGTCCACACACCAACCATATTCCTCAGTTGTCCATCATGCAAATTTACCGCTCAGCTGTATGTGGCACATCTCATAAACGACTAGGGAATCATTCATGAAGCCTGTTATATGCTGCTAATGATGGCAACTGAAGGGAGAGAATGAAAATATGGCCCCAAATAAAAACAGTATTGGGGTGAGCAGGCCAGAAGGATTCAATGTTTAATTATTGAGATGTTCTGTCAGGGCTGTTTGGTGCCATTTCTGGTTTTGTAGTTTATTAGTTTTGCAGGGTATACCCAGGACAGACTGACATCCTGTCTAGGGTATACCCTCCCTCATGCCCGATGATTGCTGGGATAGGTTCCAGCCCCCCTGTGACCCGTAATTGGAGTAAGTGGGTATAGAAAATGCATGGATGGACAGTTTTGCAAACTCCAAAGACAGTAATGATACCCAAGCCACCAAACATATTACCTGACCACTGAACTAGTGGTGGTTTGGAGAACCCATTATTAGCCTGAAATGTGTTCATGGAACTCTTTTAAAAGGGCTCACGCAGCATAATGATTACAATGAAGTTATCATTTATTGTAGACATGACTGAAGACTCCATTAATGCTCCCTGTATTGGTGACAGCAAAGGTTTTGGACAGCCAAATTGTGTATGAGTGAGTCAGTCCATTCCAGTCAGCTTGTGTACACAACAACTCAAAAACAAGAAATGCTATCATCTTGTAACTCACCAAATCTATCTATAAAGCAAGAAACATTTGTGGAAACATATGTGGCTCACATATCTCTGTTTGTCAGCTTGACCTCAGCTTTCGGATATGGCTTGTGCATAGCACGATGATGTGCATCCTTTATTATGAAAATTTTGGGGATTCATTTTCAAAACCTATATCTTGATCAACATTCTAACATTCATACTTCCAAGATAGCATGGCTCGCTAATGTTACTGGTAGCAAAGTTAAACAACATCAGATAGTTCATGTGCTTGCACCATTTCACAATAAAATGTTTAATGCCAGCATCCCAGCAATACTTTTACTGTGAAACGCATGCTGTCGGTGTTCCTTGCAACTAGGGATGGGTATTGATAAGATTTTATTGATAGATACCATTAGCGATTCCGCTTATCGATCCAATTCCTTATCGATTCCCTTATCGATACCTCTTGTGAATTTTCTGTGTACACTGAGTTAACCACTGACCCAAGTGAGCATGCTGCAAAGAGCCTATATCAATGACGGACGGACAAGTTGTCAGAACCACCTCTTCAATGCATCAGCTAAGTGACCCAGTTAAAGGTTACAGAAAAAGGGTTCTTCTTTTTAAACATCTTCATATGTTTGTTTAATAATTTGCTTCAAAATAATTGGCTTCAAATTTCATCACTAAATTGTAATCAGATTTATTTACATAAAGTCTTTAAGCTTCATCTCTTTCTTTCACGTCTCATGAGTAAGCAAATTGTGTCCATAAATGAACGTATTTAATCACTGTCCACAAAAATGCCAGTAAACTGTTCATTTCTTGTATAATTGGAAATAAAATGTAAATATTTCGGCTGTGGTCCATTTTGTGTTCAGAAATCAAATCAATTTTATTTATATAGCGCCAAATCACAACAAACAGTTGCCCCAAGGCGCTTTATATTGTAAGGCAAAAGCCATACAATAATTACAGAAAAACCCCAGCGGTCAAAACGACCCCCTATGAGCAAGCACTTGGCGACAGTGGGAAGGAAAAACTCCCTTTTAACAGGAAGAAACCTCCAGCAGAACCAGGCTCAGGGAGGAGCAGTCTTCTGCTGGGACTGGTTGGGGCTGAGGGGAGAGAATCAGGAAAAAAGACATGCTGTGGAAGAGAGCAGAGATCAATCACTAATGATTAAATGCAGAGTGGTGCATACAGAGCAAAAAAGGTGAATAAAAAGAAACACTCAGTGCATCAAAAGAAACACTCAGTGCATCATGGGAACCCCCCAGCAGTCTAAGTCTATAGCAACATAACTAAGGGATGGTTCAGGGTCACCTGATCCAACCCTAACTATAAGCTTTAGCAAAAAGGAAAGTTTTAAGCTTAATCTTAAAATTAGAGAGGGTGTCTGTCTCCCTAATCCGAATTGGGAGCTGGTTCCACAGGAGAGGAGCCTGAAAGCTGAAGGCTCTGCCTCCCATTCTACTCTTACAAACCCTAGGAACTACAAGTAAGCCTGCAGTCTGAGAGCAAAGCGCTCTATTGGGGTGATATGGTACTATGAGGTCCCTAAGATAAGATGGGACCTGATTATTCAAAACCTTATAAGTAAGAAGAAGAATTTCAAATTCTATTCTGGAATTAACAGGAAGCCAATGAAGAGAGGCCAATATGGGTGAAATATGCTCTCTCCTTCTAGTCCCACTCTAGCTGCAGCATTTTGAATTAACTGAAGACTTTTCAGGGAACTTTTAGGACAACCTGATAATAATGAATTACAGTAGTCCAGCTGAGAAGAAATAAATGCATGAATTAGCTTTTCAGCATCACTCTGAGACAAGACCTTTCTAATTTTAGAGATATTGTGCAAATGTTGGGAAAGTGTAGTGACACGGACCCACAACAGGGGGCGCAAATGAACGGTCAATAGATGAGCCAAAATATAACAATTTAATGTTGTGAATGTGCACAACGAACATACAGACAATCTCAGAATATCATAACAGTCAATACACAAAGGTGACGTGTGGGCAGGCTCGAGGATAGAAGACGTCTGTCCTAAGAAGAGCCGGAACCACACGATTTCCACCGCCCCAGAACCTGGTGAATACTGGAGCCGCCAAGTCCCGAATTCCCAGGTGATCACCGTCCCCGACTGTCGGATCTGGTACTGCTGGCGAAGAACAAAGACAGTCAAGTGTGGGTGTGTGTACACCCAGTAACAACAACGGTGGGAATGCCACCTCCACCTCTCACTCAATAACTTGCAGAGTACTGTAGATTCCTCAGGGGAAAAGAGTGCCTTCAGCGCTCTCACAACTTCCACCGACGGAGGAACTGGTACTCCTGCAAACACTCACAATATACAAATATTGCAATTACAAAACGGCTGAGGATATTACCTCCAATGAAGTATGATATCTCGGCAACGAGGTGGAGATGACGTCTGGTCTTTATGGAGTGAGATGATGTTGAGTAGATGGGTGACAGCTGTCAAGAGGTAATGAGCGACAGCTGTCACCCCCGGCTGTGTCCGTGGCGGCAGCGCCCTCTCGTGCCTGAAGCCCGCACTTCAGGCAGGGCGCCCTCTGGTGGTGGGCCAGCAGTACCTCCTCTTCTGGCGGCCCACACAACAGCAAATGCAAAAAAGCAGTCCTACATATTTGTTTAATATGCGCATTGAAGGACATATCCTGATCAAAAATGACTCCAAGATTTCTCACAGTATTACTGGAGGTCAGGGTAATTCAGAAGGAAACCCTTGGTCAATCGTATCATAGAATTCAGACTTTCAGACCCGAGACTGATTAATTAAATTGAGGCTGATAAATTAATGAATGTTTAAATTAAAGTATCTATGCTTTAAATGGGTGGTGCCCCGAGTAAATTTGATTTTAAATAATAAATATTAAACCCTAAAATTGTTGATTATTTTGGTGACCCATTAAATGAGGTCTAGGCCAATATAATTCAATTTGGGAGTTTAACAATACTTTCACTACATTAAATTGGTGCCTCTGTGTGAGGTGCCATTCATTACAAATAATTAATTTAATTTTGTTACATGTATTTTGGTCCCCCGTTGCGAGACATGAAATTTTGCTACATGTATAATGGTGCCCACGTGTGAGGCGATTTAGAATTTCGCTACAGACATGCTAACATGTTAGCATCGGTTCCGTTTTTAAGTTATAAAATACATCTATCAACTGTTTTAGAAGACCATAACAGGTCGGTTTAACATAAACATGGTAAATATTACTCACAGACATATGCTCTTTGGGGTTTTAGCAGGGAAAAATTAAGATAAAGCTAAATAAAACAAAGAACCAAGGAAGCATCAGATTGAAGCACTGCTTCATTGGTTCAAGGTTCACAGCAAAGCTGTGCTGCAGAAACGGTTAATTATACAGACCCGCTGTAGGGTAATCAATGTAGAGAAATGATCATTTTCTTGACAAACACCCTCAAAAACAACAGCCACTCTGAAGGAACGATAAGGGAATCATTAAGCAAAAAGGCTATTGATGTTGATGGACCGAATCAATTCTTAAGGATACCTGAAAAGAACCGGTTCATGACAGACAACCCTAACAGCAAAACACTTTTTTTTTATATATAAAACTCACATTAAAGACACAATTTTCTTAGTTAAAGACCTAAAGACATATTTTGGTTGAACTCACATCCATAACAACACAATGTTGCAAACAACATTGAACAACAACTCTCAAACGCTTTTTTACACTGGCAATGAAATCTCGGCCTTCCCAGTGAGAACGTGATTATGCGCAAAATTTGACACTGTAAAGACATCTATATGCAAACGTTTACTTGAGGGAGTGCATACTTCCATTTGTGGATAAAGATGGGAGTGGAAAGCAGGTTCGTGCCTGTGTGTACAATTACATAGTAACAGAGGTTTCTAAGTGAGACCATTGCCTACACATGGCTTGATCACTGTGGTGAAAAGAAAATGTATTTTGCAAATTTCTTGACTTTGTGATTTCCACATAGTTTATCTTTGATTCGACACTACCTTTTGTGGATTCCTCTGAACACTAGCCAGTGAGCTTACACAATAATTAGATGGATTTACTGGAATATGCATTGCTTCAAAAAATTCAGTTGGAACATTTTAACCCAAGGTGTCAAACTAATGGCTGCAAATGTAAATTCAAAAGATATCACAATATCATGACAACTGCTACAAAGCTATAATATTTTCAATATTTAAGCTAACTCTCATTTCCTCTACTCTCTTTTGTACATTGAGACTAGGGCTGGGATGACTAATTGAAATTGTCAACCACGACTAACTAGGATCTGTTATTTGAATCCTCCTACCTGAATTACTCGAGAGAAATACTGTAGTCAACTCAATGGGCAATTCGGACAAAAGGATTTTCCTGAATTTTAAGTGTAAATCATTAACAGTCATTTGTGGTTGATTTACAACACCCCCTGACTTGAATAATGTTACCAAGAATCAAGAAATGTAAAACGCTCTATTACTGTACTTTCAGTTTCCAGCAAACAATGTATTGCAGAGAATAAGGAATTGAGTTTCAGTTTCCAGGAAAGAGGCTGACAGGCTGTTCTCCTCCTACACGCCTCCCAAAAACACAGACAGGGCACCAAAGACAGAGATCAAGGAGATACCAACACTGTTCAACACCCACCAGCAGCCAGCACTCCCTTCTTTGAAGGGCTTTGAATAAATATCTTACATCATGTTTAGTACCACCACAAACATTTTTTTTCCACATAATTCCTTGTGTTATGTAATGGCACGGGGGATAATATGCAAACATTCACAGAAAACTGCTTCTTGTTGCCACTGAACAGGTGAAAATGTCATTAGAAGTGTCTGGTAGCAGGAAGATGGTCCCAGTGAAGGTAAACATGGATGTGTACATCATTAAATGTAACTTTTTTATTTTAAAATTATATATTAACTTTATTATGATTATGAAAACATCTGGAGATGCTGTTTGCCAGTCAGTCATAAGTCCTTTGCTGATGAATGGCTTGGTCTTACAGAATAAACTCCTCTTGACCGAGTGGCAAACCCCAATGGCATCAGATGAAGCCAGTGCAGAAATGCAGTTCCTTGACTGGCTGCTTGAGGCTGACTCCAAAACACAGCACTTCCCCACAAGACTCTGAAATAAACATGATTACAGCCTGATACAAAACAGTTATGGTTTCTACAGATAGATCCTCCACCATGACAAGTGTACAGGGTTGAATTTTTTTTTCTAACTTATTTTCAGACGTTTTAAGCCATAAAGTTCTAAAAATTTGGGGGTGTGATCACTTTGAGTGACAGCAGCTGAGCCTAGCGTCTCCCCATCTTTTCTTGGCCCAGAGTCTGCTTGATGTGGCTGGTAGTGGAGGCTGTGTCTGTTCTTTTTGGAGTATTTTATTTCAAACAACTAGAATAATAGGGCTGGTCAGGATAATCACGGGTACACCGAAATCAAAAGTCTATAACTGCTTTATTATATGGTAAATAAGAAAATTGGGAGTTTGTCAAACATACTAAAACTGAAAAATCAATCTCAAGTTTCATCTCTTTATTATTACTGTCATACTGCACCAACTGACATCCCATCGATCAACTGGAGATGACTGTTAAGTCCGTGACGAAGAGTCATCAGGTTTGTTATAAAATTAGCCATTCGCCTGTCTAGCTTCCGTGTAAAATCGACCGAGTACTCCGTCAAGCATCCGTCTGTCATAAGTTTCAACGTTGGGCGCATGTCCCTTTTCAGTGACATACGTATGAAATAGGTTGGCTGCTGACTGTGTATTTCTGCGGGTGTTCTTCGCTTCTTTTTTGTGTAAAATGTGTTTTAAGTCAGCATCGCTAACAGACGCAAACCTGTCTTCTGCCATCTTTTCAACAAACTGACACCAAAGTAGGTGTTGTATCGCGTTATCTGATTGGTTGTTATCAATAGAAGGCTGCACGCGAGTTCGTACGCGCGGCCTGCTCGGCTCCACCAGCGGTCAACTCGGCATGTGGTACAGCTCAGAAATTGGTGAATGGGCCAATCAGAAGTTGGCAAAATCCCATACCATATAATAATACATAATGTAGCTGTTTTAGTGTGTGATGATGTTTGGATTCTGAGTTAATACTGCACCAATTGAATACCAGAATAAAACGATTATCCCCATTACTTATAGTAATACAGCACAGTTTGAAAAATATTGAACTTCCCCATGACATGAAGCCATTTGGGAAGTTTTACTGCTTACTCTTTCATGGTCAGCTCAACCATTTGATAGAGCAAACTATCTATTGAAAAAAAAATGTGAGGATATTAAAGAGCTAATTTAGGGTCAACGTTAGACTGTGACTGTTCAATGATTGATATTTAAGTATGGACATAATGACTTTCATTACACACCCCAACCCTAATTTAAACTGTTGATGTACATGCCCAAGTAGTGCCTATTTTTTTTGCACCAAATGTTACAAAGATCAAGAGTGTAAATAAATTAGCCATAAACAAACGTGTAGTTTATTTTATTTTCGTGTGCCTGTACCTGGTCATGCAATGCTAACGGCTAAGGTTGCTTTTGTGCAGCAATGGCCCTGGTGTCCACACCAGCAACAGCCAAAAAGACAGCACAAAACAGGAAATAATGTGTAAAAGTCATCTTTACGCCATCTATGTTCATTAGTTTGTTGAAAGAATGATATGTGCTGTTTGGTTTGCTTATGTCTTTGTGCCAAATGAACTAGCTAGCTACATGACTCATCGTCTCCCTCTGCTGCTTCACCAACAGCGTACATCTGCCAGGCCAAGATTAAGTAGCACGGAAGCATGATTAAAAACCTTTGGCAACTGATTTAATCTTAATAGAATTCAGAAGTTTTTTTTTACTATCTTTGTTTAGGGCAAAATCCTGTGCTAGCCTCTCTGGATTTTTTTTTTTTTTATCTTTTTTTTTCCTGTTGCTTTTTTCTTTTTTTTTAAATGAAGGTCTCTTTGAGTTGACAAGTGGCTCACTGTGCTCATGGGCAGGACAGGGTAGATTAGTCACAAAAATGAAGCCACGGAGTTCACATTATGCTCATTCTTAAGCCTTTGTTCTGTTGCTCTAAGTAACTATGGAGGGAACTCAAATGACTATATTTGAGAGACAGAGAGAGGTGCACACATACTTGAACAAACCCTGATGCTGTGATGCCAGAAGCTGAAAGAACAAAATGGCAAGCTAAACTTTTGTCATTTTACAAGTGAGACTTCACAAACACCTGCTGTGTAAGAGTGAATAAAATGACAAACAATCCCTCCCACGAACGCTAAGCTTTTGAGCGTTAACTTTTGATGCTGATCACAAAATGTATCGCTACAATACAGCCCAAACTGAATCTGAATCATTATTCATCAGTTGAAATATTTTTGAATAACAATAATGGATCATTTTAATATAACCCTTACCAAAAAATAGTACTCATAAGTATATAAAAAGTAAACTGGAAGTATACTTGAAACATACTTGCATGTACTACTTTTTGGTAAGGGAATCTTTGCGCGGGACACAACAATTCAAGAAGCCGGGTAATAATAGAGGCGGTAATTACAGCTCGTTGTCATCACTGGGCAGGATAAGGCGGCATTGTTGTGGCAAAGATGCTTAACTAGGCGTGTGTCTGTGACAGACTTGCTTAAAGGTCAGACTATTGTGTGAAATTAGCAAAGACAGAAAGGTCATTGAGATTGTTCTGTGCTAATAGATAAGCCCGGAGGCCTTGAATGGGTTCATGTTTTTTCTTTATCAAGGGCCAATAATATGCACATGGGTTGGTTGGTTTGTGTCTTATGGATCACACACATCCACAAAGAAACACTCACAGGCCTGCAGACAGAAAAGCAGCCACATCTAGACCGCATGAAACTGAGGCACGCAGGTTGTAAGGCTGAGGCTGTGCGTAAGAGTGTTATGTAAGAGATGAAATATAAATTGTCACACAGCGGTTTGCGCCTCAGTGTTTTATCGCGGGTGGTATCTCTGATTGGAATTTTTATATATATATATATATATATATATATACACACACACACACCCTGTGCACCTTTTCTGCATATCCAAACCATCTCATTATTGTTTCTCTGACTTTGTCTACAACCCATCCTATGTGTGATGTCTCATTGACATGCTCGTCCCTAATCCTGGCCATCCTCATCACTGCCAAAGACAATTGCACCTTCTTTAGCACTGCTACCTTCAGCTCTCCCTCATGTCTTTGTTGTGAAAGTGTAGGAACACGGACCCACAACAGGGGGGCGCAAATGAACGGACAATGGAGAAGGTAAATAACAAGGTTTTACTGTTGTGAAACGTGCACAACCAATACAACAATTGACAATTTGGGGTTAAGCCGAATTCCACTGGTGTCGTGTGGGCAGGCTCGAAGGTAGGAGACGTCCGTCCAAGTCGAACCAGAACCACCCAGATTTCCTCTGCCACCGAACCCTGGAAGTACTGGAACCGCCAAGTCCCGAATTCCCAGGTGGCCACTGCCTCCGCTCGTCGGATCCGGTACTGCTGGCAAGAGAATAAAACACACAGGTGTGGATGCGGCTGCACCCAGTAACACAGAGAGGGGAGAAGCCGTCTCCACCTCACGTCACAATACTGCAGGAAGGTGAGTACTTATCTGAAGCAACGGCTTTGAGTAGACAGCTGTCCTGCAATGCTCAATAAGAAAGGCAATAATACAGCAGAGAATCGTTACCTCTATCTTAAGGCGATATCTCGGCACTGAGGTGGAGACGCCGTCCTGGTGATATACCTCCGTGCTGAGTGGAGTCAGCTGTGTCCAGTAATGGGTGACAGCTGTCACCCTGGCTGCTCTCGTAAGGCGGCAGCGCCCTCTGGTGCCTGGAGCCCGCACTCCAGGCAGGGCGCCCTCTGGTGGTGGTGGGCCAGCAGTACCTCCTCTTCAGCGGCCCACACAACAGTCTTCTTCGTTTGTACTAATCATCAGACAACATCACCGCTCTCACAACTGTCTTGTTAACTTTCCATTTCGTTCTTGCAGATACCCTTCTTCCACACATCACTCCTGCTACTCTTCTCCACCCACTCAACCTTACCTGAACTTTCTTAAGATGGTTCCAAATTTCTGGCTCCTGATTGGTTACTATAGTAACCAAAAAATAATGGGATACCCAATCGGGGCATGCCCTAGTGTGCAACCAGTGGTCATCATGGTGATGTAGAAAGTTGAGGCCGATCTCGAAAATTCTTAAGATGTTTAAAGTTATTGTGATGCTGTGACCCACTTTGATCCACAAAAGTGAACAGTTGTAATTTGTGTAGATAGGGGATAAGCATATGCTACTGTCATTTTACAGATGGCTTTTGTTTTTATTTCATTACTACATCTTGATTTAAATTGTTTCTGCTTGATGTGGACAATCATACCTGATTACATCAAATTTGGAATCTGAACATCAATAGGTGCAGAAAATCAGCAACTGGAGATCAGCCTTAGTCATCTCTTTGCCAGACTCCAAGTATTGAAACTAATCTACATTCACCATCTCCACGCTCTGCAATCTCACTATTCCACTGTGCTCCAGCGTCGACGACCAAATGGTCCCCCCTAAAAATCGGTCCGCCCTGCCTTCACTGCACATGCATCATTGATGATACCCAGCTTTATCTATCTAGTGTTAACCGATTGCCAATAAATGTCAATGAATCGAGTTTTAGTTGAAACAATCAAACCTTTAAATAACAGCATTTAAAGTGACATATGTGTGTGTGTGTGTGTGTGTGTACACACGGTGCATTCGGAAAGTATTCACAGCACTAAACATTTTCCACATTTTTATTACAGTCTTACTCTAAAATGGAGTAAATTTATTTTTTCCCATGACATGAAAAATATATTTTTTTTAATTTCTGCTAAATTATTATTAATAATAATAAAACTAAGAAATCACACGTACATAAGTATTCACACCCTTTTCTCAATACTTTGTTGATGCACCTTTGCCAGCAATTACACTCAAGTCTTCTTGAATATGATGTCATAAGCTTGGCACACCTATTTTTGGCAGCTTTGCCCAATACTCTTTGCAACACCTCTCAAGCTCCATCAGGTTGGATGAGGAGCATCAGTGCACAGCCATTTTCAGATCTCTCCAAAGATGTTCAATCGGATTCCAGTCTGGACTCTGGCTTGGCCACTCAAGGACATGCAGAAATATTTCTGTACCCTTCCCCAGTTTTGTGCCTCGAGACAATCCTGTCTCAGAGGTCTGCAGACAATTCCTTTGACATCATGCTTGGTTTGTGCTCTGACAAGCACTGTCAACTGTGTGACCTTATATGTAGGGGTGTGTGTGTGTGTTTATGTGTGCCTTTCCAAATCATGTTCAATCACCTGATTTTATCAAACTGAATTTAAGTGGACTCCAATTAAGGTGTCAAAAGGTCTCAAGGATGATGAGTGGAAACAGGATGCACCTGAGCTAAATTCTGAGCTTCATGGCAAAGGCTGTGAATACTTCTGTACATGTGATTTCTTTGTATTTTTTTATTTTGAATAAAATTCTGTGTGTGTGTGTGTGTGTATATATATATATATATATATATATATATATATATATATATATATATATATATATATATATATATATATATGTCTGGACCGCCCTTGGTGAAGTATTAGCCCACCCCTTTTTGTAAGAAAGTTGGTTAAATGCCCACCAAAAGTTATTTTTTTCACAACCAGAACACATGGTTAAAAGTAAAAAATGACTTTTCACAATGTTTTTCTCATCTTTTCCAAGTGTAACTGTGATGATATCATCAGTGTGTGCTGGTAGCAGACGCATGATTATAATGTCAGTTTAAAAGTTTGCATTCTGAGAGTTGTGGCACACACTGTGACGGATTGAGTAAACTGATCACAACAGATATAATTGATAATTCACCTGGTCGTAAAAATCATCTACACTGGGTTTTGGTCGATCTTGGGTTCTCATGAAATGAATGGACAAACAGACTAGTATGTACAGCACTTCTGAGTGCAAACTGCCTTCACATATCAGCAATCAGTGACAAGGACAAAACTGGATGTTACATTGTTATCAGTAAGAGGCGTACATGAAAATTCCACCTTCTGTGGTAAATGGATGTTTTTTTTATCTTCAACAAGGAGAAAAAAGATACAGCTTATTTAAGTGCAGAGAGCTGCCTGATTTTAAACCAGTATGAGTAATGGGTTATATTTCAGAAAGGAATTTATATATAACCTCACAAAATGTTAAGTTTTCCTGTTTTAATATACTGCACTGCAAAATGTTTCAATGAAGTAAATCATTATCGTTGAAAAATGGCTGCGCCTCAAGTCATCGCCTGCTCTCTGCAGCTGCAGATGGAATTTTGCTGCAACAGTTTTTCCTGCTGCCAACATAAGAAAACAGCTTAACATCGACTGGACATCCAATGGCAAACTACAGACAGGTAGAGGACAAATCAAATGTGCACCCATCAGGAAAGTTCACTGTCTGTCTGCTCAAATTTTTGAGCATGTACACAACTTTCTGACTTACTTGCCAGACATCAGCTGACAAAGATCACATTTAATAAATGAGAAAATCATTTGTGCAGGACAAAACTAGACACAAAATGTCTGAGTTATTTGTGATTCTTTTTTTGTGTGTGATGAAATCAGGCATTATATTGAAATGGGTGTTCCAAAGAATGCAATATTGACGTAATGAATGTAAGAATGTAATATTGATCGTGCATAGCCCCACCCCCTCTTCAGGCAGAATAGCATACAGTGATTAAAGGCTTAAAAAACAGGCGTGCTCTGAGTGCTGTAGTTTATTCATACCCTAAATTCATTCTTGAAAACTTTATGCTGAGGCTCTGCAGACTTCACCAGTGAAATATTTAACATCTGCTTATTAATTGTTGGCTTGTTTATTATTTACCTCAGAGAAGCCAGCAAAATCTGCAAGTTGATCTTGATATATAAAAATAATTGTGTGTGTGCATGTGTGTGAGAGAGAGAGGGAGGGAGAGGCAGGCATATAGAAATCTTCAGTTTTGGTCCTCCAAAATTCCATCCAAATTTGGTGTGCTGATGGCTTGAGTCACTGGGATCTGTCTGGTATCTCAAAGAATATTCAGTTTTAGAAAGAGAAAACATAGGAATGCTTGTCTGTGTTAGGAAATGTCTGTTGCAGTGAAAATACAGGGTGCTCTTCAAAATGTGCCTCTAGATTAGCACTGAAAAAAACAGGAAAGTTGAGGCAGTCTTGCTTGAAAAATATATTAAAAAAAACCATGATTCAAATTTGGCTGCATGCCAAAGTGTTTCAACTGTTCAGCCTTCATCAGGGCATGCCGATCATACACACACACACACACACACACATATATATATATATATATATATATATCTTTAAAGACTGGAATTATGTCAAGAAATACGGTGGAAACTCTCCATTGAAAACAAAATTAAAATAAAACACTGTGCACAGGCCAATCTGGTGTTACATTTATGTTGGCAAATTCGTAGGATTTTATATACAGCTGGTAAAATAAATATTGAACGTCACCATTTTTGTCAGTCAATATATTTATAAAGGTCGTACCCACATTAAATTTCCACCAGATGAAACTGTGACGTATACCAGGTTTGCTAGAAATTGACAAAGATGGATCAAGAAGTTACTATAATGCTTCAAAAGGCTACTTAAATATTTATACAGTTGGGGTACAGTGCATATATATATATATATATATCTCCTTTTGAGCTTGTCAGACAGAATGCAGTTGCAGAGTGCTCTGGTGGCTGTTCACTTCTAGACCTCTGCTTGTCTCTAATCTCCAATATGTTACTGCGGCAGGCAAAAATATGGCACACAACTGTATACTAAGGCCCATGTCTTCCACTCGACACAACACAGTGCACGACATCGGCCAGGTGTCACTATTAATTTAATCATCAAAATAATTCCCACAGCATGATGCTGCCACCACCATGCTTCACTATAGGGATGGTGCCTGGTTTCCTCCAAACATGACGTCTGGCCTGTGGGGATGATTTTCAGCAGCAGAAACTGGGAGACTAGTCAGGGTTGAGGGAAAGATGAATGCAACAATGTACAGCAACATCCTGGATGAAAACCTGCTCCACCGCGCTCTTAACCTCCGACTGGGGTCACGGTTCATCTTTCAGCAGGCCCTAAGCACAGGCAAGATATCAAAGGAGTGGCTTGAGGACAACTCTGTGAATTTGCTTGAGTGGTCCAGCCAGAGCCCAGACCTGAATCCGATTGAACATGTCTGGAGAGATCTGAAAATGGCTGTGCACTGATGCTCCTCATCCAGCTTGATGAAACTTGAGAGGTGCTGTAAAGAGGAATGGGCAAAACTGCCCAAAGATAGGTGCACCAAGCTTGTAGCATCATATTCAAGAAGACTTGAGGCTGTAATTGCTGCCAAAGGTGCATTGACAAAGTATTGATCAAAGGGTGTGAATACTTACGTACATGGGACTTCTTAGATTATTTATTTTTAGTGAATTTGTAGGTCTTTATGCATGCAGTTTATATTTTGCATTTATAATTATTTCTGAAAGTACATATTTTATTATAGGAAACTGTAAATATTATCATTTAATGATAATATTAATAATAGGGAGGGGTGTTATTTCCAAAACATTGGAAATCTATAAATACGTATTTGCATGGAATATGGAAATATACATGGAATAAACATAGCAGGATAAATTTTGGGTTATTTGGTTCCAAAAATCCATATGGACGGAGCCAGTGAAGATATCGGGTTCAAAAATCGCCAAAAATATCAACGAAAATGTCATATCTTGAGAACTGCTGCACCTAGAGATTTGAAATTTGGCTCCAAATGTTGCTTGACCCAAAGTTTATATTCAACTTCTATAGTAACAATAAGCCTATCTGGTGTTTTTTAAGAGTAACTGACAAAAAACCTAATTTCAGTACATACACTCAACAAAAATATAAACGCAACACTTTTGGTTTTGCTCCCATTTTGTATGAGATGAACTCAAAGATCTAAAACTTTTTCCACATACACAATATCACGATTTCCCTCAAATATTGTTCACAAACCAGTCTAAATCTGTGATAGTGAGCACTTCTCCTTTGCTGAGATAATCCATCCCACCTCACAGGTGTGCCATATCAAGATGCTGATTAGACACCATGATTAGTGCACAGGTGTGCCTTAGACTGCCCACAACAAAAGGCCACTCTGAAAGGTGCAGTTTTGTTTTATTGGGGGGGGATACCAGTCAGTATCTGGTGTGACCACCATTTGCCTCATGCAGTGCAACTCATCTCCTTCACATAGAGTTGATCAGGTTGTCAATTGTGGCCTGTGGAATGTTGGTCCACTCCTCTACAATGGCTGTGCGAAGTTGCTGGATATTGGCAGGAACTGGTACACGCTGTCGTATACGCCGGTCCAGAGCATCCCAAACATGCTCAATGGGTGACATGTCCGGTGAGTATGCCGGCCATGCAAGAACTGGGACATTTTCAGCTTCCAAGAATTGTGTACAGATCCTTGCAACATGGGGCCGTGCATTATCCTGCTGCAACATGAGGTGATGTTCTTGGATGTATGGCACAACAATGGGCCTCAGGATCTCATCACGGTATCTCTGTGCATTCAAAATGCTATCAATAAAATGCACCTGTGTTCTTCATCCATAACAGACGTCTGCCCATACCATAACCCCACCGCCACCATGGGCCACTCGATCCACAACACTGACATCAGAAAACCGCTCACCCACACGACGCCACACACACTGTCTGCCATCTGCCCTGAACAGTGTGCCAAACGCCAGCGAATGTGAGCATTTGCCCACTCAAGTCGGTTACGACGACGAACTGGAGTCAGGTCGAGACCCCGATGAGGACAACGAGCATGCAGATGAGCTTCCCTGAGATGGTTTCTGACAGTTTGTGCAGAAATTCTTTAGTTATGCAAACCGATTGTTTCAGCAGCTGTCCGAGTGGCTGGTCTCAGACGATCTTGGAGGTGAACATGCTGGATGTGGAGGTCCTGGGCTGGTGTGGTTACACGTGGTCTGCGGTTGTGAGGCTGGTTGGATGTACTGCCAAATTCTCTGAAACGCCTTTGGAGACGGCTTATGGTAGAGAAATGAACATTCAATACACGAGCAACAGCTCTGGTTGACATTCCTGCTGTCAGCATGCCAATTGCATCCGCCCTCAAATCTTGCGACATCTGTGGCATTGTGCTGTGTGATAAAACTGCACCTTTCAGAGTGGCCTTTTATTGTGGGCAGTCTAAGGCACACCTGTGCACTAATCATGGTGTTTAATCAGCATCTTGATATGGCACACCTGTGAGGTGGGATGGATTATCTCAGCAAAGGAGAAGTGCTCACTATCACAGATTTAGACTGGTTTGTGAACAATATTTGAGGGAAATGGTGATATTGTGTATGTGGAAAAGGTTTTAGATCTTTGAGTTCATCTCATACAAAATGGGAGCAAAACCAAAAGTGTTGCGTTTATATTTTTGTTGACTGTATGTTACGATCAATTGTAACAAACAAAATCTATGTAGTTTTTATTTCAGGACCATCAGTTGAGTATAATCATCACATGTAAAGAATGACATGGCCACAATGAACTAATTATAAGCAACAGAGTGGTTTTCTACGTTAACAGCACATATACGACACACGCATTACTTGAAATTTTCAAACGCTCCGACCATATGGTTTTTTGGAATCAAATGACCTAAAATTTATCCTGTTATGGTTTATTCCGTGTATATTTCCATATTCCATGCAAACATTTATAGATTTCCAATTTTTTTGAAATAACACCACTCCCTATTAATAATCAAGAAGTTAATTATATAATATTAATGGTGGGTGGGTGGGGGTGTGATATATAAAGAAATAATACATGAATAGCTGCATCTTATGTGCATGCCTCATGCAGGGTGGCTGGCGGACAGTATTCATACAGAAAGGTTACAGGTGTTAAAGGATACAATTGTCACAGAGGTGATTATCCAGTGTCATGCAACATGAGAAGTGATGTCTTTTACCACCTGATTGTGCTTGTAGGGTTTGTGTAGATCCATTTACTCACCAGAAATCCTCACCAAACCTTTCTCTTGCCTCTGTTCAGTTCTACGGCATTATGCAACTTGCACATTCCAGGTTAAGGCCCTGTCACAGCTTGACGATTTAGCCAGCGTATGCCAACCGTATTAAAAAAACACTGGCATAAGTCTAATAAGTTAAAGGTAAGTTTTTTTTGTTTGTTTTTTTGGGCATGTTGAAAATTTTCAACGAGTGCCAGCATATAACTCATACCTTGGCACTCGTTGAAACGACTCGATTGTTGGCACACTTTTCTTGTTATTTACTCATAAGTCTAAATGCGTCCATTAATGCTGGCCACTGATTACCTGAAACCTGCAGTCCTCATGCAGACAGACTGTTTCATTCACACACGGAAAATCTGACCTGTTCGTTTCAGTCCAATTCACCATCACAGACTGCCAGACACTTATCCACATAAAGCTCCTGATTTTCAAAAATGATGTTGTGGCTGAAAATGTAATGTTTTAAAGCAAGTCCCTTGGTAATTTTTCTGCTGTAGGTGCGTTTCTGCGAGGATGCTGGTGTCGCGCTCTGAACGCACACAAGCACTGCAATGGTTTAAACTTTTAAAGCGCCAGTCGACCACAGTCAGGTGGGATCATCAGATGACCTGATCGATCACTGTGATCAGAGCCAAATGAAGGGCTGTGTCTCTTTAAACTTTTAAAGCACTGTCGCTGACTGCGTGAGCTGTTGGTGATCGCAGTAACAGATCACCAGATCACTTCATTCAGGTCTTATCACGCCTGATCATGGTCTACTGGTGCTTCAAAAGTTTAAATCATCACAGCGTTTCATTGTTCAAGTCTGTGATGGCCTGATCGGGTCTGATCAGACAACAGTGACAACACTTTAAACGTTTCAAGAGTCCAGCCAGTTGACTCATCAGCATTCTGTACAAAATGAACATGGTCCACGAAGATAAAAAATAATGATAATAAAATAATGTTAAATTACTGCGTTTCTGACCCGCACCACACTGTGCAGTACTGACCCAAACCACTCGGTCAGCTTATGCTGGTTAATCGTCAAGGTGTGACAGCTGCATTATTTTATTAGATGGATGCCACCATATGCCAGCGTGTTTAATACTGTTGGCATACGCAGTTTAAATTGTCAAGATGAGACAGGGCATTTAAAGGAGATGACAGGAGACACTGTGAGTGGTAGATGGTATGATATGCCTACAAAACACCCACAACACACTACTGCATAATGTGGAGCATTAATCCAACCCCTTGGTCCATAGCACTCAGGCTTGTCCTCAGAATACATACTCTGTCAGTAGCAATGTATGCACCAAATGGATTTGCATTCTGCATTTCAGACCTGGTACCATAGATCTTCAAGATAGGGCTATAAGTCTGTGGTCCAGTTCATCAAGGAGCAGCACAGCATTGTTATCAATCTAGAACTTCCCAATTGGGAATCAATGGCATTTAAGGAATGTGATAAAAGCCTTTATTTTCCCTGGTAGCTGAATAAATAAAGGTGGGCTTTTGTAAACACATGGTCGTAAATGCCTCATCAGTCACCTTGGTCCTCTGTCCATGTGCGTACATCACTGTGGTGAAACCTGTTCTTCACCACTTTTTCTTCCTTAATTAAAAAGGCCATCACTGCTCCAATTTCCTCCCATTAAGAGGCTGTAAATCGAGCAAGCGGCTCCAAGTAAGAGCAATTTACCCACACAATAATGCAACGGCTTTATTTTGGACTTGCAACCTAATCAGCCCTTATGAATAAATCATGCAGCAGGGTGGTAGTGGTGTGTCAGCGTATACGTGGCTGTGCAAGTATGCATGCTTAGACACGTGGTGACATTTACATTTAGGTCTTGTTTTAAGGAGGTGCTTGTTGGCTGCAGGTAATGTGGGTAGGAGATGGGAGTATAGGAGTTGGTTTTGGTTGAACAGATGGAAAGAGGAGTTGTGAAGAGTGTGTGTCAGACGTGGAAGAACTTATTTTGTTCGTGTTTCTTTTTTGCCCCCCCTGGAGGTTTTTTTTGTTTAGTATCTGTCATTTTGGGCCTGGAGCAAACTCTGCCATGTGCTGTATGCAAGACAGCCTGTTAACCGAACACTGCCCAGAATGGATGAGAATATGCTGCAAGGCAGCGAGGCTGTAACTGAGTGCAAGATGCAGAACGCTGTTGTTATTTTACTGGATTTTGCTCTTGTTCCCATGAAAATGCTTCATGAGCCTGAGAGCAGGCCAAGCCTCTGATTAAATATTGATAGAGAAGCGGCTTTGTTGTGGATTTCTGTAGGTTATAACTACTTTTTTTTTAATACTTAACAAAAATTTCTCCAAATGACAAAGCTGGCGTGGATTTTTTCCATCCACCAGAGGATGCATTGTGGTGTTTGCTCCTTCATATGCATGTACACATGTCAGAATGGTTGAAAGCTCCCTCGGCCATGCAATTTCAACTGCGTGGCCTCATCAATTTTCATAAAATAAAATCATTTATCAATGTAATTTTTTTTTTTTTTTGCCATTGTCAGGCAGAAACCAAAACATTGTGTCATTGGCATCACTTTGGCCATCCATCACATTTCTTATCATACATTATGACTGTGGTGATCCATCACATTCCTTATGGTGCACAAGCCAAATACCCACAGATCTTATGTTTTATTCACACCTTGCCTGCCAGGCATAACAGGGTGCATGTGTATATGGGTAATTTTTAAAGTTTAGGTCAGTGTGCCTGAATATATCTGATATTATCTCCTTCTAAAATGAGACACAGATTTAAGGTACTACTGTACATAGAGAAGCAGGAGTGGTTTTAGTGGCCAACAGACTTAAGCTTTGGAAGTTTAAGAAAAACTCGAAGCTCATTTCAGGCAACGTGTAACTTGAACAACACCTGCTTCTAATTTCCAACAAGCTAAACTCACCCACACTATGAGATGTCCTCCACGGGACTCACACATAAGAGTGGTGGCACATGTCCCTTTTGATTGACATTAGAGGGCACAGCACAATCATGACACGTGTTGTGCACAGAGTGCAAATTATATGATGTAAATTGAGGTATTCACGTATCGCAGGGCCCTTGACTAATATTTGTTAGCTAGCGGTAGTTTGCTAATTTTAGTTAAAATGTAACTTCATGCAGAAATTAGAAACTAGCTACCATTAACATTTATTTGTAGATACTTGATACAGTCTAATTCAGAAACTCTGAAGGTAAGAAAGTAACGTTTATTAACCAAGCTTGATTGGTACTTACCAGCCCAGTAACAGTTTTTTTTTCATGATACCATCATGAAATGTCACATTTCCTTGAGGCGGTCAACTTTAGTTCACTATTTTTAACCCTACCCCTAAATCGAACCTATGGTTAGGGTTTAACCATATCCTCCATTACTGTAACCACAATCAACCCGCGTCACTCCAAATTGCAGGATAAAAATGTAAGACACTTCAGCTGCTCCCTTGTGGTTGCTACAGCAGATCTAAGGTGGCTCTTCATGTTGATTTGGCACAAATTTTAGGCCTGCCATTCCTGATACAGTTTCACATTACATGGAGAAATGTGGCAGATGGGGTGAGGTTTGACCTGGGAACCTTCCACACTGAAACCAAGAGCACTAACCACTTGGACACTACTCTTGCTCACCCCAAATTGTATGATACAATTCAATCTCACATCATTTCATGATGGTGTGAGATTGATACAAAAAGTAAATTAAACTATTGGTTCATGATACCGTCACAAAAAGCACCACGGTGTAATGATTTGTTGTTCATGGTTCTGTGGGGGTTATGGTTAGAGGAAGGAGCAGGGTTAAGCCCCGTTTACATATAGACGGTAAGAGCTCCCGGAAGCGTCCCGGAAGAGTTTTTGGCCGTCTTAAGGATCAAACGCCGTTGTCAACGCCGGCACTAGGGGGCGTGGCTTAGTTCCGGCTTTACCGGAAATCGTCGAAAAAATTATTCAACATGTCGAATAATTCCAGGAGCGCTCCCGGAGAATTCGCATGACGACGGAGACAACGCGAACAACAGCGTTTGATACTTTTTAACCGCCGTTTCATCCTGCCCCTTCCTGTAGTGCCGCAGTTTACACCGCCATAATTGGCAGCCGGCGTTGTATCCCCAACCAACTGCGTGTAAAACGGTGATAGAGCCCACATCGGTGTCCTCAAAGGCGTTTTAACCTGCAACAGAGGCAGACAAAACGGCGGCGCTAGGTCGATAGGCAGTTGTCAGTATAAAAACGCTAGCGTGCTGTATGCAGGCCTCTCACTCGCGGCCAGCTCCAGAAATTTTTGCAGAGAAGCTCCAGTATTCCTCCTAAAAGAAAATTGGCAGCGGCAAGGACTTACCAAGAGGTGTGGTTCAGAAGCAGAGGAGAGGCCTGTGGTGGAGACGAGCAACACGTTGAGGAGGGGAAAAGGAAAGGAGAAGAAAAGGCTGAGAGATGAGCTCCCTCCCCCTGCAGTGACAGCTGCTTCAGCCTATTATACTCTGGGGGCGGTGCCTATATGCAAAATTTCCTGGAGTAATGCAGGATTTGCCTGGATAAATCCAGCTGTACACAGGGCGTTATGGGCGGCAGCAGAACATCGCAATTCTCACGCTCGTCTTAACCTGCGATTGTAAAGGATAGAACTGGGTATTAACCCCCGTTGCCTGACATGTGCTGGACGCTACGGCATCAAAACACCGCTTTATTTGGCAGATTTAGCGGCGTTTTATCCGCATATTTGCGGCTAGTATGGCGCTAAAAACGCCGGCGAAATGCTCCGCCCCTTTCCACAGCGAAAACAGCTGGAACTACCGCAAATTTCGGTCTACGTACTACCCGCCGACAAAACCGTCTATGTGTAACCTGGGCTTTAGAAAAACATGTCATGAAAATGTGACTTGTTTCATGACAAGAGCACAAAACTCAAGTGTGAGACTGAGCTGCGTGACAGTATCACAAAATAATTTTGTGATACTGTCATGAAAATTTGTATTTTGTGGCCGAATCATGAACAAATAAATTAATTCACTTTTCATGATGCCTTCATGAATTGGTGTGAGATTAGGTTGTACTTGTGTTGCCAATCAAAAGTTGGGCACACGTTCCTGACTGGGCAAGTGTGTCCAAACCTTTGATCTGCAACAGTCTACTATAGTATTCTTTGGCCAATGAATGATGGGAGTGACACAAGCAAACAAGAGGTTTGACTAATCTAACAAGTTGTGTTATCCACTTTATGGGTGCCTGAAATCATATTATGTTATTCTTCCAGGCATGAATATGGGAAATATATTGCAAGTTACAGGTTTCACCACAGTCAGAAATATTTTCACCAGTTTCACCTGGCTGTGGTAAACATATGGATACTTTTGAGAGACATTTACCAGTATAACCAGTGCTGCTAGAGAGGCAATATACAGTAGTGTTCAAAATAATAGTAGTGCTATGCGACTAAAAAGATTAATCCTGGGAAACAAGGTACCAGTAGATTCAGTAGATTCTCACAAATCCAACAAGACCAAGCACTCATGATATGCACACTCTTAAGGTATGAAATTGGGCTATTAGTAAAAAAAAAAAAGTAGAAAAGGGGGTGTTCACAATAATAGTAGTGTGGCATTCAGTCAGTGAGTTTGTCAATTTTGTGGAAAAAACAGGTGTGAATCAGGTGTCCACTATTTAAGGATGAAGCCAGCACCTGTTGAATATGCTTTTCTCTTTGAAAGCCTGAGGAAAATGGGACATCCAAGACATTGTTCAGAAGAACAGTGCAGTTTGATTAAGAAGTTGATTGCAGAGGGGAAAACTTATACGCAGGTGCAAAAAATTATAGGCTGTTCATCTACGATGATTTCCAGTGCTGTAAAATGGACCAAAAAACCAGAGATGCATGGAAGAAAACAGAAAACAACCATCAAAATGGATAGAGGAATAACCAGAATGGCAAAGGCTCACCCATTGAGCAGCTCCAGGATGATCAAAGACAGTCTGGAGTTACCTGTAAGTGCTGTGACAGTTAGAAGATGACTGTGTGAAGCTAATTTATTTGCAAGACTACCCCGCAGTGTCCCTCTGTTAAATAAAAGACGTGCAGAAGAGGTTACAATTTGCCAAAGAACACATCAACTGGCCTAAAGAGAAATGGAGGAATATTTTGTGGACTGATGAGAGTAAAACTGTTCTTTTTGGGTCCAAGGGCCACAGACAGTTTGTGAGATGACCCCCAAACTCTGAATTCAAGCCACAGTTCACAGTGAAGACAGTGAAGCATGGTGGTGCAAGCATCATGATATGGGCATGTTTCTCCTACTATGGTGTTGGGCCTATATATCGCATACCAGGTATCATGGATCAGTTTGGATATGTCAAAATACTTGAAGAGGTCATGTTGCCTTATGCTGAAGAGGACATGGCCTTGAAATGGGTGTTTCAACAAGACAATGACCCCAAGCACACTAGTAACCAAGCAAAATCATGGTTCCAAGCCAACAAAATTAATACCTCGCAGATGTGAAAAAATCATGAAAAACTGTGGTTATACAACTAAATACTAGTTTAGTGATTCACAGGATTGCTAAAAAAGCAGTTTGAACATAATAGTTTTGAGTTTGTAGTGTCAACAGCAGATGCTACTATTATTGTGAACACCCCCTTTTCTACTTTTTTTTTACTAATAGCCCAATTTCATAGCCTTAAGAGTGTGCATATCATGAATGCTTGGTCTTTTTGGATTTGTGAGAATCTACTGGTACCTTATTTCCCATGTAACAATAAGAAATATTCTCAAAACCTGGATTAATCTTTTTAGTCACATAGCACTACTATTATTCTGAACACTACTGTAAAATGTATATTGATCATGTGATATGAGTGATTTTTTTTCATTTTATTTCATTTATATAGAGCCAAATCAAAGGTTCCACCTCCCTTCCAAAATCAATAGGCATTATGTTACATAGCTACAACTGCTAACATTTTCCTGTACTTTTTAGTGTCCTCTCCTGACTGCATGATGTTAAAATAGCACAAAGATAATCAATAGATAAAAGGGCGTGTTCTGAGTGCTGGTCTCATGTTTCTTACATTTCTCCTTTTGATTGGGAAAAAAGAAAAACTTAATTAGTGGCGATGCTTCCACAGTGGAACTGCACTGCATCCTGCATGGCAACCACCCAGGCAGACAACTCATCCATCCTCACCTCTTGAAAGTAAACACCTATCTACAGAAGCCTTCTCCAGCCATTAGTGTCCTCAACATTGAGGCAGTTTTGTGTTGGATCTTGCCCAAAGAAATGTGCCACGTGGGCTTGTTTGACACAAGTATTCCAGCAATGCTCAAGAAACCTAGTAGGTCACCTGAAAAGTCTTTGCACATTTGTTGCTGTGCAGAAGCACAAATCTAGAAATACAGTGCTTTTGTAATCACTGATTCAGGTGTTGAAGACAGCATGTGGAAATGGTCAGCATCGTATGTTGCTCCTGTACAATCACAGTCAGCGTTTTACTTCTCCAGTGAAAAGGTTAGTCTGCCTCATATATGGCAGCAACCAGAATGTTAGCTTTGTCAGAATTCTGTGCCTGAAGCAAAATAACTGCTCATACCTGAGCCTGTCACAGACGGCATTTGGGAATGATAGGTGACAGCGACAGCTGCAGTTGTAATGTAGGACAGATGGATAACAGGAGACCTATCAACCCTCTAGTTTTGATTACTACCCAGAGCAAATGTGATGCTCTGAACAAGCAGTCTGGAGATTGCTTTCATGTGCGTATTTCACCCTCACAACTCTGATGGAGCCAGACCTTCCTGCTGGTGTTAGGGTGACATTAAATTGGTATTTGAAGTGGAGATAGTGGTTTAAAAAAAAAAAAAAGAAGAGGTCTGTGTTATCCACACATTTTTCTATTTAAATGATGAAATTCAACAACTTCTGTATCATGGATTTGAGGGGGGAAGGGGGCACCAATCTGAATACACGATACTGTGTTAAGGAGATTAAATATTAATATGTGATATCAGATAAGATGAAATGATTGAAAATGAAATTAAAACTAATAATTTTCACTCTTTTTCAGCAGACTCCAATGGTGAAGTACGACAGAAGTGACAACAGCAATTTGGATTGATACGATATTATCAAAATCAGTTACATTGTGGACTCGGACTACATATCAGTGTGATTATTTTTCCATTCCCATACGAATTCCTAATTTATTTTTTTGTGTGAAAAAATTAAGGTCGACAGAGTGTTTTCAGTGTTGCTGAATGCAGAGTTTGATGTCATGGCATTCCATGTAAAATTTTGACATTGTCAGGAAAAAAACAAACAAACAAACAAACAAACAAACAAAAAAAAAAAAACATGCCAGCAGTAATAGGAGGAACTGATAACATCTGATGTACAGTGAGGCAAATAAGTATTTGATCCACTGTCAATTTTGCATGTTTTTCAACCTACAAACAATGGAGAGGTCTGTAATTTGTATCGTTGCTACACTTCAGCTGTGAGAGACAGAATCTTAAAAAAAAAAAATCTGAAAATCACATTGTATGATTTTTTTTTTTTTTTAAACCAGGAGCTCCCCCGTGACCCTTATTTGGAGTAAGCAGGTTACAAAATGGATGGATGGATTACTGTGCATTTTTGTCCCATACATTTTGTTCCATTGAATGACTCCATAACTTTTTTTTTAGAAAAATCCATCCATAATTCGGGGAAGCTAACTCTAGTATGCCATGAAGTAATTAGAAGCTTAGGCGGTGTTCTCTGTGACATCTTTTGGGGCTGTAGAAGCGCTGTCAGATGAAGAACAGCACACGTGATTTTTCACTGGGTTGTGGAAAGGAAGCGTGTGCTTTCACACACACACTCTTGCTGAGCTCAGTGGTGTATTGGCAGCTCGCCGGTTGGGCAGAGTGAACTCCTGTGCAGACACAGAGCTGTCTCTGTCCTGCTCCTTTTGGCATCCTGTTCTGAGAAGAAACACCTGTCTAATTTTAAGTATAATACCAAATGACTAAGTTTTCCATTTGCATTTGAAATAATATTTCCATTCTGTAAAAAATCGAGGTGATACTGTCCACTAGTGCCAAAGCAGAAATATGAAATATAATTTTTGTGGGTGAGTACCAAAGAAGAGAACAAGAGATCTGCCCTGAAAGACCATTAGCTTCTGTTGAACTGGTACTGTAGAAGGGTTTGTATTCAGACCTGAATGGAAATTTGAATCCTCTTTTTTTTTTTTTTACCTAGAAAACGTACTTTAAAATCACTACACTCTCAATTGAAAGGTGAACTTTTATTTCAATTATTTTGGGTTTGCAATGATTTGTGTCAAGCAGTCACACTGCGAATACCTCATATACACCAAATAGCGATCACATTGCGACCACTGACAGGTTAAGTGAATAACTGATTATGTTGTTAAAATGACACGTCAGTGGGTAGGATGTAGTGTAACCGGAAAGTATTCAGTGCTTCACTTTTTCCACATTTTATGTTACAGCCTTATTTCAGAATGGATGAAGTCACTTTTTCCTCAAAATTCTACACATACCCCCTTTTTTGTTTTTAGATTTTTGCAAATTTATCAAAAATAGCTAAGAAATCATATGTGAACAACTATTCAAAACCTTTGCCATGAAGCACAAAATTGAGCTCAGGTGTGTCTTGTTTCCACTGATCATCCTTGAGATGCTTCTACAGCTTAATTGGAGTCCGCCTGGGGTAAATTCTGTTGATTGGACATGATTTGGAAAGACACCCACCTGTCTACATATAAGGTCCCACAGCTGACAGTACATTTCAGAGGACAAACCAAGCATGAAGTCAAAGGAAGTGTCAGTAAAACTCTGAGACAGGATTGGGAAGGGTACAGAAACATTTCTGCTGCTTTGAAGGTCCCAATGAGCACAGTGGCCTCCATCATCCATAAATGGAAGAGGTTCAGATCCACCAGGACTCTTCCTAGAACTGTTTGCCCGTCTAAACTGAGTGATCGGGGACGTGACCAAGAACTCTGTCAGAGCCCCAGCATTACTCTGAGGAGAGAGGAGAACCTTCCAAAAGGACAACCATCTCTGCAGCAATAGATCAATCAGGCCTGTATGGCAGAGTGGCCAGACAGAAGCCACTTCTTACTAAAAGGCACATGACTCCGCCTAGAGTTTGTCAAAAGGCACCTGAAAGACTCTCAGACCATGAGAAACAAAATGCTCTGGTCTGATGAGACGAAGATTGAACTCTTTGGTGTGAATGTCAGGCCCCTTTTGTGGGTCAGGACTGTGCTTACTCTGTTGTGTGTTGAACAGGAATTGTTTTTTTGAGTGGCACTAATAATTTGTGTGCCATCTAATTGTTTTGTAAATAGTTGTCTGAAAAAAAAAACGCCTGAAGCATTTCCCTGCATTTTAATGTAAATAGTTGTATGTAACTTTGTTGTTCGCTACATTTGTACATATGTTTTTGAAATTTTCTGTCCATCACTTCAGGCAGCTCACTTCCAATTCTCCACCTCCTGTGTGCATGGACACACCTGCGCCATCTCCTTCACGCTACTGTTTTAGTTATCTGGCTAACAGTACTGATGGTGATGTAACTCGGGCCTTGACTGATCTGGTATGGAAATCAGATAAATGATGTTCATGTTTGATTTGGCACATGTGTTATGCCGGATGTCCTTCCTGACCTAACCAATCTCATTTATTCAAGTCTGGGACCAGCGGTAAGAGTACTTTGGCTTCTCCGGTGTCTTAGTTAACACAGAGGCAAATGTGTCTGAAATATCTGACATATAGTGTTCCAAAGTAATTTCTACTTTCATCTGGGCTGAACTGCAAGTCATGAGCTATTTCTGGTGGAAGCTTTGTCAGCAGCCCTGCACAGAAATGTTCCCTGATGAGCTATGTTAAATTGCTGATGCCCATCTTCACTGGGAATTACTATCCAACGTTATAATTGTGGTGCTTTATAAGGACAACCTAAAATATTTAACATCCTTTCAAAACACATTTGCCTATTACTTTAAAGAGCATGTGCCCATTACCTTAGTATTAAAAAATTGGGGGAATATGCAGGTGCACCATCTTAAAATGCCCGGCTGGCCCATAACAAGACACATCTGTGTATTAAGAAAACTGGACGTACTGCTCCCAGAGCGTTTTCTTTCATTTCAATGAAAGCTGCTCATTAAAGCTCTTCTGACTTCAGAGTTTCAGAAAGCAATGCAGGACACACACACACACACACACACACACACACACACACACACACACACACACACACACACACACACACACACACACACACACACACATACACACACACACACACACACACACACACGCCTTTTTAAATTAATTGCACTGAAACAATTGAGGCATCTGAGTTTGTATTATTTTGAATAAATCCTGAGTTATTGTTGCGTGACTTCTCATTATTCTGACTTTAAATAATCTGTGCAATAGTCATTCTTTGGTTTTTCCATTTAAAACCCAAAACGTGGGTAACCAAAAAAACAAGAAATTGCTTTTGTTTTTGTTGTTGTTATGGTAATTTGCTGTTTTACAGTTGTGAATTTTGCGCCGTCTTGTGGTCTGTGACAAACACGAGGTTGGTTTCAGCAGAGTTCCAGTGTCGCAGATGGAACGATCCCCCCCTAAAAATTGGTCCGCCCTGCCTTCACTGCGCCTGTGTCATTTAGGACCACAGCAGCTTGTCTGAGACTGAGTTTCTATACCCAAAGCAATCAAAGGGAATAATGTGATTATTAACAAACAGATGACAAGATAAAACCTCTTAAATCATTCTAAAGTCAATTTTAAGCAGAAACGAGGCAATCTTTCGCTTCTCCATCTTTTATTATGAAATAATGATGAATTTATGTGGAAATGATTGTTGTACAAAAGCTTCAGATATCTTTCGCTGAGATAGATGATGACTGGAGTGCAGTTTGAAGCAGAAACGAGGTGATAATTGGTGTACCACGGCTCATGCACAGAAATGACGCATACGCAGTGAAGGCAGGGCGGACCGATTTTTAGGGGGGAACCGTTTGGTTTAGGGCACACTGTAAACACACCTCGTGAAGTATGGACAACAAGACAACATCGGGGCACAGCAGAAGTTCATCACAGGTGCTACACCTCCTCTAGATAAAAGTGGTAAATGGACTGCATCGCTTTGAGCCAGTTATCGTAATCATGTCAGATTGCACCATTTGCCAAGGTGCTCTGACACTAACGCAGCAACTGTTACTGCCATTTTACACATCACTTTGCGCATGGTTTTATATTCATCCATATAATTGTAAACACGTGAGTGTGTTAATTGCTCATCACTGTTTCACAGATGTGCACATCACTCTGATGACTTCTTGTTTTCACACTATTAATGGTTTCCACCATCCTTTTACATGGAACAATAACTGTAGAAACGTACGCATGCCAGCTAGGATTTTTGTGTGATGCACCGCACATTTCCACGGTCATATCACTTTTGATACATCTGAATGTTGGCGTGGAGGTGGACGTATGCCACGTTTTTGTGCATAAGCACACTTTGCACATGAGGCTCCTCGACATTAATATACAACATGTCCTTTAAATTGCCTAGTTTGCAACTAGTTGAAGTCTGTAGCCTACTGTCTCAGCACACAATTAGTCTGATTAACCTACGTCCGTAGTGACAAGGGAACCAATTTTATTAGACAATAGATTACTCAGTTTGTTAGGCTATTTTTTGACTTACTTGTCAGCCAAAAAGTGGCAGACTCAGAAACAAGATTCAAACCTATGTTCAAATTCTCTCTGTACTCTTCACACGCAGCTGGCGTATCAGGTACAAGGTTTTTAGCGAATTAATGATCAGAGAATACTGCAGTCAGAATGTTGTAAGCAGATGTTAATAGCTGTTTCAGGTGTGCGCCTTAAACGCCTCTCCTTTCCTTAAGAAACAATGTGCCGTGGTCTGGTCTAGTCATCAACAGATAATTAATGGGCAAAATTTTTATTTTCGCGTGACATTTCTTGCTTGTGTGTGAGAGGGAGAGATTGATGCTGAAAGCGTGACTGTCATGCCAGACATGTGAGAGTTGGCAACCCTGTATTTTGCCTACTGATATTGAGCCAATGGCCCCTGACTTCAGGCAGTGATTGGCTGCTTGCCCATACCACAATATTAAAATATAAATTGTTGGTTTCTGGTTTGTAGCAAAGTCCCTTCCAGATTTGTTACTTGATTTGTTAGAGAAGATCAGCCCGTCACTGCTGAAGGCTGCTGTCCCACAGGCTAGCAGTGTGCACACTGGAACTGTGTCAGCTGCACTTATTCATTTGTTCAACTTCATAATAATGTTATTTTTAGCTTCTTGCACTTTTTGTGTGAAGTTCATGTTGAAAGGTTGTGTGAGTTAAACATATGCTGCAAAACATTTTAAAGAAAGTTTTCTTAAGAGTGTGTTTTACTAAATTTTGGCACATTTTTTGACACTTTTTACTGCAGGCAAATATCTATATCAGCCTCCAAAGCTTGTTGATTATTGCTTGTTGATATATGATTATTGATATGATATATTAAAATTCCGACCCCTAGTTAACAAACGGGGAATAGTTTGAGGAGAATGATAAAAATGTCTAATCTTTTGGTGAAGTATTTAATGGTCGCACAGACCACCTCTGTATGTCTGTAGATGGATTTTAATTGTGCATATATTAATTTTAATGTGAATAAAGAACTCGATCATTTTTCTGTGTGGAGATGCCTGCAATTTTCTTTGTTTTGTAGTAGAAACATCAATACAAATTATTCAACCGTGGTCATGGAAAGCTCTTTGAAGCTTCAGTCTTGGAAAAAAGATGACTCGCCACCATTTTTGTCCACTTGACTCTGGATGGTTGAGACTGGTGTGGTGCTGAGCGGTTGTCCACTGCATGCTGGTGTCCAGCTCCAAAGCTGAGGTGGCTTATGTGGATGGGCACCTGTACCATGCTTACTCTCACCCAGGATGACCAACGTCCATTGCTGTTGAGGAAGTTTGCAAAGCTCTGCATTGCAGTAGGTGCGCTCTATGAAGTTCTTAAACCTGGAAGCAGTCAGATCACAGAGAGTCGATACTATGGTGATCCCCCCCCCTGGCCACTGCAGTGATTGCCATATTGAGGGAGTGGCAATTGTGGCACTGATGGTGTCAGATATGACGATGAGCATATTATGAAGCTCAGACATCATCATTCATTGGGTGTCTTGCCTTGTCTTATTCTGCGTACTGCCTACAGGATGGATGAGGGATACTTTTTATTTGCAGCTTCAGCTTTCAATTGACCATTGTCCAAGTACTAACACTGCACCAGTCACTTGTAATTTCACAGTGACTGCTGTCACTGACAAGGACTGCATCATCACTCATGGATCTGCTCGACTGTTATTTGACGAGTTTTCAGACCTCAGCATGTCAGTGGTGGGTACATGGTGCTGATGCATATATATCTATATCTTTCCAGTCCCCCAACAAACATACACTTTCTGAAGACGTGTACCAGTAGCCAGCAGGTGGGTGTGTAATGACTTTTTAGCCTTGTGGTTAGACAGTCTTCCTCCCATCCTGAACGCTGTGGCTTTGCGTCATGTGATGGACTGATACATTGCAGGTTACATTGGCGTTGTGATTCAGGTGGATGTGAACATCACGGGAACGAGTGTAACGTTAGACAGTGGGCGCTTTGCAGTGAGGAAACTTCACTCCCGAACACAACAGATGCTCCAGCAACAGATGTACACTAGAGCCCTTTGACTGGTTGATTGAGTGATTGGTTGGAGCATGTGCCTCCCACACCAGACAGTGTTAGTTCCATTCCGTTGAACCATTGAGGTTCAGTGGAATGCAAGTTACAGAGACTCATTGCTACCTGATAAAAATTCATACCAGCCACAGCGCTGCTGTCTGAAGCAGGATTAAAACCACTGTGACTTTGCAAGAAACACCTGTTTTCCAGATGGAATCTGCAGTTGTACAAACACCACTACAATAGTGGCTACAGTTCCTACTCAGTTGAGTGCATGTTACCTCCTATCTGTCAGTTACTGGCAAATCTTTAATATCACGGTAGAAGTCATTTGTCTCAAGCGATATGAAAATGGATAACCCCTTTAGCCTCTTGAAGTTCCGCACAGAGCTTTAGGCCTGTTCCTTGGCATTTCACATGCAGTTTTAACCTCTTGAACCTTCAATGAGCAGTGCCAAGTGCACATATTCCTATCAGTAAGGTGGGAAGGTTAAGACTGTTTTAAGAGACTAGTCATTACATTAAGCTGTGTAAATACTCAGGCTGTGCACTTGTGTTCAGCCCATTTAAATGTGTAGGCGGCATGTTAAATATCCTCTGAGCATTTTGCTCTTCCTTTACACTTTGTTTCACGGCCACAGGCAAGACAGAAGAAGCCACAAGGCAGAAAGGCCCTGGGTTTTCTATGCAAAATTTTCCTGAAGATGAATGAGCACAGACGCTATTACATTTGTCAGTATGCCTGCGCCTCCGTATGCTACGGTTTCTTCATTCTGATCATGCATCCATTTTCTGAACACTTATTCTCAAGTTCAGGGTTATTGTGGTGGGGTGGGGGTGTTACACCCTTGGGTGAGTGAAGGTGAAGGTTTTACACCCTTCACTCACTACACTCCATCCACTCAGGCTGCCAGTCTATCGTAGGGCTGACACATATAGACAAACAACACATTCATACTCTCACTCACACCTATGGTCAGTTTAGAGTCGTGTTGGGAATTGGAAGTATTTTTTTTTATTTTATTTTTTATCTCCCGAGTAAGAAATATGGAGGATATAGCAATCAACATGTCCGTCTGTCTGTCCATCCATCGGTTTTCGCTTAATGCGATATCTCAAGAACCACTTGACCAAATTGATTCATATTTAGCATAAGCATGTGTTTGGATGATTCCCCCAACTTCAGTTGAATACAGTGACCTTGGGGTCAATTTCAAGGACACAGCGAGATATTTAAGATATTGTCATTGATACCCTATTTTACCACAATATCTGAAGAACCAGTTGACCAATTTGATTCATATTTAGCATAAGCGTGTGTTTGGATGAATCCCCCAACATCGGTCAAATACAGTGACCTTGGGTTCAATTTTGAGGTCACGGCAAGATATTTAAGATATTGCCATTGACACCCTATTTTAGTGCGATATCTCAAGAACCAGTTGACCAATTTGATTCATATTTAGCATAAGCAAGTGCTTGGGTCATTCCCCCAACACCAGTCGAATACAGTGACCTTCCGGTCAATTTCAAGGTCACAGCAAGATATTTCAGATATTGCCATTGACACCCTATTTTAGTGCGATATCTCAAGAACAAGTTGACCAATTTGATTCATATTTAGCATAAGTGTGTGCTTGGGTGATTCCCCCAACACCAGTTGAATACAGTGAACTTGGGGTAAATTTCAAGGTCACAGCAAGATATTTAAGATACTGTCATTGACACCCTATTTTAGCGCAATATCTTAAGAACCAATTGACCAATTTCATTCATATTTAACATAAGGGTGTGCTTGCGTGATCCCCGACACTTTGTATTACTGATTTTTGGGTACCGGGGGGTATGTTATCTCATGATGGCACAATGATGGACCTGTCTTCCTTGCTTTAGTGTTTGTCAGTTTATTTTTGTGACTTATTGAGCCATCTCAACCAGTGTTGTAATGTAACGAAGTAGAAATATTTCATTACTGTACTTAAGTGGAATTTTGACGTATCTGTACTTTATTTACATTTCTGTTGAATTTCACTTTTACTCCACTATATTTCATTAATAAAATGTATAATTTTACTCCGATACATTTCTCTTAAACATCTTCGTTACTCGTTACTACAATATTAAAGTAGAAGAAATGTGATTGGGCAATGCCTGTTTGCAGAGGTGAAAGTAAGCCAAAGCGCAACTATACACCGGGAAGAGATACAGTCCTCCACAGTCAGAGTGCAGCACCTTCCACCTCTACAGCATCAAGTGCCATGGTTGACATAAAACAAGTTTAAAAGACAAAAAATATAAAAGATGACAGGTTGAATCTGCGCTGAGGAAGAGGAGACTGTGGAGGGTGAAAACCATCTGCTCTTTGGACTCCAAACATGCACACGCTGACGCACATACACACATACTTATGGATCAGCTCCCGCTGGAGTGCAGCGCACGATCGGAGTTAAGGGGAAAACTTCAGTACCGACAAAATTGGCCAGCATGGCTGTTTAGTTTCATTTATTTTATTTGAAATGTTCACGGAGAAGCACTGCATAAAAGTGGCACCATGTTTTTTTTTCTTTTCCTTAAATTTGGCACAACTGTGTAACTATAAATGACTGTTCTATTTCACAAGAGCCTGACTGTTGTGTTTAACAGAAAAGTGTGTGTGGGTCTTTAGAAAAAGAACGGCAACTTTATTTACAGCTACATACATCCGCCTGTTGCTCAATCATCCCGTCACCAACACCAACTGCTCCGCCAGAGGTGGATCCAGCCTTTCATAGGAGCTGAGGCTCCCTCTTGGTTTCTCCAGACACCACACTGCACACTTTTTTCTTTTCTTTTTTTTTTTGAGATGCTGACTGCACCTCTCTGCACATCTCCTGCAAAATGTTTTGTAACATATACAGTAAACTTAAGAATATCTCCATCAGCTTTTCCTTTGTTATAATCCATGTCACAAAACTCCGTGAGCATTCTGTAAATGTGAACAGAAAAATGACTTTTTTGTAACTCAGCAAAAATAGTTTTTCTTTTGCTGAAAAGGTTTAAAAACAAACTGTGTGTGTGTGTGTGTATATATATATATATATATATATATATATATATATATATATATATATATATATATATATATATATATATATACATATGCCTGTGACATGTTTCCCAGTCATAGAAATTTCTGTTGTTGTTGTTGTCCATTCAGCTGCTCTCGTTCTGTTTGGGGTCGCCACAGCGGATCGATCCACATTGGTACTTGGCACAAGTTTTATGCTGGATGCCCTTCCTGACGCAACTCCAGTGTTACCTGGAGAAACACACACAGCCGCTGGTGTTCCAGAGAGATCTCCCATCCAAGTCCTAACCAGATGCCGCACTGCTTAGCTTCTGAGATCTGATGGGATCAGACTTACACAGAGCAGACCGGCTGCTAGTCATAGAAATTTCTGTGAAAGGTTTTAATAATTTCATGTTGCCTCTATGATATGAAAATGACTTTAATTTGACAAATGTGCCCACATTGCATGAATGATCCACAGCCGCACACACATTTGGGTGTGCATATATTTTACTGCCAGTATAAATTAAAATACTATGCAGATAGTTTTCTTATATATATATATATATATATATATATATATATATATATAAATCTGAGTAAGGGAGTGGAGGATAATCAGCAGAGCTATCTGTAGTGGGCGGGACAGGGGACTTTCTGTACTTGATTAATTATTGCACTGGACTCTACTAATGCATGGCCAAGATTTATGAATTGCTCGAGCTTTGGGTTGATTGTCCCATCCCTAATTTGGAGTCACCAAGTCACTTGTCATGCAAGTCTTTGAAAGTGGGAGGAACCACCACAAATACGGGGAGAACATGCCAACTCCACACCAAAAGGACTTGGCCGAAAGTGAACCTGGGACCTTCTTGCTGTGGGACAAAAGTACTACCCACGAAGCCACTGTGCTGTCCGACATGCTGATGATTTTTGATGAATTTTTTTAGACTGCATTTTCTGTAGTCACATTAGAAGTAAACATCTCAGCATGACAAAGTAATTTGTAGTCAGTGTTGCAGAACTCCCATTTTTTTTAATGGTACACAGCCAATAGTTCGGTACATGTAAAATATTGCAGGTTCTCGGTTGCACAGTTTGTTGTTGCACACCTCTTCTAGCTACGAGTCATCTGCAATCCTGCTGGACAGTCTTATGAGGGTAGGCTGAAAAGTTCTAAGGCTCACCAAGAAGGAGAAATGCCATTTCAATAAAACTTGGCATGCATTAAGTTCAGCTCTTCTGATGACTAACTGTGTTTTTTCTTCCAGGTTGTGAGGTAGTTTGTGGTTCATAGCCAAGTTTGAAAGTTCGTGGTAAAAGGAAACGGCAAAAATGGACAAAATCTGGCATCGCGATGTGATTAAGTACCTGCATAAGAAGGGGTTAAAGCCCAAGGACATTCATGAGGATATGGTTGCTACATTAGGGGATGAAGCTCCCTCCATATCTACAGTGCAGAAGTGGGCAGCTGAATTTAAGAGGGGCAGAGAGAGCCTTGAAGACGACCCAAGGTCTGGGCGGCCTGCAACAGCCACAACCCAGAAAAACATTGACCTTGTCATGAAATGGTGATGGACGACAGACGATCGACGATTAATCAGCTAGCAGATGCTGTGGGAATATCCCGTGAGAGAATTGAACACATTCTGCATGAAGAACTTGGAATGTCAAAGGTGTCAGCTCGGTGGGTGCCACGTCTTCTGATGCCTGATCAGAAACGCACCAGGCTAGTCATGTCGAAGGCAAACTTGGCACTATTTGAAGAGGATCCAGCCAATTACATGGAACGTTTTCTTACCCAGGATGAGTGTTGGGTTCACCACTTTGAACCAGAGACAAAAAACAATCAATGCAGTGGAAACACCCAAGGTCACCACCTCCAAAGAAGGCCAAGGTCGTTTTGTCTGCGGGGAAGGTCATGGTTTCAGTTTTCTGGGATGCCAAGGGCATTGTGTTTGTGGACTGTCTTGAAAAGGGACAAAATCATAAATGGACAGTACTATTCTAACATACTGAGACAGTTACGCGAGGCTATCAAAAAGAAGCGACCAGGAAAGCTGACGAAAGGGGTGCTGTTCCATCAAGACAATGCCCCAGCTCACAAGTCAACAGTGGCCATGGCCACTATCCACGAGTGTGGATTCGAACTGGTAGATCACCCACCATACTCCCCTGACTTGGCACCCTCGGACTGTTCCCAAACCTGAAAAAAAACTTGGCTGGGAAGCACTATCGGAGCAATGATGAGGTGATGGCTGCCGTTGAGGACTATTTTGACTCTCAAGATGAAAGCTTCTATGCCAAGGGAATTGAAGCATTCAAGCACCGCTGGAAGAAGTGTGTGGAGTTACAGGGAGACTATGTAGAAAAATAACCCTGAATTTGTTCAAATCGCATCATAGTCAGCCTTAGAACCTTTCAGCCTACCCTCATATAGAACACATCACTCAGTCATTTTTCTCATTTGTCAATCACTCATAGATGAAGTTTAACAACTGTAGAAAGCGAAAATAACATGTCATAATTTAACATTACTTCTGCGATGGTGTGACACTAATCTGCTATAAATTTGCTTGAATTTCATACCAGAACCTTCTGACTTTACATTGATTTGCCTGGATGCTGGAAATTCAACACTGACAGGTTTGCTGTGTTGGGGATTAATTTCCATGTGGGGCCACACTAAGTGGCACGCAGGTCATAGCAGAATCAGAGAAACACTTCATCTTCCTTGACCTCCATATGTGATCGTTTGACTCTGGAGGAAAACTGGAGAGGAATTACTTCCATTAAGATGCACACCACTAACCACTGTAGCTACGACAGCTCGGTTAGCCAGCCTTTTTATGTTTGTAGTGTTCACTACTTTTAAAGGCTGTTGGCCATTCTATTGTGAATTTGTGCATCATCAAAATAGCAAATTTATTGTGGAATGGTAAAATAGTGTTGTGGGTCTAAATTTACTTAGGTTTTCCATTTGCCTAAATTTATGGTAAACCCTCATTGCTCAGAACAATCACCTTTCTGTTGAAGTCTGCAAGTAGGATCATGATTTGGTATTGTATAAATGAACTGAACTGAATAAAATCCAACTGAGTTAATGCAGTTTACATAATAATAGCAATAATAATCTATCCATCCGTTTTCTGAACCTACTTATTCCAGTTAAGGGTTACGGGGGTTGCTGGAGCCTATCCCAGCAGTGAATGGGCGAGAAGCGGGGTACACCCTGTACAGGCCACCAGTGTATGGGAGGGCTGTAGCATCATGTTGTTCTTGCCACTGTTGATTATGAAGACAGTTAAAATGCTTTATGCATTCAAATTTATTCTTTAACAACCAGCTGTGTCAATTTTAAAAGTTGAAAAAAAATTATATGCACTAATAATTTTGTTCAGTTGGAACACTAATGTCACCATTTGGACATGAAAGACAGCCTGCACCATCCTTGTTGTTGGTGAGCCCAAACATTGGTTGCTCAACACTGCCAATCCAGGTTGGAAGAGAGTTCCTGCCCTAAGTGCAGTTTAAGTATCTTGGGCGTTCTTCACAGTTGAGGGAAGAATAAAGCAAACAGTAATACTGGCATTGTGTAAGACAGTCAATGGGAGATTGTCACTGTCTTACAGTGTAAAGCTACAAAATTCAAAAGTCAAGTCAAGCCTAGGAGCATACGCTGGTGCCACACTTGCAGCATCCACCACACTACCTATGGAATTGGCTTGGGCTCTGGATAGCAACCACCAAGGCAGACAACTGATCCATCAGCCTATCCCTAACATCAATCCTGATCAACCTGCTGTATCCAGGTGATACATGGGTGTCCACTTGGCCTTCTCCAGTCACTGGTGTCCTCAACACTTAGACACCTATATGGTAATCCCACCATAACTTAGAAGACAAATTTTATATATGCTGTTGGAAAAAATGTGGGAAACATAAGAAGTTTAATATCATACCCAAGACAAGTATGGTGCGTCAAATGGGTGCTTTATTGTCATGGATGCCAATGACTGTGACTGTGTGCACAGGTGTATTTTATTCAGGTAACAAGTTTAAACAGGTGCAATTAATACAGGTAATGAGTGCAGAATAGGAGGGCTTCTTGAAGAAAAATTAACAGGTCTGTGAGAGCCAGAATTCTTGCTGGTTGGTTGGGGATCAAATACTTATTTCATGCAATAAAATGCAAATGAATTATTTAAAAGTCATACATTGTGATTTTCTGGATTTTTTTTAGATTCTGCCTTTCACAGTTGAAGTGTACCTAAGATAAAAAATTACAGACCTCTCCATTCTTTTTAGGTGGGGAAAACCTACAAAATTGACAGTGGATCAAATATTAATTTCCCCCACTGTCGATTTAAATGGTTTTGGTGGTATTGTATGGGGTGCGCAGCCACATGGTAAAGACAACACACCACACACGAACAGATTTCACACACAAACATTCCCATGTCAGATGGGAAATCTTGCCAAATCTCTCAAGATTAAACGTGACTTCAGAGTCAACTTCAGATGCAACAGAGATAGGTTTGTGGGGAAAAAAAATGATACAAAAAGAAAAAGAAAAGGTGTTGGTTAAAGGAGTGGAGACAGCGTGACCACCGAACTTTCTGGTAAACCATAACGGCCGTTTTGATTTTGGATTCTGTTCTGTGTGTCCGTCATCTCACTTTCTCGTTGACTGCATGTCACATTCAGCAGGCTGCATGCTCATTTATGGTCGGGGGACACCACACACGCTGCAGTATTGGGCCGACAAGCCAACATGTTGAATATCCCCGATTTCCGGTCTGAGCGGTCCCGACGTCCTTCCGAGCAGATCAGAACGCTCTTAACACACCACACATGGCAGGAATATTTGATAAGATTATCTTTATCTTCATCACGATAATTGGGGTGTCCTTAAGATTGTCTGGAGGGGAAGATTGATCCAATATCGGTGTAATTATTTTGCCGTGTGAACCAGGCATTAGATGGTACTTTCAACAGATTAGGATGGCCTGTGGGTCTGCCTGGATACCTGCTACCTGGGAAACAAAGTTCTGTTTGGTGGGGTATGTGATGTGGCATGCCGTGGGATCCCGAGAAAAAAGTCTTTCTCTGGGACTTGAGTCTATTCCCCGTTGTAATTATCTATCCATTATGAGACATCTTTTTCTTACCACTGTCACTAGTGTTGCCGCTCATGAGGTGGGTAAGGTCTAGTGTGTAGCGTTTTGAGGTGAGTTATGTTATAGCATTATATAAACAGTGAATTTAATTTAATGGAGTAACTATATACAGACAAAGATATCTTAGCTAATTTAGAAGACCTTCTGCTACCACATGCCCAGAGTCCAGCCATGACAATGAATGGAAAATAATTACATTTTGCTTCCTGTTTTTTTTTTTTTTTTTTTTTTTTTTCAGTGACACAATTACACAAACATACTTGTCCACACACATGCACATTTCAGCTGTTCAGCTACTATCTCACTTGTGCCAACAGTCTTGATAACTAAATCATTATTTAAAGTTTTTAACTATGTATAGAGCTGCAGGGGTTCCCCTGACATTGTGCCGGCCCAGGGGCCTGCCTGAAGGGCTTGGATGAACACACAGATGTTTTTTTTACACATTTGACATACAAACACTAAACAATGAAGCAGAATAACACATTTTCCTCTCTCCAGCTATTCTGTGTTGAGCATAATGCACCTGTGTAGCCAGAGGACGCCCCTTGGTGTTGCGGCATCCTTCCAAACCAAACATACTTGGAAAAAGCTTGATGTGCCATTGGATGATTGCATTGTTCTCTGTTTATTTGGATCTGTTTAGGGTAACTGCAGTTAATCAATATTAGATTGTCTGGCAAAATGAACGCATGCATGTCAATCTGTGTTGGATTCGCTTCAGACCTTTGGGGCTGTGACCTTTAGTTACATCTTCATACATGCTTTCTACATGTGCTAATGCTCATTCACGTCCCATGTCCAGCCGATGGTGTTGGCACGCCAAGGTGCAATGTGTACGACATGTGAATAAAGCCTTTGGCCTCTTTTGATGTGGCTCTGTTTTGACCTGTGTTGCAGTCAACAATACTATTTCCTGACCGTTTGTTTCACACACTGAACGATCGTTGGTTCTTTGTTCTGCTCACGCAAAGCTGTTTCCTGTAAGAAATACTTATAATTAATACCTACTTATTTAATTGTTTATTGCATTTATTATTGGGTGAGTTTCCTCCCACAAATCAAAAAAACGTGTTTATTTAGGGTATGTTCCTTTCACTGCCTCTGACCAAGGCAGAATCTGTATATCTGGAGTTGGTTTCCGGGCACTGAACTGTGGCTGCCCACTGCTCCTAGTGGTTGGATTGTGTGTAACTGTAACTAGGATGGGTTGAATGAGAGGACAAATTTCATTAGATACAAGCGAGACAAAGGAACACCTCCGTTTCTGCGTGTCAGAGAACAAGTTTGGACATGTCTATCTCAGCTTTTAATGCTTACCAGTCCAGTAAGTATCAGTGAAATTGTGGAGAGCTGGACATGTCCAAACTTGTCCTCTGACACGCCGAAACGGAGGTGTTCCTTTGTCTCGCTTCCAAAGCGAATCGGTCTTTACGTGCGAAGCCTCCGCGCGGCTTTCCATGACAAAATCTCTTGTTAAAAGTGAAATCTGCTGGAAAATGGCTGATGTCCAGCTCTTGTGATAACCAAAGAAAGAGCACACGACGGTCTCGTATCCACAGAGCCATCCATTTAGAAATGGTCCGGTGGTTTGTGCCGCGACGTCACAGCTCGGAGCACGGCGCACCGAGCATCCTTAAAGGGGTCCTTAAAGTTGTAGTAACAGATCTTATTCTCTGTGAAGCCCGTAAAATTTTCACCGAAAGCCAGATACATTTTTCGAATGGTTTCCAGGTGCCAGTCTCTAACAGCTTCTGAAAAAATTCTGATGGAAAAAAGTCCTTTTCATTCCGCCATTTCCAGACAATGAAAATCCGACGAGGGGGCGGGACCACTCCTTCCCAAGGCGTGCTCACAGGCGAATGACGTCACCGACAGGCGTGGAAAAACTCACGCATGCGCACGAGGGTTCAAGCATGTCTGACGTAAAAACATATAAATGAAATCCATATAGTTTTTGAAAAAATAAAAAGGACTGTTACTTTATTGACAGACCTCATATGTACAATGGCGATAAAGGCTCTATTCTATTACATTTCATGATCTCATGATTGAGCACCCACTCATTTGTCAGAATAAGGCACAGTTCAGGGACACCTCTGTAGCTTGGTATATATGCAGCCTATTTATTTTCACACTCTGCGACCAGCAAGTTAAGCTCTTTATATGGGTTGGTCTCTCTTTATCTCAGCCACTGAACTTTCTCTCTCTGTGACTCTCTCCATCTCTCTCTCCACAGCCATCGCTCATTGAGCATCAAGAACACAGAGGTGTTTGTTTCTTGTTAGCTGCTGGCTGTATCCTCCCAGGGGCACTCGACTGTTTTGTAGCAATGCAGGACACATGATTGGAGTTGGCATGGCAGTGTTGCCAGGGGCACTGTGCCTCCAGCATTAGAACCCCATTCCCACACTGAGAGTAGGAAAGGTAGCCAAAGAAGCTCAGTGTGTTTTCACAGAAATGTCTCTTGGCACAAAAAAGCACTTCTTCTCAGGTGTGCCCGATGAGCTCCTCTACATCTTTGTGTTTTGTGTAAACACGATGCGGGCCAGGTTCGCTTGATACGGATGACTTCATATTGTTAAAGTGGCTGAACTGTCTTTTACACATGGCTGCGCCATGTTCTCCTCTCTTACCCAGAGGACCAGGTGTTGGCATGACCGTGTTGCTGTGCATCCTTTGTGCGCCAAAGCTCAGCACCCAATCCACCTGCTCATAATTATTTTATGTCATAATTTGACCAAGCTAAAGATGGTGCACTCAAGAAAAATAAAAAATGCATGCTGTGCATGCATGATTCCAAAACTAGGTACACTGCAAAATCGCCAGTGTTAAATTAGCATGAGAAAGTGTTATCTGTAGCACTGTCAGTTTTAATTTAACATCAGTCTTGTTTTTTCCACACTTTTCAAATGTTAAATTAAAACTAAAAAAAGAGTGGCAACATATGGGCACTTACTATTGCTGGCACTGGTGATGTTGCTGTGTACAGGTGAATTGTGTAATTTATATTTTTGTTCTTTTCTCAAAGAATAATACAGACCCACAGATTGGATTTAAATTTGATGCTATTTTTAATGTAATAATCATGTTACAGATAAACAGAAAAGACAAACTTATCCCCAACAAATTTGTTCAAGGAGTGCTTATTAAAGGAATGAAATGTAATTATTTGTTTCCCAACCAGCAAATGAGCTTTCTGTTCAGAGAAATGTGTGCACAACAGCAACAATTAATTTTCCACTCCCATCTTCACAGCCACAAGAAATATTGAGGTCCAGCGTTAAAAGATATTTTTAATTACCATCTGCTGTACCCTAATTTAGTTTTCACCAATGAGACAAGTGAAGCTTAAAACTCTACCAAACTATGCTTTTAAATATTAGGCCAACAACTGCACACGCCAAACCAGATGGATGAGAAACAGAAAGAGGAAACACAATGTTTGCAGATGCTTCCACACAAATGCACTGCAGGATATAGTGAGGCAATCATAGTAAATGTGAAATGGACTGCATTTTTATAGCAGTTTTCCATCTGTATCAGAAGCTCAAAGCACTTTACAATTATGCCTTGCATTCACCTATTCACACACACACACACACACACACACACTCACACACAGGATATCAAGGTGTTACCATGCGAGGCACTCACTTTCATTTCCGGGAGTAACTAGGGGATTAAAAACCTTGCTCAAAGGTCCGTAGTGACTGTCCAGCCAGACTGGGGTTTCAACCGAGGATCCTTTGGTCTGAAGCCCACTACGTAACCACAAAACCATCACCTCCCCAATTATGTCCCATCATGCTCTGGTTTGAATCCAATTTGAGTCGGTATAAATTATTCTGAGTGTTCAGGCTCATCCTCCAATGGAACATTTCAGTGGTGATGGTAGTGGTCTTACAAAGGATGGCAGGGGACCTGGGTGTGGAGTGGTGGACTGTCTGCCTTACCCATGGTCAGGTGGTGAGCGGATGTTTGGGGTCTAAAGCCCCTTCCCACCAGGGCCAACAGAAAGTTGCATATTGTGGCATACTGTTATGCCACTCTACGCCAAGTTTAAAAGTTCTACAGCAAGTTTTTGCTCCCCTACGCAGCAGTATTCTGAGCGGTATGCAAGGAGGATGCAAGAAATTAAACATTTAATTTTTTTTCGGCGTAGCGCACTGGATGCAGAAAGTATGCAGTTTTTAAGCAAATCTACACAACTCACCCCAACTGTTTGTAAATCCACACAACACCGTGCTAATGTACACTAAGACTCCGCAATTCTATACGCGAAAAATCCTTTTATCAGTACAAACCTGGATTGATAGATTTCATTCATCCTGCTGGACTTCTGGCAGTGAAGCTTCTAAACCATGGAAGACGAGGAGGCGAGCCAAGCTTCCAAGTTCAGAGGACATGTCCACGGATAGATCTCCAGTGGGAAGACATTTCCACGTCCACTCTTCACATGCACAGATCGCTCACGACATCGCCGCTGTACATCGCAGCTTTCTTTCACCTCCTCTAGTTCTTGCACAATTGCAGCAAGTGTAAAGTCCATTAAATCCCGCTCACAGACAGATCTCCAGCAAGAGGACATGTCCACACCGTCCACCGTACACTTCTCATGGCGGATTGCTCGCACGACCACCATATGCAGCTTCGCTTTGTTTTGCTTTTATTTCTCTCCTCCAGTTTTCTCACGAGTGCAGCAAGTTAAGTAGTCCATTAGTTCCTGCTCACGGCCAGATCTCCAGTGAGAGACCATTTCCACGTCCAGGTTAACTCAACATGGATGGATGGCCAGCAAGGGAATATGTCCTTGTCCACTTCTCATGCACGTAACACATGCGTGGTTGCCGGTGGCCGCTCCAGGCACTTAAGTTATAATTGTACCATACAGTGCCATATTGTTGACATTTCTTTATGACTGATATAAATGATGTCCAACACATATTTAGTGATTTAGAAATGTTCTTGTGTCCATTTCCTGACTTGGAAAAAGAAAACTGTCTGCAAAAGTGATCATTTGTATAAACAGTAATATTTATATTTCTTTTGTCCAATTACATATGAGCTCTGAAAACTGGGAGAGGGCAGTTATAAAAACAGTCATAACATCAAAATGGTTAGTATGATTTACATAACGGCTGAGTGGATCCTTGTCATTTGATTGGTGCTTTGTATATCACGTGACATAAATTATTTGTCCCATTTGTATTGTGTTGTATTTAGTGTGCAGGTTTGGATCCATTTACCATGCAAATTTGGTTCTGTGCATTTTGTACCATTGCACTCTGCAACCACCAGGCGCACACCAACAGGGTGCCAATTGATGGTGCCAATTGTTCTAATACGCACACAAAAAACAAACACAAATCCACTGCGCCGTAAGCTATCTGAAGGTATGAACAGTGGTTAGAATAGGATGAAGTTTAAGATGAAAACCTGGACAAATTTCTGATGCAACTTTTCGCGGATGGACATGAAGTCAGTGCATGTCATCACGGACTAAACTGTCAGAATTATTTTTGAACTATTTGTTTTTGCAAGTTGACTGAGAAAAGTTGACTGAGAACAGTTTTGGCAGGGGTGGTGGCCAAGTGGTTAATGCACTTTGTATCAGTTTAGAAGGTTCCGGGTTCAAATCCCACCCCTGCCACATTTCTCCATGTAATGTGGAGTTGCATCAGGAAGGGCATCCGGCATGAAACCTGTGCCAGTTCAACATGCAGATCCACCTTGGATTTGCTGTGGCGACCCCGAGTGCAAAAACAAGGGAGCAGCCGAAGGGACTTACTTTACTAGTTTTGGGGGTTAGGATTTCATCTCGTTGAATGGAACTTTCCATCTTTCACCTCATGAAATATTTGTATTAATGAAGTCATTATTTGTATAGTATTTTTTTAATCCCTTGGACTAAAGGTGAAAGTCTACACAACTGGACAGCTTTTTTCCAACTCCTGTTTTGTGGTGTACAGAGTCAAAAATTTTCAAAACCTGTGTCACTGAGCAAAAATATATGGACCTGACTACAAATGCAGTGGAGTAAAAAGCACAGTGTTTGTCTTTAATCTGGCCATTCCAGTTATTACAAGTCAATTGTCAATTAGGGGCTCCTTTTTATGGCGACAACAGGAACTGGGAGACCATCTCAATTCTACCAGAAACATGTCCACCAAGACCACCAGTCATCAATCCAATCTACCCAGAGAAGATTGTTCTGTGCCCCCCCAGCACACCACTCCTACCACTAGCCGTAATACCCCCAACCAACCCCCACTGGGCAACACTAGATCCTCCAAATAACATCCTATCACAAGTTCATGGTCACACAATTAGCCACTGTCCACTAAGGACATGTAAGCCTGCCCACATCAGCCTGGGGATGGTTGGATTCCCCCCCCCCCCCCACTCCTGCAGCCATAACAAGACCCAGTTCTGCTTCCCAACCACCACAAGCCCCCTGTCCAGTCTGAACTTGCATGTTGTTTGGGTGTAATAGTGGTGAATGTTTTTTGGCTATGGGATCACTGAAGTGTGGGCAGGCAGACCAGAGTAAACGAAAGGGAACTGCTCCAGCTAATAGAAGTGTAGCTGATCACTGATGTGTGTTAATGAGGTTCAGTACTGTACTTGCTCAATCAGTTTCATTGCTATGGAGCATGTGACAGTTGTGAAAGACATCTGGTCATGTGGAGGCAGCTTCCATCAGCTCTAACCTGTTTAACCATATTTCTCTCTTTCTCTCCCTTGCAGTACTATCAAACTTGTGCTCTCTCGATTGAGTGCTTCATCTATTTAAGGGTTTAAAGATTGTTGCCTCTCCCCCTGGAGTGGGAATTGGAGTTGGATGAAAAGTAGACAGAAGTTTACTTGAAGTGTAGTTACCGTAGTGACGGTGACGGAATAAAGGACACAACAAGAGAGAAAAAAGAGGTGAAAGTATATTTGGAACACGCATGTCAAAGTGGCAGAAGGACGGATGCATACAAGAGAAATGGGAAAACAATCGTGACAGTGTATTCTACCCTTTGAGCGCTCAAACAATTAAACATAAAAGCCACACAGAGCCCTTTGAGTGGTTACTTTAAGCCGCTGTGGCGGGCTTTAGCTTCTGAGAGCAAAATGGATGGAAGGCTTTGTAGCTGTGCTGCTCGGTGAAGGAGAACACAATTTACCGGCGAGAGCTGGGACACAAAAGTGGCATGTACGCTGTCACAGGGCTCTGACGCAAGAGAAAGGTTGTCAAAGTCAAATAAGAAAGATGGACGAATTGCGCTGGTAGTGTTTCTTCTCCACTCTCCCTTGAAGTCTGTTTGTTCCCTAAACTGAAAGCGCTCACTTTGTTTTTACTGTGACATTGTAGGTAAAGTGTCCCTTTTCAGAACAGGAGATAATACAGAGTTTTGATCTGAGTGTAGGACGCCGCTTGCGTGACATACTAACAGGTTCCAAGAAGGAAGTCAGACGACACAAGGGCATTGCTCGTTTTGATTTGGTAAATCCGAAATAATGTAATTTTGTTTTTGCAAAGGAATCCAGTAAACACTGTGCACAGTCTGTGCGGTCGCCAGAACTGAGCTGGAATGTTTAGATTTTTTTTTGTCCTGTATGGTTGGACTGACCTGACTTGAGTAAGTTGTGTCGTCCTCTCACAGCTCAATCTATTTTCTCATCTCTGCTCACTGCAGCTCACCACTGTGTTATTAGAGAAGAATGAAAGTCTACATGCACACAGCCTGTTTCATGACCATATCACTCAGACAAAATGATCGGCCTCATGTTATTGGCACGTCCAAGAAGCCTGGGGAAAAGTTCCCATGTTTGCATAGTGGGGAATAAGCAGCTCTTACATAACTCCGCTCTTAAAGCTGGTTAAATCTGATGGCTGGAAATGGTTTAGGTCATCAATTTACCCTTTCGTCTCATCTGCAATGTGGAAAAACAGCTTCTTACTGATTTCTGATATGGGCTCATGAGCAGCAATATGTCCCTCTCACAAAAATGATTCTGATAGTAAAAGGCGTTTTAAAAACGTTGTACTGCAAACTACAGAGTGCAACAACTCTGTAGTTTCACACAGCTGTTACAGCCCACAAAAATAAATTGATTCCCTAAAGAAACATTTCTAACTACAAATATTGACTGCAGGAATCAGTTGAAAGATGCACGATGCTCTGTGCATAATTATTTCAATGTTCCGTGCAGAATTTTTGTTTGAACCACAAAGTGTAGAAGCCAGTGCATGTGTTATTGATCCAAAACACAGCTGTGGGTCTCTAGGTTTGGTACCCCCTTGTAAAGACACTGAGATTATGGTGTTATTACCTCTCTTTTACCTCAACACCAAAGATTCTAATATTAGTAGCACAGTGTGTCCAGGGCAGTTTCTTTCGGCAGTGCCGGGAATCAAAATATAACATACTAGGAGGGCTGGTGTGTGGGTTGGTGGATATGTAATGACATTTTTTATTTATTTTTTTTTCTGTGTAACTGTTTTAAGACAAATGACGGTCCACAAAATATTTCTGCATCATCCTTAGGTTTATGCAGTGGTCATTACTCCCAACAAATTAGTAAGCGAGCTATATGGCCACCCCCTTTTTACCTACGGTACCCCAGAACTTAACATAACCATTTTTTAGGTTCCATAGATGACCCCAAAACACAATCACATTCCCAAAAATAAAAACATGCATCAAAGCCAGATATGCCCAACAGTAGACAGTCTTGTGGACAGTTTAAACTCAGTGCTCAAAACTACACTCGACATGATTGCTCCACCTATATTAAAACCATGCTCCCCCCAAAACACAGTCGCCTTGGTTTAATGATTACTTGCGTGACCTCAAGCATAAGGCTAGAGGTCAAGACCAAAAATGGCATAGTTCAAAATTAGAAGTATTCCACTTCGCGTGGTGTGATGCTGTCTTAGGCTATAAGCGTACACTACTGGTGACAAAGCAGACCTATTACTCTGATGTGATCAACAAAAACAAGCATAACTCAGAGTTCTTGTTTGACACAGTGGCAACACTGATTCATGGACAACCACCTGTAAGACGCTCTCATTTTACAGCACAAGATTTGTTGGATTACTTTGAGAATAAAATAGATGGCATTAGGTTATACCTATCCCAGCATGCCTTAACCCAGCCACTACACCCTGCTATTGAGGTGGGCACCATCACTGAGGTATTACCTAGATTTACAGAATTTGATAGTATCTCACTAGGTGTGCTGATGAAACTCGTAACGTCTACAAAAAGCACAACCTGGTTATTTGATCCTATAGCAACAAAACTTAAGGGCCTGTGGCCCACTCTTGGGGCAACTGTACTGAAAATTATTAACCTCTGGATCTGTTCCTAAATGTTTCAAATCTGCAATGATTAAACCATGACTGAAGAAATCTAATCTTGACCCTAATATATTGAAAAAACTATATGCCAATATCAAATCAATCATTTTGCTCTAAAATTCTGGAATAGGTGGTTTCACAGACAACTTGTAGACCATCTTACTACGAATAATCTTTTTGAGCCACTGTAGTCTGGTTTTAGAAAATATCATTCCACAGAGACAGCTCTCATTAAAGTGGTGAATGAGCTTCTGCTTGCAATGAATTCGGACACCACTACGGTTCTGGTGCTGTTAGATCTTAGTGCTACGTTTGATACTGTGGATCATCATATTCTACTTGATAGGCTTTAGAATCATTTTAGATTTACTGGGAATGCCCTTGCATGGTTGATGTCATACCTGACCAGTTGTTCTCACTGTGTTTTATACAATAACACTACCTCTAACCTTAGTGACATGAAATTTGGGGTTCCACAAGGGTCCGTCTTAGGCCCCATGCTTCTCTCCCTTTATATAGCACCTCTTGCACATTAGTGTCCTCAGTTCCAATTAGTGTCCTCAGTTCGCAAATGCTTATCAAGTGTTGTCAGAAGGAAAGGTGATCGAACACAGTGGTAAACATACCACTGTCCCAGCTTTTTTTTGAATGTGTTGCAGGCATCTATTTCAAAATGAAATCAAAATCAAATCAAATCAAATTTATGAATTTATATAGCGCCAATTCACAATGAAATCGTCTCAAGGTGCTTCACACAACATAAAAAAAAAAACTGAATTAAAAATTTAAAACACAATAAAAAGATGACCATAAAAGAATACAAGAATAAAAACACATAACACTAATGATAAAACAGAGAAAACAAATGAGTCTTTAAACGTGACTTGAATGTGTCCACAGTATCCGACTGCTGAATGTGTGCCAGGAGATCATTCCACAGAGCTGGGGCATGGGAGGAGAAAGCTCTATGACCGGCAGACTTTTTATTCACCCTGGGAACACATAGAAGTCCTGCACCCTGAGAACGCAGGGCCCAAGCTGGTACATAGGGGCTTACCAGGTCAGCCAGATAGGGAGGTGCAAGTCCATGAACAATTTTATAAACTAATAACAGTACCTTAAAATCTGATCTTGCAGCAACTGGAAGACAGGGCAGGGATGCCAAAACGGGCGTAACGTGGTCAAACTTTCTGCTTTGTGTCAAACGTCTGGCAGCATTTTGAACCAGTTGAAGACCCCTAATCCTGGACTGCAGTAAGCCAGAAAATAGAGCATTACAATAGTCCAATCTAGAAGAGACAAATGCATGAATCAAAGTCTCAGCATCAGCCATAGACAGGATGGGACAAATCTTCGCTGTATTTCATAAATGAAAGAAAGCAGTCCTCGTACTGTCTCTAATGTGGAGATCAAAGGACAACGTAGGATCAAAAATTACTCCAAGGTTCCTCACTTTATCCATATGATGTATAACACACGAACCTAAGCTAAGTGCTAGCTGATGAAATTGATGCCGATACCTCGCTGGACCAAGAACCATAACTTCAGTCTTATCAGAATTTAAAAGTAGGAAGTTACTAGACATCCAACTTCTTACTGATGCAAGGCAATCTTCCAAAGATTTTATGTGAATGAGATTACCAGCAGTTATTGGCATGTACAATTGAGTGTCATCAGCATAGCAATGAAAGGGAATCCCAAAGCGCCGCAGTATATTCCCAAGGGGTGCTACATAAAGGGAAAAAAAGCATGGGGCCTAAAACGGATCCCTGCGGAACCCCAAACTTCATGTCCCTACTATCAGAGGAGGTGCCATTACACAATACACAGTAAGAACAACTGGACAGGTATGACATCTACCATGCAAGAGTAATCTCAAAGTGATTCTCCAGCCTATTGAGTAAAATATGATGATCCACAGTATCAAATGCAGCACTAAGATCCAACAGCACTAAGACTGTAGTGGTATCTGAGTCCATTGCTCGCAAAAGGTCATTCACTACTTTAGTAAGTGCTGTCTCTGTGGAGTGATATTTTCTAAAAGCAGACTGCAGTGGCTCAAAAAGATTATTCTCAGTGAGGTAGTCCACGAGATGTCGCGAAACCACTTTTTTCCAGGATTTTAGAACAAAATGATAGATTTGATATCGGTCTATAATTTTTCAATACACTAGGGTTAAGATTGGATTTCTTAAGTAATGGTTTAATCACTGCAGACTTGAAACATTTAGGAACAGATCCAGAAGTTAATGAGAGATTTATAATTTCCAGCACAGTTGGCCCAAGAATGGGCCACAGGTCCTTAAACAGTTTTGTTGGTATAGGATCAAATAAGCAGGTTGTGCTTTTAGTAGACGTCACGAGCTTTGTCAGCGCACCTAGCGAGATACCATCAACATCTGTAAATCTGGGTAACACCTCAGGGGGCGCATCCACCTCCATAGCAGTATGCAGTGGCTGGACCAAAGCCTGCTGAGATATGCTCAACCTAATATCCTTAATTTTCTTCTCGAAATAGTCCAAGAAGTCCTGTGTTGAAAAGGGAGACTGAATAACAGGTGGCTGTCCATGAATGAGAAATGTTATAGTTTCAAACAAAAACTTTGAGTTATGCTTGTTTTTATTGATCAAATCAGAATAATAGGCACACTTTGTAGCCAGTAGTGCATGCTTATAATCTAAGATAGCATCACGAGCAAATGAGCAAATATTTGCATAAAAACAATAGTTTATCAGTTTGAACATTAAATATCTTGTCTTTGTGGTATATTCAATTGAATATAGGTTGAAGAGGATTTGCAAATCATTGTATTCTGTTTTTATTTACATTTTACACAATGTCCCATCTTCATTGGAATTGGGACATTGTTTTCATCGTTTTAATTTCAACAAAGAAATAAATAATGTAAAGCATATTTGTCATTTAAACTGGTTTGTATGAGTTTGAAACAAATTTAGATTTATTCATGATAAATGCATACATGTGCTTACTGTGCATTTAAAACACTGAGGTTATTGTTAGCCTGTTAACATGAATCTTATTCATACCTGTTTCATTTAAGAATTACTGATATATACACTTGTGTATATCCAAACTGTTATCAAATGGATGGGATTCTTGTATGTAATTGGAAAATGGGTAAATGGTAGTGGTAGGCTTTTTTCCTCTTTTGTGGGTTTGGGGCTTTTTATTTTATGTGTTTATGGTTATGAGCTCACCTGTCATTAGTCATATGTCCGTTGTCATTGTCGGCTTGTGTACACATTTTGTTCCAAATCCACTGAACCAGCTGCGCCGCCGTTCGGCATAAGCAGACTACAGTCTGTGTGGGGCACCAACCACGTTGCACTAGTTTGCAGGGCCTATAATTGACTGAAAAATATGTTGAAATTATTACATTATTACCAGTGATGCCGGTAACGCATTACTTAACACGTTACTTAGTAACGCGTTACTCTAATCTAACCACTTTTTTTGTAACAAGTAATCTAACGCGTTAATCTTTCCAAATGAGTAATCAGATTAAAATTACTTCTCCAAGTCACTGTGCTTTACTATTATTTTTGCATTGTGGGTCGATAGCAGCATTAAACTTGGTCCGTGAGCAGGGGGTCAGGGTTCGACTGAACTGCCCACTTTAAGCGAACTGTGAGCTTTTCATCAGCTACGACTCGTCCTCACCTCTTAAAGCGGGGTGAAAACAGCACACCACTCAAATGCACCTGAACTCTCTTTCTGAGGACCACATGATGTGAAAACACAATAAAACTTTCTTACCTGTAAATCTGGTCATGTTTTCTGCATAAATAAATGTTATCCATTCTATGTGCTCAAACGCCAAAGCAGGGGCGAATCCAGATGGAATGGGGGCGTGGGGCAGGGATGTGCCCCCCTCCCCCACAACACCCCTAGATTAAAGGTCCAGTTTTGAAGCCATTGTTTTACTACAACTACTAATACTACTTAAAATAATAATAATTTTGACAAGTAAAATGTTTAGAGAGAATTTAAATGTTAGAAAAATGTTAGAATTTAATAGTTACATTTATAAACAATATAGGTTAACAATTGCAACTTTTACTGTTACAGTGCTGTCAACAGTTAAATCTGAGGTCAAGAAAGATTATTTTACTTTTTATAAAACAAGCATTTATTTTCATTGAAGTCAAGAAAGGGTGACTATAAAGTGAGTTTTGGCAAAACAGGTATCATTGTCATGTTGAGGTGGCAGAGGGTTGTTGTCTGCAGCTGGGGAAAGTAACTAAAAAAGTAACTAGTAATCTAACTTAGTTACTTTTACAATTAAGTAATCAGTAAATGGACTGCATTTATATAGCGCTTTTCCATCTGCATCAGACACTCAAAGCACTTTACAATTATGCCTCACATTCACCCCAATGTCAAGATGCTGCCATACATGGCGCTCATTACACACCGGGAGCAATAGGGATTAAGGACCTTGTCCCAGGGACCTTAGTGATTTTCCAGTCAGGAGTAATCAGTAATCAGTAATTGGATTACTTTATCAAAGTAACTGTGACAACACTGATTATTACATTTCAAAATCAATATGAATTATTTATGAATAGGCCCATCGTTTTTGTCTTTAAACATTGTGTAGGCCCCTACCCCATTACTTAATTGGGGCAAATGAACAGTTTTTTTGCCTAATATAAAGCCCCCATCCACACCCGCCCCGATTCCCTGACATGGTACAGCCCTGTTTGCGTCTTTCTCTGTTTGCTGTGTCGCCTAACCAGGGTTGGCAGATGTGACGATTTCCAGTCCAATAAATGCTCAAAAATGCATGGAGGCACTAAATCCTGCGCAATTTGAACTGATTTTTAAAATGTGTGTGGCAGTTCTATACAAAAAACTCGTCCAGTGCCATATTTTTACCCTAAACAAAGCAACTGGATGGGAAAACACCCAATCTGGCAACCCTGCCCCTAACTGAAGTAGCACTGCTAGCCCACATTCGATTCTGACACGAGACGACAAGTTGCCACTCTGCCACAATTAAACAATGAAGCGACTGCAGGAGTATGGAGCTTAAAAACGGAGGAAAAAGAAACAAAAAGATGATGCCCGTGCATCCCTTGCTGGTAAGTACGTGTTAAAGGTTTAAATTGTTTTCATTACTTAATGTTCAGTGGTGCTGCTTAAGCTAGGTTGCATTGGCTTTGCTGATTTGATGTAGCTTTAAACGCTAAACTTAAATACTTTAATAAATAGTAACGGTTTGAGTAGAACTTTGTGTGTGTGTGTGTGTGTGTGTGTGTGGGGGGGGGGGGGGGGGGGGTTCCTCTTGTATGGGGGTGGGGGGCCTCCCTGACCAGTTATGCTTAGGGCCTTCAAAACCTTGGCAGCAGCCCTGTGAACCAGTGAAGCTAAAACTTGTTCCTACCCATGAGGACACAAAAGTTTGTTCGATGCATTCCCATCTGATTTCAAATATGGCTGCCATGGTGGCCATCTTGAAAAAAATCATATATGGCCATTTGTCACCCATTTATGCAGCAATTGGGTAGCAATCAGGGAGCCAAAGCATATTTCTGATGGGTTTTGTGAAATTTTCAGTTTTAATCTTGATATGACCCTGGACTGTGATCACGCCCACTTTTACAGTTGTTACTTTAAACATCATCTTCTCCATAACCACAGAATCTATGGAGCTGAAATTTCGAGTGCTTGTTTCTACCCATGAGGACACCAAAGGTTATTTGAAGTGCTGTGATCTGAGTTCAAATATGGCCACAATGGTGGCCATTTTGAAAATCGCATATAGTGCCATTTGTCAACCATTTATGTGGCATTTAAGCTGAAATTTGCTGCATGGGTAGCAATCAGCAAGGCCATAATCTAAATCTAATGTTTTTTGCAAAGGTTTTAGCTTACCTGGACCAAAGGTCTGATGGGCTTATGTTGTGGGGCCCCTGTCTGTTGGCATTGATCGGCGGCGATGTGAGTAAACACATTTTTCTCAGAAACTGCTGAGCCACTGAAGCTGAAACTTGGTAAAAATGTTCCATCCTATGAGAACCTCAAGGGTTGTTTGAGGCATTCTAATCTGATGTCAAACATGGCTGCAGTGGCGGCCATATGAAAAATGCCACATCGAGCCACTGGTCAGCAGTTTTTAAAGATACTGAGCTGAAATTTGGAGCAAGGGTAAATTCATAGGTGGCACAAAAATATGTTTGGCAGTTTTATCAGATTTTATTTTTAATTAGACCTTGAGACGACTTTTACAGTTTGACCATGCCCACTATTGTAACTGAAACTGTGAAATCTTTTATCATTCAGGTGAGCTAGAGTACCTGTGGCACTACAACCCCTGGCAAAAATTATGGAATCACCGGCCTCGGAGGATTTTCATTCAGTTGTTTAATTTTGTAGAAAAAAAGGAGATCACAGACATGACACAAAACTAAAGTCATTTCAAATGGCAACTTTCTGGCTTTAAGAAACACTATAAGAAATCAAGAAAAAAAATTGTGGCAGTCAGTAACGGTTACTTTTTTAGACCAAGCAGAGGGAAAAAAAATATGGAATCACTCAATTCTGAGGAAAAAATTATGGAATCATGAAAAACAAAAGAATGCCCCAACACATCAGTAGTATTTTGTTGCACCACCTCTGGCTTTTATAACAGCTTGCAGTCTCTGAGGCATGGACTTAATGAATGACAAACAGTACTCTTCATCAATCTGGCTCCAACTTTCTCTGATTGCTGTTGCCAGATCAGCTTTGCAGGTTGGAGCCTTGTCATGGACCATTTTCTTCAACTTCCACCAAAGATTTTCAATGGGATTAAGATCTGGACTATTTGCAGGCCATGACATTGACCCTATGTGTCTTTTTGCAAGGAATGTTTTCACAGTTTTTCTCTATGGCAAGATGCATTATCATCTTGAAAAATGATTTCATCATCCCCAAACATCCTTTCAGTTGATGGGATAAGAAAAGTGTCCAAAATATCAACGTAAACCTGTGCATTTATTGATGATGTAATGACAGCCATTTCCCCAGTGCCTTTACCTGACATGCAGCCCCATATCATCAATGACTGTGGAAATTTACATGTTCTCTTCAGGCAGTCATCTTTATAAATCTCATTGGAACGGCACCAAACAAAAGTTCCAGCATCATCACCTTGCCCAATGCAGATTCGAGATTCATCACTGAATATGACTTTCATCCAGTCATCCACAGTCCACGATTGCTTTTACTTAGCCCATTGTAACCTTGTTTTTTTTTTTCTGTTTAGGTGTTAATGATGGCTTTCGTTTAGCTTTTCTGTATGTAAATCCCATTTCCTTTAGGTGGTTTCTTACAGTTCGGTCACAGACGTTGACTCCAGTTTCCTCCCATTCGTTCCTCATTTGTTTTGTTGTGCATTTTCAATTTTGAGACATATTGCTTTAAGTTTTCTGTCTTGACACTTTGATGTCTTCCTTGGTCTACCAGTATGTTTGCCTTTAACAACCTTCCCATGTTGTTTGTATTTGGTCCAGAGTTTAGACACAGCTGACTGTGAACAACCATCTTTTGCAACATTGTGTGATGATTTACCCTCTTTTATGAGTTTGATAATCCTCTCCTTTGTTTCAATTGACATCTCTCGTGTTGGAGCCATGAGTAATGTCAGTCCACTTGGTGCAACAGCTCTCCAAGGTGTGATCACTCCTTTTTAGATGCAGACTAACGAGCAGATCTGATTTGATGCAGGTGTTAGTTTTGGGGATGAAAATTTACAGGGTGATTCCATAATTTATTCCTCAGAATTGAGTGAGTCCATATTTTTTTCCCTCTGCTTGGTCTAAAAAAGTAACCGTTACTGACTGCCACAATTTTTTTTCTTGATTTCTTATAGTGTTTCTTAAAGCCAGAAAGTTGCCATTTGAAATGACTTTAGTTTTGTGTCATGTCTGTGATTTGTTTTTTTTCTACAAAATTAAACAACTGAATGAACATCCTCCGAGGCCGGTGATTCCATAATTTTTGCCAGGGGTTGTATTATTTTAATTTATCAAGACCAAATCAATGCCTCATTTTACTCTTTTTTGGCAAATATTAACTTATGTTTGTAATATAGTATATGATTGCATTCCCCTGACTTTATATATTTTTTTAATGTTTTAATCCTTTATTTTGTAGAGTTTGTTTCATAATTGCACCCCCCACCTCAAACCCCATATCCCAAGGATTCTTTCTTCCAGTGTACCAACTGCTTAACTTCTTACACTTTCAGACATCTACAGGTTTGTGACTAAGTTTGTCACAGTACTATTAACTGTAGGTAAGTCTCAAAAACAAAATCTGTATTAATGTTCATTTGCATAAAGTGGCCCTAAAGGGCCCAAAATTCCTGTGTGAGAGACCTCGTGCACTTGATGATTTTACAGTGGGACAGCCATAAACACTAACACACCTAGTGGGAGCATGTGTGACATTGGACATTGAGATTGGACCCAAGACTTTATAATATTGTTGGGGAAAGTGAGGAACACGGACCCACAACAGGGGGCGCAAATGAACGGACAATGAAGAAAGTCAAATAACAAGGTTTTACTGTTGTGAACACGCACAACAAACAGAAGAGATCACAATTGTGAAATAAACCAATTCCAACGGTGTCGTGTGGGCAGGCTCGACGATAGGAGACGTTCATCTGAGTCGAACCGGAACCACCCGATTTCCTCTGCCACCGAACCCCGGGAATACTGGAGCCGCCAAGTCCCGAACTCCCAGGTGGCCACTGCCTCCGCTCGTCGGATCCGGTACTGCTGGCGAGGAACAGAAACAGTCAGATGTGGGTGCGGCTGCACCCAGCAACACGTAGGGTGGAAACACCACCTCCACCTCTCGTCAGGAAAATACTGATAAGTGCAGGAATGTGAGTACTTATCCAAAACAAGTCCAACACAGTCTCCAGCTGTAGTATTCACTATCTGTACACAAGCAACAAAGGATTACTGTCAAGAAGACAACACAATTGGCTGAGTACGTTACCTTCCTAGTAGAACGATATCTCGGCAATGAGATGGAGATGCCGTCCAGCTGATATACCTCTCAGCTGATGGATGTCAGCTGTTTCAGTTGATAAGTGACGGCTGTCACCTGGGCTGCTCCTGTGAGGCGGCAGCGCCCTCTGGTGCCTGGAGCCCGCACTCCAGGCGGGGCGCCCTCTGGTGGTGGTGGGCCAGCAGTACCTCCTCTTCAGTGGCCCACACAACAGGACCCCCCCCTCAACGGGCGCCTCCTGGCGCCCGACCGGGCTTGTCCGGGTGGCGGCGGTAGAAGTCGGCCAGGAGGGCCGGGTCCAGGATGAAGCTCCTCTTCACCCAGGAGCGTTCTTCGGGGCCGTACCCCTCCCAGTCCACCAGGTATTGAAAGCCCCGGCCCATCCGTCGGACATCCAGAAGCCGGCGCACAGTCCAAGCCGGCTCGCCATCGATGATCCGGGCAGGAGGTGGCGCCGGACCGGGAGCACAGAGGGGCGAAGTGTGATACGGTTTGAGTCTTGACACATGGAACACAGGATGGATCCGCAGTGAGGCTGGAAGCCGAAGCCTCACTGTGGCGGGATTGACGATTTGGAGGATCTTGTACGGTCCTATGTATCGGTCCTTCAGTTTCGGGGAGGCCACTTGTAGTGGAATGTCCTTGGTGGACAGCCACACTTCCTGCCCGGGGCGATACGTAGGGGCCGGGGTCCGCCGCCGGTCTGCATGGGTCTTAACCCTCGTCCGGGCCCTCAACAAAGCAGAACGGGCGGCACGCCACACCCGACGGCACTTCCGCAGGTGGGCCTGGACCGAGGGCACACCGACCTCTCCCTCAACCACCGGAAACAATGGGGGCTGATACCCCAAACATACCTCAAAAGGGGAGAGGCTGGTGGCTGACGACACTTGACTGTTGTGGGCGTACTCGATCCAGGCCAGATGAGTACTCCAGGCCGCCGGGTGCGCGACTGTCACACAACGTAGTGTCTGCTCCATCTGTTGATTGGCCCGTTCTGCTTGCCCGTTGGTTTGGGGGTGATACCCGGACGAGAGACTGACCGTGGCCCCCAGTTCCCGGCAAAAACTCCTCCAGACATGCGAGGAGAACTGGGGGCCGCGATCGGAGACGATGTCTGATGGTATCCCATGCAGCCGGACGACGTGGTGGACCAGGAGGTCCGCTGTCTCCTGGGCCGTTGGGAGCTTCGGGAGGGCCACGAAGTGGGCCGCCTTGGAGAATCGGTCCACTATCGTGAGGATGACGGTGTTTCCCTGGGACGGCGGGAGGCCCGTGACAAAATCCAGGCCGATGTGAGACCAGGGGCGATGAGGTACGGGCAGCGGCTGTAGCAATCCCGAGGACTTGCGGTGGTCGGCTTTGCCCCTGGCGCAGGTGGTACAGGCCTGGATATAGTCCCGGACGTCGGTCTCCAGGGATGCCCACCAGAAGCGCTGCCGGACGACTGCCACGGTTCTTCGCACCCCAGGATGACAGGAGAGCTTAGAACCGTGACAGAAGTCCAGGACCACAGCCCTGGCTTCTGGTGGGACATAGAGCCTGTTCTTCGGCCCGGTTCTGGAGTCCGGGCTTCGTGCCAGGGCCTCCCGGACGGTCTTCTCCACGTCCCAGGTGAGGGTGGCCACGATAGTGGACTCCGGGATGATGGGATCCGGGGGATCCGACGGCTCCGTTTTGACTTCGTCTTCATGTACCCGGGACAAGGCATCCGATCTCTGGTTTTTGGTCCCGGGACGGTAGGTGATCCGGAAGTCAAAACGTCCGAAGAACAGTGACCAGCAGGCTTGCCTGGGATTCAGCTGCTTGGCAGTCCTGATATACTCCAGGTTCCGGTGGTCAGTGAAAACCGTGAATGGCACAGACGTTCCCTCCAACAGATGTCTCCACTCTTCAAGAGCCTCTTTCACCGCAAGGAGTTCTCGATTGCCGACGTCATAGTTCCGTTCGGCCGGGGTCAACCTGCGGGAAAAATAGGCACACAGGTGAAGGACCTTATCGGTCTTCCCGCTCTGGGACAGCACGGCTCCTATCCCTGAGTCCGAGGCGTCCACTTCAACCACTAACTGGCGACTAGGATCGGGCTGCACCAGAACGGGTGCAGGCGAGAACCGGCGTTTCAACTCCTTGAACGCGGCATCGCAACGATCCGACCAGGTGAAGGGAACTTTTGGCGAGGTCAGGGCTGTCAGGGGGCTAACTACCTGACTGTAGCCCTTAATGAACCTCCTATAGAAATTAGCGAAGCCGAGGAACTGTTGCAGCTTCCTACGGCTTGTGGGTTGGGGCCAGTCTCTCACCGCCGCAACCTTGGCCGGATCGGGAGCGACGGAGTTAGAGGAGATGATGAACCCCAGGAAGGACAGAGACGTGCGGTGGAACTCACACTTCTCGCCCTTCACAAACAGCCGGTTCTCCAACAACCGCTGTAGGACCTGACGTACATGTCGGACATGGGTCTCAGGATCCGGAGAAAAGATGAGTATGTCGTCAAGATATACGAAGACGAATCGGTGCAGGAAGTCCCGCAAGACATCATTAACCAATGCTTGGAACGTCGCGGGAGCCTTTGTAAGACCGAACGGCATGACCAGGTACTCAAAATGACCTAACGGGGTGTTAAATGCCGTCTTCCACTCGTCTCCCTTCCGGATCCGAACCAGGTGATACGCATTCCTAAGATCAAGCTTGGTGAATATCTTAGCTCCATGCAGGGGCGTGAACACCGAATCCAACAAGGGTAAGGGGTATCGGTTACGAACCGTGATTTCGTTCAGCCCCCTGTAATCGATGCATGGACGTAATCCGCCATCCTTTTTCCCCACAAAAAAGAAACCCGCACCCATCGGGGAGGTGGAATTCCGGATCAACCCGGCGGCCAAAGAGTCCCGGATGTAGGTCTCCATTGATTCGCGTTCAGGTCGTGAGAGGTTGTACAGCCTGCTGGACGGGAACCCAACACCTGGAACCAAATCAATGGCACAATCATACGGGCGGTGCGGGGGAAGGGTGAGCGCCAGATCCTTGCTAAACACCTCCGTAAGGTCATGGTACTGCACCGGAACCGACCCTAGATTGGGCGGGGCTCTGACCTCCTCCCTGGCCTGGGAACCGGGAGGAACCGAGGAACCTAAACATACCCGATGGCAGGTCTCGCTCCACTGAACCACTACCCCGGACGGCCAATCGATCCGGGGATTGTGTTTCAACATCCAAGGGAATCCTAAAATCACACGGGAGGTGGCCGGAGTCACAAAAAACTCGATCTCCTCCCGGTGATTCCCCGACACCACCAGAGTTACTTTTGGTGTCTTGTGAGTGATTGGAGGGAGTAGGGAGCCATCTAGCGCTCGTACCTGCACAGGCGAGGTAAGCACCACCAGAGGGAACCCTATCTCCCTGGCCCATTTGCTGTCTAGCAAATTCCCTTCAGAGCCCGTGTCCACCAGTGCTGGGGCCTTCAGGGTTAAATCCTCATACAGGATGGTAACTGGGAGTCGTGTGGCGATGTGGGTGTGTCCCACGTGAATGTCTCGGCCCACCCTTAGCCCAGTTTCTAGGGGCGGGCGTTGGTGTTTAACCGCTCGGGGCAGTCTCTTAATTGATGCTCAATCGAGCCACAAACAAAACACGCCCCGTGGGCCAGCTTCCTCTGTGTAACCGGTGCCCTAAATGTTGCCCTACTCGTGTCCATAGCTTCGTCAGCAGTGGGGGCTGTAACCGCACGGAGCGCAGGGGCCGTGGAGCGTGGGGAGGGCGGAACGTGGTCGGAACCGGAAGGGAGAGGGACGACGCGTGCCCGGCCACGCCCTTCGTCTCGTTCCCGACGGCGCTCTTCTAACCGATTGTCTAATCGTATGACAAGATCGATGAGCCCATCTAAATCCCGCGGTTCGTCCTTAGCCACCAGGTGCTCCTTGAGAACCAACGACAGTCCGTTTACAAAGGCGGCGCGGAGGGCAGTGCTATTCCAGCCGGACCTCGCAGCCGCGATGCGGAAGTCGACTGCATAGGCAGCTGCGCTCCGGCGCCCCTGTCTCATTGACAGCAGCACGGCTGAAGCGGTCTCTCCTCTATTTGGGTGATCGAACACTGTTCTGAACTCCCTCACAAACCCATCATATGTCTGAAGGAGCCGTGAATTTTGCTCCCAGAGCGCTGTAGCCCAAGCGCGTGCCTCACCACGAAGCAGATTTATCACATAAGCTATTTTGCTAGCGTCAGTCGCGTACATGACGGGACGCTGTGCGAAGACGAGCAAACACTGCATAAGAAAATCCGCGCACGTCTCCACACAGCCTCCGTACGGCTCTGGGGGGCTTATGTATGCTTCAGGGGAAGGTGGGAGGAGTCGTTGAATGACCAGTGGAACGTCGCTGTTATGCACAGGGTCGACGGGAGGGAGAGCCGCAGCGGCGCCCGGAGGGCGCGCTTCCACCTGCGCGGCGAGAGCCTCCACCCTGCGGTTCAGGAGGAAGTTCTGCTCGGTCATCAAATCCAACCGAGTCGTGAAAGCGGTGAAGATCCACTGCAACTCACCGATGACCCCTCCTGCGGACGCCTGTGCGCCCTGTTCTTCCATTGGCCGTTCAACAGCCGGTTGACGCCCCTCGGGATCCATGACACTGGCCGAGATATCCTGTTGGGGAAAGTGAGGAACACGGACCCACAACAGGGGGCGCAAATGAATGGACAATGAAGAAAGTCAAATAACAAGGTTTTACTGTTGTAAACACGCACAACAAACACAACAGATCACAATTGTGAAATAAACCAATTCCAATGGTGTCGTGTGGGCAGGCTCGACGATAGGAGACGTCCGTCTGAGTCGAACCGGAACCACCCGATTTCCTCTGCCACCGAACCCCGGGAATACTGGAGCCGCCAAGTCCCGAACTCCCAGGTGGCCACTGCCTCCGCTCGTCGGATCCGGTACTGCTGGCGAGGAACAGAAACAGTCAGATGTGGGTGAGGCTGCACCCAGCAACACGTAGGGTGGAAACACCACCTCCACCTCTCGTCAGGAAAATACTGATAAGTGCAGGAATGTGAGTACTTATCCAAAACAAGTCCAACACAGTCTCCAGCTGTAGTATTCACTATCTGTACACAAGCAACAAAGGATTACTGTCAAGAAGACAACACAATTGGCTGAGTACGTTACCTTCCTAGTAGAACGATATCTCGGCAATGAGATGGAGATGCCGTCCAGCTGATATACCCCTCAGCTGATGGATGTCAGCTGTTTCAGTTGATAAGTGACGGCTGTCACCTGGGCTGCTCCTGTGAGGCGGCAGCGCCCTCTGGTGCCTGGAGCCCGCACTCCAGGCGGGGCACCCTCTGGTGGTGGTGGGCCAGCAGTACCTCCTCTTCAGCGGCCCACACAACAAATATGTATGGTAGATACGCATCACAGGCTACTAGCAGGTAACAGAAAATTAATATTTTTTATTTAGAAACAGGTTAATTATTCTGTGAGTGAATTTAAAATGGAGGGTGTTTTGTGAACATATGACTTCAGACCCAAAGTCAATTATACCATGCCCATTTATATTCCATATTCATGTTCACCAATGAGTTGATGTAAACGTGTAACAACAGTAAATTCAGACATGTAGGGTTTACAATTATCCATTAAAGGTTAGTTTGCTTTCCTCCCAATGGGAAGGTCCTTGGTTCATAACCACCTGTGCCCTACTCTACCCTTACATCAGAAAGGACATCTAGTTTAAAACTACTGCCAAATCAAGAGGTGCTCCATACTGGATCTGAAAAAAATGGAAGAATTACACACACACAAAAGTATCAATAACATGAAATTATCAAGCCACGATAAGTCCCACTAGGACCTCCAAAGTCCAGGAGGGACAATGATTCACTTCCACATACAACTGATATATAAATACACACAAACACACACACACTCTTCTTCCCTCCACCAGAAATTCTGTGTGAGCATTTCATCCTTGAAATCATTCCATATTTTACTTGGGTTTCTTTTCAGCTGTCTTGTTAGATAATTGCCAAGAGAGTTGGTTTGCAGCAAAGTGTGCAAAATTTGTCTCAACAAAGTTTTAAGTTTAAAAATGTAACCTGTCAGAGATGTAATCTATTCAATAATGGTCATAATTATGAAATAAGTCAGTGGTATGTGACAAGTTAAAGAAATACAATCTGTAGAATAATGACGCTGGATACTGAAAGATTGTATTGTAAAAAGGGGCAGAAAATATAAGACTTGTTCTTCTCTCTGCTCCTTTTCATTCTGGTAATTGAGATGCTTTATTTCTGCTTTTCTGTTTTTTTTCTTTTAAATGAATGAAATAAATAAATGAATGAAAATGAATGAATGAATACATTCACACAACGGCTGTATTTTATCAGCAGTAGTCACATGACAATGACATCAATTTGATGCACCAACACAGCAATGTCACCCCCCACCACCACCCTAAATCAGCAGTAGTTGCATGAATGATGCCAAGCTTGAGTACAAGACTTGCACACAAGACGGAATGGATCTGGCACCCTCTGGCGCAGTCTGGCACTCTTATTCTTCTTTTGGCTGCTCTTGTTACCAGTTGCCACAGCAGATCAATAATTTCCATCTCACCCTGTTCTCTGTATCTTCCCCTATCACACCAACCACCTGCATGTCCTCCCTAATCACATGTATAAACCTCCCCTTTCGCCTCCCTTTCTCCTTCTGCCTGGCGGCTCCATCCTCAGCATCCTTCTCCCTATATACCCTTGGGTCCGTCCTCTACACATGTCCAAACCATCTCAATCTCGCCTCTTTGACTTTGTCTCCAAACCGTCCTACATGAGCTGACCGTCTGATATGTTTATTACTAATGCTGTCCATTTTCATCACTTAGAAAGAGAATTGCAAGATCTTTTGATCTGCCACCTCCAGCTCTTCCTCCTGTCTTTTTGTTAGTGCCACAGTCTTTAAGCTGTACAACATAGCTGGTCTCATGACTGTCTTGTAAACTTTCCCCTTCACTCTTGCTGATATTCTTCAGTCACAAATCACTCTAGCCACCTTTGTCCACCACTCCACCCTGCCTGCACTCTCTTATTCACCTCTCTACCACACTCTCCATTACTTACTCCATTACAGCTGACCCCAAGTATTTAAACTCCTCTACTTTCACCACCTCTACTCCTTGTAACCGTACTGTTCCACAGGGCTCCCTCCCATTCACACACATGTACTCAGTCTTGCTCCTGCTGACTTTCATTCCCCTGGTTTCCAGAGCATATCTCCACATCTCCAGGCTACACTCAACTTGATCTGTGCTCTCACTACAGATCACAATGCCATCTGCAAACATCCTAGTGCATGGAGACTCATGTCTGATCTCATCCATCAACCTGTCCATGATGATTACGAACAAGAAATGGACTGCATTTATATAGCGCTTTTCTATCTGCATCAGACGCTCAAAGCACTTTACAATTAATGCCTTACATTCACCCCAATGTGAGGGTGCTGCCATACAAGGTACTCGCTACACACCAGGAGCAATAGGGGATTAAAGACACTATTGAAAGGACTCAGAGCTGATGCTTGGTGTAATCCCACCTCCACCTTGAATTAGCCTGTCATTCCTACTGCACATCTCACCGCTGTCACACTATCATTGTACATGTTCTGCACTACCCTCACATACTTATCTGCCACTCCAGTCTTCTTCATACACAGTGGTGGGCACAGCTAACCAAAAAATTTGCTTCGATAACAGATAATCAGCTAACTGAAAAGTTATCTTTTTTAAAGCTAAACCGATAAACCACCCAAAAATTTATCGGAAGCTACAGATAACCGATAAATTCCAGTATTATCTCCAGTACACTTGCAACTACTAACAAGCTGATTTTGAGTTTTAACACAACGATTGCTTCTGGGAGCATCAAAGGCAAAGACAGACCCAAACAATGAGTCAGCACTTCTGTCTTTCAGTGCCCTGCCCACTGCTGGAAGCTCATGTTTACTACATAGCTTCCAGCAGAAAAGCAGTTGAGAGGAACAGCAAAGCTCAACTCTGTATGCAATAACAGCGCTGCCGTCAGGCAGAGGTCTTGGAAAATAAAGCAGTGCTGAATTATGGTTTGGTGTATAAATAAAATTAATACTGATAGAATAACTCCATTAATGTCATTTCTGTCATTTGTACAAAGTTAAAATAGAACATATATCTTGTAATGTTGAATCCCATATGGAAAAGATATACATAAATTTTATAAAGTTTGTATCTGTTCTATCTGGAACTTGTAAGTAATGCATGTGACAGCCAAACCAGATATAAGATCCTTAGTAAATTTGTACAATATGTGACTTTTATAAATTGGGAACTTAAAAGAACAATATATGACAGTAATTCCACATACAGAATCCTTAGTAGATATGTGTAATATCAAACTGAGACTTACAAGCACAACACGTGTCAAATATAAAGTTTATTACTGGAACTGATGTAACTTGTAAGTTTTTTCTATTTCTTTTCCATATGGGATAATGCATTAATTCTTAAGTTTTGTAACAACCACAGACAGATAGCAAAGAATTATGGGTATAGATAGAGCGCTTCGCTCTCAGACTGCAGGCTTACTTGTAGTTCCTAGGGTTTGTAAGAGTAGAATGGGAGGCAGAGCCTTCAGCTTTCAGGCTCCTCTCCTGTGGAACCAGCTCCCAATTCAGATCAGGGAGACAGACACCCTCTCTACTTTTAAGATTAGGCTTAAAACTTTCCTTTTGCTAAAGCTTATAGTTAGGGCTGGATCAGGTGACCCTGAACCATCCCTTAGTTATGCTGCTATAGACGTAGACTGCTGGGGGGTTCCCATGATGCACTGTTTCTTTCTCTTTTTGCTCTGTATGCACCACTCTGCATTTAATCATTAGTGATCGATCTCTGCTCCCCTCCACAGCATGTCTTTTTCCTGGTTCTCTCCCTCAGCCCCAACCAGTCCCAGCAGAAGACTGCCCCTCCCTGAGCCTGGTTCTGCTGGAGGTTTCTTCCTGTTAAAAGGGAGTTTTTCCTTCCCACTGTAGCCAAGTGCTTGCTCACAGGGGGTCGTTTTGACCGTTGGGGTTTTACATAATTATTGTATGGCCTTGCCTTACAATATAAAGTGCCTTGGGGCAACTGTTTGTTGTGATTTGGCGCTATATAAAAAAATTGATTGATTGATTGATTGATGTGCCTCTGCTAACACTGATTGGTTGACTCATTCATTCTATGTAAACACCAACACGTTAATGTGAGGTGTGTCATGTGTTGGTGTTTACAGATAAATGTGCTTTTGTAAAAATGCCATTTTTTTATTTGAAAAAAAAATCCATTTTCAAAAAAAAAAAAAAAGCCAAGTTGTAATTAGATAACCATCTGATATAACCCGTGTCAAAATAAACAGAACACTGTCATGATCTACTGGTGCCAGATGTTCAGTACTTAAGCTGGGCTTACACTGTTCGAGTTTTGCCCCTTTTTCAGCCGGTTTTTCACTTGTGCGAGAATTTTTTGGATCGCGCCGAGTTTCAGGTTAATCCCGCGTCCTGCATCATGTAGTATACATGGAGTAACGAGCTGCATTTAACCTCTCACAACCACCTCCTGATTGACAATCGTATGGTCGGATGAAAATCAAACCTGTTTGAAATTCTGGTCGAGCGTTGTGAGGGTATCCCGCTGCTGAAGTGCGACAAGCGTCCAACCTCTCACACTGTGCATGTGCAAACACCAGAGAGATAACATAAACAACATAAACAGTGATCATCTCTTTAGGAGAGCAGCTTCTGTTTCTTTTCCCCCACTTTCTTCAACTCATGTAAAGTCTTGTAATGTTTTTTTTTATTTTTTTATTTGATATCTCCCATGGAGAGTTTTGTCGTACAATTTGAGCTGTAGCTGAGTACAGTGATTGAAAATATTGTACAGTGTCTCCCCAGCTTTAGGGCAAATACTGCTATGAACACTACGGGTCAATAGATGGCAGTAGAGATGGAGAAAACTTGTCAAAACAAAATTCCAAATAATCTGTGTCTGCTACATTTAAGATGCGTGGAATTTAATAAACGCAAACACAAACGCATAACAACGTCTCCTTTGTCTGCAGAGGATAGAGTGGTTTCTTCTGGAACCAGTTCTCCTCTGTTTATGGAGGGTAGAACTACACATCTGCTACAAAACATTTAACAGGTAGGTGCTCAACTGATTTTAAATTTTATAAATGTTTGTAGCTATTCAGCTTTGTTTACCACATATGTTAGCAGTCTAAAAATTATCGGACCAAAACTTATCAGAAGATAATTAGTCCGATAATGGTTTTGAAAGTTATCTGAAAAGCTAATCCGATAATGAAAACATTATCTTCGATAATTAGCGGTTAGCGGATTAGCAGAACTGTGCCCACCACTGCTCATACAATGCCACAACACTTCTCTTCGAACCCTGTCATAAGCTTTCTGTCAATCCGCAAACACAAAATATAACTCCTTCTGGCCTTCTCTATAGTTCTCCATCAGTATTTTCATAGAAAACACTGCATCTGTTGTGCTCTTTCTTGGCATGAAAATCTATTGCTGCTCACAGATATTTGCCTGTTTTCTAAGCCTAGCTTCTAATACTCTTTCCCATAACTTCATGCTGTGGCTGATCAACTTTATGCCTCTGTAGTTACTGCAGCTCTGTACATCACCCTTGTTCTTACAAATAGGAACCAGCACACTTTGTCTCCACTCCTCAAGCATCTGCTCTACATCATCCAGGCTTTTTGCTCTCTCATTTTCTTCTAAATATTCCCTCCACTTTCTCAACACACTCTCCTCTTTTGCCACTCTCATCTGCTGCACATCCTTTCCAGCTCTGTCCCTTTGTCTAGGGGATTAAAGACCCTATTGAAAGGACTCAGAGGTGATGCTTGGTGTAATCCCACCTCCACCTTGAATGAGTCTGTCATTCCTACTGCACATCTCACCACTGTCACACTATCATTGTACATGTTCTGCACTACCCTCACATACTTCTAAAATATCCAGATACAAATCCTTTTCTCCTTACTTACTATTCAATTTCTTGTACAGCTTGCTATGTCTTTTCCTTATCTTCAGCCACTTCTCTTTTTGCCTTACGCCACAACTCCTGCCATAAGGCAAAAAGACAGGAGTACATCCTGTCTACTTCCTTCATCTCCTCTCTCTCCTTATGCTTCCCTGGATGTCTTTGTTTTACCACCAAGTCTATTTATCTTCCTTCTGCTGTCTTGTTATCATACCTAGTACCTTCCTAGCTGTCTCCCTAACCACATCTAGGGTTCTTTTCCAGTTGTCCAAAATTTCTTCTCCTCCATCAAGTGCCACTCTCACCTGCTCACACAACAGTCTTCCTCCTTCAACTTTCACCATCTGATCCTTTGTTGAATGCTCACTCTCTTCTTCATCACCCCCTAAAGTCATGCTATACAAACCACCATCCTATGCTGTCACTCTCTCCTGCCACCTTACAGTCTCCAATTTCTTTTAGCTTGCATCTCCTACAAAGAATGGAGTCCACCTGTGTGCAACTTCCTCCAATCTTATGTCACCCTGTGCTCCTCCCTTTTCTTAAAATATGTATCCACTACAGCCCTTTTCACCCTTTTTGTAAAATCAGCTACCACCTGACCTTCCACATTCTTGTCCTTGATACCATATCTACCCATTACTTCCTCATTACTTCAGTTCTCTTCGACCACATGCCGACTGAAGTCCGCTTCTATCACCACTCTTTCCTGCTTGGGCACACTCTCCACCACCTCATCTCACTGACTCTAGATATTTTCTTTCTCCTTCCTCTCGCAACCTACCAGTGGGGCATATGCACTGATGATATTCATCATCACCCCTTCAATTTCCAACTTCACACTCATCACTCTGTCAGACACTCGCTTAACCTCTAACACACTTTAAAAATTTTCTTCCTTTAAAATGACCTCAACACCATTTCTCTTCCTATCCACACCGTGATACATCAACTTGAACCCATTGCCTATGCTCCTGCTCCTACTTTCCCTTCCACTTGGTCTTTTGCACAAACAATATGTCTACCTTTTTCCTCTTCATCATATCAGTCAGCGCTCTCCCTTTACCAGTCATAATGCCAACATTCAAAGTCCCGACTCTCACATCCACCCTTCTATTTTTGCTCTTCTCCCACTGTCTGTGGACATGTTTTCCTTCTCTTCTTCTTCTTCAGCCAGCAGTAGTCCAATTTCTGCCAGCACCCTGTTGGGCAACAGCATTGATGGCGGTCATTGTTTACCCAGGCTTTGACCAGTCTGGTATGGAAATTTGATTTGTATTCTGCATGGTTGGGGTGGCTTGTTTTACACTGGATGCCCTTCCTAATGCAACCCTACACATTTATCCAGGCTTACGACCGGCTTTCAGAGTGTACTGGCTGCACACCCCATGTGGCTGAGATTTGACAAACTTTAAGGTTAAAGCCCTGCCTCCTCCTACCCTCCTCATTTATTAGGGCTTGGGACCGGCACTCGGAATGTACTGGCTGCACACCTTATGTGGCACCATCTGGCACTAAACAGAGTTATTTGAGATGAAAACTGGATGCTCCATGATTGAGAGGTTGAGGGGACAAACATATGGATTATTAAATTTTTCAACATTACTGAGTATTGTGTATGTGAAGAAATACAGTGTATGTGTATATATATATATATATATATATATATATATAGGCTTCAAAAATAATTTCAGGGAAGACCAGTTTTGGTGCAGTCCATTTTGAAATAGTTCAGTTATAAAAGTTTGTTCACAGTTTAAGCTGTGTGTGTTGCATCACAAACACAGACAGACGTGTGGTGCAGAAAGAACCTTTAGCAAACCTCACAAACACCATCATCTTCAGCAGGAGCAGGATTGACTGGATGCACATTGTAACTTCAGGGCTGAGAAGAACAAGATGTGAACAAACACTTGTGCACACACCGGCACCTCATGTGAACTTCCACTTTTGACATGATTGGGGCAAAGTAGTGCCGAATGGTTAAAGAAAAGTTTTAAGCACGTCAGTTCCTAAAGCATTTCTGGGGAAATGACATTTGAATGGCAAGATGAAAAGAATTTCTGCCTATTCATTCTTCCACCATTTTTAGCCTTGAACAGGGTGAAATTCCTAATGGACTATGTTGTGTGTGAGACAGCAGTACTATAGTCCTTTCTAATTTTATAACGTCATCAGTAAGCAAGTGTGTTTCTCCAGATGTCTTCTGTGGACAGGGGGTTGCTGTAGGCTAATCTCCGAGTTTAAAAAATGATACACCTTCTCATAGAGAAGGATTTGTCATATTTTGCTCAGTCTTTACAAGTACCCTCAGGTAGCCCTTCTGAAGGATGTTAGGGGTTGAATCTTTCACCCAGAGCAAAGCGGCACACCCGCCAGCACAACTGTCATTCATAGTTTCCATCCAACACAGTTCTCCTTTTCATGTTCAACAGCTCCCATGCATTGGTAGCATCCGGCAGCAAAATGTGTTTGTGCCTTAGACCGTCACAAACCTGGTCTAAAGTCAAGCACTGTGTTATTTTTTTTATATTTAATGAGCACAGAAATTCCTCTGAATACAGCCTGTGGTCTTGAGACCACAAGTCAATGTGACACCTCGAACAAATGCATTGTTGTCTATTCTTGGTGCCTTCCATGCCTGATTTCTCAGCTTTTTGTGCCAGTGGAATTTTTCCATCCAACCTCCTCTGAACACTGCAGCAACTCCAATGAGCAAGGGCGCAATTAGAACTAGAAATTGGGAGGGGGCAAAGTGCGAGGCCCACAGGGCCGAAGCCCATAGGCCGGGGGTCCGGGGGCCGCTTAAGGCCCCCAGAAGCCAACGGTTTCTAGATAAGCTCAGATGCATTCTGAGCATCCAGAACATTAATTTTAATGTTTGGAGAAGACCATAAAGTGGACACCATTTGACTTATGCAACTTGAAACTGTGGATATAAGTACTTTATTCTGAGAATAGCCAGCATTGATTTTATTAACATCCTGGTGTAAATAAGGTATCATCACGTGTAGAACTCAAAAAGAATGATAGGTTGAGTTTTCATTAAACAACTGCAATGTGGTAAAATGTATTCATAAATATGAAAGAACAGGCTCTTAATAATTATTAACTATCGCATACTGTTTTTTTCCTCAAGATTTGTTTTTGCATAAGTTTGAAACAACAACAGATCTTAAGTTTAGGATAAATTACTTATCATGAATTTAATTTTCGAAGTGGCACTAATGACAACACTCATACTGAACATAATTTTGCTTGTATAGACTGATTTTGGAGATCAAGCAATAAGAGGCAAATGCAGTCCCAGAAAATTCAGAATGTGACAAACAAGAAACAGTTGTTGTAAACAAGTCAATGCTGCTAAAAATACAAACTTGCAGAACAAAGATACTATTCTGACATGGTTTTGCACATAAGACTGACATGGTTTGCACATAAGACTGGCATAGCATGTTTCAAGTACACACATATATGTCAGAAGGTGGGGGGGACATACCATATTCTGTCCCCCCTGGTTGAAAAGGTTTGGGGGGGACATGTTCCCCCTATCCCCCACCAAATTGTGCCCATGCATGAGATCAAGCTTTTAGGGTGCTGTCACAAAGTACTCCCACATTCCAGTGCGATGTAGTTTTTGTGTCCACTCCTGTGAAACCAGCTTGAGCCAGATTATACTTAGGACACTGACGATATGACAGTCTGCTCAACTTAGTTGTCTGTTGCATTGGTGGTTGTTGCAATGCAGTTTACCACTTGAATAGTAGGGGGTGCAACATGAACAAGTCATGGACTTTCTTTCTGCCTGCACTGCCAGTGTTCTGGTCATTTTTTTTCCTCTTTCTGGAGTAATGTGTCCCTCAGTGACCTCCAGTTGTTTATACAATCATCAGCCTCCAACCCAATGTTATGTGCAGTTTCCCTCCATGAATTGCTGGTCATTTGAGCATCTTTGTAGTTTTTCGATTGTGTTGTAAAAATGTTCAACATTTACGAACTACTTCAACCAAACGTGGCTGTATTTGATTCATGATTGAGATGTAACCGGCATGCACACTGCAAAACCTCAGACCTAAATCTGATGAGGGAGGAAAAAGTGAAACTGGAAAAGTGGCCAATCACAGCCCTTGCAATCTCAGTCGCTTCAACGTTTAGTTTAAAATTTTTGGGAGTTGCACGTCAAGCTACAGATAGGGGCTCAGTGAGAGTGGTGGTTGTGTGTAAATATAAAGTCTTAATCTGACTGTTTTTGTCGTTTGAACCGGATACCGAAAACACATAAGTTTTCCACATAAGACACTCTTGTTTTGGAAGACGTGTTATATGGCTGGGGGGGCCTGGCTGCCGGTTTGTTTCTGTCTTTTGGTTTTCCTCCCAGGTGGCGTGCGTTTGGGACTGAGTGGCTGTGTTGCTGAGGCTGTCAGGACCTCACCCTGATCACCTGCGACTCGTCAGGACTCACAGCTGTGGTGCATCTGGATGGATTGGAACATGTTGGCATTTAAGACTGGAGTGCACAGTGTGTATTTGCCAGAGACTCGACCTTGTGACCAGACGGGTGAGATCGTCGTCTCGGGAGCCATCTCATCAGCAGCGGATGCTGAGAACGTCCAGGTTTGATGCACAGTCTGTGAAAGAGGAGGGGGTGAGGTTTCACGCTCGTCAGCACACTTCCTGAGGTACGTTAGATTTTGTGACTAACAGTTATACAGTCAGTAAATGTGGTGTCCCTCACACCTTATTGTATTGAGCTGTTTGTTAGTCATGTATCAGCTTTCACTGCAGTGGAGTTTTGTGAACTGATTGTTCCATGCCTGCAGGTTGGGAAGCTGATCAGTAATCAAGCCAGGAAGTGTTTGCTGTTTGTACACCTTTAAGTGTTCTCTCTGTGTGTAGAGTGTGGACTCACATAATGGTTCCTTCTTTCACAGACTCGGTTGTTGCGGCCACCTGGGGGGTGTCGGCGGGGTCCTTGGGTCCGAAACAGCTTCTGGCTCCGGACCGTTAGCGCTGCTGGGAGCGCACCACGCCAGGCCGCACCTTTTGTTATTATATTATCACTGTTATGTATTAAATTCAGTTAGCCTTTGAACCGTGCTCTGCTTATTTCATACTGGGTCCTTCAAACGCTGGTCGGTTCTCCGAGCTGCGTCCGACACATAACAAGACGTCTGGAAATACTTTCATTCCTTATCATGGAAATTACTTGTGAATAAACAGTGCATTTTTAAAGAAATCCCTCTGTGTTTGTCTGCTCTGGGTGAATTTCTCAGCCTGAATCGGAGGATGCCAGCACTTTGTCCACCAAGAAGAAGAAAAAAAAAACACTTATTTTAGAAGCTGAAAATCTTTCTTTTCGGCAATAATTTTATTAGCATTATAGCACTCCATTTATTCACACCAGCATTCACCTTAGCCATCTGTCACCCCTCAGCACTCTGCATGCGATGGAAATAAATCCCATTAAGGACTCACTAAGACAAAAAAAAGTACAGTGGCCCCTCATTTATCGCGGGAGTTACGTTCTAAAAATAACCCGCGGTAAGCGAAATCCGCGAAGTAGTCAGCGCTATTTTTTGCAGTTATTATAGATGTTTTAAGGCTGTAAAACCCGTCACTACACACTTTATACACTTTTCTCAAACAGGCATGAACATTTTCTCACTTTCTCTCCTGTGTAAACACTCTCTTTTTTCTTCTGGGCGAGAAGATTAACAGACACACACAGAACTCTCCCTTTGCTCACTGCCTCCGGAGGTACGGATGCGGGACCCGCAAAGAATCCAAGTCCTCTCTCGGTGTCCACGGAACTCTGCGGCTGCGGTCAACATCCGCATCAAAACAGCGAGCATAGTCTCTGGACCTGTTGCCAGATTTGGCGCAGCTCCGCACAGCAGACAGGAGGGCAGTGTGAGTGGCCCGCTGCTGCGTTTACCGAGCCCACAGACTCAGTAAGTGCATCGGAGGCAGTGAGAGCAATCGCGGTGATGCTGACCGGTGCCACAACTGGCCCGCCTGATAAGGACACAGAACACAATGCGCCATTTAAAAAAAAAAGCATGCAAAATTGCACTAAAAAAATCCACAAAACTGCAAGGCCGCGAAAGGTGAACCGCGTTATAGCGAGGGACCACTGTATTTTAAATTACACTACTAACAACAATATGTCATTCATTATGAGTAGCTGATCTTACAGAGGCAGGGCTATGAGATAGTTTTGGGCCCCTTCACACATAGTGCAAATTTGGTCGGTTTGCGCATAAAGTGCACATCAAGTAGGAATCGTATGCAAAACGTGTAGAATTGTAGCTGCTTCTAACACCTCGCACACCTGCTGCTACAATGATTTGCGCACACCAGCAGCTGAAAGACACAGTGTTCCCTGTACAAACCCATCGAGCCCTCTCACGGCAATTGTCAGACATATTCCAGCTGACACACACAAACATCTAACACCACTCATTTGGCACTTAGAAAATGTGTGGCCATTCACACTATCATCACAAAAACAGTCAGCAGACAATCACTGTCGAGGTGGATGTGAAATTTGTCTGTGCTCCGCGACTGTGAAGTTGCCGAGTGCACATTTGGCGTGTCAGAGTGCCTGCTCCCCCCACAACATGTGTGCGTGTGCTTTGCACGCTCCCCCCAACACGTCTGTGCGTGTGTTTCATGCTCCCCCCGCAGGCGAGGCATTTCTCAACTGATCACAGGGTGACATCTTGGTCTGTGTGCTGACAGGACAGTGGGCGTGGCTGGCTGCCCACAGCTGTTGAGACATCTCTGGTCCTGGACATCACAGCTGCAGCACACCTCCCGTGTTTTGCCAGACGTGCATGTGTGTGTGTATGTGTGTGTGTGGAAATACATAAAAACATATATCGCTTTTGTGATGGTTGGAGAAATGGACCATCAGTCCATTTGGCCATGCAGCAGGTGATGTCAGTGTCAGGTCTGACAGGACACACGTGGAGCTGTGAGTGGCGTGTCGCAGGACCATTACAAGCCAACATTATGACAAATACAGCACTTTGAGTCACATATCAGCAGAAATACACCATACCAAAGGCCATTTGGTCAGTTTTCACAGTGCTTTTTTTCTTTTTTAGAAAATACGTTCATCTGCTTGTTGATTTTAGCCATTTCACGCTCCTGTTACAAGACAGTGATTGTAGCGCAGTGGTAAAGTTTCCGTCTGGTAATCAGAATGTGTGGGTTTGCTTCCTGTGGCATTTTTTTCTTTTTATTTAACCAGGATTATTTAACCATGGGTTTCTGTATTGTGTCCTCTTTTGTGTATTATTTATATCAACCTAGTGATATTCACTAATTATGCAGCTGTTTTTTTTATTTTCCTCCACATCAGCGGCACGATGTGGTGCACTTCGCCCCTTGGCACACAGTGTGAGCAACTGCAGCAGCTCGCACTGTGTTCCTGCTTGAAAGACACGAGTCGAGTGCACAAACTGTCACACTGCCATTGTGCATGCCCGTTGGTGCAATGTTTTGTGGTGCGTTCATATGACCTCAACCCCGTGAGTAGCCCCGAGTTGTACGTATTCACACTATGTGTGAGGGGGCCCTTCAGAAAAGTTCTGTGTATTGCTTATCCACACAAAGACATGAAAGCAGCATTTTCAAATTATTCACCCTGGGACCTGTTTTCAAAAAGTAACGCCACTGAACATAACAAAACCTATGTAGATACACCTATACCCATTTCTGTGTGGACAGAGCCTTAAAATGAACCCTTACCGTAGGGATGTTACGACAAAACCGTTGTCATAGTTCATAAACTGGATACTTCTGCAGCCCACATAGTTCTGCAACGAGCTTCTGGTGTCTTCCCATAAGAACATGCCTAATCTCCTGAGCTACAAGACCAGTATTATAGAATACCATGAACTGGGAACCTTCCTCCTTGGGAACAAGTGCAATAACCACTTGGCCACATAATGATAACAATAATAACAATAATAATACAGAAACACCCCAATCTATTTTATTTGCCTATCACTTGTGATCAGACATTTCAAATTGTTTTACATCCACACAGTACAAAGGAATTTCAAAATATATTTAAAATATGGTAAAGTTTAAAACACCAAATATTTAACGGCAGTACTGAAAGAAACAACATAGTAACAATTAGAACAGTTGAAGAGTTGAAAAAAGTAAATATTATTTAATATAAGCCCATGAACAGAACAGAACCAGGGTCACCAACCCTGCGTTTGTCTCAATTTAAAAGTTTTAACTGAATTTGGCTACCGCCAAACTATTCCACATAAAAAGGAATGTGTCGGTGTGTGCCTGATTTTGCCCTTAGCAAAGGTTTACAGATGCACACTCTCCTTAAATTTTCCACTTAAAGCTTAAAAGTAGCTCACATTATTAATTTCTGCTCTCTTCAATAAGCATATCCTTCCACTCAGGCCTGTTTATGGCATTTAGAGTGAAATGCATCCTCTCGAGGAGGTCAAACGGAATTAGAACAACTAACTTTGACAGCTGATTAGCGTCATACGCCGCTCTGGTTATACCCGCGACAATTCGGTCTTCATATTGATTCAGTTTGGATATCTAAATCCAATTTAACACAGGGAAATTTATGTTGAAAAACACACTGAAACATGCTGTGCCTGGTTTGTGAGGAAGAAAGTTTGAGTGCTTTACTTAATAGCAAAGTGGGGTGGGGGCGGGGGTCGGTTGCGTATGTGGCTTTTTTGTGGCTTGCAAGATCCTCTTTGACATAAGCATCTTGCTTTGCAGACTTGATTTGGAATATGAGCCATAAATTTTCTTCTTCAAAGCACAAGCTCTATGGAATAACAACAGCTCTCATTAAGACTGATTGTTTTATTTGTAGATTGTGCAGGCTTTTTGCCGTTTCACACGTGTGGCAGAGTTTGCATGGCTGTACTAGTGACTTTATATTTGTGGCATGTCAATATATTGACTTTGCTAACCCAGATACTGCAGTAATGCTCCATTGAACTAAATGTTGAGAAGTGACGGGGAACTCTTTAGTGAGTGGTAGCAATTAAAAATACAGACACAACCGTGTGCATGTGCTCATCTATGTGAAAGTAGAAAGTCAGTAAGTGTTGGCATTTGAGAGTGTTGAGTGATTTTTGAAATAGTGCCAGGAGTCGCATGGAGGCTTTTCAGTCAATGCTTCGCTATTGATCTCCTCTATTAACTTTAACCTCTCACCCACCCATCCGCCTCCCACCTCACTCCCATCTGGATCTGAAAAACATGAGTCAGAAAGAGAGCCTGAATGAGGCCGCTTGCAGGTATGCGACTGTGAGAAAGTAGATGTAAATGAATGACATTGCTGCATTTAAGTGCAAGTCATTTTAAAGAGCCACCTCAGCCACATGTAAAAACACTGCGAGTCCTTAAGGTGCCTTGACACTTGCATGACTTTGATCCACACACTTGCATGCACTCTGCCGTGCAGGAGAGTAAACTCATGGCAAACTGTTGTAATCTGTGCGCGGCTTTGTGCAAATGGACAAATTTTTTTTTGAAATGTTCAAAATCTCCATCATGCATTAATTACATGAACTCCATGTAAACATTGCGCAAACAATTAAAAAACACTGTGTGTGAGTGCGAGTGATTGTGTCAGCACACCACATCACAGCGCAGCTCTTCTGAACGATTATAATGAGATGTTAAATCTATCATAAACATAATTTTGTATGAATGAATGAATGAATGAATGAATGAATGAGTTTATTCGGCACACAAATAAAAAAAAAAAAAACTCATAACAAAACAACTTTACAAAGATCCTGTCTGGCTGAAAGGGTGAGGGCAGAACCAGAGATTATAAATACCCACCCCTTATACTAAAAAAAGAAATATATACATGTATGCACTGCACCCAAACACAATTTCATAAATACATATCTACACACACACACACACACACACACACACACACACACACACACACACACACACACACACACACACACACACACACACACACACACACACATATATTTTACAGCTGCTCACAAAAAGGAATGAACATGCAACTGTTTTACAAAGATATTACAATATAAATATAACAAATAATTACCTTTTAGTCTGTTTCAAATGTGTTCTCCACCTCATTAAGCGCAGGAAAGAGAAAGGGGGGAAAAAAGCTGCAGATGAAAAGGTCCTCTGTGATTCCGGAAGCAAGTTGAGTTGTTTTCAACAGCCAACTCTGAGAGAAAATTATTAATCCGCTACAAAATAATTATTTTGTATACGCAGCGCCCAGCACACAAAGTGCAGCATCTAGTGAAACAAAGCATAGCATGCAGCTGGGAACACAGCGGGTGGGATCGTCACAACGGAGTGCATGCAAGTGCGCTCAGTGCAAGTGTCAGGGCACCTTTTATGTCTCCTTTGCTCCCTAGTGGCTAGTGGCACTGAAAGCCATTTACCTATCCTTCATGTGGAACATTCAGGACCCATCAAAGTGTCTGTCTGTCTGTCTGCTTGTATGCCTCTCTTTTTTTCGCTCTGTCAAAGATGAATTCAGTTCCTGAACTGTTTTTCGTGAAACGTTTGATCAGACACCGGGTGTAACGTTCATGCTAACCACACATGCATAAGATGGTGGTACGTGTCTCCGTATAGGCAGCTTTTCTTCTCAGAGGAGTGTTGTTTGAGAAGAAAAAATTCCATTTGTCTGTCTTAGAAGCTGGTGGTCACAGACGCTGCATTCTTTTTCTTGTTTTAAAAGATATGAAAGTGTAGCAATGAGCAATTCAAGTCATTTTATTTAAGCACAGAGAGAGACAGAGAGAGAGAGGGAAAAAATAAAGCCACATCTTCAACAAACATCCTCAGGCAAAGTGGAGGGTGCTGAGAGTCCTGGAACAAAAAACACAGTGAAAGCAAAACAGACTTGGTGGTGGTTCACATTAACAGCAGCAGAGGACTCTGTGAGTCCATAACAAAATTCACTTCTGAAGGAAAGACGGCACAAAACGTAATGGAATTAATAATGCTGGGAAAAAATGGCGATCACTGATCAAAAAACACGATGATACATTGACTGCTTACTTCAGTCCACAAAAATCTCTCTGGCTGCCAGAAACAGAAAAAGGCATGAGGAGAAGTCAGTTATCAAAGTGTCAGAGGGCATGTTCAACATGGACGCAAGACAACATTTCAGTAAGGAGTGACGGGACGCCACGGCTTATGAAAGGCAGCTGTCAGTCAACACCGGGAGCACGGAAGATTGTGTTTGCAGGACGATGCAGAGACAGAGGAACTACCGGCAAGGTATACACGGTGTTTTCTTTCGACCATAGTGAGTACAAAATTGACTGGAGCATCAAGCATGCACCGCATTTCTTTTATAAATATATAGTATACAAATAATGAATGTTTATAAGTGCAATGGTAAGAATATGTCATGAGGTGGAAGATGGAATGTTCCATTCAACAAAGTATAGCCAAGGAAGGGAATCCAATACAGGTGTAATGCCTTCTTGAGCTGAACATTCCATCTAAAATAGATCCATCTAAAATAGATCTTATCATTTGATATTTTATTAATTTACAAAGAGAAAAGGGACTATTTTGTCCCCCAAAGCTCTGTTGCAAGACCAAGATGCCCTGTCTCACCCAGGTGGCATCTGCCAGTGCCTGCTATGCCCCCCACATTTCCCGACCTGCAGCAGGGGCAACCTGGCCTCTGTGGTTCTGCTTCCAGCAAACAATCCTTTCTCAGGACCAGCCCTGACTCGCTCTCGAGCCACTCCGTGCATCCAGCCTTCCTGTTCATTACCCAGTGAGTCTGGGCACTGTATTGGACTGCTGTTTGTGTTGAAGCTAAGTGCCATCACTGCTAGTCTGAGTGCACGGTGGCCCCAGCATGCAACGGCACAAAATGTATAGAATCAAAATTGCAGACAAAATGTAACCAAAATTGCATGGTAAATGGTATGAATGATCCATGTCACGTGACATAAAAACCACCAATTAAATGACAAGTATCTATTTTAGACCTTATATAATAAAACATATATGCTTGCAAAGAGAGAATTCTACTGATTTGGACTCACTTTGCTTTTTCTGAGATCTGGCAGGATCAAGCTTACACAGTGCAGACTGGCTGCATTGCCGCCACAAAATAAATAGGTTTTAAGATTTGCTTTAAAAGATTCAGCCAAAGCTGACGTTCTAATGTCAGCTGGCAAACTGCTCCACAAAATGGGCCTCATGTATCAACGTGCATACGGCGATATTTGAGCGTATATGGGGTGTACACCAAAACGGCTGCGCTACTTGGCATTTATCAATGTGGACGTTGGCGTACGCTGCGCTGAAAATATACACCAGGTCAAGAGGTGGCGTAAATTATACACCAAAATGAACCAGCACTGGAATCCACATAAAAATGAAAATGATCAACATGATAAACAGTGTCATTATACAAATCAATGCATATGTTAGATAAATAACACTTTCCTGATTATACTACATAATAATCAATACAAATCCCGCTTTTGCGGGATTGTTGGTCTCGAGCACGATCCGTGGCCACAGCGCTGACAGCAAAGAAAGCGCTGCTTGCCTTTTTCTCCAGATTTTGAGCCTGGAGCCAGAGCAGCGCTGAGCTTAACTTTATGTGGTGTGATCGTTTTAGACAATGAAATTGATAATTACAACTGTAGTGTTGTCATTCCCTTCACCCATGCTGCAATCAGGTTTTGTCGTCTCCATTCGTTTGTCACAATAAAATAAATAAAGAAATACATCTTAAGAATAAAGAAATCTGAAAAATTAGGCATGTCTTATTAATTGAGCGAGCAAATATCCACATGTCAAGAATTATTGACGTGAAAAGAGAATACGTACAGTGGTCCCTCGCTATAACGCGGTTCGCCCTTCGCGGCCTCGTCGTTACGCGGATTTCTTTAGTCCAATTTTGCATGCTTTTTTTTACAGTGCATTGTGGTCTGCGTGTCTGTTTATAAGAATCTTCTCGCCCAGAAGAAAAAAGAGCACCAACAACTACTCATAACTGTGTTTGTCACTCGGAAACAGACACCTGCAGCCAGGTGTGAGTGGGAAAAGGCGCAGCGTCAGGACGCAGAGACGCGATCTGTGAAATACTGGTCAGTCACTATTAATAATTTCTTATGTGTCCAACCTCGTAGGTTGATCGTTAAAATTAAATTTGTTAGTTCTAAAAGCCATCATAATTATTTATAGAAAAACGTTTTATTTTTATTTCTCAAACAAATGTCTGGGCCTGAAAACAGTTTGGTCTTATTTTTCTACTAAGGTTTGAACTTTGAGAGTGTTTACACACGAGAGAAAAGTGAGAAAATGTTCATGCCTGATTGAGAAAGTGTATAAAGTGGTTTTACAGCTTTGAAACGTCTATAATAATTGTAAAAAATAACGCTGACTACGTCGCGGTTTCGCGTATTATGGGCTATTTTTAGAACGTAACTCCCGCAATAAACGAGAGACCACTGTAACACTTTTTTGATTATACTACAAAACAATTGATACAACGGCCGCTTTTGACGCTCTATTGGCACGCGTCGTGATTGGTGGAGTTCTTTTTCTTTGCCGTCTTCCTGGCTTCCTTGTCGTAAAATGAGGGTGTGTCTGAAGTGGAGTCTGCATATTTATCGGTGTGTTTATTATAATTACGATTGTTTTCACCCGCCGCATTTATCAAGATCACGTCAGGCGTACCCCGGAAATGGGCGGGTGCGCACTGCTTGATACATGTCACGGCAACTTTGGTGTACTTCAAATTTACACCGTAAATTTATGCCACAAGTGCGCAACTTTGATACATGAGGCCCAATAGGAGCACTGTATGGGAATACTCTGTAGCCAGCTGACTACTGGAGCACAGATAGGAGCACAAAGCGATCCTGCATCCTGGGAGCGCAGGGCACAAGAAGGCACATAAGGTTTAACGAGTTCAGCAAAATTGGGACATTTTAAAACCTTATAAGTTAGCAGCAAAAAAATTAAAATGTGCACTTACATTCACAGAGAGCTAGGGAAGAGAATCCAAAACAGGTGAAACATGATAAAATTTCCTGTTTTTCAGCAAAACTCTAGCAGCAGTATTCTGAACCATATGGAAACATCTCACACTCTTAATCTACTTCTGGATTCAGCCATCAGAAGTACATTTGTTTGTTGTGAAAGTGTAGAATGACTGTGTCAAATAAACAGTTATGGAGTGAGACTCAGATGAGGTATACTCCATGTATTGTGAGGGGCCCTCAGTTAGTATACTTTGGTAATGTGGAACATGTCCCTAAGCATGGGCCAGCACACCATCTCAGTGCTCAAGGCCACAGCAATTGGAAGAGGCCCAGGGGATTCCCACCTATCACTTGGCTGCAGCAGACAGATTGCTTCTTTCGGGCTGTGTGGATGGGCCAATTGTCTGCCTGGGTGGTTGTAAGCCAGGGAGCAGATGCAACATTGCACAGCACATGCTTGTAGACCTGACGTGACCTGACCTGGTGGAAGCTAGTATTTATTTTCTATTTAGTTTTTCACTTTTTATAACATTGCATGCGATGTCATTTTCCTTCATTTTAAGTTCTATAGTAAAAACAAGGTATGAGTTCCAATAATGAGATTTGGGTGCAGATTTGCATGTAAAGGGACAGAGAACAATTAGCCTTGGCAGAGACATTTTTTCCTACCATCTACCGTGTAATTATTTTTATGATTTACAATTTTGTTCTTTAAGAACATTTGGTGCAATTTCCTTGTCTAACCTTGTCACTGTCATACAGTAGCTGTAATCAGAGTAGAACATTATAATTAAGGCTCTTGGGTACTATTACAGTAACTGTTCAATGAGACAATGCAAGCAGTGAAAGTGTGGTGGCCATTAATGATGAAATAATGGGGAAAAGGCACATTGACAGGAAAGGTTGTTTGAAAGATTCCAGTTTTCAACAGCCAGTGGTACAGAATGCACATCTTACCCTTCACACAGCATTTGTCTTAAGAAACATTTTATCCTTCTGAAATTATTGAAGGACACTGCTCAGTGGCCTTAGTTCATCACAAGTGAAGAACAGAAAATAAATAATTGTTACATCGATATGATACGATACTGTATCGCACTGTGCTTCTACAGTACTTTACCATTTTAGGTTAAATAATATTTACAAGATTTTTTGTAATTTTCTTTTTTTTTTTTTTTTCACAAATCTTGCTGTTCTCGCACTATTTATGCACTTGTCATTACCTCAGAAGAAACACCCTGTGTGTTAAATATGAACTGATGGACGACATTAGAGCTGCAAGTTTTCTCTGTGACAGAGTGGAGCTGTATCCTTGTGACACAATTGTTCAGAAAAGTCTCATACAGTAGGTTACAAAAAGACATGCTTTTGACAAAGTACATCAAAAGTAACTGGATATACTCAGCCAGTTAAAACAGCCTAATACTGGTCAAGTCTGAATTTGCCAAGTTGATGGCTCATAAACGTAGCACATTGTACCTGCCTTGTCATTTTGCAAAGCAGGCAGTATGTACTCTGTTTACTGTATGTTTGGTACACTTTCATGTGCACACCCTTGCCTTTCACTTAGTAGCCTCCTTATTCACCGGAAGCCAATGTATAAAAGCCATTATTATATGGTATGGGATTTTGCCAACTTCTGATTGGCCCATTCACCACTTTCCGAGCTGTACCACATGCCGAGTCGACTGCTAGTGGAGCCAAGTAGACCGCACGTGCGAAAGAGTACACCTCTGGTGCAGCGTAGCGCTAGCTACTTGAGCGACGCCTTGCATCGATAACGACCAATCAGATAACGTGAAACAACGCCTACTTTGGCTGTCAGTTTGTTGACAAGATGGCAGAAGACAGGTTTGCATCTGTTAGCGACGCTGACTTAAGATGAATTTTACACAAAAAAGATGCGAAGAACACCCACAGAAATACACAGTCAGCAGCCAACCTGTTTTGCAAGTACGTCACTGAAGAGAGACATGTGCCCAACTTTGAAACTTATGACAGACGGACGCTTGACAGAGTACTCGGTCGATTTTACGCGGAAGCTAGACAGGCGAATGGCAAACTTTATAAGAAAACAAGCCTGATGACTCTTCGTCACGGACTTAACAGTCATCTCCAGTCAATCGATGGGATGTCAGTTGGTGCAGTATGACAGTAATAATAAAGAGTTGCAAATTGAGATTGATTTTCAGTTTTAGTATGTTTGACAATTTTCTTGTTTACCATATAATAAAGCAGTTATAGACTTTTGATTTCGGTGTATCCGTGATTATGCGGACCTGTTTTCCACATCTGATCACAAACACAATGCCCGTATTTATTCAGTACTGCAAAAGTGATTCTGCAAAATGGCAACATAAATAATAATCACGTATCAAAAAGACCAAAGTAAACGCTAGTGACGCTAATAAAGTGGCTGAGGCATTAAGTAATAAACTTGAAATGTATGTCTTCTTACATTTGCATATATGCATTTATCTGCAAAGTTAAAATACCATATTAATGCTTATTCATTAAAACTTGAATGTAATGGATTCAGGTGGAATTATCTCCATCAAAATCCACTATATTCATTAAATGGACAAAATCTGTTATATGTATAAAATGAACACATCTGTTATATGTAATTAATGGATTAAATAGTTATAGTCAGGAGGGCTATATATATATATATATATATATATAAAAAGCAATTAGGTTTAGATATTTCCTTGATTAAATGCCTGACCTTGAATAGGGACCTGCCCCATTCAATGACTGGGTCAAAACTTCGGCTAAAAAATATAAATATGCGCCGGACATTATGTTCAATTACACTTGGTCGAGTCATTCTTTTTTCTAAGTCCGCTGCAGAGTGGTACTTGAAAATCATAAAGCCTGATTTATGCTTCGACAACTCTGTAACTCTGCGGCCATGAAATGACGTTGACATGCGCATGACCCTTTTAAAGTTTTCTGTTGCTTTGTTGGGCATCTTTTTGTGATTTACTGCAAGAGCAGTGGCCTTTTCAGGATCAGTTTGTCCCTCAATGAACTCCACTTCTTCATACAGTCATCAATCTCGAAATCAATATTACGGTAGATGCAATTTCCTTCCATGAATTGCGGGTCATTTGAGTGTCTTGGTAATATTTTTACTCCGTGTTTTAAAGTTGGTCATATTTGCGGACTTTTCTGCCAAACATATTTGATCCATGATCGAAATTTAATAATGATTTACAAAATAAATGCCTGGGCTTTTAATTAAGGAAACACGGTACCCACTTTCCTCCAATCGGTGAGTGTCAGTGCTGAACTTTTTCATACCTCTGTTGTGGCTCAGTATGCCCAGACTGCTCTGTCTGGTACATGTGAGGGGGTTTTAATGGAAATACAATGCGATGGAATGGAACGTTTTGTCCAATGTGAGCGAAAACCCGTTATACAAAATCCAGTATATATGATGTTTATTACATGGAAAACCATACAAAAGTATTGGGACTTTTGCTTTTGTCTGGTGAGTGCGAATATCTGGTTTACACAATGATGGTTTAGGTGAGTTTTAGGTGAGTAGTGCTATGTGACGAAAAAGATTAATCCAGGTTTTAAGTATATTTCTTATTGTTACATGGGAAAAAGGTACCAGTAGATTCAGTAGATTCTCACAAATCCAACAAGAGCAAGCATTCATGATATGCACACACGTAAGGCTATGAAATTGGGCTATTTGGAAAAAAAGTAGAAAAGTTGGTGTTCACAATAATAGTAGCATCTGCTGTTGACGCTACAAACTCAAAACTATTATGTTCAAACTGATTTTTTAGCAATCCTGTGAATCACTAAACTAGTATTTAGTTGTATAACCACAGTTTTTCATGATTTCTTCACATCTGCGAGTCAACTAACTTGTGGCACCTTTCACCTGTTACTCCACTCCAAGATGCTTTAACAACATTCCACAATTCATTCACATTTCTTGGTTTTGCTTCAGAAACAGCTTTTTTGATGTCACCCCACAAGTTCTCAATTGGATTTAGGTCCGGGGATTGGGCAGGCCACTCCAAAACATTAATTTTGTTGGTTTGGAACCAAGATTTTGCTCATTTACTAGTGTGCTTGGTGTCATTATCTTGTTGAAACACCCATTTCAAGGGCATGTCCTCTTCAGCATAAGGCAACATGACCTCTTCAAGTATTTTGACATATCCAAACTGATCCATGATACCTGGTATGCGATATATAGGCCCAACACCATAGTAGGAGAAACATCATGATGCTTGCACCACCATGCTTCACTGTCTTCACTGTGAACTGTGGCTTGAATTCAGAGTTTGGGGGTCATCTCACAAACTGTCTGCGGCCCTTGGACCCAAAAAGAACAATTTTACTCTCATCAGTCCACAAAATATTCCTCCATTTCTCTTTAGGCCAATTGATGTGTTCTTTGGCAAATTGTAACCTCTTCTGCACGTCTTTTATTAAATAAATTAGCTTCACACAGACATCTTCTAACTGTCACAGCACTTACAGGTAACTCCAGACTATCTTTGATCATCCTGGAGCTGATCAATGGGTGAGCCTTTGCCATTCTGGTTATTCTTCTATCCATTTTGATGGTTGTTTTCCGTTTTCTTCCACGCGTCTCTTGTTTTTTGTCCATTTTAAAGCATTGGAGATCATTGTAGATGAACAGCCTATAATTTTTTTTTTCACCTGCGTATAAGTTTTCCCCTCTCCAATCAACTTTTTAATCAAACTACGCTGTTCTTCTGCACAATGTCTTGAACGTCCCATTTTCCTCAGGCTTTCAAAGAGAAAAGCATGTTCAACAAGTGCTGGCTTCATCCTTAAATACCTGTTTGTTCCACAAAATTGACAAACTCACTGACTGAATGCCACACTACTATTATTGTGAACACCCTGTTTTCTACTTTTTTACCAATAGCCCAATTTCATAGCCTAAAGAGTGTGCATATCATGAATGCTTGGTCTTGTTGGATTTGTGAGAATCTACTGAATCTACTGGTACCTTGTTTCCCATGTAACAATAAGAAATATACTTAAAACCTGGATTAATCTTTTTAGTCACATAGCACGACTATTATTCTGAACACTACTGTATATGGAGAGGTGTGCAGGGACACATTAGCCAGTTTGACTTAGCGGGGCCACTATGTGGTTAAAGCTGGTTTCCAAGGTCTTCAAGGTTCATAGTCATAATAGGAAGGAATTGTTAGCAGGTCTGTCATATGGTCAGACATGTGGAAGTGGCTTAGGCCTGGTTCGGGTTCTTCATAACGTCAATATGCAGCACCTTTCCTCATCTCTGAAACCTTAGGCAGAGGTTTGAAAGCATACACAGCAGCAATGCAAACCTGCAACTCGTGCTTTCAGACTACAAGACTCCACTGGTGCCAGAGAGGTTAGATGTTGTGATAGAATCAGGTTCTAAGGCATCAATTTTAGAGGACCTCATATAAACAGAAAATTATGAGCACATTTCTCTGTAAGCACCAAAGCCATTAATTTTGAAATGCCAAGTAATAAAAAAAAGGCTAAATTTGGGCCTTGAAGACAGATCTTAGCAGAATTCATGAATACAAAAAAGCAGCTCAGAAATACCAAAAAAACAAAACAAAATACTAGCAACTCAGCAATTACTTTGATCCCCAAAATAAAATATAAGAAAACAGTAATACAGTCAGGTTGGTTCTTGCTGACGATATGCCCATCTGGATCACAGACGGTGTGAATGTATCACTCACAAGCTGCTTTTCACATGTAGTGTGGCACTTGAATGATGTTTTAAAAATTGAAACAACCCTTGATAGGAAAAAAGTTGCCCACCATTGGTCGTACCCACCCCATGAGCAAGCACATTGTTAAAGGGGGGGTCTTTTTTTCTTACAAAGAAGACATCATGTTTCAGCTAAGGAGGTGATGGTGTCATGGTTAAGTGGTGGGCTTGAGACCAGAGGATCCTTGGTTCAAATCCACACCAGGCTGGAAAATCACTAAGGATCCTTGGGCAAGGTCCTTAATCCACAAGTTGCTCCGGGTGTGCAGTGAACACCTTGTGTGGCAATGTCCCAACATTTGTGTGTAAGTGAATTGTGAGGCGTCATTGTAAAGTGGTTTCTGCGTCAGATTTCAGATGGAAAAGCGCTACATAAATGCAGTCCATTAGCCTTAGTTTGCTAGCCGGCACATGGGAGACTCTAATCTAGCTTTGATCCATTTTCTTGTGTGGAAATCCTTCTCTGTTCCACTCCAACCATCAAACTGTGACTGATGATGCAACAGAGAAAGGTTTGACCATGCCCGGTTTATCTCTTCAGAGACAGAACCCTATAATTCTGTGGGAGTCTTGTTGGCTTCCCTCACTATTCTCCTTCTTGCACATTCCTTTGGTTTTTGAGAAATGCCTCCTTACCTTACAGTGATGCACTGTTTGTATTTTGTAACAACTGATATAACTGAAGTCCAAGACATAGTCAGTGACTTGAAAATGTTCCTGGGTACATCTCCTCACATGTCTAAAAACAACCCCAAACAAACAAACTGTAATCATTACACAGTATTTAAAATTGTGCTAGTTTGTCCAATTAATTATGACCTCTGAAAATGTAAGTACTGTCTGTAAAAATTTCCGTAATTCCTTTATGGATAACTCAATTTTTTTTTTCCGAAACCACTTGAATTAAAGCAGAACACGACAAGCACAAACTGATCATTTAATTTCAACTCCTTTGCAGTTGTGCACAAAGTCACAAAATCTGACACTGTCCACACACTTATGGACTGGACTGTGGGATTGTGTTTTTTCCTCTTTTCTTTTTGTGACCTAACTATGGCCTCCTTTACTTGTATCAACACTTTTTTGGACCTCATATTCATAATTCCAATGAGCAGCTACCAAAAGCAAATTCAGCACTTTCAATCAACTACACACCTTTCATATGCTTAATTTGGTGATGGAATAAGGAAGAAGCGTGTCACGCCTGGCCATGAGCCTGTTTATCAGTCAGCAGACTGCATTCATACACAGTGCACTGCTTACGGTTGTTTGCGAGAGATGCTGTCTGTGCCGCCGATTGTCACCTGCTTTACACCAGCTGCACTGTTTGTGTGAGTGCAATGTTGCGGCACTGCCATGGCCGGCCCCGTCTCTCCACATCATTTGTCTTCTGATGTCTACAAGTCTTTTGCAGGGTGTTGATCAGCCTTTTTTTTTGTGTTTGTTTGCTTGCTTAATGGTGCTTGCAGTGAACATTACCAGGCGTCAGCTGACAGTACACGTTGAGTTGAATGTGTTGTGTAAACTTACGAAAGTAAAAGTCTGATAGGTGATGCAATGTAATGTGAAACTCGTCAATTGTCCAATTACATCTGACCTCTGTAAGTGGAGGAACGACATAAAAAAAAAAACAGCTGTAATTCCTAAATTGCTAATGTAATATTGTTGTTAATTGGCCTTTGGCGACATGCAGGGGTTCTGTGTTCACTCACAGAAAAGCATGATAGTGACTCAGAGATTATCTGTTTTGGCACTAAACAGCAGTATTAATGGGTCAGAGGGAGCATGATGCTGCACGGGGCGAAGCCAAACAAAACACAAAAATATGCTCATCTTTTTGAAATGCAAAGTTGAAAAATAAAACATATTCTGCAACAAATATCACAGAAAGTTGGGGCTTGAATTCCACGAAAAAGTGAACAGCCTGCCTTGGCTTCCAGTGGAACGACTGACAAATGATGATGCATGCATCATCGCTGACATCGCTAATGTCAGCTCTGACACATGCATTCATGCTGTCATGTTGCTGCTGCCTGCCTGTAAAACAGCTTTTGTTTTGCTTTCACTAATTACATTCACATACGAACAAATTGCACGATCGCCAGTCAAGAATAAACACAGAAAAGATGCAGAATGGACGCATGATCTTACCCCTGCAGGCGTTCCTCGGGACTGGCCCAGTGAAGCAATTCCAGGACCACTACAGACTGTATTGAGGCGGATTGCTGCCAATTGAACAGTTTTCTATCGGAGTCCCATTAAGGAATAAGCCTCAGTCTGTTTGTGAAGCAGTGGGAGATGCATGCCATGTGTGTGTTACTGAGGTATACATTTCCGCTGACACCCAGGAGACTGTAGTACATCTTTTACAGATGAAGGCACTTCTTAAACACATTCCAATGAACTGACTCTAAGCCGCTAATGCGTTCCTGTAATGGAGACAGGTTGCTGCTGATGATGTTGGAAAGCGAAATAAGCTTTCAATCATGCCATCTCTCTCGCTGTGGGCCAAGAGTGTCTCTTTTGCAAAATGCCAAGGATGGGGACAACTGTCATCCCAGAGGATAAGTCTAATTAATCTTAGATAGATTAATACACAGAATAAAACACCAGCGAGTTGCTCATTTTATTGATTCACCAAAATGCTAATCTCAAAAAATTCATATTCCTCCCCATGCGGCTGAATGGATTCAATTTGCACGGGTGCAAGAAGGATCAAATAGAAACGTACAGTCTCTTGAGAAATTCACACTGATTATTTGTGTTGAAAACAGTCCAAGGTTACAATTTTTTATCTTGGCCCATTATGCAAACTCCAGTTTATTTCATTAGTGCTGAGGTGCTCGGGTCTAAGTGACACATGTCAACATGTGCTGTGTCTGCTGGAGAGAGACCGGAAGACGGCTGAACGCCCGTTCCACACCACATGTGTTGCACGTGTGCTGTGACTGTGTTCTTGAAGAGCCATGGCTTTTGTTCGTAGTATATGTACAAACCAGTCTAAATCTGTGATAGTGAGCACTTCTCCTTTGCTGAGATAATCCATCCCACCTCACAGGTGTGCCATATCAAGATGCTGATTAGACACCATGATTAGTGCACAGGTGTGCCTTAGACTGCCCACAATAAAAGGCCACTCTGAAAGGTGCAGTTTTGTTTTATTGGGGGGGGGGGGGGGGATACCAGTCAGTATCTGGTGTGACCACCATTTGCCTCATGCAGTGCAACACATCTCCTTCGCATAGAGTTGATCAGGTTGTCAATTGTGGCCTGTGGAATGTTGGTCCACTCCTCTTCAATGGCTGTGCGAAGTTGCTGGATATTGGCAGGAACTGGTACACGCTGTCGTATACGCCGGTCCAGAGCATCCCAAACATGCTCAATGGGTGACATGTCCGGTGAGTATGCCGGCCATGCAAGAACTGGGACATTTTCAGCTTCCAAGAATTGTGTACAGATCCTTGCAACATGGGGCCATGCATTATCCTGCTGCAACATGAGGTGATGTTCTTGGATGTATGGCACAACAATGGGCCTCAGGATCTCGTCACGGTATTTCTGTGCATTCAAAATGTCATCAATAAAATGCACCTGTGTTCTTCATCCATAACAGACGCCTGCCCATACCATAACCCCACCGCCACCATGGGCCACTCGATCCACAACACTGACATCAGAAAACCGCTCACCCACATGACACCACACACGCTGTCTGCCATCTGCCCTGAACAGTGTGAACCGGGATTCTTCCGTGAAGAGAACACCTCTCCAACGTGCCAAATGCCAGCGAATGTGAGCATTTGCCCACTCAAGTTGGTTGCGACGACGAACTGGAGTCAGGTCGAGACCCCGATGAGGACGACGAGCATGCAGATGAGCTTCCCTGAGACGGTTTCTGACAGTTTGTGCAGAAATTCTTTGGTTATGCAAACCGATTGTTTCAGCAGCTGTCCGAGTGGCTGGTCTCAGACGATCTTGGAGGTGAACATGCTGGATGTGGAGGTCCTGGACTGGTGTGGTTACACGTGGTCTGCGGTTGTGAGGTTGGTTGGATGTACTGCCAAATTCTCTGAATCGCCTTTGGAGACGGCTTATGGTAGAGAAATGAACATTCAATACACGAGCAACAGCTCTGGTTGACATTCCTGCTGTCAGCATGCCAATTGCACGCTCCCTCAAATCTTGCAACATCTGTGGCATTGTGCTGTGTGATAAAACTGCACCTTTCAGAGTGGCCTTTTATTGTGGGCAGTCTAAGGCACACCTGTGCACTAATCATGGTGTCTAATCAGCATCTTGGTATGGCACACCTGTGAGGTGGGATGGATTATCTCAGCAAAGGAGAAGTGCTCACTATCACAGATTTAGACTGGTTTGTGAACAATATTTGAGGGAAATGGTGATATTGTGTATGTGGAAAAAGTTTTAGATCTTTGAGTTCATCTCATACAAAAAGGGAGCAAAACCAAAAGTGTTGCGTTTATATTTTTGTTGAGTATACTTATACTGGCAGGGTTTATGCTGCTGTACTGTGGCCGCACTGCTGCAGCCAGCTCATTCTTTTTTTTCTCCACAAAAATTTGTTTAACAAAATTAGGCTGGTGCATAAATTTGGGCACCCCCCCCCAACCCCCCCCCCCCCCCCAAAAAAAAAAACAAAAAATCACTATTTAGTAGATCCTCCTTTTGCATAAATAACAGCCTCTAAATGCTTCCTATAGCTTCCAATGAGAGTCTGGATTCTGGTTGAAGGTATTTTGGACCATTATTCTTTACAAAACATCTCAGGTTTGTTGAGATGGCCATTCCAGAACACTGTACTTGTTCCTCTGCATGAATGCCTGAGTAGATTTTGAGCAGTGTTTAGGGTCGTTGAAAGATCCAGCCCCGGCGCAACATCAGCTTTGTCACTGATTCATGAACATTGTTCTTAACTAGTACTGTGCCTCCGGTCTTCCATTTCCTCACTATGTTCCTCACAGTGGAAACTGACAGCTAAAATCTCTGAGATAACTTTTTGTATTCTTCCCCTAATCCATGATGTTGAACAATCTTTGTTTTCAGGTCATTTGAGAGTTGTTTAGAGGCTCCCATGTTGCCACTCATTAGAAGAGATGCAAAGAGGGGAAACATTTGTAAATGGCTACCTTAAATACCCCTTCTCATGATTGGATTCACCTGTGTAAGGAGGTCAAGGGTCAATGACCCTACCAAACCAATTTTGTCTTCCAATAATTAGTACTAAATGTATTCATATCAATAAAATGACAAGGGTGCCCAAATTTATGCATGTGCCTAATTTTGTTTAAATAATTATTGCACACTTTCTGTAAATTGTAGGAACTTCATTTCACTTCTCAAATATCAGTGTGTTCATCTGCTATATGATATATTTAACTGAAATTTCTGATCCAGACAACCATTGATTTATAAAGGAAAATCATGAAAATTATCAGGGGTGCATAAAACTTACATAAAAGTTTTGCATAAAACTGTATATAAAATCCATTTAAGGAATAAATTGATACAAGCTTATCATTTGAAGTAACAGTCCTTCCTTCTCCCCCCCCCCCCCCCCCCCCCCCCCCCCATTTTAGGTTATATTTCTCATCTGGATCCTATGTTTCTTAGAGATCTTTGTGAGTTTCACTGAGGAGCATTTGGAAAAGTGAAGAAAACTGTATTGCAATCACATACCATATGACTTTTTTCAATAGTTGAAATAGTTCAAAGAAATATTTGTATTTTTCACATCTATGCCCTCTTCCTCATACATACAAATTACAGTAAAAGTGTTATTTGTTTCCACTATGAGATACATAATAGTAATTAATAATAATTAATATTCTATATCCGCTTACTCCAATTAAGGGCCACCGGGGGGAAGGGTGAGCATGGGTCCTATCCCAGCAGTCATATGGCATGAGGTGCGGCATACCCCTGGGCAGGACGCCAGTCTGTCACAGGGCCACCTATATACAGACAAACATATTCACCCAGATGGCCAATTTAGAGTCACCAATTGACTTAACCTGCATGTCTTTGGATGTGGGAGGAAGCACATAGAGGAAACCTACATGAACACTGGGAGAACATGCAAACACCACAGAAAGGACCAGGTGGGAAGTGATCCCATGACCTTCTTGCTGTGAGGCAACAGTGCCGCCTAATAATAATAATAATAATAATAATAATAATAATAATGACAATAATAATAAATTATTTATTTACAAAGCACTTTTAAGGTAAAAACAAAAGTGCTATGCTACTGAAACAAAGTGAAGAGTTGATAAAATTACAACAAATATGTGAACAAATTAAAAACAAAACCCACAATTAAATATAGAAAACAAAATATGCACATCTCATATAAAAACAAGGACATTCAAAACAAATTAAATTAATTTCATTTAATAAATTTAAATGGTTAATTTATCTTTAAAAAAAAATGCACTAGAGGCACTTTAGTCGTAACATAATTTGTGCATCTGTCATGTGCCACTCATGGAAGAAATGTGCAAAATGTACCCTGTAAAAACAGCCGCAAAAAAATGACAATAGACACTACATAGTCACCACACACCTGTAAGACATCTGGTTTAAATCAGGCCTTACAGCTGGCCTTGATTGAGCATGACCTCCCAAAGCAATACAGTTACGATGAGCAACATATTTCTGTGATGACAAGGTCACCACATTCCTGGCCCATCATGTTTATTCCCTGTGGCAATGGAGCAAAAAGACAATACATACCACTGGTGAGTGCCACTGCCTCAGGCACGTTGAAAACAAATGGAGCAAACTGCCCACACGTACATGAGCATGTGCCCTATTCGTTTTGAAAGTATGTGCTGGGATCTGCAATATCTCATGGGCATACTTCTGCTAGGGTTCCCCTCGTGACACCAATAGTGATGAATAATGAGCCTGCACCTGACCCAAGGTATGAGATTACATTTTTCATTTTGCAGTAGGACTGAAAAAGGTTTAGAAGCTGTAATTTATGCAGCAGATGAAACACTGTTTATCAGAAACACTCAGATATAAAGGTAATTTGAGATGATGGAGTGTTCAGAACAAAGAAATATATTAAAAGCCAATGTTAGGCTTTAATTTTTCTTATGGTAAAAGAACTAGGCATAGCAAATGCTAGCTGGCCCAGAAGAGTCCAATAAATAGGCACATGAGACTAAAATGCTCCAATGACTTGTCTCCATTAAAACCAGATGTAATAAAAGCATTATGTGAAGTTTACCATTAGGGTCTCAAGGTTATGGCCCAGAGGCTTCCACCTCCAGTAATAAATGCAGTAATCACTTTAAGATAAAGACAATTCCCTTGAAGGAAATTTGACCATTGAATGGTCCCCCGTACATTTGAGAGCAAATATCAAGGTTTTACTTCTTACATAAGTAGTACACCCTCTTTTTTTGCACATAATGTGCAAGCCTTATCTTCTGTTCTATATTTTCTGTTTAAAGTCTGCAGGTTTAGGCTGTGTCCCAAAGTTAGAATCCTACAAGGAGTACTTATTAAATATTGAGCTCCTTGTCCTTCATATCAATAATTAAGGCACATTATGAATATATGTAATATATATCATGGCATATTGCCAGAGGAATTGTGGAGATAACCTAACCAAACGCTGAAGCCACTGTGCATGTTGGCTCTGAAGCCAATTTGTATGCTGGCACCATTAGCTAATTTGTACTAACGGTGCCAACATATACATGAAATATTATTTTTTTAAATATTTACTAAACAGACATGCTGGAGCACTGGCTTCTTCAATGGTCCATTAGTACAATTAAAAACTAAGCCTTATAATTTCAGATATTTGTTATAAAATGCCCAGAGAGGACTGACACAGTCAGTCCACAGCAACTTATAGTTACTGCTAGCAGTGGCCTCTGCTAATGGGGCCCTAGATATGGTTTGCTGACACACATTAGCTGTTTGTCAAATTAAGCAATTATAACCTTATGGCTTTAAAAAGCTTAAACCAATACGTTTTAACCCCCCCTCCCCCTTGCAGTTGTCACGATCGGGGGAACTATGTAGTTACAGAAACCCAAGACCATGTTTTTTGCACCAGTCTTTTAACATATACATTTCTGCTGGAAGGTTGGGCAATTTTATCATGGGTGTCTATTCTATTTCATCTATATACTAATGTGGTGATCTAGTGGTTAGTGCACTTGGTTTCAGTGCGGAAGGTTCCCGGTTCAGTCCTCTCCCCTGCCACATTTCTCAATGCAATGTGGAGTTGCATCAGGAAGGGCATCCGGTGTAAAACTTGTGCGTATTCAACATGCAGGTCTGCCTTGGATCTGCTGTGGTGACAAGGGAGCAGCTGAAGGGACTTACTAATGTATCTGTGTGTGTGTGTGTGTGTGTGTGTCCCTGTGTTGTCCAAGCAGCACCTCTGAATTGAGCCACACTTGACATACACATACTTTGATATACGTGGAGTGACATTAGTTATTGGGCACTGTAGTAGTAGTAGTATTAGTAGTAGTAGTATTAGTAGTCAAAGAAAAAGGGGGGAGACACTTCTGTGGTGCAGAATTAAGCCAAACTTAGCATACTTTGACATACAGGGTGTGACATAGGATACTGAGCACTTTAGTTGTAGTAGTAACAGTAGTATTACTAGTAGTTAAGGCAGGAGTCATTTTTTTGCAACATCATCAGCAAGTATGCTAAAACGTTGGTGTCATACTTTTGTATTCTCCTCTTTTTCCTTTGAACTTTTTACCCCTTCATTTTTGCAAGTAGCAGTAGCAGCAGCTGCAGTTCTCTGGAATCCAGTATAGATGGCAGGTGATAGCTTTGTTGGTGAATATGAAGTTTTCATTTCAGTCTCTAAATCAAACCCGCCCTGGGTCAGGTAATCAGCTAGTTCTTCAATATTTTGGCACTGCCTTTTTTCAAGATGCTCCAAAGTAGTGGTTAGCATTGTTCACTTACAACCTTGTCCTTTCTCTCTGGAGTCTGCATGTGCTGCCTGTGTTTGTTTGAATCCCATCCCATTTGCTCTGGCTTCTACCACTTCCAAAGACATGCAGGTTAGGTGAATTGGTGACTCCAGTTTGACCGTACGTGTCAATGAAGAGAGACATGTTTGTCTGCATGTGCTGGAACGCCTCTTGCTCATTGACCTCTGGGATTGGCTCCAGCACCCCCACTCCTATCCCTGTGACCTTTAACAGGAATACGAGGATTATTACTGTTATGTAAAGGAGGGGCATCCAGTGTAAAACTTGTGCCAAACCAATATGCAGATCCACCTTGGATTTGCTGTGGTGATCCCTGAGTAAAGATAAAGGAGCAGCCGAAGGGTCTTACTTACAAACTACATGAAATTAATTGCATTCAATTCATTTATACAATGCCAAATCAAAACATGGATCACCTGAAGGCACTGTATATGAACACAGGCCTCACCCACCACATGAGCAAGCCCCAGTGGACAGGAAAAAAACTCAAACAGACCAGACTGAGTCATTCTAAAAAGAAAAATGTTAAAGGAACAACACAAGATTGACAGAACATGCAATGACAGAAATGTTGCAACAAATCAGCTGTGCTTAAATCATTGATTATAATGATGGGATAATTGAACAGCTATGAGATATTGATGAGCAGCCTGCTGAAATAGGCTGCGAAAGTGAATTAGTCATATTGGTGCCAGGTTACTCACTGAGAGAGGAGATTTCCCATCAAATATATGTTGGAGTATAAAGGAATCACAGTCACATTGGATTTTTTTCTTTCTTTTCTTTTTTAACAAAACCCTCACTCATCACTTCTAAGGGAACCATTTTGTCTTTGGCTTTTGAATTTCAATTTCTCATTTGCAGCTGGTGGTCACAAGGAGCAAAATTGAATTTGGCAGCCAGGGTAAATCTTTTGCCTCTGAACTCAGATTGACTGAACTCACTCCTCTGTACCAGCCCCGCTTTATTTGAGCTGACAAGAAACAAAAGATTTCACGTAACAAGTGCACCTTTGACGGCATGGAAATTCTAACTTACGCTGATAATGATTTTATGCATTAGGTTTCATCCACCTGTGTTTATTCCTGCTCTGCAGAGCTCTTTTGTTATGACATAGCTGAATGAAGTTATGTTCCCAGTAGCGGTACCCAGCTTGGCCCGGGTGAAGAGTAGTTACCATGTTTTAAGTGTTTTTCCTGAAAAAGAAAAGAAAAAAAAAACATGATCATGCCATTAGAATCACCACATCAATCATTTCAACTATAAATAAACTGCAGCACAAGTTCAGTTTTTTAAAAGTTGCTGTACGATTGTGCTAAAACTATTAAACATGCTGTTTCCTAATAGTGTTAAGATGTATATTGTACATTTTTGATTATTTTGGTTTTTTTTTATTTTATTGTGACATTCTGTGTTGTATTAAATGAAAATAATTAATGTCCTGAATCCACACACTCTGATACAGTAGGTGGCAGTATACACCAATAAAGCTGATTTGCGATTTGTCAATAAAACCAAAGAAGAAGAGGTTTTATATTTGTTCATTTCAAACGGCAAACTTCGATTGGGGTTTTTTTCACCTTGCTAAAAAGTTGCAGTTTCTTCAGTGGCCGCTTGAGGTTGCATAACAAACAGAGCACATAACCCAAAGGACTCCGTGTTAAAATGTCCAACTTTAGAGGAAAAGTAAACATGTTTACAGACTGGTACAAAAAAAGGTGGTTTTCTCTACAGATAGTTTCGTCCTCCATCACAACTGTACAGAGGGTGAATTTTTTTTCTAATCTCTTAGTTCAAGACGTTTTAAGCCATAGAGCTCTGTTTAAATGTGGGCACAGCTGCTTTGAGTGACAGTGGCAGAGCCCAGCAACTCCATCTCTCATAGCATCCGACCGGCTGTTATGGAGGATGTGTCTGGTTGTTTGGCATATTTTACTACGAACACCTGGAATAATATGGCTTGTTGTGTGGTGAAACGTCCTAACGGATCATCTAAGGCACCTCTGCTGCAATGTTCGCACTGAGTGAAACTCTCATCTTATTTAATTTTGGATGCTAACTGTGTTAGCACTTTAAGCAGTTCTTGGTAGGTTTGCCCATTTGGTCCACTTAATGCATTAGGTGTGAAAAAAAAAAATGGTCGGACTTTTAATCACAGAAATGACTCTGGTCCTACATGCGAGGGTTTAATGGAAATACATTGCGATGGGACGGGACATTTTATCCAATGTGAGCGGAAATCCATTGTACACAATCTGTTATATACAATGTTTATTACATGGAAAATAATACAAAAACTTTGGGACTATTTTTTGTCCATTGACTGCAAATATCTGGTTTATAAGATGACAGTTTAGGTGAGTTTTACTGTACGTGGGACTGAACAATAAATTTACCTCTCAAAACTTTGACGATGAAGTCGGCTTCCATCCCACATGGCTGACTTTATTTTCCAAAGTTTTTCTTCTGTTGGGATCTGAAGGGAATCTGTACATCTTGAATCCCTTGCTGCGTGTATTTGTGCCTTCAAATGCACAACAACCTGGCATTTTCAGTGAATAAATAAAAAAATACCTGGATTTACATTCAGACAGATTAACAGCAAATGCTACTTTGAACCCAAAATGGCACCACGTGGGTCACGTGGCTGATTTTTCTTTTTTTTTTTTTTTTTAATTCATCATGTCACCACTCTCTCGATCAAGGTACACTACCACCACCCAGATGCTGGCATCATCTGCTATTTCAGGTCTCTGTAGAAAACACACAGGCTTTGTCCAGTGTATACGAGGTCTGTTAGAAAAGTATCCGACCTTTTTATTTTTTTCAAAAACCATATGGATTTGAATCACATGTGATTGTGAATAAATGTCTGAACGATTTGGATCTTTGCTGCATCAATTCTTTTTCCAGAAACTGTAAGAGACCTCCAGGTGAACACCGTTTGAAAAAATTAATATGGCTTTCAGGGACGATTTTATAGGGATTAAACTGTTATGTGTCGGACGCAGCTCGGAGAACCGACCAGCGTTTGAAGGACCCAGTATGAAATAAGCAGAGCACAGTACAAAGGCTAACTGAATTTAATACATAACAGTGATAATATAATAACAAAAAGGTGCGGCCTGGCGTGGTGCGCTCCCAGCAGCGCTAACGGTCCGGAGCCAGAAGCTGTTTCGGACCCAAGGACCCCGCCGACACCCCCCAGGTGGCCGCAACAACCGAGTCTGTGAAAGAAGGAACCATTATGTGAGTCCACACTCTACACACAGAACACTTAAAGGTGTACAAACAGCAAACACTTCCTGGCTTGATTACTGATCAGCTTCCCAACCTGCAGGCATGGAACATCCAGTTCACAAAACTCCACTGCAGTGGAAGCTGATACATGACTAACAAACAGCTCAATACAATAAGGTGTGAGGGACACCACATTTACTGACTGTATAACTGTTAGTCACAAAATCTAACGTACCTCAGGAAGTGTGCTGACGAGCATGAGACCTCACCCCCTCCTCTTTCACAGACTGTGCATCAAACCTGGACGTTCTCAGCATCCGCTGCTGATGAGATGGCTCCCGAGACGACGATCTCACCCGTCTGGTCACAAGGTCGAGTCTCTGGCAAATACACACTGTGCACTCCAGTCTTAATGCCAACATGTTCCAATCCATCCAGATGCACCACAGCTGTGAGTCCTGACGAGTCGCAGGTGATCAGGGTGAGGTCCTGACAGCCTCAGCAACACAGCCACTCAGTCCCAAACGCACGCCACCTGGGAGGAAAACCAAAAAACAGAAACAAACCGGCAGCCAGGCCCCCCCAGCCATATAACAGTACCCCACCCTCACGGGAAGCCTCCCGGCGACCACACACACCTGGCCCAGGAGAAACACCCCCTCCAGGGACCATGGCTGGAAACCGCGTCTGCGTTCATCCTCCAACAGACTGGTTGAACTGGCTGCATCTTTGCCCTTGTTTCTGACAGTCTCTTAGCACAGGTGTGGCCAGGAGTTCTTACACCTGTGCGGTCAGCCTTTATCCAAACATGTGTAATTAGTCATAAAACAAAACACAAACAACCAAAACACCCCCCCCCCTCCCCAGGGGACCGTCCCATCAAACCCCAGGGAAGGGGAGAAAGGAAAAACAACCCAAACCCAAGCCTACAAACAAAAATATTAAGACACCCCCCCCCCCCCCCCCCCAGAGGACCGTTCCATCAAACCCCAGGAAGGGGAGAAAAGAAAAACAACCCAAACTTGAGCTCAAACAAAAATGCCAAAATACCCCCCCTCCTCCCCCCAAACGACACGTAGGGACCAACACCCCCCAGAGGGCCTCCCGCCAGCTCCAGGAGTAATAACCACGGCCGAGGTCCCTCTGGGATCCAACGTCACCCACGGGGACTACCAGCGCCTCCCAGAGGACCACTCGTCAACCCCAGGAGACGCCTCCCCTCATGACCAATGGACCCAGCCCCGGCCGTCCACGGCTAGATGGACCCAACGCCCTTTCCCCCCCAGAGGACACCACAGTCAAACCCTGAGGGCGGAAACTGGGGGGGGAAAACAAAAAGATACCCCAAACCCCCCCCTCCCCTCCCGGGTGCAGAGGCTACCTGGGAAACGCCCAGCACAACCTAACTGCACCCCTCCAGCAATGCCGACACTACGGCACACCCGGCTGGAGTCAGAGGAGAAGAGAGGGCATAACAAAAAATAAAGAGAAAAAACAACCCAAGTACCACCCCATCACCCCCCCGGGGGACCGTTCCATCTAACCCTGGGGATGTGAAACAAAAAGAAATAAAAGAAAAAACAAACAGACCAACACACAGTTGTTTGGGTCCTTTTTTTGTGTTTTTTTTTGTTTTTTTCCAGACAGGCTGCAGGGTCACAACCCCAGACAAATAGTGGACAACAAAAAATAAAATCCCACACAAAAACCAACTCAAAAAACACCCACACAAAATGAACTAACACAAAACAAATCAGTGAGTTATACCGTCAAGCTCAACCAAATGGAACACACCTGTTCCTACTCAAGAGCTTGACGGTAACGTGATTCAGTCACCACAAGGGGGAGCCAGAGTGCAAAAAATGAAAAAACCCCTTTGGCGACAGAAAAAACAAACGAGCTGCTTTTATGTGCGCAGCTGAGTGCAACACACAACCAAAATGTGCTCAACTAAATAACGCCGGAGCTGATACAACAGACGCAGTAGTTACCTTTGTCCGGGGAAACGGGGCTACGACTGTAACACAGGAAGCCCAGCGACCCGTGCTAACAGAGCTCCGCCGTGCGCGTGAACCCATTACAAACGCACTCTTGCAGCTCCCGTTTACACCTCTTATCCGGTCGGAGTGTGACGCGAAGCCGTCGCCAGTCACACTCCACCACGACCCACGGATAAGGCACAACACAGGAACACGGCTGCAAGAGAGCACAAATCAGTATCCAGTAATGGGTCTCAAACACGCACCTTCCGGGCGGAGAGCCCCGCAACTGATCCGGATAACCACTGAACGTCTGCTGCCGCCTTCCCGGCGCGTTACCGTCTCTGCTACCGCTGGGTCCGTGATGTTTGGCCAGAGACTACTGTTATGTGTCGGACGCAGCTCGGAGAACCGACCAGCGTTTGAAGGACCCAGTATGAAATAAGCAGAGCACGGTACAAAGGCTAACTGAATTTAATACATAACAGTGATAATATAATAACAAAAAGGTGCGGCCTGGCGTGGTGCGCTCCCAGCAGCGCTAACGGTCCGGAGCCAGAAGCTGTTTCGGACCCAAGGACCCCACCGACACCCCCCAGGTGGCCGCAACAACCGAGTCTGTGAAAGAAGGAACCATTATGTGAGTCCACACTCTACACACAGAACACTTAAAGGTGTACAAACAGCAAACACTTCCTGGCTTGATTACTGATCAGCTTCCCAACCTGCAGGCATGGAACATCCAGTTCACAAAACTCCACTGCAGTGGAAGCTGATACATGACTAACAAACAGCTCAATACAATAAGGTGTGAGGGACACCACATTTACTGACTGTATAACTGTTAGTCACAAAATCTAACGTACCTCAGGAAGTGTGCTGACGAGCGTGAGACCTCACCCCCTCCTCTTTCACAGACTGTGCATCAAACCTGGACGTTCTCAGCATCCGCTGCTGATGAGATGGCTCCCGAGACGACGATCTCACCCGTCTGGTCACAAGGTCAAGTCTCTGGCAAATACACACTGTGCACTCCAGTCTTAAATGCCAACATGTTCCAATCCATCCAGATGCACCACAGCTGTGAGTCCTGACGAGTCGCAGGTGATCAGGGTGAGGTCCTGACAGCCTCAGCAACACAGCCACTCAGTCCCAAACGCACGCCACCTGGGAGGAAAACCAAAAAACAGAAACAAACCGGCAGCCAGGCCCCCCCAGCCATATAACATAAACAGATTAAGGGGTGTTACTGCCCCTTTAAGGACGGCCCACAACTGCTGAGAGCGCAGCGTGCTCTCAGCGCCGATGGACAGGCTGACACCCCGCTGGAACAACCAGATCATTTCCAACGTGAAAGCTTTGTTGATCTGGGACCTCGTTTAGAAATGAACGGCACATTTCACTGTTACAGGAGTTTTTGTCATGGAAAGAGGAACAAAGGCGGAGGAATTCCGCACGTCGCGGCGGAGCTGCATGGCGAAAAGAAACGCCGTGATGAAGCCTCACAGGACATGTTCTGGCATGTCCAGTTCATGCACAATCACAATCAGATATTCAAACGACTGGAAAGCAACTGGAATCCGTCTTAAATCCACCTTTAAGCCGTCCTGTGAGACCAACACCGAGGTGGTTTTGTCCCGCGTAATGAACGGCTCCGTGGCGCGTCCCTCGGCTTCTTTTTCCATGAAAAAAAAAAACTCCTGTAACGGTGGAATGTGCCGGAAAAAGTGCTGATGTCCACATCTTCTGCCTTTTTGTGAAAGTCAGACGAGGTCCTGGATCAACAAAGCCTTCACATTGGAAATGATCTGGTTGTTTGTGCGGGGTGTCAGCCTGTCTATTGGCGCTGGGACCACGCTGCGCTCTCAGCAGTTGTGGGCCGTCCTTAAAGCGGCAGTAACACCCCTTAATCTGTTTAATCCCCATAAAATCGTCCCTGAAAGCCATATTAATTTTTCGAATGGTGTCCACCTGGAGGTCTCTTACAGTTTCTGGAAAAAAAATTGATGCAGCAAAGATCCAAATCGTTCAGACATTTATTCGCAATAAAAAATAGACGAGAGGGGTGGACCACACCTCACACAAAGCCTGCTCACAGGCGAATGTAGCAACCGACAGGCATGAAAAAACTCACGCATGCGCACGAGGGTTCAAGCTTGGCTGACGCAATCACACGTGATTCAAATCCATATGGTTTTTGAAAAATATAATAAGGTCGGATACTTTTCTAACAGACCTCGTATACAGTCTACGGTTTAATTATAAAGCGAGTGCTTTAAAGCAGTGATTCATGATGGATTTATTTGTTTAAGTGTCTTAATAAAACATATTTTTTTTAGAATTCTGTAGCTTCACATAGCACGATGACAGCATGTTAGCATGCCTAAATGGCTCCTTAGCGAGCATTTTGTGACAAATATCTGTTATATCAATCAATCAATCAATCAATTTTTTTTATATAGCGCCAAATCACAACAAACAGTTGCCCCAAGGCGCTTTATATTGTAAGGCAAGGCCATACAATAATTATGTAAACCCCAACGGTCAAAACGACCCCCTGTGAGCAAGCACTTGGCTACAGTGGGAAGGAAAAACTCCCTTTTAACAGGAAGAAACCTCCAGCAGAACCAGGCTCAGGGAGGTGCAGTCTTCTGCTGGGACTGGTTGGGGCTGAGGGAGAGAACCAGGAAAAAGACATGCTGTGGAGGGGAGCAGAGATCGATCACTAATGATTAAATGCAGAGTGGTGCATACAGAGCAAAAAGAGAAAGAAACAGTGCATCATGGGAACCCACCAGCAGTCTACCTCTATAGCAGCATAACTAAGGGATGGTTCAGGGTCACCTGATCCAGCCCTAACTATAAGCTTTAGCAAAAAGGAAAGTTTTAAGCCTAATCTTAAAAGTAGAGAGGGTGTCTGTCTCCCTGATCTGAATTGGGAGCTGGTTCCACAGGAGAGGAGCCTGAAAGCTGAAGGCTCTGCCTCCCATTCTACTCTTACAAACCCTAGGAACTACAAGTAAGCCTGCAGTCTGAGAATGAAGCGCTCTATTGGGGTGATATGGTACTACGAGGTCCCTAAGATAAGATGGGACCTGATTATTCAAAACCTTATAAGTAAGAAGAAGAATTTTAAATTCTATTCTAGAATTAACAGGAAGCCAATGAAGAGAGGCCAATATGGGTGATATATGCTCTCTCCTTCTAGTCCCCGTCAGTACTCTAGCTGCAGCATTTTGAATTAACTGAAGGCTTTTAGGGAACTTTTAGGACAACCTGATAATAATGAATTACAATAGTCCAGCCTAGAGGAAATAAATGCATGAATTAGTTTTTCAGCATCACTCTGAGACAAGACCTTTCTGATTTTAGAGATATTGCGTAAATGCAAAAAAGGAGTCCTACATATTTGTTTAATATGCGCTTTGAATGACATATCCTGATCAAAAATGACTCCAAGATTTCTCACAGTATTACTAGAGGTCAGGGTAATGCCATCCAGAGTAAGGATCTGGTTAGACACCATGTTTCTAAGATTTGTGGGGCCAAGTACAATAACTTCAGTTTTATCTGAGTTTAAAAGCAGGAAATTAGAGGTCATCCATGTCTTTATGTCTGTAAGACAATCCTGCAGTTTAGCTAATTGGTGTGTGTCCTCTGGCTTCATGGATAGATAAAGCTGGGTATCATCTGCGTAACAATGAAAATTTAGGTCTGAGGTCAGAGCTGCGTCAGTCACAGTCAGTCAGAGCTGCGTGTCGTCAGAGCGAGCTGCAAAAAGTTTGTACCTGAGTTTTCAGAGGTGGTGTTTGTAGTTGCCATCTGCCACGCCGGTGTTTGCCAACCCGGACAGTGGGAATACCACCTCAACCGGCAACTTAGCCCCGCGACTGGACAGCAACAACATCCGAGGCCCAACGTGGTGAATTCACTGAGGCCTCGCGCTGCGTCATTAGAGCCGCGCGTCACGAGTGCCGCTTCCCCGAGGCCTCGTGCAGCCACCGCGGATCCATCAGCGCGGAAACACCGAGGCCGCGCGGCACCAGCGCAGTGCAGATCCATCCCGGTGACAAACAACGCAGGCTGTTAACATTGGCGATCGACAAGCTGCTCATAAGCCGACCATGGGGCCTAAGAAGGTTCTGACAGCGGAGGAAGGTGACAATATTAAAAAATCTCTGGACTTTCTATCAGAGGAGATTTCTGTTGTGAAGCAGCAACAGAAATCAATCATGGATCTGGTGGAGGAGGTGAAGGCATTACGGCTCCAGAATGCCGAGAAAGACCGGCATCTGGTGCAGCTGGAAAATAGAGTGGCTGAATTGGAGCAGTACACCAGAATTAACGACGTCATCATCACAGGTCTTCACATCAAACCACGGTCCTACGCACGGGCGGTAACAGATGAGAGCGGAGGGGAGCCCAGTGAACAGGAGGTCAGCTCTGTGGAAAAACAGGTTGCTGATTTCCTCCTATCTAAAGGTATAGAAATGGATTTAAATAACATTGAAGCGTGCCACCCTCTGCCCTGGAGAAATGACGGTGATAAACGAACCGTCATCATGAGATTCATCAACAGAAAACACAAAACAGCACTGTTAAAACAAGGAAGAAAACTGAAAGGGACAAACGTATTCATCAATGAACATCTCACCAAACGGAATGCCGACATCGCCAGGAAAGCACGCTTCTTGAAGAAACAGGGAAAAATCCAGCACACATGGACTTCAAACTGTAAAATATTCATCAAACTGAACGGATCACCAGAACAAGCAAAAGTCATGGCAATAAGGAACATCGAGGAGCTGGACAAATATGAACAATAGTGTTTCTTAAAGCGAGGATCTGGACAAATATGACCAATAAGGTATGAGGACACAAACACATCACAACACCATGACACAGACCAGAGGAACCTATTCATCTACTACCTATTCATCTACATCTGGAGACAAGAAGGATATAACTCAAGGATTGCTGATCATGGAAAAGTAGAACTGAGAACATTTAAATACACAGACCACAATGTACTGGACTTGGAGCACGATATAGACCCGGACAATAATTTCTTCTCAAATATCAATGACAGTTGTTGCTATTATACAGATGAACAGTTTAATCGGATCATGTAAAACGGATAACAAATTATCAATAATCCATTTCAACAGCAGAAGTCTATATGCAAACTTTAACAACATTAAAGAATATTTAAGTCAGTTTAAAAAATATTTAACATAATTGCTATATCAGAAACATGGATCAATGAAGATAAAGGAATGGATTTTGAACTGGATGGATATGAATTTAATTGTGTAAACAGAAAAAATAAGAGTGGAGGAGGAGTGGCTGTGTATGTGGATAAGAACATGGATTATAAAATAGTAGACAATATGACAACTGTGATTGCTAACTTATTAGAATGTATAACTATTGAAATATGTGAAGAAAAAGCAAAAATGTATTAGTCAGCTGTATATATAGAGCACCAGGATCTAGTATTGAAACATTCACTGACTGTATGGGAAAAATGTTCTCAAAAACTAATCAAAAAACTGTGTTCATTTGTGGTGACTTAATATTGATCTGCTCAATCCAAATAAGCATAAATAACAGATGAATTTATCAGTATAATGTACAGTATGAGTTTATATCCAAAAATCACCAGGCCAAGCAGAATTACATCCCATAGTGCTACCTTAATTGATAATATATTCAGCAATGATATTGAGAATAACACTGTGAGTGGATTATTAATCAATGACATTAGTGATCATCTACAGTTTTCATCGTTTATAATAGAAACCATCGGCGGAATCAGCCAGAGGAGAAAATAAAATACAGGCGAGTGCGGACAGAGGAAACATGAACACACTAAAGAAGGATTTACAGGAGCAAAACTGGGAAAAGGTATACAGTGAAAGTGATGTTGATAGTGCATATGAAACTTTTTTTACAATATTTACATCATTATATGATAAAAATTGTCCAATTAAACAAGACTACAGAAAACAAAAAATCCAAGCTCGACCATGGATGACGAAAGGGTTACGAAATGCATGTAATAAGAAAAATACACTGTATAGAGAATTCATAAAACTAAAGACTAAAGAGGCAGAAAATAGATATAAGAAATACAAAATAGATTAACTAATATTATCCGGGTATGTAGGAAGGAATATTATAGTAACATATTATATAACAAAACAATATTAAAGGAATATGGGATATATTAAATAGCATTATCAAAAATGGTAATAAAAAACAGAGTTACCCTCAGTATTTCATTGATAATAATGTCAAGAAGGAAATAAGGATGAGGTAGTCAACGGTTTTAATAATTTTTTTGTAAATATTGGACCAAGCTTGGCAGAAAAAATTCCCGATTCCCAATCTGAGGATTGGGATAATAATCTTATAGAAAGAAATCCCTGTTCAATGTTCCTCACAGCAGTGGATGGAAATGAAATTATAGACATTGTGAATAATTGTAAATATAAAACATCTACCGATTTAAATGAAATTGATATGGTGGTGGTAAAACAGGTCATTGAATGGATTGTAGAACCATTAACATACATCTGTAACTTATCATTTCAAACCGGTAAATTTCCCAATCAAATGAAAATAGCTAAGGTTGTGCCGCTGTATAAGACTGGGGATAGACACCACTTCACAAATTATAGACCTGTTTCTTGCTTCCACAATTTTCCAAATTATTAGAAAAGTTATTCAATAATAGATTAGACAAATTCATAAATAAACATAAATTACTTACTGATAGTCAATATGGATTCAGAGCACATAGTTCAACATCACTTGCATTAATAGAATCAGTTGAGGAGATTACAAACGCCATAGACCACAAATTACATTCAGTTGGAATATTTATAGACCTTAAAAGGCTTTTGATACAATTAATCATGACATATTAATCAATAACTTGAACAGTATGGGATTTAGGGGGATGGTGTGCACTGGGTGAGAAGCTACTTAAGTAACAGAAAACAGTTTGTGAAGTTGGGGGAATATACATCATCATGCTTGGACAATGCTTGTGGCGTCCCACAGGGGTCAGTATTGGGTCCAAAACTGTTTCTAATTTATATAAATGATATTGTCAATGTTTCCAAAATATTAAAGTTAGTATTATTTGCAGATGACACAAGCATTTTTTGTTCAGGGGGGGATTTGCAGGAGTTACTGAGGAGGATCAGTATAGAAATGGGAAAATTGAAAATATGGTTGACAGAAACAAATTATCATTAAACTTAAGTAAAACAAAATACATGTTATTTGGCTATTGTATACATACATACAGGTTCAGTTACAAGTCGAGGGGTAGATATTGAAAGGGTACATGAAAATAAGTTTCTGGGGGTGATAATAGATGATAAGATAAACTGGAAGACTCATATAAAACATATACAAAGTAAACTGTCAAGAAGCATTTCAGTTCTAACAAAGCAAAACATATTCTGGACCACAACTCACTCCGCATTCTTTACTGCTCACTGGTTTTACCATATTTACAGTACTGTGCAGAGGTATGGGGTAATACTTATAAAGGTACAACACAATCACTATCAGTAATGCAGAAAAGAGCTATAAGAATTATTCATAATACTGGCTATAGAGATCATACAAATCCACTATTTTTACAATCCAAAATCTTAAAATTCACAGACTTGGTTCATTTTCAAACAGTACAAATTGTGTATAAAGCAATAAACAATTTACTTCCAGCAAATATTAAAAATATGTTTTTTAACAGATCAGGGGATTACAGTCTGAGGGGGAAATTTAATTTTAAAGCATCAGTGGGCACGAACAACATTAAAAGGTTTCTGTATTTCTGTCTGTGGGGTGAGGATGTGGAACAGATTGGGAGTGGGGCTCAAGCAATGTCCAAGCATGAACCAGTTCAAACAGCGGTAGGGAGGAGGAAGGGTAATGAGGGTTAGGGTGTTTTTGTTTTTTGCTTCGGCTTGTAAATATATAGTATTTTGTATGTAAGTAGGTATGTGAAGGTGTATATTTATGTTTGTGTATATATATGTGTATATATGTATATGTGTATATATGTGTATGTATATGTGTATGTATGTTGATGTGTGTATGTATATATATATGTGTATGTATATGTATATATATATATATATTGATATCGATTTAGGTGTGTAGGAATCTATGTGTATATGTGGCAAAGGGTATTACTGGTTGTGGGGAAGAAGGGGTAGGGATAAATAAGCTGATGCTTCACCCTACCCCTTTTCGGACATGTTGGGTACACAGTAGGAACTTTTTTGTTGTTGTCTTTACTGATCTATCTTGTAATTGTTGTTGTATCAAATGTTCGAAATAAACAGTTTTCATTCATTCATTCATTCATTCATTCATTCAGTTTTCATTCATTCATTCATTCATTCATTCAATTTAAGCAATACCGTCTAATAATACTGCCTAAGGGAAGCATGTATAAAGTGAATAAAATTGGTCCTAGCACAGAACCTTGTGGAACTCCATAATTAACTTTAGTCTGTGAAGAAGATTCCCCATTTACATGAACAAATTGTAATCTATTAGACAAATATGATTCAAACCACTGCAGCGCAGTGCCTTTAATACCTATGGCATGCTCTAATCTCTGTAATAAAATTTTATGGTCAACAGTATCAAAAGCAGCACTGAGGTCTAACAGAACAAGCACAGAGATCAAGCACAGAGATGAGTCCACTGTCCGAGGCCATAAGAAGATCATTTGTAACCTTCACTAATGCTGTTTCTGTACTATGATGAATTCTAAAACCTGACTGAAACTCTTCAAATAGACCATTCCTCTGCAGATGATCAGTTAGCTGTTTTACAACTACCCTTTCAAGAATTTTTGAGAGAAAGGAAGGTTGGAGATTGGCCTATAATTAGCTAAGATAGCTGGGTCAAGTGATGGCTTTTTAAGTAATGGTTTAATTACTGCCACCTTAAAAGCCTGTGGTACATAGCCAACTAACAAAGATAGATTGATCATATTTAAGATCGAAGCATTAATAATGGTAGGGCTTCCTTGAGCAGCCTGGTAGGAATGGGGTCTAATAAACATGTTGATGGTTTGGATGAAGTAACTAATGAAAATAACTCAGACAGAACAATCGGAGAGAAGAGTCTAACCAATACCGGCATCACTGAAAGCAGCCAAAGATAACGATACGTCTTATATGTTGTGTTGTGTGGTGTGCTGCAGTTTTTATGTTGAGTGAGGTGGCGGCTTATGGACACAAGCTACTACGCCGAGAGTGCTGCTTTCTCTGTGGACACGGACAGTTGGACACACACGCGTGTGTGCGTGAGGTCATTTATGGTATAGATATATTACATCTTTACCATTAATTTTCTCATAAATGACTCTATGCCACAGGTCAAACAAAGAAACTGATTAAAGTGCAGCTGGGTGGCCGTGTAGGTGCTAAATTGGCATAAACATGACAGTTTCAGAATAAACTCACTTGCCTTTATGGCTGCCAGACTGACTGTGACTCTGCACCTGCCTTCTCCCCACTTATTGAAGATGAATAACTCTGGGCAGCGATTACTTAACTTGTGAACTGGCTTTAAAAGGGATGGCAGAGTCCTCATCAGTGCAAATGTGACCAAAACACCGTAAACCAGAGCTCCTTTATCACAGCCCCCATAATGTGTGAGAGGAAAAAAAATGATTTATGATGCACTTCTGAACCAACAGTAAGTTAAAAAAAAGCTCCCATTACGCAACAAACCATGTAAAAGGTCAGAAAGCAAATGATCTATGAGCACTAACAACATGCTGTTTCTCCAGCTTTGGTCAGGGAAGCATGAGCATCAAACTGCATGTTAACATGATTACGTATGCCACTTCTTCAGTCAGTATAGTACTTGTGTGCCAACTTTTAAATATAAAATCAAATTAAACCACAAATAAATGATCCATTCATTCAGTGATGTTCTACTGATTTTACACCCTTCTCTCTGACAAAAAGAATCCATCTCAGCCAAAGTTACTGAGGTCTTAAATGACAATTGTTGGATTTGTATAGTGCACATTGTTGTCTGACATGATGTGCCACACTGTCACAGTTAATATGTGCTATTCCCATGGGCGCAATTTGGTGGTGGATAGGAGGGACATGCCCCCCCACCTTTTCAACCAGGGGGGACAGAATATGGTATGTCCCCCCCACCTTCTGACATATATGTGTGTACTTGAAACATGCTATGCCAGTCTTATGTGCAAACCATGTCAGTCTTATGTGCAAAACCATGTCAGAATAGTATCTTTGTTTCTCCAAGTTTGTGTTTTTAGCAGCATTGACTTGTTTACAACACCTGTTTCTTGTTTGTCACATTCAGAATTTTCTGGGACTGCATTTGCCCAGATTTGAAACCAGAAATATTTGCCTCTAGGGACTAGTGTCTACACATAAGTATGAATGGACCATATGCTAATTTACTAAATTCTGAAAGTTAGAAAAGGAAATCAGAAAAGCTATCTGGAACCTCAGAAAGCCCATCTGCAATTATTGCTTGATCTCCAAAATCAGTCTATGCAAGCGAAATTATGTTCAGTACGAGTGTTATTAGTGCCACTTCGAAAATTAAATTCATAAGTAATTTATCCTAAACTTATGATCTGTTGTTTTTTCAACTTATGCAAAACAAATCTGAGAAAAATACAGTATTGATAGTTAATAATTAAGAGCCTGTTCTTTCATATTTATGAATATATTTTACCACATTGCAGTTGTTTTTTTTAATGGAAACTCAATCTATCATTCTTTTTGAGTTTCTACACATGTGGTGATACCTTATTTACACCAGGATGTTAATAAAATCAGTGCTGGCTATTTTCAGAATAAAGTACTTATATCCACAGGTTCAAATTGTATAAGTCAAATGGTGTCCACTTTATCGTCTTCTCAAACATTAAAATTACTGTTCTGGATGCTCAGAATGCATCTGAGCTTATCTAGAAACCGTTGGCTTCTGGGGGCCTAAACCGGCCCCCAGACCCCCAGCCTATGGCTTCGGCCTGCAGGCCTACACATTGTCCCCCCACCAATTTCTAGTTCTAAATTGCGCCCTTGGCTATTCCTGAAGGATACTGTGTCCAGCGCATACTGTAGATACATGGTGAGGTGCTGGAACAATAGTGTGTGGAACATGGTTTCTATGACTACGTGTGGCCATCCAAGTGAGTATCTATTGTCTAAAATGAAACTACAAACATGTCCCTTCCAACAGTGTGGGTGATCTGTTATAGTTCAAGCCACATTGGGAGATGACCTATACACATGATGAACTTGTCTGGTAGAGCTCCAGTTGTGGTGTTATGGGATGTTCTGAGGTGTGAAGTCCAGTGTATTCTACAGACAAAAGTGTTGAGGTTTCGATTGTTGTAGGTCAGGGTCAGTGTGGGCGCATAAGCTGGTCCCCACACAGCACCACTACAGAACCATCTTGGGTCCTCGATGGCGACCTTCCAGACAGACACCAGAGGTTATGGAATATTGATACAAACGGTACTAGTAAAGATAAAAAAAGTTTTCACACCACTATTATTTGACTCAGTCTAACACCATGATTAAGACCACTAGCTCAAAAATGGCTCGCATGAAAATGCTTTAATTGGCTGTAAATGGTTTATTGTTCAATGGACAGCCAGTTGTTTCTTCTACAATTACTCTGAAATGAACCAAAATACTCACACTGCCAAACCTGACTCGTCAACATGACTCAAATATTTTAGACAACTGCAGGGATTAAAGTTCTCCTTCGCTACAATGGATTTCCATCCACTGTGCTGCCAAAATGGAGGTTTTTGCATAAGATTAGACCTTACTTGTGTGAAGCACCTTGAGCCAGTAAGTAAGTTTAAGCAACACAGTCAGTACTGTGTGCTTAACTTACAGTTTTGAAGAATATTGCAGTGTGTGCGTGATTAAATTGGAGGTAATTACTCGTCTCCAAATGTTGTGAATGAAAAAGCTTACCAGACTTTAAAGCGTGATCAGTACAACTGCTAGAGGCTGGGCTGCTTTTGATTTATGTGATATTTTTGCCCACAAGAAAGGCACAACAGATGCACACACAGAACCATCATGTATTGGATAAACAATTGCTAGAGTACATTTATGTGTTTTCATGAAGGGTCAGGTTCGCCTATTTTTTAAACAGCATAACGTTTCGATATAGCAAACCTTCCAGCACAGAGTTAATTTGTTTAAAATGTGGTGTTTTGAGTATTTTTCACACTACCACTTTTTTTCCCGTAAAAACATTATTTTTTTCAAAGAGGAACAATTCTGCACAGAATCCACAAAAATCTGTCGATAAAGTGTTCAAGTATTCACTTTTCATCAGTCTGCAGTTCAGTTTCACATCCAAAGGGAAATAAAGTTTAGCCTAAGCTAGTAAAGGCTAATGATAGCTCTTATATTAGCATGTCATTTTAACAGACATAAATCCAGCAACGTTAGCACGAATGTTCTGATCAAGCTCACAGGTGACTGATGCATGTTTATAAGTTTTGTTCTTGATGTGTGAAAACAACCTAAAATAAGGCAAAATAAAATAAAATACTATAGTCATATTGTGGTTCTTAGTCCGACCCAAACAAACAATTATATGTGAAAGCCAACCCAATCTCATGCCGAGTTTGTGATGCATCACGAAAAGTGATTTATTCTATTACCTTGTGATACGGTCACAAAATATAGTTGATTTTTGTGACCGTATCACGAAATTTGGGGAGGGGGGGCATTTGGTGTTTGGATAGGGTTCAGGGATGGGTGACAGTGCCATGAAAATGAAATACATTTCTTGACAATATCACGAAAGAAAACACCACCAAAAGATGAGAATGGGCTGGTGAAAACACCCTTAGTGTGACAGTGTGACAAAGCTTGTGTTGTGAAGGTGTGTAACACGGACCCACAACAGGGGGCACAAATGAACGGACAATGGATAAGAAAAGGAGTAACAATTTAATGTTGTGAAGGCACACAACGGAATACAGACAGAAAATACTGGATGCAAATTGTACACAAGAGGACTGTGGGCAGGCTCGAAGATAGGAGACCTCTGATGATCGAAGAGCCGGGGCCCACACCGCTTCCACCACCAACGGCCTGAAGAACACCGGAGCCGCCAAGCCCTGAGTCCCAGGTGGTCTCTGTCCTCCGTTGTCGGCCCCTGGTACTGCTGGCAGACAAGAAACAGATGACGGTGAGTGTGAGTCCTCACACCCAGCAACCTTTACACACAATTCCTCCGGGAGGGAAAACCTCCACCTCCAGATCGTTATCACTCGTGCAGCTCCTGTTTGTCCCTCTTCTGGATGGAGTGAGAGACGAAGACCGTCGTCTTCTCACTATCCGCCAATCAATCTCCAACAGACTTTACAGGTATACGGCTGCAGACAGAACACAATTTGAAAAACACTCAGAGAATACAGCAGAGAAGATTACCTTAGTGGTAGATGATTTCTCGGCGAGGAGGTGGAGTTGTAATCCGCTTCTTATGTGGTGGTTGATGAGAGACAGCTGGTGTGGTCGACAAGTGACAGCTGTCACTTCCAATGGCTCCGGCGCCCTCTCATGCTTGAAGCCCGCACTCCAAGCAGGGCGCCGACTGGTGGTGGTGGCCAGCAGTACCTCCTCTTCAGCGGCCCACACAACAGGACCCCCCTCTCAACGGGCGCCTCCTGCCGCCCGACCAGGCTTGTCCGGGTGTCGGCGGTAGAAATCGACCAGGAGGGCCGGGTCCAGGATGAAGCTCCTCTTCACCCAGGAGCGTTCTTCGGGTCCGTACCCCTCCCAGTCCACCAAGTACTGAAAACCCCGGCCCATCCGACGGACGTCCAGGAGCCGACGAACAGTCCATGCCGGCTCCCCGTCGATGATTCGGGCAGGAGGGGCTCGGGTCCAGGGGTGCAGAGTGGTGAGGCGTGGTATGGCTGAGTCTAGAGACATGAAAAACCGGGTGGATCCGCAGTGAAGCCGGGAGGTCAGCTTCACTGCGGCCGGACTGAGGATCTTGGCGAGGGGAATGGTCCAATGAAACGGTCCTTCAGTTTCGGGATGTCATTGGAGCGGGATGCCTTAGTGGATACCACACCTCCTGCCCCGGTTGGTATGCAGGCGATCTGCATGGGCCTTGGCCCTCGTCCGGGCCCGCAACAGGGCAGAACGGGCCGGTCCGCCACACACGGCCGCACCTCCGCAGGTGGGCCTGGACAGAGGGTTACCCGACCTCTCCCTCCACAAGTGGGAACAATGGGGGCTGGTAGCCCAGACATGCTTCAAAAGGGGAGAGGCCGGTGGCAGATGACACTTGGCTGTTGTGAGCGTACTCGATCCAGGCCAGATGGTTACTCCAGGCCGCCGGATGCGCGGAGGTTACACAGCGAAGGGCCTGTTCTAAGTCCTGGTTCGCCCGCTCTGCCTGGCCGTTCGTCTGTGGGTGATACCCGGACGAGAGACGTACGGTGGCCCCCAGCTCCTTACAAAAACTCCTCCAGACCTGCGAGGAGAACTGGGGACCACGATCCGAGATGATGTCCGATGGTATCCCATGCAGACGCACGACGTGGTGGACCAGGAGGTCTGCTGTCTCCTGGGCCGTTGGGAGCTTCGGGAGGGCCACGAAGTGGGCCGCCTTGGAGAACGGTCCACTATCGTCAGTATGACGGTGTTGCCCTGGGACGGCGGGAGGCCCGTGACGAAGTCCAGGCCGATGTGGGACCAGGGGCGATGAGGCACAGGCAGGGGTTGGAGGAGACCCCTGGTCTTGTGATGGTCGCCTTGCCCTGGCACAGGTGGTACAGGCCTGGACGTAGTCCCGGACGTCGGCTTCCAGTGACGCCCACCAGAAGCGCTGCTGGACTACTGCCACGGTCCTACGCACTCCGGGATGACAGGAGAACTTGGATTCGTGGCAGAAGTCCAAGACGGCAGTTCTAGCCTCTGGTGGGACGTAAAGTTTGTTCTTCGGACCATCTCCCGGGTCCGGGTTCCTTGCCAGGGCCTCCCGGACGGTTTCCTCCACGTCCCAGGTGAGGGTGGCCACGACAGTGGACTCGGGAAGGATGGTTTCGATGGGTCCAACAACTCAGCCTTGGCCTCCTTTTCGTGCACCCGGGACAGTGCATCGGACCGTTGATTCCTAGTCCCGGGGCGGTAGGTGATCCGGAAGTCAAAGCGTCCGAAGAACAGGGACCAGCGGGCTTGCCTGGGGTTCAGCCGCTTGGCGGTCCGGATGTATTCCAGGTTCCGGTGGTCCGTGAAAACAGTGAAAGGCTCCGTAGCTCCCTCCAACAGGTGTCTCCACTCTTCCAGAGCCTCCTTCACCGCGAGGAGTTCCCGATTGCCCACGTCATAATTCCGCTCAGCGGGGGTCAACCTGCGGGAAAAGTAGGCACAAGGATGGAGAACCTTATCGGACTCCCCTGCTCTGGGACAGCACGGCTCCTATCCGTGAGTCTGAGGCATCCACCTCCACTACAAACTGGCGAGTAGGATCAGGCTGCACCAGAACTGGCGCAGACGAAAACCGGCGTTTCAACTCCCTAAACGCGGCCTCGCACCGGTCCGACCAGGTGAAGGGGACCTTAGTGGAGGTCAGGGCAGTCAGGGGGCTAACAACCTGACTGTAACCCTAATGAACCTCCTGTAGAAGTTTTGCAAAGCCGAGGAACCTGTTGCAGCTTCCTACGGCTTTTTGGTTGGGGCCAATCCCTCACCGCCGCAACCTTGGCCGGATCCGGGGCGACGGAGTTGGAGGAGATGATAAACCCCAGGAAGGACAAAGAAGTGCGGTGAAACTCACACTTCTCGCCCTTCACAAACAACCGGTTTTCTAACAACCGCTGTAGGACCTGACGTACATGCTGGACATGAGTCTCAGGGTCCGGAGAAAAGATGAGTATATCATCCAGATATACGAAGACAAACCGGTGCAGGAAGTCCCGCAAGACGTCGTTAACCAATGCTTGGAACGTCGCGGGCGCGTTGGTGAGATCAAACGGCATGACCAGGTACTCAAAATGACCCTAACGGGGTGTTAAATGTCGTCTTCCATTCGTCTCCCTTCCGGATCCGAACCAGGTGGTACGCATTCCTAAGATCAAGTTTGGTGAATATTTGAGCTCCATGCAGGGGTGTGAACACCGAATCCAAGAGGGGCAATGGGTATCGATTGCGAACCGTGATCTCGTTCAACCCCCTGTAATCGATGCATGGACGGAGTACGCCGTCTTTCTTACCCACAAAAAAAGAAGCCTGCACCTATCGGGGAGGTGGAGTCCGGATCAATCCGGCGGCTAAGGAGCCCGGATGTAGGTCTCCATTGATTCGCGTTCCGGACGTGAGAGGTTGTACAGTCTACTGGACGGTACTCAACGTCCGGAATCAAATCAATGGCACAATCGTACGGTCGGTGCGGGGGAAGAGTGAGTGCCAGATCTTTGCTGAAAACATCAGCCAGATCATGGTACTCGTCAGGCACCGACGTCAGATTGGGAGGGACTTTAACCTCCTCCTTAGCCGTTGATCCCGGGTGGAACCGAGGATCCTAAACACTCCCGGTGGCAGGCTTCGCTCCACTGCGCCACTACCCCAGACGGCCAATCGATCCGGGGATTGTGTTTCACCATCCAAGGAAAACCCAAAATCACTCGGGAGGTAGAGGTGTTACGTAAACACGATCTCCTCCCTGTGATTCCCAGACACAACCAGAGTCACGGGCTGTGTCCGGTGTGTGATTAACGGGAGTAGAGTGCCATCTAGTGCCCGTACCTTCAAAGGCGAAGGCAGAGCCACTAGAGGGAGCCCTACTTCCTTTGCCCATCTGCTATCCAACAGATTCCCTTCGGACCCCGTGTCCACCAGTGCTGGGGCGTGAAGGGTTAAATCCCACTCAGGATTATCACTGGGATTCATGCTGATCTGCGGGGTCTCCCCGTGTACATGTTATGGCCCACCCTTAGCCCAGTTTCTAAGGACGGGCGTTGGTGTTTGACCGTTTGGGGCAATCTTTTAACATGTGCTCACATGAGCCACAGTAAAAACACTCCCCGCGGGCCAGCCTCCTTTGTCTGACATCAGATCTCACTTTGGCCCTGCTCGTGTCCATAGCTTCGTCAGCAGGGGGAGCTGTTGCCACACGGAGCCCTCTGGCAATGGAACGTGGGGATGACGTCACCCCTTCGGACCCGGAAGAGAGAGGGACGGCTTATGCCCGGCCACGCCCCCCGGCCTGCTCCCGACGGTGTTCATTTAAGCGGTTGTCTAAGCGTATAACCAGATTGACAAGCCCGTCGAAATCCTGCGGTTCGTCCTTAGCCAGTAAATGCTCCTTCAGTACTGGAGACAGTCCGCTTATGAAGGCAGCGCGGAGCGCAACGTCATTCCAGCCAGACCTCGCAGCCGCGATGTGGAAGTCGACAGCGTAATCAGCTGCGCTCCGACGCCCCTGTCTCATTGACAGCAGCACGGTCGAGGCGGTCTCGCCTCTGTTGGGATGATCAAACACTTGTTTGAATTCCCGTATAAACCCAGCGTATGATGTCAGAAGCCATGAATCCTGTTCCCAGAGCGCTGTAGCCCAAGCGCGTGCCTCACCTCGAAGCAGATTAATTACATAAGCCACCCGGGTGGCGTCTGATGCTTACATAACCGGACGCTGTGCAAAAACGAGCAAACACTGCATTAGGAAGTCTGCGCACGTTTCAACACAGCCTCCGTACGGTTCGGGAGGGCTTATGTAAGCTTCAGGGGACGGTGGGGGGGGTTGTTGAACGGCCAGTGGAACGTCTGTATTAGGCCCCAGGCCAGCAGGAGGAGACACTGCAGCGACGCTCGACTCGCGTGCTTCCACTCTGGCGGTGAGAGCCTCCATCCTCCGATTGAGGATTGCATTTTGCTCGGTTACCAGATGTAACTGAGCAGTGAAAGCGGTAAGGATTTGCTGCAGATCACTTACCACGCCTCCTGCTGACGCCTGCGCTCCTTGTTCTCCATTGGCTGTTCAAGCTGTGGTTGACGCCCCTCGGGATCCATGACGATATGGCCGAGAAATCCTGTTGTGAAGGTGTCGTAACACGGACCCACAACAGGGGGCGCAAATGAACGGACAATGGATAAGAAAGGAAGTAACAATTAATGTTGTGAAGGCACACAACGGAATACAGACAGAAAAATACTGGATGCCAATTGTACACAAGAGGACTGTGGGCAGGCTCGAAGATAGGAGACCTCTGATGATCGAAGAGCCGGGGCCCACACCGCTTCCACCACCAACGGCCTGAAGAACACCAGAGCCGCCAAGTCCTGAGTCCCCAGGTGGTCTCTGTCCTCCGTTGTCGGCCCTGGTACTGCTGGCCAGCAACCTTTACACACAATTCCTCCGGGAGGGAAAACCTCCACCTCCAGATACGTTATCACTCGTGCAGCTCCTGTTTGTCCCTCTTCTGGATGGAGTGAGAGACGAAGACCGTCGTCTTCTCACTATCCGCCAATCCAATCTCCAACAGACTTTACAGGTATACGGCTGCAGACAGAACACAATTTGAAAAACACTCAGAGAATACAGCAGAGAAGATTACCTCTAGTGGTAGATGATTTCTCGGCGAGGAGGTGGAGTTGTAATCCGCTTCTTATGTGGTGGTTGATGAGAGACAGCTGGTGTGGTTGACAAGTGACAGCTGTCACTTCCAATGGCTCCAGCGCCCTCTCATGCTTGAAGCCCGCACTCCAAGCAGGGCGCCGACTGGTGGTGGTGGGCCAGCAGTACCTCCTCTTCAGCGGCCCACACAACAACTTGAATGGTTGTAAGTGACCAGGTTAATGGGCAGCTGTTTGTATGTCCATGGATTTCCTTTAAGCTCTGTTGAGCCCATGGCTGTACCTAATTCAGCTCATTAATGGTTGTTATTGTCAATCTAGCACTATTGGCTGATGGCAGGAGGCCGGCAGCTCATTAATGGATGCTGCTGGTCAGCATTGTTGCTGCTGTTGCTGAAAAGTGACACCACCAAATGATGATATGTATGAAGCTTTTAAAATTAACAGCACTAAAAAACAGTTGACATGAAAATCAATAACATAGCAACCTTGAAATCCCTTTTCAAATATATCATCGACCTTCAGTTGGAATATATCAAAAAAGCGAGAACAGCTTTTATCTCGTACTGTGCATCGAAATACATTTCATGCATTTATGCAGCACCAAATCTCAACATATGTGACCCTAAGGCACGCCACATGAGTAAAGGCTAACCCTCACAACAATAAAGAATGACCAAACATGCACAGATAGAAATGTTGTAAAGACTGATGGCTCAAAAGAATGCAACGTGATGGACTGTTAATAGTGCATCCTTTAATGTTATGGATTTATATTTATATTTCTTTTTCTGCCATTTTATCCAGCAATAGACTGGCATTCTGTCCAAGGTGTCCACTACCTCATGCCTATGACTGTTAGGATAGGCACCTTCGGTCACCCTTAATGGAGTCAGCATGTATAGAAAATGAAAGATTGAATGCCTTTGAACTGTTCTTTTGCCAGGGTGGAATGACTGTAGAGAGTACATCATAATGCCTTTAAAAACAAGAATTGGGGTGAATTGAGTTTGAATTTATTTTGGTCTTCTGTAAGATATGCTATATATCTATATATATATATATATATATATATATATATATATTATATATATATATATATATATATATATATAATATATTATATCCCCAGTAGTAATATTTGGCTAGATGTCTCTTAGCAACCTGCATCTCAACCAAATTCTTTTGGTAGCCATCAACAAGCTTCTGGCATAATTCTATCTTGATATTTGACCACTCTTCTGTGCAGGATTGGCAGAGTTCATTTAAACTGGTTGGTTTTTCTGGCACAGATCCAGCTTTCAAGTGTAGTCCCACACATTTTTAATAAGGTTGAAGTGTGGGCTTGGGAAGGCAACTCCTGTTATTAACAATGTGTGCTGTGCAATTATTCCACCCCTGGCAAAAGAACAGTCCAAAGACATCATGAAAAGTCCAAAATTACCATGACGTCCATGCCCATGATCAGTGCATGTACACTTCAACCACATTTGTAGATGTTGCACATCTACAAATGTCCCATACTTTTTGTCAGAGACTTGGCAATGTTTACTATTCCCTGCTTTATCCAACAACTGGCTGTAAATGTGATGATTTCGTTTGTACTAATGGGTGCTCGTACCTCTGCAGTCATTATTTGGCTTTGATATTTTTACTCAAATTTAATTTCCTTCATTTTTGCGGAAATGTGTCCTCACTGTGACTTGAAAGGACCTAATTCAGAAATGTTTACATAATACCTGATTTATTTTTTATTTTTTATTTGAACTCAAACAAATTAAAATTGGTCAAGGTACAAGGGGTTACAATTTTTTTCACAACATTGTAAGTTAGGAACTGATCTTTGGGGACAAACACTTCATGAGGTAATTTGGGAGAAGTGGCTGCTTGCTGGGTTCAGACTTAATTATGTTGTGGAAAGTATTTTGCACCTGCAGATAATATCTGTAGGGCAGATGAATTCATAACCTTCCTAGGTCATCAATTTAAAAGAAGAAGAAAAAGAAAACTCCTGAGGATTGCATAGACCTAGGGAATCTTTATTTATGGAGGTGTTGGTCTAAAAATGGTGTTGGCCTAAAAATGTTTTTTCAGTCTCCAACATTAGATAAGTTGTGTTTCATGATTAGCAGGCACATACCAGTTCCACAGATTAAATTCAATCAGATAACCTCAACTCACTAAACGGAAGATCTAAATCTTCCATATCTGTGAACAAGATGAACACAAAGGGATTTTTATTAACTAGAGCCCATGCATCTTCTAAGAAATTGATTGGTTCCAATTTAGCAGAGATGAACCCAAACGCAGGATGCAGTGCAAGGTTGGTCGGTGAAGGTGATTGATGGACATTGGTATACAACAAACAGACTGCACCCAGGGCTGTATTAACAAGACCACTGTCCAACAGACAGACTTGAATATAGAAGAAGTGACTGTGGTGTGGATGTAGCAGGGAGCATAAATGGACCAGTGTAGACAGGAAATGAGAACAGGCAACCATTCACATGTACTGCAGAATGTCATAATGAGATGCAACAACTCAGGTTTACACTTGTACACAAGTGTACATGATCAGTTGAACAAGAGGGCAGGTATGCCTTGACAGACACAAAAGAGAGTATAATGCATGCCCAGGCACACAGATTATGACCACATGGTAAGCTGAAGTATAGTATCAGCGATGATCTGACAGGGCCACACAGGTGAATTTGACAAAAAAATACTTTCCAAACACTCAACAGGAACAAAATGCTGGCAACAAGGGTACTACCATAGCATCAACAAATCAAAAACAACCAAACACAAAAAAAGCTAAAAACAGAAGACACTTAACTGAAGTGATGAGCACACAAAATCAAATCGCCTTCAGGTGGCAATGGGCCCTCTTCCCAAATGGCTCCATGAACTTGCAGAGGAGGTTGGAGGCTATAAGAATTTTCAAAATGTGTTATTCGTCCAATTCTGACTTAAAATTTGCCGGTTGGTAGGCTTATGTATTTTGGGTCAAGGATGATCGCCGCAAAAGTGGAAAATTGATAGGACTAATATTTTTGGAGAAATTAGGAATTAGTTAACAATGGTAAACAATGGATCTTGATTTTTAAATTCTGGACTCACACTCCATTCCACCAGGGGCAGTACATCATCTATGTTATATATATTTTAATGTTAATATTATAACATTATATATATTAAAAGCTATCTGGCTTCTGTGTACATTGTGTAACTTCCATCATTAGAAACTGGAGAGCTGACATTTGCTGTTAGGTATGCTTATGTATTTTGTATCAAGGATGAATGCAACAAAAACAGAAAGTTGATAGGACTAATATTTTGGATAAATTAGTGATATGTAACAACATTGGCAATGGACGATAATATCACCATTAATCAGTCCCTGGTAACCAGACAAGCACTGAAAAAAAGGAAATATCTCCACCTTGCCAGTTGTAAAACATGACATCAACTAATTGTCCCAAATTATAAATACAACTATTCACAAAAAACGTCTCATTTTAATTTCCTGCACTTTCAGTTAAAATCATTATAGAAACACTGCATAATTTATTACCACCTTTGAAACATGTCAGCTACCCAATTTATAAACACACTACCCAATAGAACCCTTGGATCCCCATGGGCAATGTGCTAGGTCACATTATAAATGTGTATCTCAGTCTGCAGAGTGTGTAGAGTCTATCAACCCTCTGACGCTGTTTTGTCAGAATTCTACATGCAGCATTTGTTCGTGTTTAAGAATTCTGATTCTGTCCTACACAAACATAATGGTGACTTTAAGGTCATTTACAGATTTGATGAACACACTGAAGACTTTAAGACTCAGATCTTTCATGTAAAATGTGTACAAATGTTGCTGTTGTCACAGTGACACAGTGGTAAGTTGGTGTGTTTGGTCAAAGTCGTTTTGTTTGTGTGATAGTGGGAATAATTATTGAAGCCACATTTGGAATCATGCTAATTGTGTGGCTGCCCTATTAGTTGACATGACCAGACTGCTAAGCGCCCAATGGCTCACATGAGGCTTGAAGCTCACTCAATTATCCACCAACTGTTTGTGCACATAAAGATTTTATTCAGCTGTGGACAGTTGCACTAACTGCCCGTTAGCATTGTTGGGAACTCACTGTCTGTTATGCAGATGCACACTGCACTGTTTGTATTTAGTCATTTTTAGTCACCAGCTATGCTGTGCATGCTGTGGTTTTTAAATTGCTCATGTATATTGCACACATTACACTGAAAAACTGGACAAAAAAAAGTTATGTAAGTTCCACTCGAATTAGGATTTTCAGAATGCATCATACGTCGAAAGCACTGCAGCTGAAAAAATGGGTTTATATCTGGTACTTGTAAGAATTTCAGTAAAGCAGAAAAACAAACACATGGGAGACGAGCCAAACAAGCCATTTTTGGTTCATGTCTGTAGAAAAACACAAAAACATAATGTTTTTAAGGTACAATAATTAAATGCTTCTTTCAAGTTTCTCATAATCCTGTAGTTAATTTCCTTTAGAGCTGCAACTAATGATTCTTTTTGTAACTGATAAACAGTTAATTTTTTATTAATTCATTAATCTCTGGATTCTTTTTTCGATTAATCTGTTAAATATTTTCTGAATAGGCAATTAATCCTTTGGTTTAATTTATCAGTAAATCAAAGCAATATTTTCTTCCCATGACTTTCAAACTGATATTAAAATATTCTTCTATAAAAGTATATATTTTACAAAAAAAACATCCCTATATACAGTGAGGAAAATAAGTATTTGAACACCCTGCAATTTTGCAAGTTCACCCACTTAGAAATCATGGAGGGGTCTGAAATTTTCATCTTAGGTGCATGTCCACTGTGAGAGACATAATCTAAAAAAAAAAAATCCAGAAATCACAATGTATGATTTTTTTAATAATTTATTTGTATGTTACTGCTGCAAAGAAGCCCTCTTATTCTGCACTCTTTACCTGTATTAATTGCACCTTTTGAACTTGCTACCTGTATAAAAGACACCTGTTCACACACTCAATCAATCACACTCCAACCTGTCCACCATAGCCAAGACCAAAGTGCTGTCTAAGGACACCAGGGACAAAACTGTAGACCTACACAAGGCTGGGATGGACTACAGGACAACAAGTAAGCAGCTTGGTAGAAGACAACAACTGTTATGATTATTTATTAGAAAGTGGAAGAAACACAACATGACTGTCAATCTCCCTCGGTCTGGGATTCCATGCAAGATCTCACTTTGTGGGTAAGGATGATTCTGAGAAAGCTCAGAACTACACAGGAGGACCTGATCAATGACCCGAAGAGAGCTGGGACCACAGTCACAAAGATTACATTAGTAACACATGATGCTGTCATGGTTTAAAATCCTGCAGGGCAGCAAGGTCCCCCTGCTCAAGCCAGCACATGTCCAGGCCTGTTTGAAGTTCACCAGTGACCATCTGGATGATCCAGAGGAGGCATGGGAGAAGGTCATGTGGTCAGATGAGACCAGAATAGAGCTTTTTGGAATCAACTCCACTTACCATGTTTAGAGGATGAGAATAACCCCAAGAAAACCATCCCAACCGTGAAGCATGGGGGTGGAAACATTATACTCTGGGGTGCTCTTCTGCAAAGGGGACAGGACGACTGCACTGTATTGAAGGGAGGATGCATGGGGTCATGTATTGCGAGATTTTGGCAAACAGCCTCCTTCCCTCAGTAAGAGCATTGAAGATGGGTCATGGCTGGGTCTTCCAGCATGACAATGACCATTTTGTTAAATAATTATTGCACACTTTCTGTAAATTGTAGGAACTTCATTCACTTCTCAAATCAGTGTGTTCATCTGCTATATGATATATTTAACTGAAATTTCTGATCCAGACAACCATTGATTTAAAGGAAATCATGAAAATTATCAGGGGTGCATAAAACTTACATAAAAGTTTTGCATAAAACTGTATATAAAATCCATTTAAGGAATAAATTGATACAAGCTTATCATTTGAAGTAACAGTCCTTCCTTCTCCCCCCCCCCCCCCCCCCCCCCCCCCCATTTTAGGTTATATTTCTCATCTGGATCCTATGTTTCTTAGAGATCTTTGTGAGTTTCACTGAGGAGCATTTGGAAAAGTGAAGAAAACTGTATTGCAATCACATACCATATGACTTTTTTCAATAGTTGAAATAGTTCAAAGAAAATTTGTATTTTTCACATCTATGCCCTCTTCCTCATACTACAAATTACAGTAAAAGTGTTATTTTTTCCACTATGAGATACATAGTAATTAATAATAATATTTCTATATCCGCTTACTCCAATTAAGGGCCACCGGGGGGAAGGGTGAGCATGGGTCCTATCCCAGCAGTCATATGGCATGAGGTGCGGCATACCCCTGGGCAGGACGCCAGTCTGTCACAGGGCCACCTATATACAGACAAACATATTCACCCAGATGGCCAATTTAGAGTCACCAATTGACTTAACCTGCATGTCTTGGATGTGGGAGGAAGCACATAGAGGAAACCTACATGAACACTGGGAGAACATGCAAACACCACAGAAAGGACCAGGTGGGAAGTGATCCCATGACCTTCTTGCTGTGAGGCAACAGTGCCGCCTAATAATAATAATAATAATAAATAATAATAATAATGACAATAATAATAAATTATTATTTACAAAGCACTTTTAAGGTAAAAACAAAAGTGCTATGCTACTGAAACAAAGTGAAGAGTTGATAAAATTACAACAAATATGTGAACAAATTAAAACAAAACCCACAATTAAATATAGAAAACAAAATATGCACATCTCATATAAAACAAGGACATTCAAAACAAATTTAAATTAATTTCATTTAATAAATTTAAATGGTTAATTTATCTTTAAAAACAAAATGCACTAGAGGCACTTTCGTCGTAACATAATTTGTGCATCTGTCATGTGCCACTCATGGAAAGAAATGTGCAAAATGTTACCCTGTAAAAACAGCCGCAAAAAAATGACAATAGACACTACATAGTCACACACACCTGTAAGACATCTGGTTTTAAATCAGGCCTTACAGCTGGCCTTGATTGAGCATGACCTCCCAAAGCAATACAGTTACGATGAGCAACATATTTCTGTGATGACAAGGTCACCACATTCCTGGCCCATCATGTTTATTCCCTGTGGCAATGGAGCAAAAGACAATACATTACCACTGGTGAGTTGCCACTGCCTCAGGCACGTTTGAAAACAAATGGAGCAAACTGCCCACACGTACATGAGCATGTGCCCTATTCGTTTGAAAGTATGTGCTGGGATCTGCAATATCTCATGGGCATACTTCTGCTAGGGTTCCCTCGTGACACCAATAGTGATGAATAATGAGCCTGCACCTGACCCAAGGTATGAGATTACATTTTTCATTTGCAGTAGGACTGAAAAAGGTTTAGAAGCTGTAATTTATGCAGCAGATGAAACACTGTTTATCAGAAACACTCAGATATAAAGGTAATTTGAGATGATGGAGTGTTCAGAACAAAGAAATATATTAAAAGCCAATGTTAGGCTTTAATTTTTCTTATGGTAAAAGACTAGGCATAGCAAATGCTAGCTGGCCCAGAGAGGTCCAATAAATAGGCACATAGACTAAATTGCTCCAATGACTGTCTCCATTAAAACCAGATGAAATAAAAGCATTCTGTGAAGTTTACCATTAGGGTCTCAAGGTTATGGCCCAGAGGCTTCCACCTCCAGTAATAAATGCAGTATCACTTTAAGATAAAGACAATTCCCTTGAAGGAAATTTGACCATTGAATGGTCCCCCGTACATTTGAGAGCAAATATCAAGGTTTTACTTCTTACATAAGTAGTACACCCTCTTTTTTTGCACATAATGTGCAAGCCTTATCTTCTGTTCTATATTTTCTGTTTAAAGTCTGCAGGTTTAGGCTGTGTCCCAAAGTTAGAATCCTACAAGGAGTACTTATTAAATATTGAGCTCCTTGTCCTTCATATCAATAATTAAGGCACATTAAATATATGTAATATATCATGGCATATTGCCAGAGGAATTGTGGAGATAACCTAACCAAACGCTGAAGCCACTGTGCATGTTGGCTCTGAAGCCAATTTGTATGCTGGCACCATTAGCTAATTTGTACTAACGGTGCCAACATATACATGAAATATTATTTTTTTAAATATTTACTAAACAGACATGCTGGAGCACTGGCTTCTTCAATGGTCCATTAGTACAATTAAAAACTAAGCCTTATAATTTCAGATATTGTTTAAAATGCCCAGAGGACTGACACAGTCAGTCCACAGCAACTTATAGTTACTGCTAGCAGTGGCCTCTGCTAATGGGGCCCTAGATATGGTTTGCTGACACACATTAGCTGTTTGTCAAATTAAGCAATTATAACCTTATGGCTTTAAAAAGCTTAAACCAATACGTTTTAACCCCCCCTCCCCCTTGCAGTTGTCACGATCGGGGGAACTATGTAGTTACAGAAACCCAAGACCATGTTTTTTGCACCAGTCTTTTAACATATACATTTCTGCTGGAAGGTTGGGCAATTTTATCATGGGTGTCTATTCTATTTCATCTATATACTAATGTGGTGATCTAGTGGTTAGTGCACTTGGTTTCAGTGCGGAAGGTCCCGGTTCAGTCCTCTCCCCTGCCACATTTCTCAATGCAATGTGGAGTTGCATCAGGAAGGGCATCCGGTGTAAACTTGTGCGTATTCAACATGCAGGTCTGCCTTGGATCTGCTGTGGTGACAAGGGGAGCAGCTGAAGGGACTTACTAATGTATCTGTGTGTGTGGTGTGTGGTCCCTGTGTTGTCCAAGCAGCACCTCTGAATTGAGCCACACTTGACATACACATACTTTGATATACGTGGAGTGACATTAGTTTATTGGGCACTGTAGTAGTAGTAGTATTAGTAGTAGTAGTATTAGTAGTCAAAGAAAAAGGGGGGAGACACTTCTGTGGTGCAGAATTAAGCCAAACTTAGCATACTTTGACATACAGGGTGTGACATAGGATACTGAGCACTTTAGTTGTAGTAGTAACAGTAGTATTACTAGTAGTTAAGGCAGGAGTCATTTTTTTGCAACATCATCAGCAAGATGCTAAAACGTTGGTGTCATACTTTTGTTTCTCCTCTTTTTTCCTTTGAACTTTTTACCCCTTCATTTTTGCAAGTAGCAGTAGCAGCAGCGCAGTTCTCTGGAATCCAGTTAGATGGCAGGTGATAGCTTTGTTGGTGAATATGAAGTTTTCATTTCAGTCTCTAAATCAAACCCGCCCTGGGTCAGGTAATCAGCTAGTTCTTCAATATTTTGCACTGCCTTTTTTCAAGATGCTCCAAGTAGTGGTTAGCATTGTTCACTTACAACCTTGTCCTTTCTCTCTGGAGTCTGCATGTGCTGCCTGTGTTTGTTTGAATCCCATCCCATTTGCTCTGGCTTCTACCACTTCCAAAGACATGCAGGTTAGGTGAATTGGTGACTCCAGTTTGACCGTACGTGTCAATGAAGAGAGACATGTTTGTCTGCATGTGCTGGAACGCCTCTTGCTCATTGACCTCTGGGATTGGCTCCAGCACCCCCACTCCTATCCCTGTGACCTTTAACAGGAATACGAGGATTATTACTGTTATGTAAAGGAGGGGCATCCAGTGTAAAAACTTGTGCCAAACCAATATGCAGATCCACCTTGGATTTGCTGTGGTGATCCCTGAGTAAAGATAAAGGAGCAGCCGAAGGGTCTTACTTACAAACTACATGAAATTAATTGCATTCAATTCATTTATACAATGCCAAATCAAAACATGGATCACCTGAAGGCACTGTATATGAACACAGGCCTCACCCACCACATGAGCAAGCCCCAGTGGACAGGAAAAAAACTCAAACAGACCAGACTGAGTCATTCTAAAAAGAAAAATGTTAAAGGAACAACACAAGATTGACAGAACATGCAATGACAGAAATGTTGCAACAAATCAGCTGTGCTTAAATCATTGATTATAATGATGGGATAATTGAACAGCTATGAGATATTGATGAGCAGCCTGCTGAAATAGGCTGCGAAAGTGAATTAGTCATATTGGTGCCAGGTTACTCACTGAGAGAGGAGATTTCCCATCAAATATATGTTGGAGTATAAAGGAATCACAGTCACATTGGATTTTTTTCTTTCTTTTCTTTTTTAACAAAACCCTCACTCATCACTTCTAAGGGAACCATTTTGTCTTTGGCTTTTGAATTTCAATTTCTCATTTGCAGCTGGTGGTCACAAGGAGCAAAATTGAATTTGGCAGCCAGGGTAAATCTTTTGCCTCTGAACTCAGATTGACTGAACTCACTCCTCTGTACCAGCCCCGCTTTATTTGAGCTGACAAGAAACAAAAGATTTCACGTAACAAGTGCACCTTTGACGGCATGGAATTCTAACTTACGCTGATAATGATTTTATGCATTAGGTTTCATCCACCTGTGTTTATTCCTGCTCTGCAGAGCTCTTTTGTTATGACATAGCTGAATGAAGTTATGTTCCCAGTAGCGGTACCCAGCTTGGCCCGGGTGAAGAGTAGTTACCATGTTTTAAGTGTTTTTCCTGAAAAAGAAAAGAAAAAAAAACATGATCATGCCATTAGAATCACCACATCAATCATTTCAACTATAAATAAACTGCAGCACAAGTTCAGTTTTTTAAAAGTTGCTGTACGATTGTGCTAAAACTATTAAACATGCTGTTTCCTAATAGTGTTAAGATGTATATTGTACATTTTTGATTATTTTGGTTTTTTTTTATTTTATTGTGACATTCTGTGTTGTATTAAATGAAAATAATTAATGTCCTGAATCCACACACTCTGATACAGTAGGTGGCAGTATACACCAATAAGCTGATTTGCGATTTTGTCAATAAAACCAAAGAAGAAGAGGTTTTATATTTGTTCATTTCAAACGGCAAACTTCGATTGGGGTTTTTTTCACCTTGCTAAAAAGTTGCAGTTTCTTCAGTGGCCGCTTGAGGTTGCATAACAAACAGAGCACATAACCCAAAGGACTCCGTGTTAAAATGTCCAACTTTAGAGGAAAAGTAAACATGTTTACAGACTGGTACAAAAAAAGGTGGTTTTCTCTACAGATAGTTTCGTCCTCCATCACAACTGTACAGAGGGTGAATTTTTTTTCTAATCTCTTAGTTCAAGACGTTTTAAGCCATAGAGCTCTGTTTAAATGTGGGCACAGCTGCTTTGAGTGACAGTGGCAGAGCCCAGCAACTCCATCTCTCATAGCATCCGACCGGCTGTTATGGAGGATGTGTCTGGTGTTTGGCATATTTTACTACGAACACCTGGAATAATATGGCTTGTTTGTGTGGTGCAACGTCCTAACGGATCATCTAAGGCACCTCTGCTGCAATGTTCGCACTGAGTGAAACTCTCATCTTATTTAATTTTGGATGCTAACTGTGTTAGCACTTTAAGCAGTTCTTGGTAGGTTTGCCCATTTGGTCCACTTAATGCATTAGGTGTGAAAAAAAAAAAATGGTCGGACTTTTAATCACAGAAATGACTCTGGTCCTACATGCGAGGGTTTAATGGAAATACATTGCGATGGGACGGGACATTTTATCCAATGTGAGCGGAAATCCATTGTACACAATCTGTTATATACAATGTTTATTACATGGAAATAATACAAAAACTTTGGGACTATTTTTTGTCCATTGACTGCAAATATCTGGTTTATAAGATGACAGTTTAGGTGAGTTTTACTGTACGTGGGACTGAACAATAAATTACCTCTCAAAACTTTGACGATGAAGTCGGCTTCCATCCCACATGGCTGACTTTATTTTCCAAAGTTTTTCTTCTGTTGGGATCTGAAGGGAATCTGTACATCTTGAATCCCTTGCTGCGTGTATTTGTGCCTTCAAATGCACAACAACCTGGCATTTTCAGTGAATAAATAAAAAAAATACCTGGATTTACATTCAGACAGATTAACAGCAAATGCTACTTGAACCCAAAATGGCACCACGTGGGTCACGTGGCTGATTTTTCTTTTTTTTTTTTTTTTTTAATTCATCATGTCACCACTCTCTCGTCAAGTTACACTACCACCACCCAGATGCTGGCATCATCTGCTATTTCAGGTCTCTGTAAGAAAACACACAGGCTTTGTCCAGTGTATACGAGGTCTGTTAGAAAAGTATCCGACCTTTTTATTTTTTTCAAAAACCATATGGATTTGAATCACATGTGATTGTGAATAAATGTCTGAACGATTTGGATCTTGGCTGCATCAATTCTTTTTCCAGAAACTGTAAGAGACCTCCAGGTGAACACCGTTGAAAAAAATTAATATGGCTTTCAGGGACGATTTTATAGGGATTAAACTGTTATGTGTCGGACGCAGCTCGGAGAACCGACCAGCGTTTGAAGGACCCAGTATGAAATAAGCAGAGCACAGTACAAAGGCTAACTGAATTTAATACATAACAGTTGATAATATGAATAACAAAAAAGGTGCGGCCTGGCGTGGTGCGCTCCCAGCAGCGCTAACGTTCCGGAGCCAGAAGCTGTTTTCGGACCCAAGGACCCCGCCGACACCCCCCAGGTGGCCGCAACAACCGAGTCTGTGAAAGAAGGAACCATTATGTGAGTCCACAACTCTACACACAGAACACTTAAAGGTGTACAAACAGCAAAACACTTCCTGGCTTGATTACTGATCAGCTTCGCACCTGCAGGCATGGAACATCCAGTTCACAAAACTCCACTGCAGTGGAAGCTGATACATGACTAACAAACAGCTCAATACAATAAGGTGTGAGGGACACCACATTTACTGACTGTATAACTGTTAGTCACAAAATCTAACGTACCTCAGGAAGTGTGCTGACGAGCATGAGACCTCACCCCCTCCTCTTTCACAGACTGTGCATCAAACCTGGACGTTCTCAGCATCCGCTGCTGATGAGAATGGCTCCCGAGACGACGATCTCACCCGTCTGGTCACAAGGTCGAGTCTCTGGCAAATACACACTGTGCACTCCAGTCCTTAAATGCCAACATGTTCCAATCCATCCAGATGCACCACAGCTGTGAGTCCTGACGAGTCGCAGGTGATCAGGGTGAGGTCCTGACAGCCTCAGCAACACAGCCAACTCAGTCCCAAACGCACGCCACCTGGGAGGAAAACCAAAAAAACAGAAACAAACCGGCAGCCAGGCCCCCCCAGCCATATAACAGTACCCCACCCTCACGGGAAGCCTCCCGGCGACCACACACACCTGGCCCAGGAGAAACACCCCCTCCAGGGACCATGGCTGGAAACCGCGGTCTGCGTTCATCCTCCAACAGACTGGTTGAACTGGCTGCATCTTTGCCCTTGTTTCTGACAGTCTCTTAGCACAGGTGTGGCCAGGAGTTCTTACACCTGTGCGGTCAGCCTTTATCCAACATGTGTAATTAGTCATAAAACAAAACACAAACAACCAAAACACCCCCCCCCCCTCCCCAGGGGACCGTCCCATCAAACCCCAGGGAAGGGGAGAAAGGAAAAACAACCCAAACCCAAGCCTACAAACAAAAATATTAAGACACCCCCCCCACCCCCCCCCCAGAGGACCGTTCCATCAAACCCCAGGAAGGGGAGAAAAGAAAACAAACCCAAACTTGAGCTCAAACAAAAATGCCAAAATACCCCCCCTCCTCCCCCCAAACGACACGTAGGGACCAACACCCCCCAGAGGGCCTCCCGCCAGCTCCAGGAGTAATAACCACGGCCGAGGTCCCTCTGGGATCCAACGTCACCCACGGGGACTACCAGCGCCTCCCAGAGGACCACTCGTCAACCCCAGGAGACGCCTCCCCTCATGACCAATGGACCCAGCCCCGGCCGTCCACGGCTAGATGGACCCAACGCCCTTTCCCCCCCAGAGGACACCACAGTCAAACCCTGAGGGCGGAAACTGGGGGGGGAAAACAAAAAGATACCCCAAACCCCCCCCCTCCCCTCCCGGGTGCAGAGGCTACCTGGGAAACGCCCAGCACAACCTAACTGCACCCCTCCAGCAATTGCCGACACTACGGCACAACCCGCTGGAGTCAGAGGAGAAGAGAGGGCATAACAAAAAAATAAAGAGAAAAAAACAACCCAAGTACCACCCCATCACCCCCCAGGGGACCGTTCCATCTAACCCTGGGGATGTGAAACAAAAAGAAATAAAAGAAAAAACAAACAGACCAACACACAGTTGTTTGGGTCCTTTTTTTTGTTTTTTTTTTGTTTTTTTCCAGACAGGCTGCAGGGTCACAACCCCAGACAAATAGTGGACAACAAAAAATAAAATCCCACACAAAAACCAACTCAAAAAACACCCACACAAAATGAACTAACACAAAACAAATCAGTGAGTTATACCGTCAAGCTCAACCAAATGGAACACACCTGTTCCTACTCAAGAGCTTGACGGTAACGTGATTCAGTCACCACAAGGGGGAGCCAGAGTGCAAAAAATGAAAAAACCCCTTTGGCGACAGAAAAAAACAAACGAGCTGCTTTATGTGCGCAGCTGAGTGCAACACACAACCAAAATGTGCTCAACTAAATAACGCCGGAGCTGATACAACAGACGCAGTAGTTACCTTTGTCCGGGGAAACGGGGCTACGACTGTAACACAGGAAGCCCAGCGACCCGTGCTAACAGAGCTCCGCCGTGCGCGTGAACCCATTACAAACGCACTCTTGCAGCTCCCGTTTACACTCTTATCCGGTCGGAGTGTGACGCGAAGCCGTCGCCAGTCACACTCCACCACGACCCACGGCTAAGGCACAACACAGGAACACGGCTGCAAGAGAGCACAAATCAGTATCCAGTAATGGGTCTCAACACGCACTCTTCCGGGCGGAGAGCCCCGCAACTGATCCGGATACCACTGAACGTCTGCTGCCGCCTTCCCCGGCGCGTTACCGTCTCTGCTACCGCTGGGTCCGTGATGTTTGGCCAGAGACTACTGTTATGTGTCGGACGCAGCTCGGAGAACCGACCAGCGTTTGAAGGACCCAGTATGAAATAAGCAGAGCACGGTACAAAGGCTAACTGAATTTAATACATAACAGTGATAATATAATAACAAAAAGGTGCGGCCTGGCGTGGTGCGCTCCCAGCAGCGCTAACGGTCCGGAGCCAGAAGCTGTTTCGGACCCAAGGACCCCACCGACACCCCCCAGGTGGCCGCAACAACCGAGGTCTGTGAAAGAAGGAACCATTATGTGAGTCCACACTCTACCACAGAACACTTAAAGGGTGTACAAACAGCAAACACTTCCTGGCTTGATTACTGATCAGCTTCCCAACCTGCAGGCATGGAACATCCAGTTCACAAAACTCCACCGCAGTGGAAGCTGATACATGACTAACAAACAGCTCAATACAATAAGGTGTGAGGGACACCACATTTACTGACTGTATAACTGTTAGTCACAAAAATCTAACGTACCTCAGGAAGTGTGCTGACGACGTGAGACCTCACCCCCTCCTCTTTCACAGACTGTGCATCAAACCTGGACGTTCTCAGCATCCGCTGCTGATGAAGATGGCTCCCGAGACGACGATCTCACCCGTCTGGTCACAAGGTCGAGTCTCTGGCAAATACACACTGTGCACTCCAGTCTTAAATGCCAACATGTTCCAATCCATCCAGATGCACCACAGCTGTGAGTCCTGACGAGTCGCAGGTGATCAGGGTGAGGTCCTGACAGCCATCAGCAACACAGCCACTCAGTCCCAAACGCACGCCACCTGGGAGGAAAACCAAAAAACAGAAACAAACCGGCAGCCAGGCCCCCCCAGCCATATAACATAAACAGATTAAGGGGGTGTTACTGCCCCTTTAAGGACGGCCCACAACTGCTGAGAGCGAAGCGTGCTCTTCAGCGCCGATGGACAGGTCGACACCCCGCTGGAACAACCAGATCATTTCCAACGTGAAAGCTTTGTTGATCTGGGACCTCGTTTAGAAATGAACGGCACATTCACTGTTTACAGGAGTTTTTGTCATGGAAAGAGGAACAAAGGCGGAGGAATTCCGCAGCGCGCGGCGGAGCTGCATGGCGAAAAGAAACGCCGTGATGAAGCCTCACAGGACATGTTCTGGCATGTCCAGTTCATGCACAATCACAATCAGATATTCAAACGACTGGAAAGCAACTGGAATCCGTCTTAAATCCACCTTTAAGCCGTCCTGTGAGACCAACACCGAGGTGGTTTTGTCCCGCGTAATGAACGGCTCCGTGGCGCGTCCCTCGGCTTCTTTTTCCATGAAAAAAAAAAACTCCTGTAACGGTGGAATGTGCCGGAAAAAGTGCTGATGTCCACATCTTCTGCCTTTTTGTGAAAGTCAGACGAGGTCCTGGATCAACAAAGCCTTCACATTGGAAATGATCTGGTTGTTTGTGCGGGGTGTCAGCCTGTCTATTGGCGCTGGGACCACGCTGCGCTCTCAGCAGTTGTGGGCCGTCCTTAAAGGGCAGTAACACCCCTTAATCTGTTTAATCCCCATAAAATCGTCCCTGAAAGCCATATTAATTTTTCGAATGGTGTCCACCTGGAGGTCTCTTACAGTTTCTGGAAAAAAATTGATGCAGCAAAGATCCAAATCGTTCAGACATTTATTCGCAATAAAAAATAGACGAGAGGGGTGGACCACACCTCACACAAAGCCTGCTCACAGGCGAATGTATCAACCGACAGGCATGAAAAAACTCACGCATGCGCACGAGGGTTCAAGCTTGGCTGACCGCAATCACACGTGATTCAAATCCATATGGTTTTGAAAAATATAATAAGGTCGGATACTTTTCTAACAGACCTCGTATACAGTCTAACGTTTAATTATAAAGCGAGTGCTTTAAAAGCAGTGATTCATGATGGATTTATTGTTTAAGTGTCTTATAAAACATATTTTTTTTAGAATTCTGTAGCTTCACATAGCACGATGACAGCATGTTAGCATGCCTAAATGGCTCCTTAGCGAGCATTTGTGACAATATCTGTATAATATCAATCAATCAATCAATCAATTTTTTTTATATAGCGCCAATCACAACAAACAGTTGCCCCAAGGCGCTTATATGTAAGGCAAGGCCATACAATAATTATGTAAAACCCAACGGTCAAACGACCCCCTGTGAGCAAGCCCTTGCTACAGTGGGAAGGAAAACTCCCTTTTAACAGGAAGAAACCTCCAGCAGAACCAGGCTCAGGGAGGTGCAGTCTTCTGCTGGGACTTGGTTGGGGCTGAGGGAGAGAAACCAGGAAAAAGACATGCTGTGGAAGGGGAGCAGAGATCGATCACTAATGATTAAATGCAGAGTGGTGCATACAGAGCAAAAAGAGAAAAGAAACAGTGCATCATGGGAACCCACCAGCAGTCTACCTCTATAGCAGCATAACTAAGGGATGGTTCAGGGTCACCTGATCCAGCCCTAACTATAAGCTTTAGCAAAAAGGAAAGTTTTAAGCCTAATCTTAAAAGTAGAGAGGGTGTCCTGTCTCCCTGATCTGAATTGGGAGCTGGTTTCCACAGGAGAGGAGCCTGAAAGCTGAAGGCTCTGCCTCCCATTCTACTCTTACAAACCCTAGGAACTACAAGTAAGCCTGCAGTCTGAGAATGAAGCGCTCTATTGGGGTGATATGGTACTACGAGGTCCCTAAGATAAGATGGGACCTGATTATTCAAAACCTTATAAGTAAGAAGAAGAATTTTAAATTCTATTCTAGAATTAACAGGAAGCCAATGAGAGAGGCCAATATGGGTGATATATGCTCTCTCCTTCTAGTCCCCGTCAGTACTCTAGCTGCAGCATTTTGAATTAACTGAAGGCTTTTAGGGAACTTTTAGGACAACCTGATAATAATGAATTACAATAGTCCAGCCTAGAGGAAATAAATGCATGAATTAGTTTTTCAGCATCACTCTGAGACAAGACCTTTCTGATTTTAGAGATATTGCGTAAATGCAAAAAAGGAGTCCTACATATTTGTTTAATATGCGCTTTGAATGACATATCCTGATCAAAAATGACTCCAAGATTTCTCACAGTATTACTAGAGGTCAGGGTAATGCCATCCAGAGTAAGGATCTGGTTAGACACCATGTTTCTAAGATTTGTGGGGCCAAGTACAATAACTTCAGTTTTATCTGAGTTTAAAAAGCAGGAAATTAGAGGTCATCCATGTCTTTATGTCTGTAAGACAATCCTGCAGTTTAGCTAATTGGTGTGTGTCCGCTGGCTTCATGGATAGATAAAGCTGGGTATCATCTGCGTAACAAGGAAAATTTAGGTCGGTGAGGTCAGAGCTGCGTCATTCACAGTCAGTCAGAGCTGCGTGTCGTCAGAGCGAGCTGCAAAAAGTTTTGTACTGAGTTTTCAGAGGTGTGTTTGTAGTTGCCATCTGCCCGCCGGTGTTTGCCAACCCGGACAGTGGGAATACCACCTCAACCGCAACTTAGCCCCGCGACTGTACAGCAACAACATCCGAGGCCCAACGTGGTGAATTCACTGAGGCCGCGCGCTGCGTCATTAGAGCCGCGCGTCACGAGTGCCGCTTCCCCGAGGCCTCGTGCAGCCACCGCGGATCCATCAGCGCGGAAACACCGAGGCCGCGCGGCACCAGCGCAGTGCAGATCCATCCCGGTGACAAACAACGCAGGCTGTTACATGGGCGATCGACAAGCTGCTCATAAGCCGACCATGGGGCCTAAGAAGGTTCTGACAGCGGAGGAAGGTGACAATATTAAAAAATCTCTGGACTTTCTATCAGAGGAGATTTCTGTTGTGAAGCAGCACAGAATCAATCATGGATCTGGTGGAGGAGGTGAAGGCATTACGGCTCCAGAATGCCGGAGAAAGACCGGCATCTGGTGCAGCTGGAAAATAGAGTGGCTGAATTGGAGCAGTACACCAGAATTAACGACGTCATCATCACAGGTCTTCACATCAAACCACGGTCCTACGCACGGGCGGTAACAGATGAGAGCGGAGGGGAGCCCAGTGAACAGGAGGTCAGCTCTGTGGAAAAACAGGTTGCTGATTCCTCCTATCTAAAGGTATAGAAATGGATTTAATAACATTGAAGCGTGCCACCCTCTGCCCTGGAGAAATGACGGTGATAAACGAACCGTCATCATGAGATTCATCAACAGAAAACACAAAACAGCACTGTTAAAACAAGGAGAAAAACTGAAAGGGACAAACGTATTCATGCAATGAACATCTCACCAAACGGAATGCCGACATCGCCAGGAACGCACGCTTCTTGAAGAAACAGGGAAAAATCCAGCACACATGGACTTCAAACTGTAAAATATTCATCAAACTGAACGGATCACCAGAACAAGCAAAAGTCATGGCAATAAGGAACATCGAGGAGCTGGACAAATATGACAATAGTGTTTCTTAAAGCGAGGATCTGGACAAATATGACCAATAAGGTATGAGGACACAAACACATCACAACACCATGACACAGACCAGAGGAACCTATTCATCTACTACCTATTCATCTACATCTGGAGACAAGAAGGATATAACTCAAAGGATTGCTGATCATGGAAAAGTAGAACTGAGAACATTTAAATACACAGACCACAATGTACTGGACTTGAGCACGATATAGACCCGGACAATAATTTCTTCTCAAATATCAATGACAGTTGTTGCTATTATACAGATGAACAGTTTAATCGGATCATTAAAACGGATAACAAATTATCAATAATCCATTTCAACAGCAGAAGTCTATATGCAAACTTTAACAACATTAAAGAATATTTAAGTCAGTTTAAAAAAATATTTACATAATTGCTATATCAGAAACATGGATCAATGAAGATAAAGGAATGGATTTTGAACTGGATGGATATGAATTAATTGTGTAAACAGAAAAAAATAAGAGTGGAGGAGGAGTGGCTGTGTATGTGGATAAGAACATGGATTATAAATAGTAGACAATATGACAACTGTGATTGATAACTTATTAGAATGTATAACTATTGAAATATGTGAAGAAAAAAAGCAAAAATGTATTAGTCAGCTGTATATATAGAGCACCAGGATCTAGTATTGAAACATTCACTGACTGTATGGGAAAAATGTTCTCAAAAACTAATCAAAAAACTGTGTTCATTTGTGGTGACTTAAATATTGATCTGCTCAATCCAAATAAGCATAAAATAACAGATGAATTTATCAGTATAATGTACAGTATGAGTTTATATCCAAAAATCACCAGGCCAAGCAGAATTACATCCCATAGTGCCACCTTAATTGATAATATATTCAGCAATGATATTGAGAATAACACTGTGAGTGGATTATTAATCAATGACATTAGTGATCATCTACCAGTTTCAAAATCGTTTATAATAGAACCATCGGCGGAATCAGCCAGAGGAGAAAATAAAATACAGGCGAGTGCGGACAGAGGAAACATGAACACACTAAAGAGGATTTACAGGAGCAAAACTGGGAAAAGGTATACAGTGAAAGTGATGTTGATAGTGCTATGAAACTTTGTTACAAATATTTACATCATTATATGATAAAAATTGTCCAATTAAACAGACTACAGAAAACAAAAAATCCAAGCTCGACCATGGATGACGAAAGGGTTACGAAATGCATGTAATAAGAAAAATACACTGTATAGAGAATTCATAAAACTAAGACTAAAGAGGCAGAAAATAGATATAAGAAATACAAAAATAGATTAACTAATATTATACGGGTATGTAGGAAGGAATATTATAGGAACATATTATAGAATAACAAAAACATATTATACAATATACATCTTTAAAGGAATATGGATATATTAAATAGCATTATCAAAAATGGTAATAAAAAACAGAGTTACCCTCAGTAGTTCATTGATATAATGTCAAGAAGGAAAATAACGATGAGGTGTCAACGGTTTTAATAATTTTTTGTAAATATTGGACCAAGCTTGGCAGAAAAAATTCCCGTTCCCAATCTGAGGATTGGGATAATAATCTTATAGAAAGAAATCCTGTTCATGTTCCTCACAAGCAGTGGATTGGAATGAAATTATAGACATTGTGGAATAATTGTAATATAAAACATCTACCGATTTAAATGAAATGATATGGTGGTGGAAAACAGGTCATTGATGGATTGTAGAACCATTAACATACATCTGTAACTTATCTTTCAAACCGGTAAATTTCCCATCAAAATGAAAATAGCTAAGGGTTGTGCCGCTGTATAAGACTGGGGATAGACACCACTTCACAAATTATGACCTGTTTCTTTCTTTGCTTCCACAATTTTCCAAATTATTAGAAAAGTTATTCAATAATAGATTAGACAAATTCATAAATAAACATAAATTACTTACTGATAGTCAATATGGATTCAGAGCACATAGTTCAACATCACTTGCATTAATAGAATCAGTTGAGGAGATTACAAACGCCATAGACCACAAATTACATTCAGTTGGAATATTATAGACCTTAAAAAGGCTTTTGATACAATTAATCATGACATATTAATCAATAAACTTGAACAGTATGGGATTAGGGGGTTGGTGTTGCAACTGGGTGAGAAGCTACTTAAGTAACAGAAAACAGTTTGTGAAGTTGGGGGAATATACATCATCATGCTTGGACAATGCTTGTGGCGTCCCACAGGGGTCAGTATTGGGTCCAAAACTGTTTCTAATTTATATAAATGATATTGTCAATGTTTCCAAAATATTAAAGTAGTATTATTTGCAGATGACACAAGCATTTTTTGTTCAGGGGGGGATTTGCAGGAGTTACTGAGGAGGATCAGTATAGAAATGGGAAAATTGAAAATATGGTTTGACAGAAACAAATTATCATTAAACTTAAGTAAAACAAAATACATGTTATTTGCTATTGTAATACAGACATACAGGTTCAGTTACAAGTCGAGGGGGTAGATATTGAAAGGGTACATGAAAATAAGTTTCTGGGGGTGATAATAGATGATAAGATAAACTGGAAGACTCATATAAAACATATACAAAGTAAACTGTCAAGAAGCATTTCAGTTCTAAACAAAGCGAAACATATTCTGGACCACAACTCACTCCGCATTCTTTACTGCTCACTGGTTTTACCATATTTACAGTACTGTGCAGAGGTATGGGGTAATACTTATAAAGGTACAACACAATCACTATCAGTAATGCAGAAAAGAGCTATAAGAATTATTCATAATACTGGCTATAGAGATCATACAAATCCACTATTTTTACAATCCAAATTCTTAAAATTCACAGACTTGGTTCATTTTCAAACAGTACAAATTGTGTATAAAGCAATAAACAATTTACTTCCAGCAAATATTAAAAATATGTTTTTTAACAGATCAGGGGATTACAGTCTGAGGGGGAAATTTAATTTAAAGCATCAGTGGGGCACGAACAACATTAAAAGGTTTCTGTATTTCTGTCTGTGGGGTGAGGATGTGGAACAGATTGGGAGTGGGGCTCAAGCAATGTCCAAGCATGAACCAGTTCAAACAGCGGTACAAAAATAGTTTTTTCTGGGTATAGGGAGGAGGAAGGGTAATGAGGGTTAGGGGTGTTTTGTTTTTTGCTTCGGCTTGTAAATATATAGTATTTTGTATGTAAGTAGGTATGTGAAGGTGTATATTTATGTTTGTGTATATATATGTGTATATATGTATATGTGTATATATGTATGTATATGTGTATGTATGTTGATGTGTGTATGTATATATATGTGTATATGTAGTATATATATATATATTGATATCGATTTAGGTGTGTAGGAATCTATGTGTATATGTGGCAAAGGGTATTACTGGTTGTGGGAAGAAGGGGTAGGGATAAATAAGCTGATGCTTCACCCTACCCTTTCGGACATGTTGGGTACACAGTAGGAACTTTTTTGTTGTTGTCTTTACTGATCTATCTGTAATTGTTGTTGTATCAAATGTTCGAAATAAACAGTTTTCATTCATTCATTCATTCATTCATTCATTCAGTTTTCATTCATTCATTCATTCATTCATTCAATTTAGCAATACCGTCTAATAATACTGCCTAAGGGAAGCATGTATAAAGTGAATAAAATTGGTCCTAGCACAGAACCTTGTGGAACTCCATAATTAACTTTAGTCTGTGAAGAAGATTCCCATTTACATGAACAAATGTGTAATCTATTAGAACAAATATGATTCAAACCACTGCAGCGCAGTGCCTTTAATACCTATGGCATGCTCTAATCTCTGTAATAAAATTTTATGGTCAACAGTATCAAAAGCAGCACTGAGGTCTAACAGAACAAGCACAGAGATCAAGCACAGAGATGAGTCCACTGTCCGAGGCCATAAGAAGATCATTTGTAACCTTCACTAATGCTGTTTCTGTACTATGATGAATTCTAAAACCTGACTGAAACTCTTCAAATAGACCATTCCTCTGCAGAGATCAGTTAGCTGTTTTACAACTACCCTTTCAAGAATTTTTGAGAGAAAAGGAAGGTTGGAGATTGGCCTATAATTAGCTAAGATAGCTGGGTCAAGTGATGGCTTTTTAAGTAATGGTTTAATTACTGCCACCTTAAAAGCCTGTGGTACATAGCCAACTAACAAAGATAGATTGATCATATTTAAGATCGAAGCATTAAATAATGGTAGGGCTTCCTTGAGCAGCCTGGTAGGAATGGGGTCTAATAAACATGTTGATGGTTTGGATGAAGTAACTAATGAAAATAACTCAGACAGAACAATCGGAGAGAAAGAGTCTAACCAAATACCGGCATCACTGAAAGCAGCCAAAGATAACGATACGTCTTATATGTTGTGTTGTGTGGTGTGCTGCAGTTTTTATGTTGAGTGAGGTGGCGGCTTATGGACACAAGCTACTACGCCGAGAGTGCTGCTTTCTCTGTGGACACGGACAGTTGGACACACACGCGTGTGTGCGTGAGGTCATTTATGGTATAGATATATTACATCTTTACCATTAATTTTCTCATAAATGACTCTATGCCACAGGTCAAACAAAGAAACTGATTAAAGTGCAGCTGGGTGGCCGTGTAGGTGCTAAATTGGCATAAACATGACAGTTTCAGAATAAACTCACTTGCCTTTATGGCTGCCAGACTGACTGTGACTCTGCACCTGCCTTCTCCCCACTTATTGAAGATGAATAACTCTGGGCAGCGATTACTTAACTTGTGAACTGGCTTTAAAAGGGATGGCAGAGTCCTCATCAGTGCAAATGTGACCAAAACACCGTAAACCAGAGCTCCTTTATCACAGCCCCCATAATGTGTGAGAGGAAAAAAAATGATTTATGATGCACTTCTGAACCAACAGTAAGTTAAAAAAAAGCTCCCATTACGCAACAAACCATGTAAAAGGTCAGAAAGCAAATGATCTATGAGCACTAACAACATGCTGTTTCTCCAGCTTTGGTCAGGAAGCATGAGCATCAAACTGCATGTTAACATGATTACGTATGCCACTTCTTCAGTCAGTATAGTACTTGTGTGCCAACTTTTAAATATAAAATCAAATTAAACCACAATAAATGATCCATTCATTCAGTGATGTTCTACTGATTTTACACCCTTCTCTCTGACAAAAAGAATCCATCTCAGCCAAAGTTACTGAGGTCTTAAATGACAATTGTTGGATTTGTATAGTGCACATTGTTGTCTGACATGATGTGCCACACTGTCACAGTTAATATGTGCTATTCCCATGGGCGCAATTTGGTGGTGGATAGGAGGGACATGCCCCCCCACCTTTTCAACCAGGGGGGACAGAATATGGTATGTCCCCCCCACCTTCTGACATATATGTGTGTACTTGAAACATGCTATGCCAGTCTTATGTGCAAACCATGTCAGTCTTATGTGCAAAACCATGTCAGAATAGTATCTTTGTTTCTCCAAGTTTGTGTTTTTAGCAGCATTGACTTGTTTACAACACCTGTTTCTTGTTTGTCACATTCGGAATTTTCTGGGACTGCATTTGCCCAGATTTGAAACCAGAAATATTTGCCTCTAGGGACTAGTGTCTACACATAAGTATGAATGGACCATATGCTAATTTACTAAATTCTGAAAGTTAGAAAAGGAAATCAGAAAAGCTATCTGGAACCTCAGAAAGCCCATCTGCAATTATTGCTTGATCTCCAAAATCAGTCTATGCAAGCGAAATTATGTTCAGTACGAGTGTTATTAGTGCCACTTCGAAAATTAAATTCATAAGTAATTTATCCTAAACTTATGATCTGTTGTTTTTTTCAAACTTATGCAAAAACAAATCTTGAGAAAAAATACAGTATGTGATAGTTAATAATTAAGAGCCTGTTCTTTCATATTTATGAATATATTTTACCACATTGCAGTTGTTTTTTTAATGGAAACTCAATCTATCATTCTTTTTGAGTTCTACACATGTGGTGATACCTTATTTACACCAGGATGTTAATAAAATCAGTGCTGGCTATTTTCAGAATAAAGTACTTATATCCACAGGTTCAAATTGTATAAGTCAAATGGTGTCCACTTTATCGTCTTCTCAAAACATTAAAATTACTGTTCTGGATGCTCAGAATGCATCTGAGCTTATCTAGAAACCGTTGGCTTCTGGGGGCCTAAACCGGCCCCCAGACCCCCAGCCTATGGGCTTCGGCCCTGCAGGCCTCACACATTGTCCCCCCACCAATTTCTAGTTCTAAATTGCGCCCTTGGCTATTCCTGAAGGATACTGTGTCCAGCGCATACTGTAGATACATGGTGAGGTGCTGGAACAATAGTGTGTGGAACATGGTTTCTATGACTACGTGTGGCCATCCAAGTGAGTATCTATTGTCTAAAATGAAACTACAAACATGTCCCTTCCAACAGTGTGGGTGATCTGTTATAGTTCAAGCCACATTGGGAGATGACCTATACACATGATGAACTTGTCTGGTAGAGCTCCAGTTGTGGTGTTATGGGATGTTCTGAGGTGTGAAGGTCCAGTGTATTCTACAGACAAAAGTTGTTGAGGTTTCGATTGTTGTAGGTCAGGGTCAAGTGTGGGCGCATAAGCTGGTCCCACACACAGCACACTACAGAACCATCTTGGGTCCTCGATGGCGACCTTCCAGACAGACACCAGAGGTTATGGAATATTGATACAAACGGTACTAGTAAAGATAAAAAAAGTTTTCACACCACTATTATTTGACTCAGTCTAACACCATGATTAAGACCACTAGCTCAAAAATGGCTCGCATGAAAATGCTTTAATTGGCTGTAAATGGTTTATTGTTCAATGGACAGCCAGTTGTTTCTTCTACAATTACTCTGAAATGAACCAAAATACTCACACTGCCAAACCTGACTCGTCAACATGACTCAAATATTTTAGACAACTGCAGGGATTAAAGTTCTCCTTCGCTACAATGGATTTCCATCCACTGTGCTGCCAAAATGGAGGTTTTTGCATAAGATTAGACCTTACTTGTGTGAAGCACCTTGAGCCAGTAAGTAAGTTTAAGCAACACAGTCAGTACTGTGTTGCTTAAACTTACAGTTTTGAAGAATATTGCAGTGTGTGCGTGATTAAATTGGAGGTAATTACTCGTCTCAAAATGTTTGTGAATTGAAAAAGCTTACCAGACTTTAAAGCGTGATCAGTACAACTGCTAGAGGCTGGGCTGCTTTTGATTTATTTGATATTTTTGCCCACAAGAAAGGCACAACAGATGCACACACAGAACCATCATGTATTGGATAAACAATTGCTAGAGTACATTTATTGTGTTTTCATGAAGGGTCAGGTTCGCCTATTTTTTAAACAGCATAACGTTTCGATAATAGCAAACCTTCCAGCACAGAGTTAATTTGTTTAAAATGTGGTGTTTTGAGTATTTTTCACACTACCACTTTTTTTCCCGTAAAAACATTATTTTTTTCAAAGAGGAACAATTCTGCACAGAATCCACAAAAAATCTGTCGATAAAGTGTTCAAGTATTCACTTTTCATCAGTCTGCAGTTCAGTTTCACATCCAAAGGGAAAATAAAAGTTTAGCCTAAGCTAGTAAAGGCTAATGATAGCTCTTATATTAGCATGTCATTTTAACAGACATAAATCCAGCAACGTTAGCACGAATGTTCTGATCAAGCTCACAGGTGACTGATGCATGTTTATAAGTTTTGTTCTTGATGTGTGAAAACAACCTAAAATAAGGCAAAAATAAAATAAAATACTATAGTCATATTGTGGTTCTTAGTCCGACCCAAACAAACAATTATATGTGAAAGCCAACCCAATCTCATGCCGAGTTTGTGATGGCATCACGAAAAGTGATTTATTCTATTACCTTGTGATACGGTCACAAAATATAGTTGATTTTTGTGACCGTATCACGAAATTTGGGGAGGGGGGGCATTTGGTGTTTTGGATAGGGTTCAGGGATGGGTGACAGTGCCATGAAAATGAAATACATTTCTTGACAATATCACGAAAGAAAACACCACCAAAAGATGAGAATGGGCTGGTGAAAACACCCTTAGTGTGACAGTGTGACAAAGCTTGTGTTGTGAAGGTGTCGTAACACGGACCCACAACAGGGGGCACAAATGAACGGACAATGGATAAGAAAAGGAGTAACAATTTAATGTTGTGAAGGCACACAACGGAATACAGACAGAAAAATACTGGATGCCAATTGTACACAAGAGGACTGTGGGCAGGCTCGAAGATAGGAGACCTCTGATGATCGAAGAGCCGGGGCCCACACCGCTTCCACCACCAACGGCCTGAAGAACACCGGAGCCGCCAAGCCCTGAGTCCCCAGGTGGTCTCTGTCCTCCGTTGTCGGCCCTGGTACTGCTGGCAGACAAGAAACAGATGACGGTGAGTGTGAGTCCTCACACCCAGCAACCTTTACACACAATTCCTCCGGGAGGGAAAACCTCCACCTCCAGATACGTTATCACTCGTGCAGCTCCTGTTTGTCCCTCTTCTGGATGGAGTGAGAGACGAAGACCGTCGTCTTCTCACTATCCGCCAATCCAATCTCCAACAGACTTTACAGGTATACGGCTGCAGACAGAACACAATTTGAAAAACACTCAGAGAATACAGCAGAGAAGATTACCTCTAGTGGTAGATGATTTCTCGGCGAGGAGGTGGAGTTGTAATCCGCTTCTTATGTGGTGGTTGATGAGAGACAGCTGGTGTGGTCGACAAGTGACAGCTGTCACTTCCAATGGCTCCGGCGCCCTCTCATGCTTGAAGCCCGCACTCCAAGCAGGGCGCCGACTGGTGGTGGTGGGCCAGCAGTACCTCCTCTTCAGCGGCCCACACAACAGGACCCCCCTCTCAACGGGCGCCTCCTGCCGCCCGACCAGGCTTGTCCGGGTGTCGGCGGTAGAAATCGACCAGGAGGGCCGGGTCCAGGATGAAGCTCCTCTTCACCCAGGAGCGTTCTTCGGGTCCGTACCCCTCCCAGTCCACCAAGTACTGAAAACCCCGGCCCATCCGACGGACGTCCAGGAGCCGACGAACAGTCCATGCCGGCTCCCCGTCGATGATTCGGGCAGGAGGTGGCTCGGGTCCAGGGGTGCAGAGCGGTGAGGCGTGGTATGGCTTGAGTCTAGAGACATGAAAAACCGGGTGGATCCGCAGTGAAGCCGGGAGTGTCAGCTTCACTGCGGCCGGACTGAGGATCTTGGCGATGGGGAATGGTCCAATGAAACGGTCCTTCAGTTTCTGGGATGTCACTTGGAGCGGGATGTCCTTAGTGGATAACCACACCTCCTGCCCCGGTTGGTATGCAGGCGATCTGCATGGGCCTTGGCCCTCGTCCGGGCCCGCAACAGGGCAGAACGGGCGGTCCGCCACACCCGGCAGCACCTCCGCAGGTGGGCCTGGACCGAGGGTACCCCGACCTCTCCCTCCACAAGTGGGAACAATGGGGGCTGGTAGCCCAGACATGCTTCAAAAGGGGAGAGGCCGGTGGCAGATGACACTTGGCTGTTGTGAGCGTACTCGATCCAGGCCAGATGGTTACTCCAGGCCGCCGGATGCGCGGAGGTTACACAGCGAAGGGCCTGTTCTAAGTCCTGGTTCGCCCGCTCTGCCTGGCCGTTCGTCTGTGGGTGATACCCGGACGAGAGACGTACGGTGGCCCCCAGCTCCTTACAAAACTCCTCCAGACCTGCGAGGAGAACTGGGGACCACGATCCGAGATGATGTCCGATGGTATCCCATGCAGACGCACGACGTGGTGGACCAGGAGGTCTGCTGTCTCCTGGGCCGTTGGGAGCTTCGGGAGGGCCACGAAGTGGGCCGCCTTGGAGAACCGGTCCACTATCGTCAGTATGACGGTGTTGCCCTGGGACGGCGGGAGGCCCGTGACGAAGTCCAGGCCGATGTGGGACCAGGGGCGATGAGGCACAGGCAGGGGTTGGAGGAGACCCCTGGTCTTGTGATGGTCCGCCTTGCCCCTGGCACAGGTGGTACAGGCCTGGACGTAGTCCCGGACGTCGGCTTCCAGTGACGCCCACCAGAAGCGCTGCTGGACTACTGCCACGGTCCTACGCACTCCGGGATGACAGGAGAACTTGGATTCGTGGCAGAAGTCCAAGACGGCAGTTCTAGCCTCTGGTGGGACGTAAAGTTTGTTCTTCGGACCATCTCCCGGGTCCGGGTTCCTTGCCAGGGCCTCCCGGACGGTTTCCTCCACGTCCCAGGTGAGGGTGGCCACGACAGTGGACTCGGGAAGGATGGTTTCGATGGGGTCCAACAACTCAGCCTTGGCCTCCTTTTCGTGCACCCGGGACAGTGCATCGGACCGTTGATTCCTAGTCCCGGGGCGGTAGGTGATCCGGAAGTCAAAGCGTCCGAAGAACAGGGACCAGCGGGCTTGCCTGGGGTTCAGCCGCTTGGCGGTCCGGATGTATTCCAGGTTCCGGTGGTCCGTGAAAACCGTGAAAGGCTCCGTAGCTCCCTCCAACAGGTGTCTCCACTCTTCCAGAGCCTCCTTCACCGCGAGGAGTTCCCGATTGCCCACGTCATAATTCCGCTCAGCGGGGGTCAACCTGCGGGAAAAGTAGGCACAAGGATGGAGAACCTTATCGGACTCCCTGCTCTGGGACAGCACGGCTCCTATCCGTGAGTCTGAGGCATCCACCTCCACTACAAACTGGCGAGTAGGATCAGGCTGCACCAGAACTGGCGCAGACGAAAACCGGCGTTTCAACTCCCTAAACGCGGCCTCGCACCGGTCCGACCAGGTGAAGGGGACCTTAGTGGAGGTCAGGGCAGTCAGGGGGCTAACAACCTGACTGTAACCCTAATGAACCTCCTGTAGAAGTTTGCAAAGCCGAGGAACTGTTGCAGCTTCCTACGGCTTTTTGGTTGGGGCCAATCCCTCACCGCCGCAACCTTGGCCGGATCCGGGGCGACGGAGTTGGAGGAGATGATAAACCCCAGGAAGGACAAAGAAGTGCGGTGAAACTCACACTTCTCGCCCTTCACAAACAACCGGTTTTCTAACAACCGCTGTAGGACCTGACGTACATGCTGGACATGAGTCTCAGGGTCCGGAGAAAAGATGAGTATATCATCCAGATATACGAAGACAAACCGGTGCAGGAAGTCCCGCAAGACGTCGTTAACCAATGCTTGGAACGTCGCGGGCGCGTTGGTGAGATCAAACGGCATGACCAGGTACTCAAAATGACCTAACGGGGTGTTAAATGTCGTCTTCCATTCGTCTCCCTTCCGGATCCGAACCAGGTGGTACGCATTCCTAAGATCAAGTTTGGTGAATATTTGAGCTCCATGCAGGGGTGTGAACACCGAATCCAAGAGGGGCAATGGGTATCGATTGCGAACCGTGATCTCGTTCAACCCCCTGTAATCGATGCATGGACGGAGTCCGCCGTCTTTCTTACCCACAAAAAAGAAGCCTGCACCTATCGGGGAGGTGGAGTTCCGGATCAATCCGGCGGCTAAGGAGTCCCGGATGTAGGTCTCCATTGATTCGCGTTCCGGACGTGAGAGGTTGTACAGTCTACTGGACGGGTACTCAACGTCCGGAATCAAATCAATGGCACAATCGTACGGTCGGTGCGGGGGAAGAGTGAGTGCCAGATCTTTGCTGAAAACATCAGCCAGATCATGGTACTCGTCAGGCACCGCCGTCAGATTGGGAGGGACTTTAACCTCCTCCTTAGCCGTGATCCCGGGTGGAACCGAGGATCCTAAACACTCCCGGTGGCAGGCTTCGCTCCACTGCGCCACTACCCCAGACGGCCAATCGATCCGGGGATTGTGTTTCACCATCCAAGGAAAACCCAAAATCACTCGGGAGGTAGAAGGTGTTACGTAAAACACGATCTCCTCCCTGTGATTCCCAGACACAACCAGAGTCACGGGCTGTGTCCGGTGTGTGATTAACGGGAGTAGAGTGCCATCTAGTGCCCGTACCTTCAAAGGCGAAGGCAGAGCCACTAGAGGGAGCCCTACTTCCTTTGCCCATCTGCTATCCAACAGATTCCCTTCGGACCCCGTGTCCACCAGTGCTGGGGCGTGAAGGGTTAAATCCCCACTCAGGATTATCACTGGGATTCATGCTGATCTGCGGGGTCTCCCCGTGTACATGTTATGGCCCACCCTTAGCCCAGTTTCTAAGGACGGGCGTTGGTGTTTGACCGTTTGGGGCAATCTTTTAACATGTGCTCACATGAGCCACAGTAAAAACACTCCCCGCGGGCCAGCCTCCTTTGTCTGACATCAGATCTCACTTTGGCCCTGCTCGTGTCCATAGCTTCGTCAGCAGGGGGAGCTGTTGCCACACGGAGCCCTCTGGCAATGGAACGTGGGGATGACGTCACCCCTTCGGACCCGGAAGAGAGAGGGACGGCTTATGCCCGGCCACGCCCCCCGGCCTGCTCCCGACGGTGTTCATTTAAGCGGTTGTCTAAGCGTATAACCAGATTGACAAGCCCGTCGAAATCCTGCGGTTCGTCCTTAGCCAGTAAATGCTCCTTCAGTACTGGAGACAGTCCGCTTATGAAGGCAGCGCGGAGCGCAACGTCATTCCAGCCAGACCTCGCAGCCGCGATGTGGAAGTCGACAGCGTAATCAGCTGCGCTCCGACGCCCCTGTCTCATTGACAGCAGCACGGTCGAGGCGGTCTCGCCTCTGTTGGGATGATCAAACACTTGTTTGAATTCCCGTATAAACCCAGCGTATGATGTCAGAAGCCATGAATCCTGTTCCCAGAGCGCTGTAGCCCAAGCGCGTGCCTCACCTCGAAGCAGATTAATTACATAAGCCACCCGGGTGGCGTCTGATGCTTACATAACCGGACGCTGTGCAAAAACGAGCAAACACTGCATTAGGAAGTCTGCGCACGTTTCAACACAGCCTCCGTACGGTTCGGGAGGGCTTATGTAAGCTTCAGGGGACGGTGGGGGGGGTTGTTGAACGGCCAGTGGAACGTCTGTATTAGGCCCCAGGCCAGCAGGAGGAGACACTGCAGCGACGCTCGACTCGCGTGCTTCCACTCTGGCGGTGAGAGCCTCCATCCTCCGATTGAGGATTGCATTTTGCTCGGTTACCAGATGTAACTGAGCAGTGAAAGCGGTAAGGATTTGCTGCAGATCACTTACCACGCCTCCTGCTGACGCCTGCGCTCCTTGTTCTCCCATTGGCTGTTCAAGCTGTGGTTGACGCCCCTCGGGATCCATGACGAATGGCCGAGAAATCCTGTTGTGAAGGTGTCGTAACACGGACCCACAACAGGGGGCGCAAATGAACGGACAATGGATAAGAAAAGGAGTAACAATTTAATGTTGTGAAGGCACACAACGGAATACAGACAGAAAAATACTGGATGCCAATTGTACACAAGAGGACTGTGGGCAGGCTCGAAGATAGGAGACCTCTGATGATCGAAGAGCCGGGGCCCACACCGCTTCCACCACCAACGGCCTGAAGAACACCAGAGCCGCCAAGTCCTGAGTCCCCAGGTGGTCTCTGTCCTCCGTTGTCGGCCCTGGTACTGCTGGCCAGCAACCTTTACACACAATTCCTCCGGGAGGGAAAACCTCCACCTCCAGATACGTTATCACTCGTGCAGCTCCTGTTTGTCCCTCTTCTGGATGGAGTGAGAGACGAAGACCGTCGTCTTCTCACTATCCGCCAATCCAATCTCCAACAGACTTTACAGGTATACGGCTGCAGACAGAACACAATTTGAAAAACACTCAGAGAATACAGCAGAGAAGATTACCTCTAGTGGTAGATGATTTCTCGGCGAGGAGGTGGAGTTGTAATCCGCTTCTTATGTGGTGGTTGATGAGAGACAGCTGGTGTGGTTGACAAGTGACAGCTGTCACTTCCAATGGCTCCAGCGCCCTCTCATGCTTGAAGCCCGCACTCCAAGCAGGGCGCCGACTGGTGGTGGTGGGCCAGCAGTACCTCCTCTTCAGCGGCCCACACAACAACTTGAATGGTTGTAAGTGACCAGGTTAATGGGCAGCTGTTTGTATGTCCATGGATTTCCTTTAAGCTCTGTTGAGCCCATGGCTGTACCTAATTCAGCTCATTAATGGTTGTTATTGTCAATCTAGCACTATTGGCTGATGGCAGGAGGCCGGCAGCTCATTAATGGATGCTGCTGGTCAGCATTGTTGCTGCTGTTGCTGAAAAGTGACACCACCAAATGATGATATGTATGAAGCTTTTAAAATTAACAGCACTAAAAAACAGTTGACATGAAAATCAATAACATAGCAACCTTGAAATCCCTTTTCAAATATATCATCGACCTTCAGTTGGAATATATCAAAAAAGCGAGAACAGCTTTTATCTCGTACTGTGCATCGAAATACATTTCATGCATTTATGCAGCACCAAATCTCAACATATGTGACCCTAAGGCACGCCACATGAGTAAAGGCTAACCCTCACAACAATAAAGAATGACCAAACATGCACAGATAGAAATGTTGTAAAGACTGATGGCTCAAAAGAATGCAACGTGATGGACTGTTAATAGTGCATCCTTTAATGTTATGGATTTATATTTATATTTCTTTTTCTGCCATTTTATCCAGCAATAGACTGGCATTCTGTCCAAGGTGTCCACTACCTCATGCCTTATGACTGTTAGGATAGGCACCTTCGGTCACCCTTAAATGGAGTCAGCATGTATAGAAAATGAAAGATTGAATGCCTTTGAACTGTTCTTTTGCCAGGGTGGAATGACTGTAGAGAGTACATCATTAATGCCTTTAAAAACAAGAATTGGGTGAATTGAGTTTGAATTTATTTTGGATCTTCTGTAAGCTATATATATATATATATATATATATATATATATATATATATATATATATATATATATATATATATATATATATATATATATATATCCCCAGTAGTAATATTTGGCTAAATGTCTCTTAGCAACCTGCATCTCAACCAAATTCTTTTGGTAGCCATCAACAAGCTTCTGGCATAATTCTATCTTGATATTTGACCACTCTTCTGTGCAGGATTGGCAGAGTTCATTTAAACTGGTTGGTTTTCTGGCACAGATCCAGCTTTCAAGTGTAGTCCACACATTTTTAATAAGGTTGAAGTGTGGGCTTTGGGAAGGCAACTCCTGTTATTAACAATGTGTGCTGTGCAATTATTCCACCCTGGCAAAAGAACAGTCCAAAGACATCATGAAAAGTCCAAAATTACCATGACGTCCATGCCCATGATCAGTGCATGTACACTTCAACCACATTTGTAGATGTTGCAACATCTACAAATGTCCCATACTTTTTTGTCAGAGACTTGGCAATGTTTACTATTCCCTGGCTTTATCCAACAACTGGCTGTAAATGTGATGATTTCGTTGTACTAATGGGTGCTCGTACCTCTGCAGTCATTATTTTGGCTTTGATATTTTTACTCAAATTTAATTTCCTTCATTTTGCGGAAATGTGTCCTCACTGTGACTTGAAAGGACCTAATTTCAGAAATGTTTACATAATACCTGATTTATTTTTTATTTTTTATTTGAACTCAAACAAATTAAAATTGGTCAAGGTACAAGGGGTTACAATTTTTTTCACAACATTGTAAGTTAGGAACTGATCTTTGGGGACAAACACTTCATGAGGTAATTTGGGAGAAGTGGCTGCTTGCTGGGTTCAGACTTAATTATGTTGTGGAAAGTATTTTGCACCTGCAGATAATATCTGTAGGGCAGATGAATTCATAACCTTCCTAGGTCATCAATTTAAAAAGAAGAAGAAAAAGAAAACTCCTGAGGATTGCATAGACCTAGGGAATCTTTATTTATGGAGGTGTTGGTCTAAAAATGGTGTTGGCCTAAAAATGTTTTTTCAGTCTCCAACATTAGATAAGTGTGTTTCATGATTAGCAGGCACATACAGTTCCACAGATTAAATTCAATCAGATAACCTCAACTCACTAAACGGAAGATCTAAATCTTCCATATCTGTGAACAAGATGAACACAAAGGGATTTTTATTAACTAGAGCCCATGCATCTTCTAAGAAATTGAATTGGTCCAATTTAGCAGAGATGAACCCAAACGCAGGATGCAGTGCAAGGTTGGTCGGTGAAGGTGATTGATTGACATTGTATACAACAAACAGACTGCACCAGGGCTGTATTAACAAGACCACTGTCCAACAGACAGACTTGAATATAGAAGAAGTGACTGTGGTGTGGATGTAGCAGGGAGCATAAAATGGACCAGTGTAGACAGGAAATGAGAACAGGCAACCATGCACATGTACTGCAGAATGTCAATAATGAGATGCAACAACTCAGGTTTACACTTGTACACAAGTGTACATGATCAGTTGAACAAGAGGGCAGGTATGCCTTGACAGACACAAAAGAGAGTATAATGCATGCCCAGGCACACAGATTATGACCACATGGTAAGCTGAAGTATAGTATCAGAGATGATCGACAGGGCCACACAGGTGAATTTGACAAAAAAATACTTTCCAAACACTCAACAGGAACAAAATGCTGGCAACAAGGGTACTACCATAGCATCAACAAATCAAAAACAACCAAACACAAAAAAAGCTAAAAACAGAAGACACTTAACTGAAGTGATGAGCACACAAAATCAAATCGCCTTCAGGTGGCAATGGGCCCTCTTCCCAAATGGCTCCATGAACTTGCAGAGGAGGTTGGAGGCTATAAGAATTTTCAAAATGTGTTATTCGTCCAATTCTGACTTAAAATTTGCCGGTTGGTAGGCTTATGTATTTTGGGTCAAGGATGATCGCCGCAAAAGTGGAAAATTGATAGGACTAATATTTTTGGAGAAATTAGGAATATTAGTTAACAATGGTAAACAATGGATCTTGATTTTTAAATTCTGGACTCACACTCCATTCCACCAGGGGGCAGTACATCATCTATGTTATATATATTTTAATGTTAATATTATAACATTATATATATTAAAAGCTATCTGGCTTCTGTGTACATGTGTGTAACTTCCATCATTAGAAACTGGAGAGCTGACATTTGCTGTTAGGTATGCTTATGTATTTTGTATCAAGGATGAATGCAACAAAAACAGAAAGTTGATAGGACTAATATTTTTGGATAAATTAGTGATATGTAACAACATTGGCAATGGACGATAATATCACCATTAATCAGTCCCTGGTAACCAGACAAGCACTGAAAAAAAGGAAATATCTCCACCTTGCCAGTTGTAAAACATGACATCAACTAATTGTCCCAAATTATAAATACAACTATTCACAAAAACGTCTCATTTTAATTTCCTGCACTTTCAGTTAAAATCATTATAGAAACACTGCATAATTTATTACCACCTTTGAAACATGTCAGCTACCCAATTTATAAACACTACCCAATCTAGAACCCTTGGATCCCCATGGGCAATGTGCTAGGTCACATTATAAATGTGTATCTCAGTCTGCAGAGTGTGTAGAGTATCTATCAACCCTCTGACGCTGTTTTGTCAGAATTCTACATGCAGCATTTGTTCGTGTTTAAGAATTCTGATTCTGTCCTACACAAACATAATGGTGACTTTAAGGTCATTTACAGATTTGATGAACACACTGAAGACTTTAAGACTCAGATCTTTCATGTAAAATGTGTACAAATGTTGCTGTTGTCACAGTGACACAGTGGTAAGTTGGTGTGTTTGGTCAAAGTCGTTTTGTTTGTGTGATAGTGGGAATAATTATTGAAGCCACATTTGGAATCATGCTAATTGTGTGGCTGCCCTATTAGTTGACATGACCAGACTGCTAAGCGCCCAATGGCTCACATGAGGCTTGAAGCTCACTCAATTATCCACCAACTGTTTGTGCACATAAAGATTTTATTCAGCTGTGGACAGTTGCACTAACTGCCCGTTAGCATTGTTTGGGAACTCACTGTCTGTTATGCAGATGCACACTGCACTGTTTGTATTTAGTCATTTTTAGTCACCAGCTATGCTGTGCATGCTGTGGTTTTTAAATTGCTCATGTATATTGCACACATTACACTGAAAAACTGGACAAAAAAAAGTTATGTAAGTTCCACTCGAATTAGGATTTTCAGAATGCATCATACGTCGAAAGCACTGCAGCTGAAAAAATGGGTTTATATCTGGCACTTGTAAGAATTTCAGTAAAGCAGAAAAACAACATAAACATGGGAGACGAGCCAAACAAGCCATTTTTGGTTCATGTCTGTAGAAAAACACAAAAAACATAATGTTTTTAAGGTACAATAATTAAATGCTTCTTTCAAGTTTCTCATAATCCTGTAGTTAATTTCCTTTAGAGCTGCAACTAATGATTCTTTTTGTAACTGATAAACAGTTAATTTTTTATTAATTCATTAATCTCTGGATTCTTTTTTCGATTAATCTGTTAAATATTTTCTGAATAGGCAATTAATCCTTTGGTTTAATTTATCAGTAAATCAAAGCAATATTTTCTTCCCATGACTTTCAAACTGATATTAAAATATTCTTCTATAAAAGTATATATTTTACAAAAAACAATCCCTATATACAGTGAGGAAAATAAGTATTTGAACACCCTGCAATTTTGCAAGTTCACCCACTTAGAAATCATGGAGGGGTCTGAAATTTTCATCTTAGGTGCATGTCCACTGTGAGAGACATAATCTAAAAAAAAAAAATCCAGAAATCACAATGTATGATTTTTTTAATAATTTATTTGTATGTTACTGCTGCAAAGAAGCCCTCTTATTCTGCACTCTTTACCTGTATTAATTGCACCTTTTGAACTTGCTACCTGTATAAAAGACACCTGTTCACACACTCAATCAATCACACTCCAACCTGTCCACCATAGCCAAGACCAAAGTGCTGTCTAAGGACACCAGGGACAAAACTGTAGACCTACACAAGGCTGGGATGGACTACAGGACAACAAGTAAGCAGCTTGGTAGAAGACAACAACTGTTATGATTATTTATTAGAAAGTGGAAGAAACACAACATGACTGTCAATCTCCCTCGGTCTGGGATTCCATGCAAGATCTCACTTTGTGGGGTAAGGATGATTCTGAGAAAGCTCAGAACTACACAGGAGGACCTGATCAATGACCCGAAGAGAGCTGGGACCACAGTCACAAAGATTACATTAGTAACACATGATGCTGTCATGGTTTAAAATCCTGCAGGGCAGCAAGGTCCCCCTGCTCAAGCCAGCACATGTCCAGGCCTGTTTGAAGTTCACCAGTGACCATCTGGATGATCCAGAGGAGGCATGGGAGAAGGTCATGTGGTCAGATGAGACCAGAATAGAGCTTTTTGGAATCAACTCCACTTACCATGTTTAGAGGATGAGAATAACCCCAAGAAAACCATCCCAACCGTGAAGCATGGGGGTGGAAACATTATACTCTGGGGGTGCTCTTCTGCAAAGGGGACAGGACGACTGCACTGTATTGAAGGGAGGATGCATGGGGTCATGTATTGCGAGATTTTGGCAAACAGCCTCCTTCCCTCAGTAAGAGCATTGAAGATGGGTCATGGCTGGGTCTTCCAGCATGACAATGACCCCAAACACACAGCCAGGGCAACTAAGGAGGGGCTCCCTGAGAAGCATTTCAAGGTCCTGGAGTGGCCTGGCCAGTCTCCAGACCTGAACTCAATAGAAAATCTTTGGAGGGAGCTGAAACTCCAAACCTGAAAGATCTAGAGAAGATCTGTATGGATGAGTGGACCAAAATCCCTGCTGCATTGTGTGAAAACCTGGTGAAAAACTACAGGAAACATTTGACCTCTGTAATTGCAAACAAAGGCTACTGTACCAAATATTAACATTGATTTTCACAGGTGTTCAAATACTTATTTGCAGCAGTAACATACAAATAAATTATTTCCATGATTTCTAAGTGGGAGAACTTGCAAAATCGCAGGGTGTTCAAATACTTATTTTCCTCACTGTATATATATATGTGTATATATATATATATAAAATTTTCATTGTTATTTAACCAGGTTAGTCCCATTGAGATCAAGACTTCTTTTGCAAGGGAGACCTGGACAATTCTGAAGTTTCCAATTCACCTAACTTGCATGTCTTTAATTGTGGGAGGAAATCGGAGCACCTGGAGAACACCCACGAAAACACGGGGAAACATGCAAACTCCACACAGAAAGGCCACAGGTGGAAATCAAACCCATGGCCTTCTTGCTGTGGGGCAACAGTGCTAACGACTAATCCACCATGCTGTATAAAAGATGTGAAGTGCAAAAAGGGATTACATCAAAATTTGACATTATATAGCTCGCCAAATCGCATGCCAGTGCGGGGATGAAATCCGTGCAAGTGTCAATGTCCCTTAACATGAGGAGTATCACTTGCATTGTGAGGGAGCATCAATGTCGGCATTTCGGCCATATGATGCATTTTTCTATGGATGATCCAACACATCAGTGCCTGAGTGTTGATTACCTCAATGGTTTGAGAAGGCCAAGAGGACACCACCATTTCTCTCGACTCTGGCAGGCAGATGGTTACTTTAAAGAGGTGGGGATGGACTAGTTTTCTGGCTGGATGGTTGCCATTCAAGGCCCAAGGCAGTTCCATAGTGTTGTTGACACGACCATTGTGTTGAATCAGAGCAAATCTTTCGTCCTAGTTATTGCATGTTTTACAGTACAGGTAATTTGATTCTGCTTGCTCCTCTGGACTTTCAGTTATTAGAATTTCCTTTCTGCTGCTGCTGGCAGAGTTTCAAGTGAAGTCAAACTAACTCTGTGTGGACCTATTACGAAGGGATTAAGCTAGCCAGCAACTAATAAACGGGATGTTGCCAGCTTTATGAGTCCAGTTTCTTCGGTAGTAAACAGCTTGTGTAATTGTTAGACACATGGATGGAGAGAGATGAGCAAGAGAGAAGAAAGACGAAAGTGTGAAGAAAGGACTGAGGGGGAAGGGATAGAGGCTAATGAGGGGGAAAGCTGTGATTGTAGAAGGAGGAAGGGAATAAAAAATGGAACAAAGAGGCTGCAATGGTCTACTGTACATGTGGGACTTGAGGAACTAAAGCCATATCTGCTGAATCACTTCTACTGAAAGAAAAAGTGCTTACTATGTAAAGGGCAGTCATTTAGAATGTGCATCTGTATTTACTTTTCACTCGGTGAAAATCTGCTAAACACCAACAGCTCGTGTGTGTCTGTGAATAATACATCGAATAAATAAGTGCACAGTATATCTTTACTAAAGAGACTCTGCAGGTGTTCCCCAACCTTTACAAATCTCTCCAAGGGGTTGTGGTTGAATTAATGCTGTTTTTGCTGTGAAAATGTTTCCCTAGCTCAGAATCTTAGGATGGAGGAGGTTGGTGTCCTATTTATGCATTTCATTCAAATGTGACCTCACAACTACAGCGCATGATCCTTGACTGAACCTGGCCTGCTTACAGTAGCAAAAGAAGGTCTTTAACGCGAGCTACTGCCCACATTATGGGGATATGGGAACAGCTTGGACTCTGGCAAGGACGGTCGCATTCCTCCCCTCTCCTCTCCTTTCTGCTCTCTGTCTCTGCTCCGACCTTCAAAGTCCCAGCTTCACCAGACTGTGAATTCAGACTGTGAAGCCATTGACACCATTTGTTTTCGACAAGGAGATCAGGGTTTGGGGACCCTGCGTGCCCTGATGGAACCTACCCAGCGGGCTTTGCTCTTGACGGCTGAGAGAATGGAGTGTGACATGTGGCTCCAGTTTCTGTGGAAGATGTTGAGGATTCATTCATATTCGCTTTTATGGTGGGAGGTTTGGTGCTGATTGGTTTGTGCACTGCCCTGACCCACAGGAATATTAGCAAGACGGCTGCTTCCAGAATTTTGTCCCCTCATCAGTCCGTCATAATTAATGAGTTGGGCAATGCTGTGTAATCTCAGACTGCGTGAACTCTTGAACTCAAACGCAAAATGGATTCAATCTCAGAGCAAATCACTGCATTGCAAAGGAATTGTACTGCTGAGGACCAGAGAATATTCTTCAGAAATTTGGAATCTCGACAGTCAGGGGTGCAGTAAATAGAATTCTGTATCTCTCCACCAAACATCAACATGGCAGCCTTATCAGCTCCTGAAGGCCAAATTCCCTGCTCTTCCCCTAGAAGGATCTACAGCCTTGGTGAAGGAATTCGCCCCCACTTCTCATCTCCCCCCACCAGCCTGCTGTTGCCTAGCAACATCAAACTTTACACACACACGGACAGAAACTGTCAGACTTTACACACACATGGACAGAAATTGACAGAAATTTAACTCATCTGCACACGACACATGTCTCCCTCCCTCCATCCCTATTACCCCCCCCCCCCATGTCTCTCCACTCCCCCCACCCTGGCTTCCTCCTTGCCACCTCGAAGGCAGCGCGGTTTTTTTACTGCTGCAGCCTTCAACCCCCAGGCTGGGCGGCGCAGGCCCCTCCTGCTGCGGCCTTCACCCACTTTGCCTCAATTCGGAAGACGGACTACTTCAAGTTCAGTGCACATAAACAATGTCAAATGTATATGTGTTGTCTTTAATTTTGATGTGTGCCATTATTACAGTAAACAAGTAATAATTGTGGATTAATTGCTGTATCTTGTCTGAGGTAATTGGAGTGTAAACGTAATTGCCCTTTTTTGGGATCAATAAAGTTGTCTGAAGTCTGAAGTCTGATATGGTGTGTTTCTGAAAGGACAGTCCAGTATGCAGATGTATCTGAGGACCCAAGGCCACGAGGACACCTACATATCACCTGTCTACAGCAGGTAGATACGTAGTTCTTCTGTGGGTGCCTGTGGTATTACAGTATGTGTATATATATATATATATATATATATATATATATATATATATATATATATATATATATATGCTTTTGTTTCTTCTAGACTAGATTATTGTAATATTCTATTTTCAGGGTTACCACAGTCCAGCATTAGGGGTCTTCAGCTGGTTCAGAATGCTGCCGCCAGACTTCTGACACGTAGAAGGTCTGAACATATCACACCCATTTTGGCATCTTTGCACTGGTTCCCTGTCTCTGTGAGAGCAGATTTTAAGGTTTTGCTATTGACATATAAGGTTGTTCATGGACTGGCGCCATCTTATCTGGCTGATCTGGTGGAACTCTACAGTCGCAGGATGCGGGACTTCTCTGTGTTCCCAGGGTGAAGAAGAAGTCAGCAGGTCAAAGAGCCTTTTCGTATCGTGCACCCACCCTGTGGAATGGTCTTCCTGCGACCGTGAGGCAGTCGGAGTCCGTGGACATTTTTAAGACAAGGCTCAAAACCTATTTTTATTCTCTTTCTTATGAATAGTTTTATTTTTATTTGTTTTATTCGTTTACTTCTGTTTTTATTTATGTATTTGAAGTTTTTTGTTCATTTTTAATTATTTATGAAATTTTATGTTGACTTGTTTTATGTAATGCGCCTTGAGATGGCTTTTGCTGTGATTTGGCGCATTATAAGCTAATTAAATTAAATATATATATATATATGTGCTTAAAAAGTCAACATGCAGATCTCTATTGGATGTGCTGTGGTAAAGCCAAAATAAGTTACTTTTTTCTGCAGCCCAAACACTCAAATACATCAACTATTTATCAGAATTAATTAGTTGTCAAATCTTGTGTAATAATTAGTGATAGAGCTTTTTAAATATATTTTATAATTCACCAAGAACACAAGATCCTGTCAGATTTTAAAAGTGAAGCATCCATCCATTTTCTATACCCGCTTACGCCAATTAAGGGTTACGGGGGTGGGGGGAGCTTGAGCCTATCCCAGCAGTCATTGGGCATGAGGCAGGGTACACCCTGGACAGGATGCCAGTTGATTGCAGGGCCACACATACGAGGTCTGTGATAAAAGTAACGGACCTTATTATTTTTTTCAAAAACCATATGGATTTGAATCACATGTGATTACATCAGACATGCTTGAACCCTCGTGGGCATGCGAGAGTTTTTTCACGCCTGTCGGTTACGTCATTCGCCTGTTGGCAGTCTTTGAGTGAGGAGTCGCCCACCCTCTCGTCGTTTTTTTCATTGTTTAGGAATGGCTCAGAGACTGCTGCTTTGTTTGATCAAAATTTTTTCAAAATTGTAAGGCACAACTGAGTGGACACCATTCGATAAATTCAGCTGGTTTTCGGTAAAAATTTTAACGGCTGATGAGAGATTTTGGTCTGGTAGTGTCGCCGTAAGGACGGCCCACGGTGCCTGACGGCGATCTGCGCTTCGAGGCGGCAGCGTCTCGCCGTTTCAAGTTGAAAACCTCCACATTTCAGGCTCTGTTGACCCAGTAAGTCATCAGAGAACAGAGAACTTTCAGAAGTCGTCGGCATGAGGAGTTTATTCGGACATTCCATTGTTAATGGACATTTTGTAATGAAAGAACATGTGGGCAGAGTCGCATGTCGGGCCGGACCCAACCGCGGGGGGTCGCGACAGGAAAAACACCTCCGTTGGAAACCTTAACGGGCAAGTTGGAACATGCCCAAGCTGTTAAACAATTTCTCAGTTACTCACTTGTTGAAAGCCATCAAAAGCCGCCTGAATTTTACAAATGGTTTTCAACACGGAGGTGTTTTTCCTGTTGCGGCGCACACAGATTTGCCGAGTCGTCACGGAAACGACTCGGCGAATTTGCGCGCACGTCTTTCATTAAAAAATGTCCTTAAACAGTGGAATGTCCGCATAAAGTCCTCATGCCGGCCTCTTCTGAATCTTCTCTGTTCTCTCACGACGTCCTGGGTGAATTAAGCCTTAAATTAGGATGTTTTCAGGTCGAAACAGGCAGACGACGGCGCCTGGAAGCGCTGCACAACGTCCCGCTCCATGGGAAGTCCTTACAGCGACAGAAACACCCCATAATCTCTCATCAGCCGTTAAACTTTTCACCGAAAACCAGCTTAATTTCTCGAATAGTGTCCACTCGGATATCCCTCACAGGTCCAGAAAAAATGTTGATAAAGCAAAGAGATTCCGACGGGCGGGGTGGAGCACTCCTCACTCAAGGCCTGCCCACAGGCGACGTCACCGGCGCGTGAAAAAACTCACGCATGTGCACAAGGGTTCAAGCATGTCTGACGTAAAAACATATGAATCAAATCCATTTATTTTTTGAAAAAATAAAAAGGACCGCTTTTTTCATCACAGACCTCGTATATACAAAGATATTCACATCCATGCCCCTATCTACAGTCAATTTCAAAGTTGCAAACTCACAACATGCATGTCTTTGGATGTGGGAGAAGCACCCAGAGGGAACCCACACAGACATGGGAAGAACATCCAAACTCCACACAGAAAGTGTGGGAAGACATCACACAACCTAACCAGTAAGTCACCGTGCCGCCAAAAAGTGAAGCATTGAAGATAATATTGGTTCAGTTGTATTGGTTTATTTGTACTTTCGCCTGCCCCCCTGTTGTTCAGGATCACAGCAATAGATGCAGTACATTGGGATTTGGTATACATTTTATGCTGGAAGTATTATTTGTGTGGTTTTTGAAGCACTTAGTTGTTGTTGTTGCAGTGCTATATATATATATATATATATATATATATATATATATATACAATTATTATTCTTTTATTCTATTATTATTCGTTTTTACATGGACACACATGCACTCTCACAGCTCCCGGTGCTCCCAAGCAGTCTCACAGCCAGTTACTAATTAGGACCTATGCTGATTCATTTCTGAGATCTCATGGGATCACGTGCACACAAAGCAGAATGGTACAATCTAGCGTTGTCTCAAACCGCTATACATTAATATTCACATTTACACTCACACTTACTATCAATTCCTGGAAGGATCCCATGAAAACATGGGGAGAATGTTCAAACTTCACCAGAAAGGACCGGGTGGAAAGTGATTCCAGGACTTTTTTGCTATGAGACAGCAGTGCTAACCACTATGCCAACACGCTGACCAGGTTCTCGTCAATCTATTCCAAATATAACATAACATATTCCTATATTTGTACCACATGGGGAAATTTGCAGTGTCACAGCAGTGATAATGGAGTTGTGCAACAGTAGGAGAGAGTAAAATGTCCAAATATAAGGAAAGGCAATTACCTTGACATGGCAAATCAAGATTATGAAAAAATAGAGAAATCCTACACACATTGTAAGCACAACACAGTACAAGCACAACACAGTATATATGAAATGGGGGAAAAACAAGTCTTGTGCATGTACAGTGAAGCACATTTAACAAAAGTATTAGACAGATGGTTGACCTCACATATTCATAAGTGTGTGTGTGTGTGTGTATATATATATATATATATATATATATATATATATATATATATATATATATATATATATATATATATATATATATATATATATATATATATATACACACAACCCCAGTTCCAATGAAGTTGGGACATTGTGTAAAATGTAAATACAAACATAATACAATGATTTGCAAATCCTCTTAAACCTATATTCAATTGAATACACCACAAAGACAAGATATTTAATGTTCAAACTGATAAACTTTATTGTTTTTGTGCAAATATTTGCTCATTTTGAAATGGATGCCTGCAACACGTTTCAAAAAAGCTGGGACAGTGGTATGTTTACCACTGTGTTACATCACCTTTCCTTCTAACAACACTCAATAAGCATTTGGGAACTGAGGACACTAATAGGTAGGTGGACTTCTTTCCCATTTTTGCTTGATGTACAACTTCAGTTGTTCACCAGTCCGGGGTCTCCGTTGTCATATTTTGCACTTGATAATGTGCCACACATTTTCAATGGGGGACAGGTCTGGACTGCAGGCAGGCCAGTCTAGTACCTGCAGTCTTACCACGCTGTTGTAACACGTGCAGAATGTGGCTTGGCATTGTGGTAAGGTTAGACCTTACCTGTGTGAAGCGCTGTGAGGCAACTCTGTTGTGATTTGGTGCTATATAAATGAAAATAAATTGAAATTGTCTTGCTGAAATAAGCAGGGACGTCCCTGAAAAAGACATTGCTTGGATGGCAGCATGTGTTGCTCCAAATAGATGTATCTTTCAGCATTGATGGTGCCATCACAGATGTGTAAGTTGCCCATGCCATGGGCACTAACACATCCCCATACCATCACAGATGCTGGCTTTTGAACTTTGTACTGGTAACAATCTGGATGGTCATTTTCCTCTTTTGTCTGGAGGACACGATGTCAGTGATTTCCAAAAACAATCTGAAATGTGGACTCATTAGACGACAGCACACTTTTCCACTTTGTCCATTTCAAATGAGCCAGCGGCGTTTCTAGATGTTGTTGATGTATGGCTTTCGCTTTCCATGGTAGAATTTTAACTTGCACTTGTAGATGTAGCGACGAACTGTGTTACGTGACAATGCTTTTCTGAAGTGTTCCTGAGCCCACGTGGTAAGATCCTTTACACAATAATGTCGGTTTTTAATGCAGTGCCGCCTGAGGGACTGAAGGTCACGGGCATTCAATGTTGGTTTTCAGCCTCGCGTGTTGAAATTTCTCCAGATTCTCTGAATCTTCTGATTATATTATGTACTGTAGATAATGGAATCACTAAATTCCTTGTAATTGAACATTGAGAAATGTTGTTCTTAAACTGTTGGACTGTTTTTTCCTCACAGTTGTTCACAAAGTAGTGATCCTTGCCCCATCTTTGCTTGTGAACAGATGAGTCTTTTGGGGATGCTCCTTTTATACCCAGTCATGCCACTCACCTGTTTCCTTTACGTAGGTGTTCTTTGAGTGTTCATCAACTTTCCCAGTCTTTTGTTGCCCTGTCCCAACTTTTTTGAAATGTGTTGCCGGCATCCATTTCAAAATGAGCAAATATTTTCACAAAAACAATAAAATTTATCAGTTTGAACATTAAATAGCTTGTCTTTGTGGTGTATTCAATTGAATATAGATTGAAGAGGATTTTCAAATAATTGTAATATATATATATACACACAGACACACACTTACTGGGAGCAGTGCAGATCAGAAGAAGGACCTGTGATTCCTCTCCTTCAGACACTTCACCTGAATGAGTCAGGCACTGAAGGAGCTGCTCTGTGCTGTGATGGTGTCCTGAAGCAGGTGACGCTTGTTCTCCCGTAGAGATGATACAATATGACCACACTCACTGCTGTTCTGCACAAAAATAAATAAATAAAATAATGGGAGCGATAGATTCTGTTCAGTGAAGGTAAATAAATTTTCGTAATAAAAAAACAACAGAATTTAAATGACTTCAGGTTGATGCTTATACCTTTGAAGGTTAACATCATAATAACAAAAAAATCTATACAGCAAAAATTTTCCACAACCCTCATACACTAGTGAGACACAAAAATGTCTCACGATGCCCCATTAAAAACAGTTAAATGATGTCATTTTGTTTTTCCTGACACTAAACAGCAGCTGTGGTATGTGAGGTGTGGCAATATGACTTTCAGCAGACTGCTGCTGACAGGCTGTTGTTTTCTTCATTATCACCTGGTAAAGATGTTAACACGAGTATTGATGTGTCTTAATTGACCATATGGCTGTTTCTTTGTTTAGCTGGAAATTGGCCAGAAAATGCACCAGTAACACACACATGGGTCCATCATGCACAGTGTGCACAGAAATGTTTATACACGGCCGGACCCAGCCAGCTCAGCAGATCATTTGTCAGTGATCCATCTTCCGTGCACAGACCATCAGTAAGCATCTCCTCCGGACATTATTAGCATTGCACGCCACGCTGTTGTTCTTGCTGTCTCTGCTCCTTGCTAATCCACTTTGTGCCACATGTGGATGTGTGCTGTTGTGCAAAAATGCTCAGAAAGAAGCTGATTGCATGTTTCTGTTTTCCCCCTCACAGATCTTTATTTGCTCCTTTCAGCCATTTTCCATTGAATGCTTTTCTAATATTTAGTTCTTAATCATACTGTTTTATTGGGATTTTCACATATCTGCAAAATGGGTACTTGAGGGCTGATGAGACTTCATGAAATATTGACAGACATGTAGCAGTTTGTGCAAACATGATGATAAATGTCTTGACTTTAATCTTCTTTTTTTTTCCTGCTTTATGTGTATGTCAACAAGCTACTTTAAAGCGTTCTGCCAAGGCCCGGCAAAACCAATGCAAATTTCCATCCGATATTAAATAAAGTGTCGTCATTTCGTGCAGACAGATTGAAGAGGTCTTCTAAGATAAACAGCTTGTTGCTACATCCATGGGCGTGTCTGTATTTGCTGTCAGTGAGTGGGAACACTTGGATGGAGTTTATTTTCCATCAAATATTTATGGTGAAATTATCTCTGCTCTCTGATGGGATCCAACATTTTTAATTACAGTGTGCGACTTATGAAGGGGGGGTATGTTTGCTCAAGTACATAAGTATAATTTTGAGGTATTTGCACTTTACTGAGGGATTTACTTGGATGCAGTTTAATAAAATTGGAAGGCATACTGTACTTTTTATTTCCACTAACCAAGCATAAGAGGAGGGATGGAGATTATGTGTCTGTTTGACTTTGTACAAGATGTTCCAAAATGCAGTGCACAGATTTTGACAAATATACATATGTGTTGCAGTTATCTTTGTGTAAAGGAAGATTTGATTTAATTTTGCTGGTGATTTTGCTCTCATAGATATTTTAGTCTGTTTCTTTACATTGGTAGTTTTACATTTTTCAACCTGGGCTGTATTTTTAGACATTGTAGGGTTCAACTTTTCACTCAAGACAAAAAAAAATTATTTAATGAGTACAGTATTGATTTAGAATGCAAACACCATCACAAGCTAACTGGCGACATAATGTAGAAATTTAAAAATGTAATTTGAAGTGTCTGGTCATATGGAGACGGTCCCGAGCCCCTCATCTGTAATTGAACCATAATTGAACCCTGTCACCAATGCTGTTTGTGATATTCATGGACAGGATATCTAGGCATAGTCGGGGGAGGAGGGTTTCCAGTTTGGTGGGCTCCGGTTCTCATCACTGCTTTTTGCAGATGATGTGGTCCTGTTGGCTTCATTAGTGTATGACCTCCAACACTCACTGGAATGGGTTGCAGCCGAGTGTGAAACGGCTGGGATGAGGATCAACACCTCTAAATCTGAGGCCATGGTTCTCAGCAGGAAACTGATGGATTGCCTACGGGTAGGGAATGCAGGTAGGGAATGCGGTCTTGCCCCAAGTGAAGGAGATCAAGCACCTCTTTAGTTTCAGCCCTGTAGAATACGGAGCAGCAGTAGACCTCTACGTTTATAAAAATATGCAGAAAACTCAATCAATTTCAATCAATCAATCAATTTTATTTATATAGCACCAAATCACAACAAACAGTTGCCCCAAGGCGCTTTATATTGTAAGGCAAGGCCATACAATAATTACGTAAAAACCCCAACGGTCAAAACGACCCCCTGTGAGCAAGCACTTGGCGACAGTGGGAAGGAAAAACTCCCTTTTAACAGGAAGAAACCTCCAGCAGAACCAGGCTCAGGGAGGGGCAGTCTTCTGCTGGGACTGGTTGGGGCTGAGGGAGAGAACCAGGAAAAAGATGCTGTGGAGGGGAGCAGAGATCAATCACTAATGATTAAATGCAGAGTGGTGCATACAGAGCAAAAAGAGAAAGAAACACTCAGTGCATCATGGGAACCCCCCAGCAGTCTAAGTCTATAGCAGCATAACTAAGGGATGGTTCAGGGTCACCTGATCCAGCCCTAACTATAAGCTATAGCAAAAAGGAAAGTTTTAAGCCTAATCTTAAAAGTAGAGAGGGTGTCTGTCTCCATGAGCTGGTTCCACAGGAGCTCCCAATTCAGGAGCTCTTGAAAGCTGAAGGCTCTGCCTCCCATTCTACTCTTACAAACCCTAGGAACTACAAGTAAGCCTGCAGTCTGAGAGCGAAGCGCTCTATTGGGGTGATATGGTACTATGAGGTCCCTAAGATAAGATGGGACCTGATTATTCAAAACCTTATAAGTAAGAAGAAGAATTTTAAATTCTATTCTAGAATTAACAGGAAGCCAATGAAGAGAGGCCAATATGGGTGAAATATGCTCTCTCCTTCTAGTCCCCGTTAGTACTCTAGCTGCAGCATTTTGAATTAACTGAAGGCTTATTAAAAAAACTCATTATTTTTTCATTTTATTGTCAATACAGTACCTTAGCAGGATCCAAGAATAACTTTGAAAAGGCTTTCAATCCATCACCACACTGACTCAGCATGTTACCTGGTTTTATGTTATGTAAGCATATGAACCTTTCCAAAGACTTAGACATTATGTCAAACATAATATTTTCAGTTAACGGTTACAAAAACAACTGCAAAACAAAGGGAGTAAAAATTGATTTTTATTGAAATACTTATTTTTTCAAATGTTAAATAACTTTTGAAAAATGTGTAAATTTCAAGTGCAAATATCAACACAGCCAATGGCCCACATTGTGTGAGTTCTTCTGCAAAAAGATCCTGAAAGCACTTTCTTCAAAATTTTCGCAAGCGCTTGTTCAATAGAGCAACGAATTTTCAACAGCACATTTTCAAACATCCAAGTTTTATTTTGGATACATTATTTTACTTTGCACACAGAAACATAATGATTTCACAGAAACCAAAAGCTCATAATTATTATACCCTTTAAAAATTGACCTTTTTGTTGAGCCATAGCACAAACCACTGCTGTGCAATGATATGCTTTTGGGCCCCTTCACACATAGTGTGAGTACGTACAACTCCAGGGCAATACACGGTGAAACAGCTTGCATGATTGAACCACGAAACATTGCGCTGATGGGCAGGCATGGTTCGCACACGCGGGAACACACTGCCAGCAGCTGTGAATAAAATGATGCCTTGCCTGCGGGCGGGGGGGGCGACCACATGCACAGGTGTGTTGTGGGGGGGGGGGTGAAACACACACACACATGTTGTGGGGGGAGCCAACAATCTGGCACGCCACATGTACACTCAGCAATTTCACAGTCGTGGGGCACTTAGACAAATTTCACATCCAGCTCGACAGTGATGGTCTGCAGACTTTCATGATGATAGTATGAATGGCTGCACATTTCCTAAGTGCCAATCGAGTTTTATTAGATGTTCGTGTGTGTCAGCTGGAATTTGTCTGACACCTGCCGCGAGAGGGTTTGATGGGCTCCCACAGCACACATTCTGTCTTTCAGCCAGTGGTGTGCGCAAATAGTTGTAGGTGTATGAGGTGTTAGAGGCAGCTATGAAATTGCACGTTTTGCACACGATTCCTGCTTCATGCGCACTTTCTGTGCAAATTGACCAAATTCGTACTATGTGTGAAGGGGCCCTTAACTTTGTACGTAATGCTCAAAGCTTGTAAAATCAAGTTAAAAATGAGGGTTCTATTTCAACATATGCAGTATAAAAACTTCAGCAATGGTTTGAGCTGTCAATTGAGAAAGTGTCAAACTTGAGAATAAGAATATTGGATGCTCACAAAGTGTATCCCTTATACACGTCTTGGGGTCTATGTGGGATAATGCATACATGTCTATGTGTGCATTCTGCTGGTGAAATACACACAAACAACTGTACACACAGAGCACACACAGCTGTGCATTCTGCCGGTACACAACCAGCTGTTTGTTCCTTTCACCACTGCGCACAGCTACCTGTGTGCGAGACAACTGTGCTTTGTCCATCAGACTCAGAGCTGTGTGCAGTGGCATGCATAGCTGTCTATGTAGGATGATACACTCACAACTGTATATGCCATATGACCTGATATGCTGCGCATGGCAATAAACTCCTAAAGTCAGGTGTGTTGTTTCCAAACGATTGGACATTCAGGAACTTAACCTGATTGTTCAATATTTTGGAAACATGTATGTAAAAGGTAAAAAATATCATGGTTTAATTAATTCCAGAGCTATTTGTTTTGGAGTGTTAGAGGACAAGTTTGGACATGTCCAGCTCTCCACAAGTTCTCTTATACTCACTCGACTGGTAGGCACTGAAAGCCGAGATAGACATGTCCAAACTTGTCCTCTAACACTCCGAAACGGAGGTGTTCCTTTGTCTCGCTTCATCAGCGAATCGGTCTTTACGCACGAAGCCTCCGCGCGGCTTTCCATGACAAAATCTCTTGTTAAAAGTGAAATCTACCGGAAAATGGCTGATGTCCAGCTCTTGTGATAACCAGAGAAAGAGCACACGACGGTCTCGTATCCACAGAGCCATCAGCTTAGAAATGATCCAGTGGTTTGTGCCGCGACGTCGCAGCTCGGAGCGCGGCGCACCGACCGTCCTTAAAGGGGTCCTTAAAGCTGTAGTTAAAGTCCTTATTCTCTGTGAAGCCCGTAAAATTTTCACCAAAAGCCAGATAACTTTTTCAAATGGTTTCCAGGTGCCAGTCTCTAACAGCTTCTGAAAAAATTCTGATGGAAAAAAAGTCCTTTTCATTCCGCCATTTCCAGACAATGAAAATCCGACGAGGGGGCGGGACCACTCCTTCCACAAGGCGTGCTCACAGGCGAACGACGTCACCGACAGGCGTGGAAAAACTCACGCATGCGCACGAGGGTTCAAGCATGTCTGACGTAAAAACATATGAATGAAATCCATATAGTTTTTAAAAAAAATAAAAAGGACCGTTACTTTATGGACACACCACATATTGTGATATAAATAACATTCGATCATAAGAAGAACTTTGTGTTGAAGATTTTATTATGTCTTAAGTTGTATATTTAGAGAAGACTGAAGGCCGAAGTTGCAGGAAATGGCCTCCATTTGTACTTGAAACAGCCAACAGACTAGAGCTTCCTCCGGAGGAGGATCTACCCACTTGCATTGGGTGATAGTTGCCAGCAACACTGCTATACTAAACATTTCTGGGGAGAACCCTGTGGAAGGTTCTCCTTTCTTCACTGTGCTGGAGCTCTGACAGAGTGACCATCAGGTTCTTGGTCACCTCCCTGATGAAGGTCCTTCTCCCCCAGTCACCCAGTTTAGACGTGCGGCCAACACTGGGAAGAGTCCTGGTGAATCTGAACTTCCATTTCCAGATGATGGAGGACACTGTGCCCATTGGGACTGTCAATGCAGCAAAAATCTTTCTGTACCCTTTGTTGGGAAAGTGTACGTACACGGACCCACAACAGGGGGCACAAATGAACGGACAATGGAATAGGTCAAATAACAACACTTTACTGTTGTGAACGTGCACAACAAACACAACAGATCACACAATAGATCGAAGGTCAAATTACAAGGTGTCGTGTGGGCAGGCTCGAGGATAGGAGACGCCTGTCCAAAGCAGAACCGGAACCACACGATTTCCTCCGCCACCAGACCCCGGGAATACTGGAGCCGCCAAGTCCCGAACTCCCAGGTGGCCACTGCCTCCGTGTGTCGGACCTGGTACTGCTGGCGAGGAACAAAAACACAGTTAAACGTGGGTGCGTCTGCACCCAGCGATCTGCACGGCAGGGAAGCTACCTCCACCTCTCGTTGGAGAAAAAGTCTGTTATCACTCACAAAATCACAAAAAAAAGGCTTTCAATCAAGCTGTCAGGCTGAGGATATTACCTTTCAGGTAGAACGATATCTCTGCAATGAGGTGGAGATGCCGTCTTGCTGATATACCATTGTGGATCTGATGATTGATGACAGCTGTCGTCGGTGATAAGCGACAGCTGTCACCCCGGCTGCTCCTGTGAGGCGGCAGCGCCCTCTGGTGCCTGGAGCCCGCACTCCAGGCAGGACGCCCTCTGGTGGTGGTGGGCCAGCAGTACCTCCTCTTCAGCGGCCCACACAACACCCTTTCCCAGATTTGTGCCTGTCTCAGAGGTCTACAAAATGCTTTGACTTCATGCTTGGTTTGTGCTCTGACATGCACTGTCAACTATGGGACCTTATATGTAGACAGGTGTGTGTCTTTCCAAATCATGTCCAGTCACCTGAATTTACCCCAGGTGGACTTCAATTAAGCTGTAGAAACATCTAAAGGATGATCAGTGGAAACAGGATGCATCTGAGCTCAATTTTGAGCTTCATGGCAAAGGCTGTGAATACTTATGTACGTGCAATTTCTTCTTTTTTTTAATTTAATTTTTTTTTTTTTAATTTGCAAAAATCTAAAAAAAAATCATCACATGTTAATTATGGGGTATTGTGTATAGACGTTTGAGGGGAAAAAAAGAATTTCATCCATTTTACAATGGCTGTAACATAAAATGTGGAAAAAGTGAAGCGCTGTGAATACTTTTTGGATGCACCACACACACACACACACACACACACACACACACACACACACACACACACATATGCACACGGATGCACCATGCACACACATCAAGGAAGAAGACTGGTTGCTACATATGTGTGAATCATGGAGCAAGAACCACTTTTTTTCCACTGCTTTCATCTCTCCTGATCAATTTTTGTCTTGTTTTATCTCTTTTGTTAACCCACAGTCTTTTTTGCTTCCTTGAGCTCCTTTCTCTTGCATGTCATCCTCTTAGTCACTCCTTGCCATCTTTTCAGCTTTGTTTTTCATCTCCTCTTTCCCTACCTTTCAGTCGCTTTTATCTTTCCCAAACTCCCCTCCAACTACATTCACCACATACCTCACCCAGGCATTCACAAGAGCTTTGTTTCTTAGTTTTGCTCTCAGTAAAAAACATTGAATTTGTATCTTTGATGTCTTCTATGCCAAGTGTTTGCTGTGAGATCACTGGCAATTTCATCCTAGCTCATTTTTGTGTGAAATATACGGTGTATGTTATGTATGCATTCATAACAATATTGACTTCCAGAAATTCCTACAATGGATTTCCACTCTGACGTGCAGTGACATTTGCCTTTCAAATGCAGTTCTGTACCTTCTTAAAACGCCACCTCTCACAGAAATAAGCAATACCCGTAACTGCTGGGCCTCATTTTCCACTACTCTCTGGAGACGTCGCCGCTAATTATAAAATGCATAAAACATGCCGCAACTTCCAACGAGACAATAGGAGGAAATTGTGAATTTTTAGCCTTGACATTTAGTGTTCGTCTTGCATTATTCACACACCCTCTTTGTATGTACACTTCTCTCTCCCAGCTCTGAGAGGAAGAGGTAAGGTGAAATGCAGGGCCATCTCCAAGTATGAGGAGGAGGATGAGGGCCATGAGGTCACACAGGTGGAATGGAAAAATTGACGATGTGTCGAACTTAAATAACATCTCGGATACAGAGGTGGCACTGAGGCAGAACTGAGCTTATGTTTATTGGATTTGTCCATCACCTTCACCAGCCTTCGCAAGCGAGGCCGATTCAAACTGAAAAAGGAGAAGACAACGGAGGGGAAAAAGCAAATGAGAAACATAGAGGCTGGAAGCAAGGGTGAAAAGCAAATAGTGGAAGAAGAAAGACAGATGAAGAGAAAATGCAGACAGACAGACGGATGGACAGCCAAAGACAGGGGGATAAATGGCAAAGGGCATTTAAGACAGCAAAAGGGACTTGTAGTAAAATTGAGCTGTGTTATTCCCATAGCACTTTGCTCCCGAACCTTACCACTGAGCCCCAGCGTGGCCTAGCTGAAAGCTAAGTAAATCCGGTTTGACTTCCTGACTCCATCAAGCTCCATTGTGGAAGGTAGAAAATTGACGGGAAGCTGATGTGTTCCCTTTCTTTTTTGACATTCATTGTGGGCTGAAACTACAGATGTGTAACACAGCTGACAAAATGACACCCCATGCTCTCCCATACATACTAGTAGCTAGCATGATATATATATATATATATATATATATATATATATATATATATATATATATATATATATATATATATATATATATACAGTAGTACAGTAGTGTTCATAATAATAATAATAGTAGTGCTACGTGACTAAAAAGATTAATCCAGGTTTTGAGTATATTTCTTATTGTTACATGGGAAACAAGCTACCAGTAGATTGAGTAGATTCTCACAAATCCAACAACACCAAGCATTCATGATATGCACACTCTTAAGGCTATGAAATTGGGCTATTAGTAAAAAAAAAAAAGTAGAAAAGGGGGTGTTCACAATAATAGTAGCATCTGCTGTTGATGCTACAAACTCAAGACTATTATGTTCAAACTGCTTTTTTAGCAATCCTGTTGGTTTTGAACCAAGATTTTGCTCTTTACTAGTGTGCTTGGGGTCATTATCTTGTTGAAACACCCATTTCAAGGGCATGTCCTCTTCAGCATAAGGCAACATGACCTCTTCAAGTATTTTGACATATCCAAACTGATCCATGATACCTGGTATGTGATATATAGGCCCAACACCATAGTAGGAGAAACATGCCCATATCATGATGCTTGCACCACCATGCTTCACTGTCTTCACTGTGAACTGTGGCTTGAATTCAAAGTTTGGGGGTCATCTCACAAAGTGTCTGTGGCCCTTGGACCCAAAAAGAAACAATTTTACTCTCATCAGTCCACAAAATATTCCTCCATTTGTCTTTAGGCCAGTTGATGTGTTCTTTGGCAAATTGTAACCTCTTCTGCACATGTCTTTTATTTAACAAAGGGACTTTGTGGGGGATTCTTGCAAATAAATTAGCTTCAAACATGCGTCTTCTAACTGTCGCAGCACTTACAGGTAACTCCAGACGGTCTTTGATTATCCTGGAGCTGATCAATGGGTGAGACTGCCATTCTGGTTATTCTTCTTTCCATTTTGATGGTTGTTTTCCATTTTCTTCCAGGCATCGTTTTTTTTTTTTTTTTGTCCATTTTAAAGCATTGGAGATCATTTTTCATCAAACTACTCTGTTCTTCTGAACAATGTCTTGAACGTCCTATTTTCCTCAGGCTTTCAAAGAGAAAAGCATGTTTGGCAGGTGCTGGCTTCATCCTTAAATAGGGGACCCCTGATTCACACCTGTTTGTTCCACAAAATTGACAAACTCACTGACTGAATACCACACTACTATTATTGTGAACACCCCCTTTTCTACTTTTTTTTTACTAATAGCACAGTTTCATAGCCTTAAGAGTGTGCATATCATGAATGCTTGGTCTTGTTGGATTTGTGAGAATCTACTCAATCTACTGGTGCCTTGTTTCCCATGTAACAATAAGAAATATACTCAAAACCTGGATTAATCTTTTTATCTTTTTAGTCACATAGCACTACTATTATTCCGAACACTACTGTATATATATATATATATATATATATATATAGTGTTAAATATTGTCCTGAAATACCTGCTTTAACAAACTGGTCAACTTTTTTAACCAAACCTCTGGATCAAATAAACATGGATTTGAATATTAGCATTGAAAACATTGAGATGCATTCCATGTTCCTTGTTTATTTATTTGATACTCACATTATTGGTATATATATGTATATATTTAAATGATTTGAAGTCTTTATTTTGACTGGAGTTCCATTAAAAGAAAAGCTGTTTTGGGGAAATGCACATGTAATGGGCTTTTGTTTGATATATTGCACACAAAATTCCAAAGTTTACTGACTAAGCTAGATGTATCAGGTTTGGAGGACAGAGACGTCTAGACACAAATACTGGACTCAACAACACAGCTCTGGTTTTTAAAATTGTTTTACTGAATGAATCAGCGGGGTCTGGTACACAGCAAGGCAGTCCAAAATTAACAAACAAATCAGAATCATCAGGCAAAAGGTGTGGTCGAAAAACAGACAGGTGGTCAAAACATAATGTGGAAACAGGGCTAGAAAACACAGGTACAGAGCTGGAAATGAAGGCATGAGGCGCAACGATCTGGTGGAGATGTACTGCAACTTGTGAAGCTTATATACACCCAGGTGATGAGCTACAGATTAGAAACAGGTGTGTGGAAAGCTCCAGAACAGGGTGTGGCCCAGACAGTGTGCACCACCCACCACCAAGCACCAAGAGAGACAGACACAAGAGATGGGGAAAGACAAAGCCCAAGCAGGAAAAACACAACAAGAGAAATAGCACATAGACAAAACCAATACAATCTAACCCAAACAGAAAACATGACACAAAAGTCATGAGAGTACCCTCCCCCTAACGGCTGGCTCCACACAGCCAAGGAGAGTCTGAATGTTCACCGTGGAAGTCACGGATCAGGTCCAGAATTATGCGGGAGGGGATCCATGAATGTTCCTCTGGACCGTACCCCTCCCAGTCCAATAGGTACTTCAACCCCAACCACACTGCCGAGATCCCAAGAGGCGCTGCACAGAGAAGACAGGCCCACCCTCCACGATCCGGGCAAGTGGTGGGGAACAGCCAGAGGGCACAAAGAACTGGGGTGAATAGGCTTAACATGGCTGACACGGAATGTGGGGTGAATTCTCATGGAACTTGGCAGACGTAAACGAACAGAAACAGGATTAATAACCTTGGAAATGGGGAACAGACCAATGAGTTCTCTGGGCAGTCCCTGGATGGGCAGATGGCGCGTGGAAAGCCAGACCTTCTGGCCCGGGGTGTAGACTGGCGCTGTGGATTTCTTCTTGTCGGCCGCAACTTTATAGATGGTTGAAGCATGCTGGAGGGCCCGATGGGCCTGCTCCCAGGTTTGTTGGCAGCAGAGGATGAGGGTTAAGGCTGAGGGCACACAAGTTCAGGTCTGTAGGGGAAAACAAAGAGGGTTGAAAACCATGAAAGACATGAAATGGGGAGAAACCTGTAGAAAATGAAGGCATGCAGTTATGTGCAAGTTCAAGCCACACTAATTGTGAAGCCCCAGTGGCTGGGTGCTGAGAGGTGAGAATGCAGAGACCTTTATCAAACTCCTGATTGACTCTTTCAGTCTCTCCATTAGCTTGCGGGTGGTAACCCGAGGTGAGGCTGGAGGTAACCCCAAATAGTCGGCAGAACTTCTTTCAAAATTGTGCAATGAACTGGGGTCCATGATCGGAAACAATGTCCTGAGGAAAACCATACAATTTAAATACATTAATCAATAACACTTCAGCAGTCTCCTTGGCAGAAGGCAACTTAGGGAGAAGCATGAAATGTGCCATTTTAGACAGTCTATCAACCATGGTCAGACTTGCAGTATTACCAATACAATCTAACCCAAACAGAAAACAGAAAACATGACACAAAAGTCCAGATCATGACAAGATGGTCATTAATATGGCATAAAAGTTGGTGTTTTACAAAAAGTGGCAATTTGGGGGTGCCCCTATTAGTCATGTTTTTGGTTATTTAAGTCATCAAAACATGGATTGCATCCCAGTATTTTCAATGCTATCATTCAAATGTTTATTAGATCGATATGCTTGGAACAAAACAGATTTTATTGAGTTGCGGGGGGGGGGGGGGGGGGGGGGGTTGCAAGGGACCCACTTCTGGCCCATGGTCTATTTGCGTGAGCTGTGAAGTTTCAATGAAATTGATTAAGGAGGAGGCACACTTACAATACTTCCCAGATGGGTCCTTCTCAGGTGCAGGACCAACAGACTGGAAAATCTCCTTTGTCCCTCAGTACAACTTCTCACTCAAGGGCAGTGGGGGCACCAAATAGTTAACTATGATAGCTATCTTTTTTAACGCTAAACTGATAAACTGCCTAAAAACTTATCAGAAGCTACTTATAACCGATAACTTTAAATTTTGCCTCAAATACACTCTCAGCTACTAAGAAGCCGATTTTGAGTTTAAACACTGCCAAAGCTTCTAACAGAACCAATGGCGATCGCAAACCCAAACAGCCAATGAGCCAGCGCTTCTGTCTTGGTGCGCTCTGCCCCCTGCTGTAGGAAAACATCATTTACCCTGACAGTATACAATGGTCCAGTGATGAGGCAGAAGTCTTGAAATGGAAAGCAGGTTTGAATTATGGTTTTGCTTTATAAATAAAATTATTCCAGATAGAAGAACTACATTAATGTAAACTCTTAAAATGTATAAAGTGATATATAACACATATTTGTTAATTTTAAAATAATGCACTAATTCTGAAGATTTGAACATTAACACACAGATGCCCAGAGGGGATTATGGGTAAACTAAGCTTCCGCTCATACTGATTGGTTGATTAATTCATTCTGATTCTATGTAAAAATCAACACAAATGAATCAGTGTAACATGTGTTGGTGTTTACAAATAAATGTGCTTTTGTAAAATGTCATTTTTTTCATTTGTATAAAAAAAAGAAAGAAATTTTCAAGATGCCGCTAGACAGCGCCAAAGCGCATGCATGATGACATCACATCTCTATTGTAGAGAAGCTTGAATCTTCGACTGGACTGGGTTGCTTGACGCGAGGACATTTCGCTTCTAATCGCAGAAGCTTCCTCAGCTAAATGTGTGATTAGTGTCTTTAAGGTGGAGATGAACGAAGACGAAGCAGTCGTTGCACAAAAGGCTATACCAGCACTGCAGAGAGGGCATCGGTGGACCTCAGTCTGCAGTTCATCTCCACCTTAAAGACACTAACCACACATTTGAGGACAAGGAATCGCCTTTTGAATGCTTGAATAATAATGTCAGTCGCACAAAGAAATCAAATAATAGTGAAAACATGTTTGGTGCGGTGTCATAACGCATCAATCACTCACTCCGTGAGGCGTCATAACATCCAGTCGGTTAGTGGCTCGGTGCAGTGTTATAACAGATCAATCAGTCGCTCTGTGAGGTGCCATACCATCCGATCAGTTAGCGGCTTGGTGCAGTGTTATAACAGATCAATCAGTCGCTCTGTGAGGCATCATAACATCAAACCTGGTTCACATGACAAGATAATTAGGCAGATATCGGACCCGAGCTTCCCCTTCCGACAATCTTAAGGATGCCCCAACAATCGTGATGACACTAAATATAATCTTAGCAGATATTCCTGCCATGTGTGGTGTGTTAAGAAGACCGTGAGGAGCTAAATGTGACATGCAACCAATCAGAAAGTGAGGTGTCTGACCTGGGAATGTTCGTGTGTGAAATCTCTTTGTGTGTGTTGTTTTTAACCATGTGGCTGACACCACACACTGTACAATTAAACCTGTCAGATCTATGACTTTTTTTAATCTCCACGTGTGTGGTCTCTCAGGTTTCTGGATACCTACAGATAATTTTAAAATCTTGCGGTCGACAACACTGTGATATAACCGGTCACCATTAGATGGCAGTGTTCTATGCATTTTAACTCTGATTATATCACATGGCCTGAATCACAATTTAACAGAATTTTCGGCTTTCGGAGAAGGAACCTGGGCTTCTTCTGGCATTTTTACATAAAACAAACACAATAACAATGTCTATAAACCCAGAGAATATATTCACAGGAGTTTTAGGCACAATATACAAAGAGTTTAATGCTGTTGTCCATGTGGAACCTGATCAGAGCATCTCAAATGCATTTCTCCTGTTGTGAACCTTTACCCAGAATGCACTGCGCACACATGTCCACAATAAAACCTTTAAAATTAGTCCAATACTTTAAAACTAAAACGTATATCTGATATTTTCACTTTATAAAACTTCAGACGTGATGTTAATTTAAATAACTTGTCCGAAATTAGTTTGGTTAAAATTTTAACCATAAGTTAAAACTGTATGCCTCTGGATGACTTGGATGATATTGCCAGCGTATCACTATAGGGTCAAAAGAAGTGAGCTTTTTTTTTTTTTTTAGAGTGGCTTATTCTAGAACTAGCTCTTCTCTGTTTGTAGAGAATAGAACTGCACATCTACTACAAAAAGCAACATCTGCAAAAATGTTAGTGTACTAAAAATTATCGGACCAAAACTTATCGGAAGATAATTGGTCCGATGATGGTTTTCAAAGTTATCTGAAAAACTAATCTGATAATGAAAACATTATCTTTGTATCTTCGATAATTAGCGGTTAGCGGAACTGTGCCCACCACTGCTCAGGGGGAGGAGGAGTAACAGAAAGACAAGGGTCAGGAATGAGAGAAACAGAAGTAGCCAGTAAACTGGTATTGATCATTATTATCACTTTACCGATGCATTGCTAGGCCGGTAGGGTAGATTTTCGTCGACCCTACCTGGCTATACCTGCCCGCTGTGCATAAACAAATAATGACATAGCACACGCAGCCCAAGAACTGTCCACAGAGGAAAAGATAAAAAGGCGAGAAGTGTGTGTGTTGGTCCCAATATGGATAGTCCGGATGATTTTCTCATGGATAGTACTACAGTGAACAGCAGCCAAAGCAGCCAGCTTGATGAGGACACACTGCTGAATTTGCAGAGCAGCGCGCCAGCCTACACGACAAAAGTTAAAATGAGCCAAATTTTTATGTACGTGTTACGTGTTGTGTATCTCAGTAAGTGATAATAATGCAATAATGTCTAACTCAGGCGAATATCTGTCATTTTAGGCAATTGGGCATGGACGTCGGGCCTCTGAAAATGCACACCACCCTCCAAAATCATGTTATTGTATTAGTATGTCTGGTATTTATATTGTGTATTTATATTTGCAAGCTTTTTTCTTTTTTACGTTTGATACTTTTGTGTGCTTCTTACCCTGTGTGCTGCTATACAATGCTGCAGGAACCTCAGTTTCCCTCAGTCCTCCCAAGGGATCACTAAAGGTCAATAATCTAATCAAGAATCATGAACACACAGGCAGATGGACAGATTGGATGATTCCGATATACTTCCAGTATTTATTTATTTTTTCAGGGTTATAATTACAACCTTCATTTCTCTCTTTCTTTATATTCTGAGAATATGAATCTACGGCAGCTCGCTATCTGTATATTCTTATTACAGCAGTCGGGAATGCTGACTGCATGTGTCGTGTGTGTGTCTTGAAGTTGTGTGCGTGTGTATGTGTCAGGGTTTGGGATGTGTGATGCGTGCATGTGCATATGCTGCGGAGCACCTGGCCGGGCCCTTGGCAAACATTAGAGCAGGTGGAGGTCCATCAGCATCAGAAGCCAGCTGTATCGCTGAACTCTGGCAGCAGCTCGCTGCTCACCCCTCAGCCATTAAGCGAGTCAGCAGCAATATCCACCCAGCTCCACACCTGCCCTCTACCACTCCCTCCCCATGTAATTCAGGCGTGCTGCACACCAAGGTTCATGGAGGAAAAGGGAGCGGGGAGAGAAGATGGAAAACAGAGTGTGACACAAACAAAGAGCTGGTAAAAACCAACAAAGTGGTTTGATGGTTTGATGGTGGTTTGAATGATGTTAAAGAAACAAGAAGACAGTGGAGGAGAGACAATCAGGAAGGTTAAGAGATGGCAGCATGAGAGAAATAGATAAATACAGAGGAAGGAGTAGAGAGAAAGAGGGGCCAACACGAGGTCTGTTAGAAAAGTATCAGACCTTTTTATTTTTTGCAAAAACTATATGGATTTGAATCATGTGTGCTTGCATCAGCCAATCTTGAACCTTCGTGCGCATGCGTGAGTTTTTTCACGCCTGTCGGTTGCGTTATTCGCCTGTGGGCAGGGTTTGAGTGAGCACTGGTCCACCCCTCTCGTCGGATTTTCATTGTCAGGAAAATGTCTGAACAGCTGGAGCAGCGCTGCATCAAATTTTTCAAGAAACTGTGTGAGACAGCCAGGTGTAAACCATTCGGAAAATTCAGATGGCTTTCGGTGAAAATCCTATGGGCATCACACAGATTAAGGAGAATTACAACCGGATTAAAGACGGCCCACAGTGGCTGAGGGCGTGCCGCGCATCGAGCGGCCATCGACAGGCTGAAATGACCAGATCATTTCCAAAGGGAAGGTTGTGTTGATCCGGGACATCGTCGGACTACCAGAGAAATGGCAGAAAAGGTGGACATCAGTCATTTTTCGTCAGATTCCACTGTTACAGGAGATTTTGTAATGAAAGACGTGCGGAGGCATTCGCGCATCGGGACAAAGCCGCAATGGCGTTAGGTCTTCCACCATTCAGAAGATTCAGACGGCTTTCGGTGGCTTTTTAGTCGAGTGAGTATCCGAGACATTGTGGAGAGCTGGGCATGTCACAACATGTCCCGTGAGACTTCCAACACGGGCTTGCTTTTGTTCTCCGCCATTGCGGCTTGTCCCGACGCGCGAATGCCTCTGCACGTCTTTCATTACAAAATCTCCTGTAACAGTGGAATCTGACAAAAAATGGCTGATGTCCACCTTTTCTGCCATTTCTCTGGTAGTCACACGACGTCCCGGATCAACACAGCCTTCACTTTGGAAATGATCTGGTCATTTCAGCCTGTCGATGGCCACTCGAAGCGTGGCGCACCCTCAGCCACTGTGGGCCATCTTTAATCAGGTTGTAATGCTCCTTAATCTGTGTGATGCCCATAGGATTTTCACCGAAAGCCATCTGAATTTTCTGAATGGTTTCCACCTGGCTGTCTCACACAGTTTCTTGAAAAATTTGATGCAGCGCTGCTCCAGCTGTTCAGACATTTTCCTGACAATGAAAATCCGACGAGAGGGGTGGACCAGTGCTCACTCAAAGCCTGCCCACAGGCGAATGATGCAACCGACAGGCGTGAAAAAACTCATGCATGCACACGAAGGTTCAAGCTTGGCTGATGCAAGTGCACATTATTCAAATCCATATAGTTTTTGCAAAAAATAAAAAGGTTGGATAGTTTTCTAACAGACCTCGTATGTGCATTCTGATGTAAGTGGGATTTGATGCGAGCCAAAAATAATAAATACTGGCTACAGGAAGGAAGGTACTGTATGTGTCATTTTTGAACACTGGTTTAAGCTCTCATTTAGAAAAAATATGGTGATTTTGGTTGGTGTGGGGGAGGCTGAAAATGATGTATGATGTGCAGCTTATGTAACCTGAGAGCACAAAATTCAGCAACTACAAGAAGCAGGACTTATTCTTTCAAGAGCAGTACAACTGAGTAATTAATCACACCAGTTATTTCCTTTGTCACTGTGACTGTGAAAACATGTGTGCTATAACTTTCAAAAACTAATGTCGAAAACAATGAAACAAAAACCATGTTCTCTCATTTGTTTTAAAGTGGTCAGATTAGGTCTCAGACCATGCACTCGCACCACACGTTGCTGTGGAACCACCCTGGGTCCTGATTACCAACCACCTAACCAGACCACGGGTCCACGCCCATCTTTGCAAAGCAGCAGTGTATCTTGCACACTTGTGTTTTGTGGGTGTATTCTTGGCCTTTCCCAGTTTGTGGAGTCCTCAGGACCGTTACCTGTGCTACATCATGCTCAGGGAAGTGTCTCATTGAGTCTCTCTCAGTTATTCCAAACAAAGTCATTCCAGTGATACCCACGGATTCCTCAAAGAGGTCTAGTTTATTAAAATCTCAGATAATGTGTAGGAAAGCTACACTTTTGTGCATTGGGGTGCAGACAGTTTTGCGATTGATTTACTTTAATGTCTAATTGATAGCGGCGGTAACTGACAGACAGCCATATGTAAAGGAGGATTTTACGTGTTAATGGCTATAAATGCAAAATAAAATGAAATCAGCCATTTAAGTTCAGTTACTGGGTGCAAGGTACAAGGCACCTCTATCCAAATTTAATAGACATGGAAGAAAACTCAGTACTCGGATAGCAGTACATTTTATTGATTTATTATTGACACACACAATAACACACACAGCAGAATGCAAATGCAGCATGTACAGTTGTGAGTGTATCATCCTACATAGACAGCTATGCATGCTCCCACGCACAGCTCTGAGTCTGTGAAGGACAAAGTACAGCTGTCTCGTGCATGCAGGTAGCTATGCGCAGTGCTGAAATGAACACACAACTTGCAGAAAATAAATTGAAATTGTTGTGCACCGGCAGAACGCACAGTTGTGTGCGCTCTGTGTGTACAGTGGTTTGTGTGTATTTCACCAGCAGAATACACACACAGACATGCATACATTATCCCACATAGAGACTAAGATGTGCTTGCTTGTATGTGTTTGGAACACAGTGTGACACACCAGTGACTGACATTATCATGTGTAGCACCAAAATATACTCTGGTCCAACTGTTATGTATGGAGACATTTATTCTTAAAGAAATAAACACAAGACACACCATTAGCAACATTGGCAAGGACTGATTTTTATTTTTTGAATTCTGTGCACCAGGAGGCAGCAATCTATGTGCTGGTGGAACAGCCTGTCAAGTGCAGTAAATTAACACCAAGGTTTTAAATTTGCAAAATACAGGCACAAGTGGCACCCACTAAATTTCTTTATGACCTTGATAAATCATGTTCGATGTGCAAACTTCACCTGTTTGTATACCCCCCCCCCCCCGACCCCCTGAGTTTTGTGCACTCATGTGGACAAACCCCAAATTGCATATTCATCAAGGCAAATGTCCTACATGGAAAATACACTATTTGGCACATTTGAAAGACACAATCCTCAGTGTGTTCTTAGTAAATCAGCATGCATGTGTATATGTGAGTGCAATGGCATGTGCACATATTTAACACATGCAAACCTTTAGTAAATCAGGCTCCTCATATCAAAGACATTGATAGTAGGTGAGCATCCAAGAATCAAAACCTTACAGTCAGACAGAAAACACCAAGACCCAAAAGACTTGGACTTCCATTTTCCTGCAAAGATGCCAACATTGCTAAATGTCTCTTTCCACTGACCTCATGACTTTCAGAGTTCTCACAGCCTCATAGGCTGAGCTCCATGAAACATAAATGTCACTGCCAAGATAGTGAATTTCTCAACAAGTTCAACACATTCAACAAATACAGACTCCAGGACATCATTATAATCCTGGAAATGTATTTTTCCTTAAGCCAGGATAAGCACAAACCCAGACACTGATTTTTACTCAGATACTCCAATGCCACAATCAACAATCCATTGATTCCACAAAGAACAGAGCATCCATAAATTAAAGATGAATAACCTATTGGCAAAGGTGCCCAAGTCACAGGACTGCTTGGCTTTACTCCGCATCCAGTCAATCTGTAGACCTTGATTTGCATTCCACTCATGCTACTGTCTGTGTCCTTGGACAAGAACTGGCCTTGGCTGGGAAAGTAACCTGCATTGGACTGGGGGAAGTTGTAGATTCTGATTCACACTAAAGAATCTGGAGATGAGCACTTGCGCTAATGGGACACAGGGCCTAGAGATGAGGACAAAGTTATTAGCCCCCTATAAAAATTTAAGATCTTTTTTTTTTTTTTTTTTTTTTTTTTAAGGATCAGGCGGGCTGTGATTCAAGCCGACTCAGATTTCAACGAAACATATCTCAGAGATGGAACCTACCAAAAAACAAACTTTCGCAGATTTTTTCGACTGGAAACCAAACGGTGACCTTGCCAGGGGTCATCAAAGTTTCAAGCCAAAAATACGCAACCCCCCCCCCCCCCCCAAAAAAAACCCTCATATTTCATTAAATTCCCATCTTTCAAGTGGTGTAACATTCAGCACCATCAAGTCCCAAAGCCAGTTTAACTATCAAATGACTTATGGAGGCAAACTCTTTCACCAAAGTACTCAACTTGCCCAATTTTGAGGAAGTATAGTGCCACCTAGTGGCCCGCGCCATCAGCCTTTTTAAAAAAATTTGGAGGAGGGGATGAACTAACATCTCTACTGTATATAACAGTTTGCAGAATTTTGGGGACTCCTCTTACACTGGTTTGATACCCCTTTTTAATCAGGTCATTGAACACATGCTCGCTAACCCAATTGCATGAATTTCCACATGAATGCATGTATGATCTGATGCTATTTTCTTTTGATTTTCCTTCACTTATGTACTGTCAATCCAATGCATGTGTATTGGTATCAGCTGTAATGGCAACAAGCTTGTGAACATGTCCTGTTCAATAGAACATAAGAATTTTCCTGAAGTTAATTTTCCCATACCTAAATCTTCAAGTCTGCCATGGGAAAAGGCCATTTCTAATAACAATAACATATTGCCATGGAACCACTCTCTTGTGCAGTGCTGTTATTAGCATTGCGATTAGCATTAGCATAAGTCTGATAACTCACCAAGACATCGGTTATTGCACTGAAACTCTATCCGCTCGGTCCTCCGTGGCCATATTGCTCTCCTGCGAGTATCTCTGTGCAGTTCGCTTGGGACCCCTTTACACATAACATGATTGAGGCAGAATGGAGCATGATGGAGAATTTGAATGGCATTTGTGGGAAAATCGGGGCAGCACTCGAATGCCTCATACAGCAGTCACCACATCCATTCAGGCACAGCACATGCACTCTATATTCGCTCTCAACAGAAACTCATTCAAATGGCGAGCAAAATGAGGTCGCACTGCCATCTGATTGTGTTGTCAGCATTTGCACGGCATGTCGTACTCAGGTTGAACATATCGTGCCATGGCCAAGGAGCTGCACAAAATAATTGGCTATGTCGAACTGTGCCCGAATGGCACGATCGAGGCAGCCCTCACACCAGTGCCAAATGTTGACGAATGGCCATTTGACCCTCTTTTGGACGGAGTCGGGTGGAGTCCAGGTGCCACCCACGAACATCCAACACCACTCGCGGGGCACTTAGAAAAGGCAGGGCAATTCGCACTGCCAGCAGGAAAATAGAGAGCATGCGACCACTTTCAAGCTGGCTGCATGAATGGCCCCACATTTTCTAAGTGCCCCATTAGTGTGTTACCAAGCAATGCAATTGTGTCTGTGTGCTCCCCTCACAATGTAAATAATAAAAAAATAAAACGAAGGCAATTCAGTACTTCCTCATTTATGTTCAGGAGGAGGATAATTCTTGTGTTGTCCGCACTTTTTAACAAGAATTAAATATTACAATGTGCGGTTGTGTTTTTGTGTGTGTGTGTGTGTGTTTTTTTTTTTTTTAAGTGAGGACAGATTCATGCCCAGTAACATGATTGTCTTACATTTAAACAGTACATTCATTGTTCTTATGATGTTTTGTGGACTCACATTATTTTGTGCTTTACAGTTATTTCCGTTGATTTGTGCACAGCATAAATAATATGTCCAGCATGTAATCACTGCTGCTGCTGTCTGAGTGCGATGTATGTCCTCGCACTGTGCGTGCACGCGCACATGAAGGTGCATAAACAGTCACCCCGGGATTGTTCACACCTGTCCAACCATGTGTCCCTCCCGACAGCAGGTACAATTTTTTACCATTTGCCAAATCGCTTTTTTTTTCCCACTCTTTTTCGGCCGGTTCCTGCTAATTCCGCCCAACTTTGTGTTATGTGTGAAGGACCCATTAGCATTCGCTTCACGGTCTCTCTGTGGAGAACTTTTATTTCAGTCTTCTTTTCTGTGCTTTGGGTCCGTGATAATTTTTTTCTTCCCGCTTCATCTCTCACCACTTTTGTGCTAAAGAGGAGGCACTTCCCCTGACCTCCAGCCAATGGAAAGCGCACACTCTCTCATCTGATGACTGTCAGCCAATCTGGGTGGAGTAACTGAGTGGAGTGACTATGATTGACATCTCATTTTAGGGATGCACCGATCCACAATTTTTCACTTCCAAACTGATCCCGATACCTGAATTTGGATCACTTCCGATACCAATACTTTTCTGATCCGATACCAGAGCTCTGTTTGCTTTATTATTATTATTATTGTTGTTGATTTATATAAGGGTTTTCTTAAAAGGAGACCTGAAAGTTTAGCTACAATTTGCCAGAAGGTGTATCTAGTAAAATTAAAGCGAAGATTTGATGTTTTGGTGAAAGAATTAAGTACTTTTATTTTTGTATAGACTTTTAAAGCCTTATTTTTATAGACTTAAAGAGAAAAGACAGCACACTCTCTCTCTCTCTTTCTCTCTCTCTCTCACTCACTGTTTTTGTGCTGTGCAATCTTCAAACTTTTTGGAAACATGAAGCCTTTCAACTGTAAAATAAATGTATCATCGGCGCTCATGTGCAGGATTTAATGGAGACTTTTTTCCCTTTCAGCAGACAGAATCTCTGTTTGGCTTCTCCTCCTTGGCTGCATGCTGAGCTGGCTTTCACAGCCTAGAGACAGTGAAGCGGCTTTTTACTACACATTTTCAGCAACAATTCAGTTAATTTTTTGGAAAATCCATGCTCGACGAACAGACAACTTGAACCTGAAATTTGCCACTGTCCTCAGCTTCAAACACTGCAGAAGAGAGCTCTCTCAAACAGCCCGGCTTCAGAAACCTCCTCCCCTCCTCACGCTGGGCAGCAAACAAAGCAGAGAGCAAACAGCAGTTGAGAGGATTCACAGTGGCTCTTCTCCATTCTCAGAAAATGTTGTGAGTTGGATCGGGTTGGATTTTCTGATACGTGAATTACGTCTGTATCGGAAGCCGATCCCGATACTGGATCAGATTGGTTGCAACCTTATCTCATTTAACCAATTGGGTAACGTAAAACAACTAATTTAGTGGGGTGACTGTGACTGACACCTGCTTACCCAATGATAACAGACATCAGCAACCCAAATACAACTTAGGGAATAAAATTAATACTACAGAAATAAATTAATATTTAGAAACCCAATGCTTTACCAGGATACATCCACTTAGGCCTGCTTTTTAATTTGTACCTGCTTTTTCTTTGGGTCATTTAATGCATGAACTACAATCCGCATAAGCTCCCATTCATCAGCTTTTTATTCTGTTTTCAGCTGCATCAGTTTAACAGATAAATTTCCTAATTGCCTGTTCAAACTACAGTAATCTCTGAATGCAGCTGGTGAAAATTAAGAATGCAGCACCACGAGTACTGTCCCCTGCAGTTATCCACCTGAAATTAATTCTCTAATTTGTTTGTAAGATAAACAGGGAGTATCAGATCCCACCGCTCTTTCCCACTAATTTACGTACATTTTCTGAAGTGTTGATTTGTCCTTGAAGACTCCGCCCGGTGGTGCTGTACGCCATTAACAGTGAAAAAACAAATCAGCATTTACTTTTCTGAAGGGCTTTCAAACATTTCCACTTTTGCTTTCACTTGGAGGTGTTTGGTGGTCGAAACAAATATTTTCACTTTCGTGCAGCTGTTTGTGCTAATGTGTTTTTTCGTGCTGATATGTGCAGAGGAAGGTGTTGATATTCTTATCCAAAGACAGATGGCACAAAGAAACTGACCACACACTGTCAGATCACCATGATGCCACTTTACACATCCTCATGCTTTGAAGTATACCTCAAAGTGACTTCAAGTCATTCACAAACTTTGATGAAACTGTTTTCACTTCTAACCCTTTGCACCTTTTAAAAGTTAGATAGTTGTGACCGCCTCTATTTGTGACAGACATGTAATTTTGGCCACATTACAAGGACATTTCCCTGTAATTTGGCTTGGACCCAGGATCAATGATCATACTTTATGAAGTCAACCTAGCAATCACTGCAAATTTCAAGTGCTCTGGTGTCAGTAAGAGAGGAATCTGTTTGATTCATGAGCTCCTCAGAGGTTGAGAGGAATGTTTAATGTGGAAAGTGTGTTTTAGACCATAATAAATACTTACATTTTACACAGCCATCCAAAGAATACACACTAGATGTTCAAAGGACGATTCGAGTGAAAGTCATTTTAATGTCAATTAGGAAATGACAATTGCTAAGTGCCTGACATGACTAATCGTCTAAAAATAAATGGCAAATACAATGGCACACAAGGGCCACGTTTGCCATTTTACAACATTAATGAACAAAATAAAGCACTTAGAAAATAAAACAGGTTTTCCAATGACAGCAGCCTAAATATTCAATGCAACCTCAATCTTGATGATTTATAGAATGTAAACTAAAGCCCATGGGGAAAGTGTGTTTGGCCACTTTGCTATTTTCATGATGTATATTTTGACCACAACAAAGGAGTTGTATTGAGTCTCAAAATTAATAGTCTGTGTTTTGGTCCGGAACATAATTACACTAATCAGATTGCCATGACTTAATCCCTCTGAGTTGTGTGTGATGGAACTTGGCAAATTACTATCTATGTTGCTGACTCAGTAGGGGAGAGAAGTGAAAGGTTTTCTGATGTGGGAACCAATCTGCACACAAACAAAGCACACAGAAGGTTATTTACAGGAGCAGCATGCGCCACATCTCCCTGAGGTGAAGCAGTTGAGCACCTCCATAAGGCTCCCTTCACACATAGTGCAAATTTGGTCAATTTGCGCATAGAGTGCACATGAAGTAGGAATCGTATGCAAATCGTGTAGAATCGTACCTACTTCCAACGCCTCATACACCTGTTGCTACAACTATTTGCACACACCAGCGGCTGAAAGACAGAATGTGTGCTCTGCCAGTCCATCGAACCCTCTCACAGCAGGTGTCAGCCAAATTCCAGGTGATATGCACACACATGCAACACTGCTCATATGGCACTTAGAAAATGTTTGGCCATTCATACTATCATCACTATCATCGTTGTCTGCAAACAATCACTGTCATGCTGGCAGTGAAATTTGTCTAAGTGCCTCACAAGTGTGGCTTTGGTCTGTGCACTGAACTGACACAATGTGTGGCCGCCGACAGAAGCAGCTGTGGAGATCTGTCATTCTGGACATCCCAGCTGGACAACACATACTGTGTTTGGACGGACATGGACTAACAACTGCCCACTGTGACATGCATGTGTCTGCTTGCTGTCATCACGTGGACATAAATAAAAACAGATCAGTGTGGAGACAGGCATTGACAGGCTGCCCCCAGGTTGAAATGGACCATCAGATCATAGCATGCAGCAGGCGATCTGACTGTCACATCACCCACATGAACTCTGTTCCACATGACGTGGTGTCAGTCCTGCGGTGCACCGTCCATAAGACATGCGTGTCGGGCAGGACACACGCGCGGGCTGGCTGGACACACGCCAGCAGTTGTGGACATGATGAGATGAGTGAACTGCTTTTCATTCATGTAATTTCATAACTCTGTCTGTGACCATGGGTCATCTACAGATGAACAGACATCATATTTGTATTGCCCGCTTGATAAGAGGGATTCAATATAATGCAATGTTTTTACATAGTGTGTAGTTTTATTTATTTATTTATTTTAATATGTCCATGTCCGTCCTAATATCAGGCATTTTCCTGCACCTTTCACAGGCAAGTGATGGTAGCTCAGTGGTAAAGTTTCTGACTGACAATCAGACCTTTTTTGAAAGTGTAGTTTCAAATCCCATGGGTGGCATGTATTTTTTATTTATTTTTTATTTTCACAGCAGCAGTACCATGTGGTTACACATGGCACTGCTGCTCGCACTGTGTTCTGGCATGTACAAAAACCATTGCAACATGTATTTTTTTTGAATTTTTTAAATTTCTTTTTCTTCACAGCAGCTGTGTGATGTGGTTACAGCTGTTCCTGTGTGCACAAACCATCGCAGTGGCATCGTACATGCCTGCACGTGGTGCGATATTTCGTGGTGCACTCATACGAGCTGTTCTGATGGGAGTTGCCCTGAGTTGTACATATTTGCACTATGTGTGAAGGGACCCTAATGCAACACCTCCTCCCCTTGATCTCTGTCCACCAGATCCCCAGAGCTATCCAATCGATTGCACGTGCAGATGCGTCTCACCTTCCCTACACACATGGACAATTCCTGCAAACCTGGGTAAAGAGCAAAACAAGTGCAAACCAAAAATAAAGTTTTTTAAGGTATAAACCTATTTTCCCTTGAGTATTTATTCATTTCATTTTCAGTTTTTGTATTGAGTGCTAATGTGTATCCCTGTGTGCACTAGCAAAGTGTATGTGCATCAGGAAACCACATACATAAGGTCTATCTGAATCGCGTGCTGCGTCAATATCTGGAAAAATACCACGCACTCCTCTTCACACCAGGTTTTTGGTCATGGGGAAATGGCTTTCTGCTTTCGCACAGTACCGGTGTGCCAGCATTGTGCCTGAATACACCTCATTTTAACATCAACATTCCCATGAATGCAATTACTCTTTGTGATGTCAGTGCTGGATGTGAAAATGACAGTTGCATAGGTTGTAAATTATTGACACTTGTGCTTAGCTTATTATCTTTCATGAATTTTTTTTATATATATATATATATATATATATATATATATATATATATATATATATATATATTATATATATATATATATATATATATATATATATATATATATATATATATATATATATATATGCAGAAAGGCTCAGGCAAAAATCAAGACCCCAGTTTCAATTTCATCATGTAAGATGTGTAATTTGAGGTGTCCTTGTTTATTTTGTTTGTTTGTTTTATATTGCAGCAGGTATCATAATCTGATATTCTCATGCAAAAACTACCAGTTTTTAAACTGTTGTTCCTCTGCTAGTGGTGAGACCATATGAGAAAATATATATATATTTGTATCATAATCAAGATGAATGTAGTTTAAAATCCTTGCTGAAATAAGAGGTTGGCTGAAATCATACATGATTACAACGATGAGAAAACTCATTTACATAGAAATACATGACTAGGCAGACACTGACAGTCCACTTCATATATATTAATGGTAATCATTGTGCCTTTGAAACACTGAATCATTTATGACTATACTGAAAAAAACATTTCCACTGCCCGGTTAAGATAAATGGATTTATTTCACTGAGGGATGCTCAAATGCATTTTTGGAAATATACACTATAACAAGTAAAAGTCTATTAGCCCTAGATGCATACTTTATGCATAATTTACAAATCATATTCATTAGATCATATCACATTTAAAAAACTCAATCTGATGGAAGTGATTGTAAAATTTAGTGAGTTTGATTTGGGCACTGTCATTACAATCACACGGGCACAAATTCACCCAATAACAAAAAAATCAGTTTTATCCGCATTCAAATGACTAACTTGTCTATTGCTGTAGGTTAAAATAAGTGAACCGTTTGATGATTTGTCACTTTCAAAAATGGATTTATTTTCTGTGCGATAAACTTGATTTACTGAAATTTGTGAGAAAATTTAATTTTCTTGAGTCTGGTTCCCTGCACTGTTAACAGTGTACAGTTTACCCAGCAAAAAAAGGGTGGGTGAGTGAGTTGGTCAATCCCAACCAGATCTTGCAGACAATAAAGGCTATCATCTTGAAATCACTAAACTAAAAAGAGCACATTATAAGAAACAGAAAGAACAGATAGAAGTGAGGACGGTGCCACGTTTTCTTGTCGGCACTGCAAATTAGAGATTTCTAACACGAAACAGTGCTTCATAACCTTTCATGTGTTGAACGCGATTCCAAAGTCTGTATGTTATCGGATGATATCATATGCTGTGCTGCCACCTGTGAAACATTGGCACCTGCTGGACAGTTCAGGATTGCACATACATATCAAATTTTGAATGACATATTTAAAGGCTGTAGTCAGCAGACAGTCTATACATACACTAGCATGTATGTTGCTTGTTTTAAACATGTTTTTTATTATTGAGTGATCACTGATGTCACAGCAGATAACAGAGGAATCCTGCAAATAGTGATACAAGCACCAAATTCATTCATTCATTCATTCATTCATTCATTCATCTTCTACCGCTTAATCCAATTAAGGGTCACAGCAAAAAAAAAAAAAAACTCCTTAGACATTACTCTTTTTGAAAAAAAACTGACTGACCACTTGAATTATCAGTTGGTTGGCAGGTATGATTGAAAAATGCACCAATCATATTGAAAACTATACCACATTATTTGTCTGATCATAAAGATTCTAAAAAGGTATAGTTTGGACTCTCCGTGAATGTTGGGTAGTTATGGGGTAAAAACAGCAATGGTGAATGGTGAAAAAGGACAATTTCAGTCTATACAGGGTAACATAAAGGGCATCTGGAAAGTATTCACAGCACTTCACTTTTTCCACATTTTATGTTACAGCCATATTCCAAAATGGATGAAATTCTTTTTTCTTCCTCTTAAAATTCTACACACAGTACTCCATAATGACATTGTGAAAACATTTTTTTTTAATTTTAGATTTTTACAAATTTAGAAAAAAACAACAAAACAAAAACAAACAAATCACACATACATAAGCATTCACAGCCTTTGTCATGAAGCTCAAAACTGAGCTCAGGTGCATCCTCTTTCCACTGATTGGAGTCCACCTAGGGTAAATTCAATGGATTGGACATGATTTGGAAAGACATACACCTGTCTACATATAAGGTCCACAGCTGACAGTGCATGGCAGAGCACAAACCAAGCATTAAGTCAAAAGAATTGCCTGTAGACTTCTGAGACAGGATGGCCTGGAGACACAAATCTGTGGAAGGCTACAAAAACATTTCTGCTGCTTTGAAGGTCCCAATGAGCACAGTGGCCTCCATCATCTGTAAATGAAAGACGTTTGGATCCACCAGGACTGCCCACCTAAACTGAGCGGTCAGGTGACAATGGCCTTAGTCAGGGAGGTGACCAAGAACCCGATGGCCACTTTGTCAGAGCTCCAGCATTCCTCTGTGGAGAGAGGAGACCCTTCCAGAAGGACAACAATTTCTGCAGCAATCCACCAATCAGGCCTGTATGGCAGAGTGGCTAGACAGAAGACACTCCTGAAAAGCACATGGCAGGCCATCTGTAGTTTGCCAAAAGGCACTTGAAGGACTCTTGGACAATGAGAATGTTTTCTGGTCTGATGAGACAAAGATTGAACTCTTTGACATGAATGCTCGGTGTCATGTTTGGAGGAAACCAGGCACCATTCCTACAGTGAAACATGCTAAAAAAACCCGTTTCTTTTACTTTGTAGACCAAGCATTCAACAGGCTCAAAACTATTCCAATTGTTAAGCGTATTAGCTCACCCAATAATTTGCACCACTTTTTTTTCCAAAATTAAAGCAACTTTAACTTTTGACCTCTGTACAAACTGAAATTGATCTTTGTCACCATTCTTGCTATTTTTACTCCATAACTCTGTAACATTCAGTCATAGATGGGCCAAACTATACCTTTTTGGAAGCTTTTGTGATCAGACAAATAATAATAATAATTCAATATGATTGGAGCATTTTGACCCCTGTGTAATTTTTCACTTAACACCTACCTGGCCACATATTATTTTTTCCAAGAGTAATGTCTGACAAGTAATTGTGCTGAATTTGGTGTTTGTGTATCAGCATGAAGGATTGTTTCAGTTATCTACTGAACTATGACTTGTGTTTTTGTATTTTTGATCTCAGAACTGGGTGCATAATTTCAAACGGTGATATCAAGATTTAATTGATTTATTTTTTTATATATTAAAAAGTGTTTGACAAAACTATGTTATTATCCTTTACCTTCATATGAAGGTGAGTAATCTGTTATTGTGTCTCATTGCTCAGGTCGGCGGGAGGTGACTGTCAGAAGAAATGCCGGTCCCAGGTGCCTTAGTACATCACCACCGGCACCATGGCGACTGCTTGGCCAGTGAGAAGAGAGAGGTGCTCCCATGGCTCCACCTTCTTTGTTAGATGGTCCTCCTTAATGCTCCTATGTTTGTTGTGGGTATTGCTGTGGCTGCCTTGGCCAACCCAAGCTGAACAAGTGGGTAGTGGGTTACATGGTGGAAAGGCACTCCACAGTTCCTTGTCCACTTCTTCATCATCATCTCCATCAGCCTCTTCATCCTGGGGGTTCAGCACAAGGCAGACCGGAGGACAGCTGGATTGGTTGCTCTCAGAGAAGGGACCATTTCATCGATGTCCAGAGTACACAGAGTTCAGAGAGCGGTTCCAGCAGGGGTTTTCTACCAGATACAAGATCTACAGGTGAGAGGTGTTGGAGTCTCTTTTGTGATGGAAAATGGAGAGAAAAAAGTCAGTGTGATGTGGAATTGTCAATCAAGTTTGCTAAATCATTGTGTTCCTTTCTTAGTGTGGTTGTCATGCTTTTAAGCTCACCCTCCCAAGGGCCCCTTCACACATGGCATGCCTCGAACACCTGTCGCTACAACTATTCATGCACAACAGCGGCCAAAAGGCAGATAGTGCTCTGTGAGAGCCCATTCAATCCCTCTCATGGCAGGTGTTGGCCAAATTCCAGGTGACATACGAGGTCTGTCCATAAAGTATCGTACCTTTTTATTTTTTTTTTAAACTATATGGATTTGATTCATATGTTTTTACGTCAGACATGCTTGAACCCTTGTGCGCATGCGTGAGTTTTTCCACGCCTGTCGGTGATGTCATTCGCCTGTGAGCACGCCTTGTGGAAGGAGTGGTCCCGCCCCCTCGTCAGATTTTCATTATCTGGAAATGGCGGAATGATTTGGGTTTTTTTTCCATCAGAATTTTTTCAGAAGCTGTTAGAGACTGGCACCTGGAAACCATTCGAAAAATTTATCTGGCTTTCGGTGAAAATTTTACGGGCTTCACAGAGAATAAGGTCTGTTAGTACAGCTTTAAGGACCCCTTTAAGGACCCCTTTAAGGACGCTCGGCGCACCGCGCTCCGAGCTGCGACGACGCGGCACAAGCCACCGGACCATTTCTAAATGGATGGCTCTGTGGATATGAGACCGTCGTGTGCTCTTTCTCTGGTTATCACAAGAGCTGGACATCAGCCATTTTCCGGCAGATTTCACTTTTAACAAGAGATTTTGTCATGGAAAGCCGCGTGGAGGCTTCGCGCATCATGACCGATTCGCTTTGGAAGCGAGACAAAGGAACACCTCCGTTTCGGCGTGTCAGAAGACAGTCACGTATCGCCAAAAAAATGCCGAAAAAATTTTGTCAGTTATTACGGCGAAAATTAAAGACTTCCTCTTCCTCTAATTGGTCTTTTTTTTAATATACATTTGTTTCCTTGTTATAGGACAGTGATAGCGCAGTGGCAAAGTATCTGTCTGTTAATCAGAGCTTTTGTAAGTTACAGGTTCGAATCTCATGGGTGGCATGTATTTCTTTTCTTTTTCTCCACATCAGCGGCGTGATGTGGTGAAACACGTTCCAGCTGGTTTTTATTGTTTCCCACAACAGTGGCATGATGTGGCTCAACACGTTCCAGCTGCTTGGCCTGTGTTCGTGCACGAGCGTGCACAAAACCGTCGCCAGTGTGTCATGCGTGCCTGTGCGACCGTGCATCCCTCACGACATCAGGTGGTTTTGTGGTTCCTCATTTCGTGTTTGGTTCACAGATTTTCTTCCAGTATGTGCATCTTTCGTATTATGTGTGAAGGGGCCTTAAGGTCTGGTTTTAATAGTAATCAGCCATCTTGCATTGTCTAAGCTATTCCATGACAAGATATCTTTGAGGTTGTTATCCCTCACATTTGTTCCCATAAAATTATAAATTCTTCAGCTGTTTAACCAGCATTTCAATAATTATTTGAGATTATGATCACACTAGGTAACAGTACTCATTGGCTTGAATAATCGAAGAGCTATAACAGATGGGCATTGTTTGTATACAGTAGCACCAATAAGATATGCAGACACTTTTTAGATAGAATTTCCTCATAACCAACACAGAAATTATTGCATGGTGGAAATCGAGCTGTTGACTCCAATGGCCTTGACCTTCACACATATGACAGACCTTTGGCTGTCCTTGCCAGGGTAATTCCCAAATCCTCTTTTGTACATGTGCTAGGCCTTGACTAAAAATTTGGTTGAAAATTAAATTCTTTGACCTTAACCCAAATGAGAATGATCTATGAAACATTTAATATGTTTAGGTCATTTCTGCAGTTTACTTTCATCCACCTCCCAGCCTTGGTAGAAATCAGCAAAAGAACCACAAAGGAATAGACAGACATTGCATTGACCATAGTGTCTGACATTTGACAAATTCAACATTGTTTGGGTAATTCTGGAGCCCACCTACATGTTTGTGAAAGGTTTTGTGCAAATATGAGACAAAAACAAAATTTTGACATTTGTTCCCAGTTATCATGACTTTGATTCATTAGTTTTCATGCAAACCATAGTGAAAAATCTAAATGTTGACGTATGTTCTAAATTACCTTGACCTTTGTCAGAAATTCTGGGGTTCACCTTCATCCACATGTCACGTTTGGTGGAATATGACCAATTGACCTGTGAGGAGAAAGACAACAAGGAAGCAAGAACAGACATTGCTCAGATTTTTGGAGTGATTTTTCATGGTAGTGGCATCTATGGTGGCATGTAGTCTATCCCTGCAGTGATATATATATATATATAAATACAAAATAATTCATGCTTATTGATATAAACATTTTTTAAATGATGGCAACAACAGCACTCCTAAATCATCACTTTAATTTAGACAGTCAGAGGATGGATTACTGAACATTTCACTGCCTATATCTCAAATATTAATTTACATCAGTATTTAAGAAATCCATAGAGTGCATCACAAAAGAAATGAGATTTTTTTCTTTTCTGTGACCAGCTTTCCTTTGCCTTCAGAGGATAGAGCAGTTTCTTCTAGAACCAGCTGTCCTCTGTTTGCAGAGGATAGAACTGTGCATCTACTACAAAACATTTAACAGGTAGCTACTCAACTGATTTTAAACTTCATAAATGTTTGTAACTGTTAAGCTTTGTTTACGTCTGCAAAAATATTGGTAGATAATTGGTCTGATGATTGTTTTCAAAGTTATCTGAAAAGCTAATCCGGTAATGAAAACTTTATCTTCCATAATTAGCAGTTAGCAGATTAGCGGAACTGTACCCACCACTATATATAGTAGGGATGTCCTGATCAGGTGTTTTTGGCCCCAATCCGATTCCGAGTCATCTGATTTTGAGTATCTGTCGATCTGATACATTAAAAAACTGAATGAACAATGAACAAATGGTAAATATATAATAATTTCATTTAATCACCTTATTTATTATTTATCACTTAAACAGTGCACTTATCCTTGAGGTAGGTTGAACAATCAAGTAATAGTCTACCAGACTTAAAAAATATACAAATTTCCATGTTATTTTATTTGTCTAAAAATAAATGTCAAAGGTTCCTTATGTTAAACAAGAAATTATCTAATCTGAAATAACAGGTGGTTTAAATTTATAGATGAAAGGTTTTTAAAGAACCATTTATTGATTTTGCTATTTTAATTACAAGTATTCTAAACTTTTTTTAAACAGTAATCAGAAATTTTGAGGTAACAAACAATAACAACAACAAAATATTTCCAAGGATTTTTCTTCAGACACGTGGTTTCTGCACTGATCTGTGGTTCAAATCCCCGCCTGACTGGAAAATCACTAAGGGCCCTTGGGCAAGGCCTTTAATCCCCTATTGCTCCCGGTGTGTAGTGAGCGCCTTGTATGGCAGCACCCTGACCTCGGGGTGAATGTGAGGCATTACTGTAAAGTGCTTTGAGCATCTGATGCAGATGGAAAAGCGCTATATAAATGCAGTCCATTTACCATTTGTACAGATCAGTGGTTTCTAACACTAGTCTTCCGTGGTTTGGCCCGACGCGTCGTTCCTATTGGACAGCGTGAAGCTACGTCACAGCTCAGAGCATCGAAAGTTCAAAAGTCAACTTGAAAAATAAAAGGAAAAAAACAACTTACATTTGTGTCCTGACGGTCCTCAATGTCCCTCTGATGCTTTATCAGTGTTCAACAAGTTCAGAGCAGCACAGTGAACGTGAATGAAGACGGAAGCTCTTTAAGACGATCCTAAATGTGATGAGTGTGCACGTCGCTCGTGCACACACCATCTCTCGCTCCGTTTTGCAGACAAACGATCACAGGACAATTAGTTTTTTTATTTTTGTTAATCAGATGACAGATCGTCCTCCTGAGGACTTGGTCAGCACCGGGTCCTGCTGCGCACGGAGGGATGATTGAGCAAGAGTTTCGGTGGGAAAGTGTCCATCATCCTCTTGTCGTTCCATTGAGGCGTCAGGCTGAGCGCATAAACACACAAACAGCAGTTCTGCGAAAGAAACTTTGCACGTGTAACTCCCCCCACCTCTGTCCAGTTGAACTTATGTTTTTTCTTTTGTTGAATTAAAAAAAAAAAAAAAAGATTGGGTTGAACTTTGACCGCATCAGCTTGCCAACAAGCGGCAATGTGCGCTCCCGTCAGAAGCGTCGCTTTAGCTCGGCTTTTGACGCGACGCTTCTGACGCCTCTAAAAAGCAACGCGTCTCACGCCTCTGATGGTTCCGACGTGTGAAAGGCCCATTAATCTGCAGTAACAAGCCTGAAATAGCGCTGATAAAAATAATGAGGATAAAATCTATATCGGATTCCTGATCGGGATGCAACATCCGATTTCGATCAAGTCTGAAACCACGTGATCGTATATATATATATATATATATATATATATATATATATATATATATATATATATATATATATATATATATATATATATATATATATTATATATATATACCGTTAAAAAGAGGAGAATGTTTTTTTTGACCCAACTACTTTATATTATATATGGATATATAGATGTTGTTTTACAGATACTGTTGTTGAACATTGTCGGTCATTAGTTGTTATGCTTTGTGTAGTGTTATGAAGGTGCTGGAGGAGTGGGGGTGGGAGGACAGTGGCCAGTTCAGGGGTGGCAGTGAGGAAGAAGCTTTGTTCAGTCTGGAGATGTTTGTCTTTGAGGCCATATAGCGCCTTCCAGAGGGCAGCAGAGAGAAGAGATTGTGTGTAGGATGAGTTGCATCCTTTAGAATGTTACAATACTTTCTGAAGATGCCTTCCAGTGTGGGCGGGGGGCATCCATTTATTTTTCTCAGCTGAGTGGATGACTCTGGTCAGAGGTTTCCTGTTCCCTGCTGTAAAGTTGGCAAATGATGCTGTATTGCAATATGTTGGTATTCTCTCCATAGAACAGTTGTACTGGAGAAGGCTACAAGAAGCTCAGTAGAAGTTAATTTTCCTGAGTGTTAGGCTTTTTGACCAGAGCAGTGGTGCTTACTGTCCGTGATAGGTCCTCTGTGATGTGAATTTCCACAAACTAAAGGCTGGAAACCTTCTCTATTTCTTCTCCTTTGATGTTTAGATTAGATTAGATTAGATTAGATTAAACTTTATTGTCAACCTCAGTGGAAACTTGTCTTTAGTTCACCACAAAAAAGTTTAGACAATCACAAAACATGACAGTTAATATACAATAGATAAAATTACAATAAATAATGGTTTCATAAAAATTCATCCAATTTCATGTGCTGCATAACTTCTGCATTACTTCACTAGCACCTGTTCAGTAGACTGACTGCATTAGGCACAAATGACCCCCTATACACCTTCTTTGTTGCAAAAGGCATTCTGTAACGGCACCACGAGGGCATCAGTTCAAACTCCTCAAACAAAGGATGGTCCTTGTCACTGATGATAGATTTCGTCATTCTCTGCAAAGCTGCCTGGTAAAGAACATCCAGTGACTTTTGCTCCTGACCAATCACCTTCGCTGCATTTTTAACAATTTTGTTCAGTTTGTTCTTGTTTACAACTGTGAGATATCCAAACCATACAGTTATATTGAACACAAGAACACTTTCAATGAGACTAACATAGACTTTCTGAAGAGTCTGTGAGTTCACACCAAAGCCCCTGAGTTTCCTAATCAGGAATAGTCTCTGGTTGGCTTTCTTATAAGTCTCGACACATTTTGTGAAAAACTGAGCTTATTATCTATGAGGGTACCTAAGTACTTAAAGCTGCTCACAACCTCAACTGGCTGGTCAGAGATAGACAAGGACTGAGTAGGACCAGAGTCACTCAGGATGAGCTCCTTAGTCTTATTTACATTGATAATCAGTGAATGCTGCCTACACCACTGTTCAACCATATGCACTTGAGCCTCATAGCTGCAGGTAGCATTCTTTTTAAAAAGACCCACAATTGCCATGTCATCAGCATATTTAAAAAGTTTAATATTATTGTCTTTTACCTGTAAGGCATTAATATACAGAGAAAACAACACAGGTGACAAAACACATCCCTGCGGTGCACCTGTACTGATCATAGTCTCATTTGACACTGCTCCATTCATGTGTACCCTCTGCGGTCGATCGATCAAAAAGTCTCTCAACCAGTGGATCAGTCCTCCATTCACCCCCAAAGAGGAGAGCTTTCCCAGCAGTATGTCAGTCTTTATTGTATTAAAAGCAGAAGTCAAATCAATGAATAAAATCCGCACAGATGAATCCTTCTGTTGTAGATGACTGGCCACAGTGTTAATCAGGGTCAGTGTAGCATCCTCTGTCCCCCTGAGAGGCCTATAGGCAAATTGTAGGGGGTCAAGCTGAGTCTTTACAGCTGTGATGAGATGTTTGCTCACCACCTTCTCCATACCGCCAACGCCTTCGCTTGCCTCTACTGGTGGTTGGCTCTCACTGCGGTATTGTATCACTTCCTGTTCCAGAGCACAGCGGTGTTTTGCTGTATCTGTTAGCTGTTTAATCTGCGCAGTTAGATTGATCTAGTTATCTAGATTACGATTTGTTTCCCAGTGTAATCTTTACGTGCCTTAACTAAAGCACTCCTTCTGCTGAATCACCTCTAAATTATTTACACATTATTCACTTTGCGTGTTTTTAGGAATCCGCTAGCTTAGCGTAGCTACTAGCTCTTAGCCGATTTAGCATGGCGGCTTCTCCTGTCTCTCCCGCACTTTTCTGCTCTGGGTGTGAAATGTTTAGTTATTCCTCGGCCTCCTTTACCAGTAACGGTACTTGTAATAAGTGTAGCTTATTCGTAGCTTTGGAGGCCAGGCTGGGCGAATTGGAGACTCGGCTCCGCACCGTGGAAAATTCTACAGCTAGCCAGGCCCCTGTAGTCGGTGCAGACCAAGGTAGCTTAGCCGCCGTTAGTTCCCCCCTGGCAGATCCCGAGCAGCCGGGAAAGCAGGCCGACTGGGTGACTGTGAGGACGAAGCGTAGCCCTAAACAGAAGCCCCGTGTACACCGCCAACCCGTTCACATTTCTAACCGTTTTTCCCCACTCGACGACACACCCGCCGAGGATCAAACTCTGGTTATTGGCGACTCTGTTTTGAGAAATGTGAAGTTAGCGACACCAGCAACCATAGTCAATTGTCTTCCGGGGGCCAGAGCAGGCGACATTGAAGGAAATTTGAAACTGCTGGCTAAGGCTAAGCGTAAATTTGGTAAGATTGTAATTCACGTCGGCAGTAATGACACCCGGTTATGCCAATCGGAGGTCACTAAAATTAACATTGAATCGGTGTGTAACTTTGCAAAAACAATGTCGGACTCTGTAGTTTTCTCTGGGCCCCTCCCCAATCAGACCGGGAGTGACATGTTTAGCCGCATGTTCTCCTTGAATTGCTGGCTGTCTGAGTGGTGTCCAAAAAATGAGGTGGGCTTCATAGATAATTGGCAAAGCTTCTGGGGAAAACCTGGTCTTGTTAGGAGAGACAGCAGCCATCCCACTTTGGATGGAGCAGCTCTCATTTCTAGAAATCTGGCCAATTTTCTTAAATCCTCCAAACTGTGACTATCCAGGGTTGGGACCAGGAAGCAGAGTTTGTAGTCTTACACACCTCTCTGCAGCTTCTCTCCCCCTGCCATCCCCTCATTACCCCATCCCTGTAGAGACGGTGCCTGCTCCCAGACTACCAATAACCAGCAAAAATCTATTTAAGCATAAAAATTCAAAAAGAAAAAATAATATAGCACCTTCAACTGCACCACAGACTAAAACAGTTAAATGTGGTCTATTAAACATTAGGTCTCTCTCTTCTAAGTCCCTGTTGGTAAATTATATAATAATTGATCAACATATTGATTTATTCTGCCTTACAGAAACCTGGTTACAGCAGGATGAATATGTTAGTTTAAATGAGTCAACACCCCCGAGTCACACTAACTGTCAGAATGCTCGAAGCACGGGCCGAGGCGGAGGATTAGCAGCAATCTTCCATTCCAGCTTATTAATTAATCAAAACCCAGACAGAGCTTTAATTCATTTGAAAGCTTGACTCTTAGTCTTGTCCATCCAAATTGGAAGTCCCAAAAACCAGTTTATTTGTTATTATCTATCGTCCACCTGGTCGTTACTGTGAGTTTCTCTGTGAATTTTCAGACCTTTTGTCTGACTTAGTGCTTAGCTCAGATAAGATAATTATAGTGGGCGATTTTAACATCCACACAGATGCTGAGAATGACAGCCTCAACACTGATTGTTCTGTCTGAGTTATTTTCATTAGTTACTTCATCCAAACCATCAACATGTTTATTAGACCCCATTCCTACCAGGCTGCTCAAGGAAGCCCTACCATTATTTAATGCTTCGATCTTAAATATGATCAATCTATCTTTGTTAGTTGGCTATGTACCACAGGCTTTTAAGGTGGCAGTAATTAAACCATTACTTAAAAAGCCATTACTTGACCCAGCTATCTTAGCTAATTATAGGCCAATCTCCAACCTTCCTTTTCTCTCAAAAATTCTTGAAAGGGTAGTTGTAAAACAGCTAACTGATCATCTGCAGAGGAATGGTCTATTTGAAGAGTTTCAGTCAGGTTTTAGAATTCATCATAGTACAGAAACAGCATTAGTGAAGGTTACAAATGATCTTCTTATGGCCTCGGACAGTGGACTCATCTCTGTGCTTGTTCTGTTAGACCTCAGTGCTGCTTTTCATACTGTTGACCATAAAATTTTATTACAGAGATTAGAGCATGCCATAGGTATTAAAGGCACTGCGCTGCGGTGGTTTGAATCATATTTGTCTAATAGATTACAATTTGTTCATGTAAATGGGGAATCTTCTTCACAGACTAAAGTTAATTATGGAGTTCCACAAGGTTCTGTGCTAGGACCAATTTTATTCACTTTATACATGCTTCCCTTAGGCAGTATTATTAGACGGTATTGCTTAAATTTTCATTGTTACGCAGATGATACCCAGCTTTATCTATCCATGAAGCCAGAGGACACACACCAATTAGCTAAACTGCAGGATTGTCTTACAGACATAAAGACATGGATGACCTCTAATTTCCTGCTTTTAAACTCAGATAAAACTGAAGTTATTGTACTTGGCCCCACAAATCTTAGAAACATGGTGTCTAACCAGATCCTTACTCTGGATGGCATTACCCTGACCTCTAGTAATACTGTGAGAAATCTTGGAGTCATTTGTGATCAGGATATGTCATTCAAAGTGCATATTAAACAAATATGTAGGACTTTGCGCAATATCTCTAAAATTAGAAAGGTCTTGTCTCAGAGTGATGCTGAAAAACTAATTCATGCAGTTATTTCCTCTAGGCTGGACTATTGTATTTCATTATTATCAGGTTGTCCTAAAAGTTCCCTAAAAAGCCTTCAGTTAATTCAAAATGCTGCAGCTAGAGTACTAACGGGGACTAGAAGGAGAGAGCATATCTCACCCATATTGGCCTCTCTTCATTGGCTTCCTGTTAATTCTAGAATAGAATTTAAAATTCTTCTTCTTACTTATAAGGTTTTGGATAATCAGGTCCCATCTTATCTTAGGGACCTCGTAGTACCATATCACCCCAATAGAGCGCTTCGCTCTCAGACTGCAGGCTTACTTGTAGTTCCTAGGGTTTGTAAGAGTAGAATGGGAGGCAGAGCCTTCAGCTTTCAGGCTCCTCTCCTGTGGAACCAGCTCCCAATTCAGATCAGGGAGACAGACACCCTCTCTACTTTTAAGATTAGGCTTAAAACTTTCCTTTTTGCTAAAGCTTATAGTTAGGGCTGGATCAGGTGACCCTGAACCATCCCTTAGTTATGCTGCTATAGACGTAGACTGCTGGGGGGTTCCCATGATGCACTGTTTCTTTCTCTTTTTGCTCTGTATGCACCACTCTGCATTTAATCATTAGTGATCGATCTCTGCTCCCCTCCACAGCATGTCTTTTTCCTGGTTCTCTCCCTCAGCCCCAACCAGTCCCAGCAGAAGACTGCCCCTCCCTGAGCCTGGTTCTGCTGGAGGTTTCTTCCTGTTAAAAGGGAGTTTTTCCTTCCCACTGTAGCCAAGTGCTTGCTCACAGGGGGTCGTTTTGACCGTTGGGGTTTTACATAATTATTGTATGGCCTTGCCTTACAATATAAAGCGCCTTGGGGCAACTGTTTGTTGTGATTTGGCGCTATATAAAAAAAAAATTGATTGATTTATTGATTGATTGACATGTCATTGAATCCAATGGATGCTGATACTGTTTAACCTTTACTTTGCAAACCAAGCACGCAACACAGTCAAAACTATTCCATTTATTAATCCTATTAGCTCAACCAGTAATTTGCACTACGTTTTACCAAAATTGGAGCAACTTTAACTTTGACCCCTGTACAAACTGAAATTGACCTTTCTCAGTGTTCTTGCTGTTTTTACCCCATAACTCCAGACCATTCATTCACAGATAGTCCAAACTATACCTTTTTGGAATCTTTATGATCAGACAAATAATATGGAATACATTTCAATATGTGAAAGTTCACGTGGGTACCCGACATTTTTAAAAGAGTAATGTCTAAGGAGTATGTGTGCCAAATTTGGTGCTTGCATCACCATTTGAAGCATTTTTTTTTCAGTTATCCGCTGCACTATAACACAGTGCTAAGCAATATTTTCACCTGTGTCTAAAAAAGTAAGTTCATTCTTAAATCAGCTCATTGCAATTAGCAGTCAGGATGACCCAATGTATTGCAACAAAACTAAATTAATCATATTACATGATTGCTAAATTAGTGTTATTTTAATTAACACTAAGCGTGAGCTCCCACCTCTGCTGTCGGCATGGGTAGCGTTAAGTGGTATTCGTCCAAAACACGTACACAGGGCGCCGTTGTGCTATGATCACCCACGATCCTAAAAAACTGCTAAAACAGGATGAAATGGCTCAATCCAGCTTGCTTCCTAACAAGCTGGTTTACAAAGTAGAGACCTGGCAATACACGTCAAAACGAAAGTAAACTGTGCCCTCGGCCAGAGGTTGAGCTGCTTTCAGTGCATGTTTTACTGTTTCTGAACGCTTGAAACATATTGAATTGGTGTTTCTTTTCATGACAACTGGAGCAGTACACATTCATGTTTTGAGGAATGAATGGAAAGTTGTGATTTTGTAGTGTTCTGCAATCTGCCTGACAGCACTTCCTGATGGAAAAGTCTGTCAGTAGAGTGAACATCTGTTGTGGCCATACTATCAGAACAGAGCACAACTACAGCAAAGATTTGCCATAACATGCAGTGAACATGGACAGATTATGAGTTACTGGGCCCGTTGGCACAGATGTGTACAGCCCCCATCCCCGCACCACCACTCTGTCCCTCACATGTGCACACGTGCAATAACTACAGATAACTACATTTTTATTCAAATGTATTCCAACAGGATTTACAGCACACACAACACACGAGGCAAAAACCATAACTAATACATACTGTATCAGCACTTCTACTGGATATCTAATAACTCCAAAACCATATACAAAGGATAACTGAATTAAAGTGTATCTCAACAATACAGGGTTTACCGCCCATACAGACAGGTTACACTCAATTAAAACCAACAGCATATGATAAAACATATTACCTTCCACTAATATCCATCCATTTTCTATATCCACTTACTCCGGTTAAGGGTGACAAGGGGAGCTGCAGCCTCTCCCAGCAGACATAGAGTGTGAGGCAGGGTATACCTTGGACAGGATGCCAGTCTGTTGCAGGACACCTTCAATGAACAATTATTAGAATTTTTAAGAGATCAGTTTAAACATTAGCTATATTAAAACTCCACAAAACAACTTCAGCATAGCCTATTGTTCATTAGTAGCAAATGCAGGAAGACGTTATCATCATAAATTAATCATGCAAGAACATTACCTTATGCAGTGTATTTTTTTCTTGGCTCTGCTTTGTGCAAACTCCATAATGTCCCCAAAGACCAATGAGCTGGCCAGTTTGCTCTCAATAGCCATTCAAGAATGTTCCATTAAGTGTTTTTCATCATTTTAGATGGAGAATGACCACTCCACGTCACAATTCATGACTGGCAGAGTCAGAAATAACCATGGTGCAGCATAAGCATTTGAAAAGATAGATTTCAAGCCATAATTCAGAATGATTTGGAGCAGTCCTTTTGGGCTTGTATCATCTTCAACCTTAGTGAATGTCCTGATCTGGATTAGTTCATCACCTTGAACTGTCGTTGAGGTTAGATGGGTTTGCAGATGCCAGAACTTTAGCCTTTTTGATTACTGAAGCATTTTATTCAGATTTTTTTAGAGAAAGTCATTCTGAACAAACTGCGCAGGTGCCTGTCAGCCTCCAGACATTGCCTGAGGCTCTGAGTGAGCATCTTGACAGCAACATTAAAGGTCTCTGAACGTTGCGTCTCCCATCAAGCTCAGTGACCTGTTCACCTGTTTTTTCAGCAAAGGCCTTGCATTTTAAACAATGGGGCTGTCATGTCTGTACTTCTTACTTAACCCCAAGCACACTCACAGCGGCCCTCTCAAAACTATCAAAATGATCTGTCTGTGCGGCGACAAAATCGAGTGCTCTGACTGCAAACTCAGGGGATACATCACTGCAAAATACTACAGTAGCCCTTCTGGTGGGGTAGCATCCGCACTGCTGCTAATGCAAACAGGTTTCTTTCTCCTCACCAGGTCCATTGGTGGTGTGCTTGTGAGCTTCTGCGATGTTATTATTGATATCATTTGATGTGAAGCACAACTACGGGGCAGTTGGGTGTCAAGATGACGCCGTTGCGTGTGGCTGCTCATCTGTCGCTCTCCAGTTAACTTGTTATTTCATTGTTTTTAACTTATGTTATTTATGAAACTGAGTCTCTGCTGGTGTAATCACCAAATGCTGCTGATCTCAAACCTTCGGTCCAAGGTGCAGTGGTGTCATCGGTGGGTGGACAGATGTTTCTGCCCCCTTTCTTATCGGATGTTCCAGGTTTTCTGTGCCGGGTTCCTGCGCTGCCTTTTGGTCGAAAGCGCAGTCACCCCCACGGGAGAAGAAGTGGCCGTCTGGTGGAGCCAAAGCTTTATTTGGCTTGTTGTTTGGCATCTGGACGATCTGTGCACAGAATTCACGCGGGATCTGTGTTGCCCTGGCACCTTGTGGATCTTGTTGAATCTTATGTGGTGCCTGTGGTCGGCTTTGAGGACTGTCAGCCTGGCCGTCCACATCTTCCCCAGTTTGATCCCTTGGCTGGTTGAAGTCAACGGTCCAGTTCCAGTCCCAGCTTCGGCCAGGGTTGGCTTGGTAAATTCCAGATCACTGGCAAACAAAAATTTTATTCTTCAGGACTTTTTTAGCTCCCGTGATCTGGATTTGTTATGTGTAACTGAGATGTGGCTAAGTGTTGGGTATTCCAGTGCTCTTGTTGAGCTTTTTCCTGTGGATTGTTGCTATTTTAAATCCTCCTGGATTTCTGGGAGAGGTGGAGGCACATCAGCTGTGTATAAAAAAGATTATAAACGCAAGCAATGTTTGTCACAGTCTTCCTTTCCCAGCTTTGAATGTATTTCATTTGAGATGGGTCCTTTTCTGTGCTGTTGAGATCATGCCTAATTATGATTGTATTTTAATTATGTGTTGCCCTGATAGGTCACAGATAAGAGACTTTTTAATTCTTATTGGTTCTTTAAGTTTGGTTCAGTCTGTAATTGGTCCCACACACGATTGTGGCTACACATTGGATCTGGTCCCTTTCCTGTGGTCTGTCAGTAATTGTTCTGGAAATTTGTGATTTCGGATCACTTTGCTGTTTTATTTTCTATTGATTTGGTACAGGCTGCAGTGCAGCCTTGTGCCCGCGCTCGGGGTTGTTGGGTTATGAACCCCTCTACTGCTGCTCAGTTGCTCACTTTCAGCAGTTATGCACTTCTTTTGAAGCCTCTGCCTGTGATATAGAAGCGCTTGTTTCTTGCTTGTATTCTTCATGTCAAACCATTTTGGATTTGGTGGCTCCATTCAAGACTTGGCAAACTATGGCTAATTCTGAGCTGTGGTTAAATGACACAACTTGTGATACCAGGAGGAAATGTCGCCAAGACGAGCACAAGTGGAAAAAGGACACATTGCATGACTCTTTTCAAATCTTAAAGAGACCCTATTTTCTCATAGAATCTCCCAGTTAAGGAGTAACAACAACATATTTTTTTAATCAGGAGACTCCACACACACATACACACAAAAAAGCTGTTTTTAAAATCAACCAATATAGATTCTGGCTTCAGGGCCCCCTGAACTCTTGGGCTGCTGGTCCCGGGCCCAGTCGTCTTGTATGGTAATCCTTCCCTGGCAGTGAAACTATGCAACACTATAGATACAGTCCAGTGTTCACAATAACAGATGGTTGAAAGAGTCACAGTAAAAAAAGTCTGCAAAATAGAGTCAGTGATTGTATCGTTGCTGGGCCAGTCTTTGAAATAGAACATTCCCCAGTTCTTACCGCAACCTTGATGCATCACAAACCACCCAACACACACACACATGCGATACCCTGTACCCCACAAACCAGTTCTGTAGTTCAAAAGTTCCATTGTAGACCCTGCTCATCTCAGTGTAGGCGAGCCATTCTGTCAGTGCTGACACTCATCTGTGTGCCTCAAAGATAGTCCACAGAGTGGTGACAAGTCAATCACACACAACAGCAGATTGGTAGATCAGCTGATCAACTGTGACCAAGGAAGTTGAACTGGTTCAGAGTGACATACAAAAATATATTGCACTGCAAAACTGCTTAAGCAAAACTGTGTAAGCTTTCAATGTTTATATCTGTGTAAAAACAGAAAGCCTTAAGATTGCAGGTTTTCTGTTATACAACCCCTGGCAAAAATTACAGAATCACCGGCCTCAGAGGATGTTCATTCAGTTGTTTAATTTTGTAGAAAAAAAGCAGATCACAGACATGACACAAAACTAAAGTAATTTCAAATGGCAACTTTCTGGCTTTAAGAAACACTATAAGAAATCAAGAAAAAAAAGATTGTGGCAGTCAGTAACGGTTACTTTTTTAGACCAAGCAGAGGAAAAAAAATATGGAATCACTCAATTCTGAGGAAAAAATTATGGAATCACCCTGTAAATTTTCATCCCCCAAATTAACACCTGCATCAAATCAGATCTGCTCATTGACATTGACCCTATGCCATGACATTGACCCTATGTGTCTTTTTGCAAGGAATGTTTTTGCAGTTTTGCTCTATGGCAAGATGCATTATCATCTTGAAAAATGATTTCATCATCCCCAAACATCCTTTCAATTGTCCAAAATATCAACATAAACTTGTGCATTTATTGATGATGTAATGACAGCCATCTCCCCAGTGCCTTTACCTGACATGCAGCCCCATATCATCAATGACTGTGGAAATTTACATGTTCTCTTCAGGCAGTCATCTTTATAAATCTCATTGGAAAGGCACCAAACAAAGGTTCCAGCATCATCACCTTGCCCAATGCAGATTCGAGATTCATCACTGATATGACTTTCATCCAGTCATCCACAGTCCCAATTGCTTTTCCTTAGCCCATTGTAACCTTGTTTTTTTTCTGTTTAGGTGTTAATGATGCCTTTCGTTTAGCTTTTCTGTATGTAAATCCCATTCCTTTAGGCGGTTTCTTACAGTTCGGTCACAGACGTTGACTCCAGTTTCCTCCCATTCGTTCCTCATTTGTTTTGTTGTACATTTTTCGATTTTTGAGACATATTGCTTTAAGTTTTCTGTCTTGAAGCTTTGATGTCTTCCTTGGTCTACCAGTATGTTTGCCTTTAACAACCTTCCCATGTTGTTTGTATTTGGTCCAGAGTTTAGACACAGCTGACTGTGAACAACCAACATCTTTTGCAACATTGCGTGATGATTTACTCTCTTTTAAGAGTTTGATAATCCTCTCCTTTGTTTCAATTGACATCTCTCGTGTTGGAGCCATGATTCATGTCAGTTCACTTGGTGCAACAGCTCTCCAAGGTGTGTTCACTCCTTTTTAGATGCAGACTAACGAGCAGATCTGATATGATGCAGGTGTTAGTTTTGGGGATGAAAATTTACAGGGTGATTCCATAATTTTTTCCTCAAAATTGAGTGATTCCATATTTTTTTCCTCTGCTTGGTCTAAAAAGTAACTGTTACTGACTGCCATAAGATTTTTTTCTGATTTCTTATAGTGTTTCTTAAAGCCAGAAAGTTGCCATTGAAATGACTTTAGTTTTGTGTCATGTCTGTGATCTGCTTTTTTTTCTACAAAATTAAACAACTGAATGAACATCTTCCGAGGCCGGCGATTCCATAATTTTTGCCAGGGGTTGTAGATGCCAGTTTTTATTATGCATAAAACAATATATAAGTATTACATTCAGTAGCTTTAAGGTGTGCTGTAATGCTATATAGTAAATGTAGACCAGAGTGATGTGTAGCTTCAATAGACAGAGCAACAAGAAAAGCCAACTGTTTCCACAAGTGTGCAGTGCAGCACTTTTACATCCAGATCTATCACTCACATTTGTCCTTGTTCTTTCAGATGGTTGAAAGGATTTACTTAACTGAAAGGAAAACCATTGCACAGTTTGAAGGAGCAGGTGACAGATAAAGATATGAATCAATAACCCTTTCATTTATGACAGATAATATGAGCCAGCACCCTTTTCATTTATGATGACAAAGACATGACCCAATAACCTTTTCATTTATAGAACAGTAAAAAGTACAATATAGACATTGCTTCAGTATTGTACTGTATCTGAATTCAACATAAGTTGCCTTTAATTCTCTTTTGGCATTGCCCTCCAGTTGCTGCCTGCTTTTGTGAATCTTAATGTTAACTTGTTGCAATACCCACAGACTGATTTATTATTCTGCTGTCTTAACTTTTTTTTGTTGTTTATGTTTTTTTTTTTTTAACTGTGACTATGCTGATGGCCATGAATGAGACTGTGAGTACCACAATAGACCTTACAGTACAAATATTTGTCCATTCCTTCCAAAGGGTGACATAAATAATGTGATTATTGTCTCCATCATAACTGTATATACCACAGCAGCTGCATTTCTCCGTGGTGAGCAGTAATGCGTCATTGAACAGGTCAGGCTCGGAGCTGAAATGATCTCATGCTGTAATATATGATCAACTTCTAACTCTGTAGGAGATATGACATGGAACTGTTGTGCCAGGCCGTTACAGCATTAATACATGAATCTCACCTCCAACAGCGGTCCAGGAGTGTTTCACAGAGCGGATGTGGACATGGAGCTGGACCGCAGCCTGTGGTTAAAATCCTCTCACCCAAAATAAAAAATAACTCCCATATGATAATCCAACCATTGCGGTGTCCAGAGGTGTGCTGTGCTACTGAAGTGAATAAAAAAGAAAAAAAGAAATTAAAGTTCCCTGGAAAGGCGCTCTGTCTGATGCATGGGACAGCATGGCTTAGTGACCGATGCAGCGTTATGCATACTCACGCACTCACACACACACACACACACAGACACATGGCTGAGTGATAAATGTAGCCCTACGTATATTCCCGAAGCACACGTGTACCACGTGCAGTGTGCACTCACGTGCACGTGTGCGTGAGGAACACTGCACTGCCTCCCACTCTGGGCCCATGTTTGCCATCCAGATGTTTGGACATCGGGCAGCCTACAGCACCTTTTATGGCCATCTGACAGCCGTCTGTGTCACCTACCTGTTGTCTACATGCACTTTGGATGCCATCATGCAGGTGTGGAAAAGGTACTGCGGATGCGTTCTGACACTGCTGACCATGTCGCTTTTCCTCCCGACTGTGTCACATTATGGCAATATTTGCTGTGTCGGGCATGGTTCCTGCACATTCTTGGTGTGTGTGTCGCGGGTGAGGTGCTATGACTTTTCTCAACTTGAGGCGCAAAAGACAGAGGTGGGTGGGGGGTGTAACAGAAGCTCTGCTGACTGATCCGACGGCACAACTGTGGGGCAAAGTGCCAGGGGGACTTTTCTTCAGCCACAACAAGGAATTAAAGTATTTTTAGACATTGTTTTCCAAAGTCAGGAGGCTTCATGTGGATAATCTTTCTTCAGAAGTGTTGATGAATCACTAAAATGAACAGGTAACACTTTATATTTAGTTTGTGTGTGAATTTACACCATATGAGGACCACAGCTTTCAGCGTATCAATGGACAGCATCAATTGACATATTTTGACTTGTGAGAAACCCTGTAAAAATCCATAAATTAGCCACATCATTGTTTAAGCCACAGTGTTCAAAGTGTGTGAAAAAAGTAGCAGCTTATAGTCCGGAAATTCCGGTATATTGAATGGAACTGCTGTGCACTTTAATTTGCTTCTTTATGTAGCTCTGGACTGTATCTACATCACCGCGTTTATACATATTGTTCCTTTAGTTTAGAAGCGGATTCATGATGTGCACAGTAATCTGCTTCTCTGTGATGGATTTGTGCATTGTGGATTATTTTTGTGAGGAATTGATTATTATATACTTAACACCTACACTGAGAGAGGATTTGTGTATTCTAGCCAGCACATCCTCCTCATTTTTATTTTAATATTATTATTATTTATTTTATTTATTTTTTATTCCATACTCCGGGACATGACTTCATTTTTGTGTGAACTGCACTGGCTGTGTGAAACAAGACAAGCAGGATACTCACAAAAGAGGCTCAAAGCAAACAGTGCCAACCCCCAAAATAAAATATATATTTTGAGCGTTGGATTAATAAATGACAAGAAAAGCGTTTGACACATAAATATAAATAATTGACAGAAGGCACACGTTATATTTGTGCAGATTCAAGACTCAAACACTCTGTGTAATTAAAGGAGGATGTGCATCCACCATGTTTATATCATAAATATGTTAAATTCCCAGAAAGGTAAAGCGATGCTCACTTCAAGATTTCACTTTACATTTGATCTTTGAAGGATTATGGAAAAAAAAGCTACTTCGTGGATATTCACGCACTACAGACAGATATTATGCCTCGGTCACACGGCAACGGCAATAAGTAGATGAAGATTAAAAAGTCAAAAATCAACGCGAAAAGGTAGACGAAAGATCCTGCACTTTTCTCATTACCATAAAGCCTGCAAATCAAGCGAACTCAAACAAAACTAAAAATGAAATTTGTTAACAACGTCTGCAAAGGTTTCCACGAAGGATTGAATGAAAGGAACAAAACTGAAACTAACAACAAAAAAAACAAAGTAAACGTCGACCTCAACACTTTAAATGAAATCAAAAGCAAAACTAAGCAAATGATAAGAAACCATCAAGAATGAAAGCAAATGAAATATTGAAGAATTGAGTTTGTCTGCTGTATTTGTTAAAATCTTTCAACAGTTTAAAAATTTGACGAAGCGCCAGCTGCAGAAATGAAACTGAACAAAGGTTAAACGATGCCTCAGAAAGTCAGTGAAAGGCCACATTTCTTGTTTTGTTTGAGCTTCGTTGTCCTTCATTCATGTTGTGTGACTGGGGCTTTAGGGCATGGAAGACTCCACTGAATTTTGGAGGTGATCCAAATTCTGATCCAGATCAAGATTTCACTTTGTACAGGCTTTGAAGAATTACATCAAACTACTTAACAGATTTTCACCAAATTTTCACCACACATTGGTGTTAGACCATGGAAGACTCCATTAAAATTTGGAGGTGATCCGCATCTGGATTCTGGATCAAAATTTCACTTTATATAGGCTTTGAAGGATTACGTCAAAACTACTTCACAGATTCTCACCAAATATACAGCACAGATAATTATTAGGGCATGGAAGATTACACTGAATTTTAGAGGTGATCCAAATCTGGATCCAGATTCTGACTCAGTATTTGTTGAGAGTGATCCAGATCAATGTGCAGGTTCTGCAGCAGAAAGATACGACATCACAATGTAAAATCAAGATCAGGAAGACACTATTTTGTTTCAGCTTGTAAATTAAATATCAGATTGCAACATGTTGATTAGCTCGACCATTCTGGATTAGTATGCAGTTATTGCATTGTGTCGTGGAATCTGGATCCAGGTAAAGTTTGGGTCACAATGTGAATCACATAACTTTTATTTTGAGCCCTCATCAACCCATGGTGGATGTCAGAAATCTCTGATTGCTCTTGCTGTTTGTGTGTGTGTGTGTGTGTGTGTGTGTGTGTGTGTGTGTGTGTGTGTGTGTGTGTGTGTGTGTGTGTGTGTGTGTGTGTGTGTGTGTGTGTGTGTGAGGGGAAATACCATCAACATGGTAGAAAAATTAACACTTTGGCATGACATATAAAATTTTATTCAGTTTTGTTCAGTAACATTTTCTGTTGTAAGATAAAACCTGGAAGCAGAAATAGACCCCCTGTACATAATTGTTTGTTTATTACTGGTTTGAGGCAGAGCAGGCAGCTCAGTGAGGTAAAGAGTTGGAGTAACAATATACAGACCTGGTTCGATTTCCGGTCATGCTGCCTGTCTGTGTCAATGTCCAAGACTTTTGTATTACTATTATTATTATTATTATTATTATTATTATTATTATTGATTTGTATTACCACAGTAAATAGCAACAGTCTTTGGCTGGGAAAGTTGCCTGTGATGGACTGGAATCCTGCACAGGTGGAAGAATAGACTCCCATCCACTTTGAGCACCAACAGGGCAAAAAAGGACTTGTTTTTTTTGTTGTTGTTTTCTTAGTGGCAGTGCTATGTTCTAGTTTGTCGGTTAATACGCCTCCCACACTCACCGTCACTGCCACCGACCACAGAGTTGCTGGTACACAGTAAAATCACCAGTGTTAATTTAACACTGCCAGTGTGAGTTTTACACTGGTGATTTTACTGTGTATGCACACAAAACTTTTGGGCAAGAGTTTAGACTCATTTACTCACTGTCTGTACTATGGGCACAGGATATGTCAGCTCAGTGTGACTATCAGAAGATGACAATCACATTCAGTGGTTCTTCACAGTCCAAAAAAACTGACAGAAGTATAAATAATAGTACAACACAATGCCAGTCGAGCAGTGCCAATAAATAAAAACATAAATGGTGTCATGTTCCTCTGTATACTCAACTGATGGCTTGGCATCTGTCATTCCTTTGTTTTGAGTTTTGTCCCTTTTTGGTTTTATTTCCCAGCATTGTGTGAGTTCATTTTCTGTCATATCTCTGTACATTGTTACGCACAGGTCAGCCAGGTGGTTTTTCTTTTGGTTTTGGCTCTTGTTATGTGTGTTATTCTTTCACGCTAGGGCCTTTGTTCTCCACATTCTCTCTGTCCTTCCTCATGCTCTCTTGGTGATCAGCATATCTGTTTCTCCTGCTTCATTAGGGTCCCTCATTTACCTCCTCCCAGCACACAGATCAGTAAGCAGGTGTTCTTCAGTCCAGTTTGTGTGTACATGCTCACTGTTTTGAGTTTCCCCTCTTTGTTTTTGTTCCTTTTTGCACTATTTGACACTTTTGTTACATTCTGGCTTTGTTTACCCACATTGCCTGGTGGCATTGTGCACCAGCATCACTGGTTGTGATTTGTTCCCAGCTGCATCTGATTTAGGTGCGATCTTAAAGATGCTGTTGGTGTGTTCTCCACCAGAACATTGTCTGTATGAATGTCAGTGTGTGCAATCCTTGTGCATTCCCAACTTTTTGCCATCTCCTATGAGTGTTTTTCCCTCCGGAGCCTATTTCTACTTTGCCATTGCTCTGATGCCATCTCCAAGTTATTTCTGAGTTCAGCAGTGTTTACAATTTCCCAAAGGGTACAAAAGCCATGTCAGACCGATGCTTCCATTCTGACTTAACCTGCCATCTTGGACACTGTTCACATTGGACTTTGACCTGCACTCTTGAATATTGTTATGAACCTCCTCATTTCTATGCCAGTCTGTGTTCAACACTCATCTCTTTTATTAATGACAGTCCTACTTTCTTTTTTGTTTATTAAATTTATTGATTTATTTTTGGTTGTGTTTGTGCCTGACTACCTTACAGCTTCATTCTCAGACTGGATAAATGGTATTTTGTTATTTGAACTCATGTTCTACAACTTATTGATTTTCCTGCTACTTTTTGATTGAGATATTTCAGTTGGTATGATTGTTATATATTAGCTCCTGCCTTCCTTAGTTTTGTATTGTGCCATTTTGGTATTTGCATTGGCGCTCTTTTGCTAAAGCTCCTGGCCTTGGTCTACATCCCACACTAAAGCCTGTGTTTGAAATTCATTCAGTGTCTCCCTCATTCACATTGGGGTCTGATTCCAAAACCTACTGAACCACTGACGCTCTTCCTGACAGGTTCCATCATATGAAAAACAGTTCACTGGCAATTCTGTTATGTTATATGACCTTACAATGAACAAATCTATCTGTCATTTTCACAAATGAAAATGAGCTGTCAGGCTGTTCCCGACATGTGATTTCCAGACGGCAAAAGCAAAACTGGCTGCTCTCATTAGCTTTTAATTAGCGGTAATGGAAATGGGAATATGCACATTGCTTACATTTTCTTGGACTAATCCTAATCTGTTTAAACCTTTAATCTCCTCATTGCAACAGTTAGATCATCTACTACATCCTTAAACAAGTTGAAAAGTATAGGTGTGCACTGTTACAGTTTGTGTGAACGTGCTGTCTTGTTTAATGGCTGTTTCACAAGTAGGGCACTACATTATACTAAAAAGGCCCCTTCCTAAGGGCCCCTTCACACATAGTGCGAAGTTTGGTCAAATATGGCGAAACAGCACAAAACAGTTCAAATTAGCGTGCCACGAAGCATCATGCCAACGGGCGTGATGTTTCGTGGCAAAAAAAAAAAACAGATAGTACCTGTGGGACCACATCGCACTGCCTATGTGGCCACGGCGATATATGATTTTATTTATGTCCACGTAAGTACAGCAATCAGACACACGCGTCTCACAGTGGACAGGTGTTAGTCCATGTCTGTCCAAACACAGTAGGTGTTGTCCAGCTGGGATGTCCAGAACAACAGATCCCCACAGCTGCTTCTGTCGGAAGCCACACCTCCTGTCAGTGGAGTGCACACACCCACGTGTTAGTGTGTGTGTTTCCAAAGTTACACTCGTGGCAGACTCGTGGGGAGACATACGTCTGACTGGAATGGTGTAATGTAGAGTTTTCTGAGCTTGCCTCACTCCCCCCCAAAAAATAAAAAAAAAATAAAAAAAATGCTGATGTTCTTAATTGAGGTATATGTGGAAGTGGGTGCATGTGAGGGTGAGTGTGGGTAAGTTACGTGTGAGTGTAAGCATTGTTTTTGAGGATGCATTAGCAAATTTCGTTGTGCTGTTTTACTGTGCAATGACAATAAAGGTGATTCTGATTCTGATCTTTAACAGTCATACAGTGTTGTCGTTTTCTTATTTCGGGTGCTTCCATTGGAGGTCACCACAGCAGATAAATCATTTCCATCTCACCCTGTCCTCTGTATCTTTCTCTGTCACACTAACCATGCATGTCCTCCCTCAATATATCCATAAACTTCCTCTTTGGCCTCCCTCTTCTCCTCCTGCCTGGTGGCTCCATCCTCAGCATCCTTCTCCCTATATACCCTGGGTCCCTCCTCTGCACATATCCAAGGCATCCCAATCTCACCTCTCTGAATTTTGTCTCCAAACCATCCCACCAGAGCTGTCCCTCTGATATGTTCATTCCTAATCCTGTCCGTCCTCATCACTTCCAAAGAGAATCACAACATCACAACGCTTTTTGTTAGTGCCACCATCTCTAAGCCGTACAACATACACAGTAAAATCACCAGTGTTAAATTACCACTGCCAGTGCACATATGGTCCTACTCTGGCCAGAGTAGAACTGTCAGTGTTAGTTTTACACTGGCGATTTTACTGTGTAGCTGGTCTCACTACTGTCTTGTAGACTTTCCCCTGTTCACTCTTGCAGATATTCTTCTGTCACAAATCACTCCTGCAACCTTTGTCCTCCCACTCCACCCTGCCTGCACTCTCTTCTTCGTCTCTCTACCACACTCTCCATTACTTTGGCAAGTTGACCCCAAGTATTTAAAGTCATCTACTTTCACCACTTCTATTCCTTATAACCACACAATTCCACTGGGCTCCCTCTCATTCACACACATGTATTCAGTCTTGCGCCTACTGACTTTCATTCCCCTTCTGTCCAGAGCATATCTCCACATCTGTAGGTGAGACTCAACTTGCTCTCTACTCTCACTACAGTTCACATCATCTGCAAACACCTTACCTCACCTGCCCACTGAATTTTATACAACAGTCTTCCTCCTACAGCTTCCAACATCTGATCCTTTGTTGAGCTCTCCTCTCTTCTTCACCTCTAAAGTCATCCTACAAACCACAATTCAATGCTGTCTGCTAAACTCTCCCGCTCACAACCTTACGGTAATTTTGTAGAGCTGGCATCTCCTAGAAAGAATGTAATCCACCTGTGTGCAACTGCCTCCCTTTTGTGTCACCCTGCACCTCACCTTTTCCTAAAGTAGGTATTCACCAGAGCCTTTCCATCCTTTTTGCAAAATCAACTAAAAATCTGCCCTTCCACAGTCCTGTTCTTGATACCATGTCTACCCATTACTGTCTCATCACCTCTGTTCTCTTTGCCAACTTGCCCATTGAAGTCTGCTCCAATCACCACTCTTTTATGCTTGGGCACACTCCCCACCACCTCATCTAACTCACTCCAGAAATCTTCAAGTTTTGTGCAGGATGCCATTCCTAGTGCATCTCCACATTACATGGAGAACCGGCAGGGATGGTCTTGAACTGAGAACCTTCCACTCTGGAAACAAATGCACTAACTGCTTGACCACCAAACCACCCTCCTGTAGTAAATGTAGTCATGGTCATATCCTACACTAAAGATAAGTGTCAACAGGGCCATCTGTGCCAACCTGTCAATTCGTACCAGTGGATAGCGGCCACCAAAGCTCCTGAGGTGAAGCATTAAGTGAAGTTTAGATTTTTCAATGAGTGTTTGTAGAACCCCCTTGCATGAGGTGCATCTGAGTGCTGCCATTTTTAATATATAAGAAATACACAACACTGGACCTAAGACTAGGTATTTGATGGCCGTTGGAGGAAATGCTTTCTGGATCCAAATGATATGAAGGCATCAGCTACACATTTGACCATGACTTGTTTTTAGACCTTCACATCCACATGAGCATAAGTGGACTCATGAAATGGAGGATGTGCATGAGTGGTGGGTGGTGAATAATATTTGTGTTGCACTATGTGCTGCTTTCTACCAAGATAAGGCCAATGTCTGTTCCAGGGTGGCATTCTTGAAAAAAACATAAATAAATAAATTACTTGGTTTGACCAACCTTTGACATCCTCAAAAGAAATAATCCATTTTGTACATCAACTGAACAAATGGGTCGTTTATATGTGATAGTGGGAGGTGATGGTCTAGTGGTTAAGCGTTGGGCTTGAGACCAGAGGATCCTCTGTTCAAATCCCAGCCTGAAAGGAAAATCACTAAGGGCTCTTGGGCAAGGTCTTTAATCCCCTAGTTGCTCCCGGTGTTGTGAGTACCTTATATGGCAGCACCATCACATCGGGGTGAATGTGAGGCAGTATTTGTGAAGTGCTTGAGCATCTGATGCAGATGGAAAAGCGCTATATACATGCAGTCCATTTATCATTTTTTATAGTGATGTTCACTTAATGATCACACCTTTGAGTCTGGAACAGAAAAGTGATGTGCCTCCCTTCTGGTTGCTAAAATGGAATTTCAATGCAGATGTCCTTGCTGTGGTGTATTGTCATGCTGTTTGAAATCTACAGGTGTCTGAAATGACAAGTAAGAACTGGCAAGCCGTTATTTGCAAAGCGATGGGTGCAATGGTACATCTTCTTTTCTGCTTTTTGACAACTGAAGAAAGATTGGCTGCAGATGAGGCAAAGAATGGGGTTGGGGTTGGTGTGGGGCTCCCACTGTGGGCTGCTTCTGTGTGCCTCACATCACAAAGAGAATGTGGTGTGCACAGAGCAGCAGGACAGGAACAGGCCTTTGGCTCTGTGATGGAAACAGTCGGGGAGAAACAGCCAGCACAGCGGGAAACACTTGCCTATTGGGTACAATGTGTTTGTGACCGAACACACTCAAGCACACATGTATGCAACACAGTGCCCTGTGACACATGTACACATACACAGGGTCTTTTCAGTCATTTTGATACTTTTGATAACCACAAAGAAATATAAAAATAATACAAAAAAACACCTACTGTTGTGGTGTAGAAGTAAACACAAAATTCAGTTTGCTCATTTTAAATAATTCATATTTTATCCTTCCTTCCAAGGATGTGCTGGTCTCTATTCATTTCCGCAAAACAGGAAATTCAATTAGGCCAGTGTTCATTAGAGTGCCAAACCTCCACCAAGGGACAACAATCCACCAGATCTGGATTTCCATGTGGAACTGGAGCAAATTGGATTTGTGGGCAGTCCGCTGCATCACACACATTAGGCATAGGGTGATATGAGATTTTGACCATATGATAACCTTAGGCAAAACTACCACAGTAGGTTCACAGTGTTAACAGCACTGCACAGCTCTGCAGACACATGGGTTTAACTCAACTTTGCTATTTATAGGAAACATGATCTGAGGACAAACTAGGGTGCAAATGTATGGATATGTTTTGGATGTAACATGAAATAAACCAAAGAAATTACAAAAAAAAAAAAAAAAAAATCATCTCCGAACAGCAAAACTCTGCAATCAAGTGTTGACCAGGATTGTGGTGGTATATAATGACTTTCGACTGGAAAAGCTCCAACTCTGGTCTTTCCAAACTTGTTTGTTGGGAAGGTGTCGTAGCACGGACCCACAACAGGGGGCGCAAATGAACGGACAATGAATAAGCCAAAAAGTAACAATTTAATGTTGTGATAATACACAACTAAATACACAAGATTTGCAAAGTCAAATGACACCAGGTGACGTGTGGGCAGGCTCGAAGATAGAAGACCCCCGACGAGAGAGAAGCCCGCGTCCCACACGGCTTCCACCACCAACGGTCCTGAAGGAACACCGGAGCCGCCAAGTCCCGAGTCCCCAGGTGGCATCTGTCTCGGCTGTCGCCCTGGTACTGCTGGCAGAAAGCAGAGACAAGATGAATGAGTGTGAGTCCGCACACTCAGTAATCCACAGTCTGCACACAGTACAGCACCTCCACCTCCAATCACACACTCGTGCAGCTCCTGATTAACCACTTATCTGGTTTGGGGTGTGAGGCGAAGCCGTCGCTGTCACACCAAACGCCAATTCCACAGATAAGGAAACCACCAGGAAAACGGCTGCAACAGAAGTTCAGATTATTACACAACGTATGAGTCAGCAGAGAAATTACCTCTTCAGTAGTCGATTCTCGGCGAGGAGGTGGAGTTTGCAGTCCGGCCTTTATGGTGATGATGATGATGATGATGAACGAGTGACAGCTGGTGCAGAGGATGAATGACAGCTGTCACTTCTTCTGGGTCTGGCGCCCTCTCCTGCTTGGAGCCCGCACTCCAAGCAGGGCGCCCTCTGGTGGTGGTGGGCCAGCAGTACCTCCTCTTCAGCGGCCCACATAACACTTATTTAAAAAACAGCATGGTGGCTTAGTGGTTAGCACTGTTGCCTCACGGGAACAAGGCCATGGGACTGGTTTCCCACCTGTGGCTTTTCTGTGTGGAGTTTGCATGTTCTCCCTGTGTTTGCGTGGGTTTTCTTTGGGTTTTCCGGTTTCCTCCCACATTTAAAGACACACAGGTTAGGTGAATTGGAAACTTTATAATTGCCCAGATCTCCCTTGCAACAGACATTGATCTTGATCTCAATGGGACTAACCTGGTTAAATAAAGGTTAAATAAAATAAACACAGGCACTAGGTATGACAATGACAAATACAATGGTTGACAGTGACAATGGCACTGCACTGTGCTCTGCTTTGTGCTTGGTAGAATGTAGGGCTGCAAAGTTCAGCTTCATTCATTGCACTTTATTATTGCTGTTGGTTTTTTGTAGGTCAGACTGGACAACTGCACTTCCAAGTACATGTTGCCATATCCTGATAAGGATGCCATCTTCACCACCACCTCAGAGTCATGTGATTTCAAGTTGGGTGCTTGTGTTTACAGTGACTGCAGTGATAATACTGACACAAACCCCTGCTGGTGGATTATTCTAACATTGATAGTCTGATGGTGTGAGGCAAACTATGCAGACACAGGGCAAAAATACAAACTCTACACAGAAAGGAACTGGTAAACCAAATGCTTTAATTTGCCCCATGCAACCAAAAAAAAGCAAAACAAAAAACTACTGATACGATTTTTGTAGTCAGTGATGTCTTGCAGTTGCTAGGCAACACATACTTGACTGTCAATCCCTTGTGTGCTCGCAAGTTACTATAACAAGCGATGGCCGCTTTAGCAAGGTGAGGGAATCAAAAACACAGTAATTGCCCATGAACAGCCCTCAGAATTGGGTAGAACTGCAACAACTGCTGGACTTGGTTCCAATTGTGTTACTGCCAACTGAGTTGCATAGATTTGCTTCTCCAACACATTTGAATGAAAATCAGAAAAACAAAAAAAAAAATCTACTGATACAGGTTTTGTGCACTCAATGTTTAATTTCTCCAACTTGATAGAATTGGAGGGCTCCTTCAAAAATGTGAAATGCACCAAATAATAATATGTGAAGTGTCCATGGACAATAAGAACAGATCATGCTCAGGAAAACCTGTGAGTTAGAAAGCAACCATAGTACTCTTTAAAATACAGATCCAAAATTGAAGGTATCTGATTTAAACAGTATGACGTGTAACGCTGAAAAGTTCTAACCTAAAATTTCCTCTCTTTATCACATCCATACAAATGTTGATGGCAGTCAAATATAAGACAACCCCAACTATAAAATGACCTTCTAGGAATGTAAAACTGTAATTATGGAATGGATAAAACACATGCTACCAAAACCTATTTTCTGCACTGCAAATAAATGATGACAAACTCTGTTTTCAAATCTTTGTGACACTTGTATTTCAGAACATGGACTGGACACTTGCATGGACTTCTCATCAGTTTAATCTTTTATTGTGTTATGTTCTGTTTTGTAAAACTTGTAAAATTGTGTACTTTTAGAATGGCCTAAGCAGAGGGTCACCCCTTTGAGTCTGGTCTGCTTGAGGTTTCTTCCTCAAATCATCAGAGGGAGTTTTTCCTTACCACTGTCACCTGTGTGCTTGTTAGTAAGGGGTTAGTAACATTAGACCTTACTTGTGTGAAGTGCCTTGAGGCAGCTTTGTTGTGATTTGGTGCTATATAAACAAAATAAATTGAATTGAAATTTAATTGAAAAGAATGTTGTTCCAGAATCTGCATCAAAAGCAAGACTCATGTTCTGTACTAAATAGACCATGAGACGTGACCATTTATTTTTCATTTTTGTAGCTCACATCTGGTAACTACGGTGAAATGGCTTTTAAAATTTCTTTGCCTATCGATATGTAATTTACCTGTTACCACTTGAAAAGATTTCCACATTTCCTGGAAAAAAAATCATTAGAATTGATGGCTGACTAATGCCTAGATTGAGGTAGAACCCAGGCTCTTCTGTACATAAATGCACTACAGGTAAGCCCCTGGGTTCGAGGATGAAAACATGGCTGCCTGCTTGATGCATGTTTGTGAAAGCAAGTCAATAAGTACAGATTTCACTGATAAAAGCTGGTCTGAGTTCATAGAATCATCAAGAGCTTAGGTCTCACTGTCAAAGTATGAAGGAATTGAAAGTACTGTGGCCTTGGAGGCAATTGAGAGGTGAGAAATCATGTACACTCCAAAACACTGCAGCTGCAAGGTAACAAAGACTAAAACTACTGGGAAAGAAACAATTCTCAAGTCAGCGAGGAATCTGATGGCATGCCTTGTAATTATAGGAAGAGAAAGGGTGATCAAGATTGAGGAATTACTGGCTTACACCCTGGGACCCATGCCCTTGGCTTTAGCATATCCAGATGGAGGCCTCATGGAGACGCACAAGGCAAATCTGCGCCATCACGTGGAGGACAAAACGTCATCATCTGTTGCCAATAGAGTCCCACCCAATTCAGTTTGGATACTTAATGTGATGGCCATCCTTCAGAGCATCAGCCTCAGAGAGATTCCAAAGACTTGCCACAATGTACCTGAGGAAGGTGGCAAAATTTGCCAGGGAGAGCTCTGCAAAGACGGTTCATCTTGTTACAGACCAGTACCCAACAGTCAGCATCAAGAATGCAGAGAGGGACCGCAGGGCTAAGGTTCAGTCTGCCTCACTTGAGGGCCACTGAGATTTTTTTCAGAGGGTCAAAAAGTACCTGGTCAGTGGAAGAAGTACTGTGTGACAAACAAGGAGCTTCTCATTGAGTTCTTTATCAAATCATGGGTACAAGATGGCTGGGGACACTTCTTTACTCTCTTCATTGGCCATTCAGACACCTGCCACAAAATCTGTTTTGCTGGCACCTCATCCTCCCCCACAATTGCAGAAGTTGAAGAGCTGAAATGCTCTCATGAAGAGGCAGACACCCACCTACTACTTCATGGCGGGGAGACTGCGAACTCCATAGTAATTCAGTCCCGATACAGATGTACAGATCCTGTGCACTGCAAAGTTCAAGGATTTGGACTGTTGTCTGTGGTTTGAGACAGGAACTGGCAATCCTTCGGCTCCATTGGCCTTGATAGGACTACACTGCTACTACTACTGCCTTCACAGACTGTGACAGTGTCTGTGAAAGTGAGGCCCATCAAATTGATGTTGGGGGAACCCAAATTTGTTGATTTCTTCTCCCAAGTTGGGAGGGCACTGGAGGTTGATCAGGGCTTGGTCAGCAAAGCAGAGGAATTTGTTTGCTCACTGTATGTTAAAGATCTGAAGCATGCGAATGATGTCAGGGCAGTTCTTTTTAAAACTGGCAAACACATGGATAACACCCTGCCACCCAACAAAGATTCCTTGGAGAAGCATCTTCTTTGGGCAAATTATCAGGCAGGCATTCATCACTGCTGCCTTGAACCCAATCCAAGCATCCCACCGCCAAACAGCCATGGATGGACAATTGATGATGGTGTCCTCCTGGTTAAATGGATGGATCTTCTCCCAGTCTCTGATTCAGTCCTTGAGCTGGCAAACTGCAAGTGCAAGAAGAATAAGTGCCAGACCAAATCATGCACTTGTTTCAAGAATAATCTAATAATCACAGAGTTCTGCTCTTGCACTGACTGAAAAAACAAAGATGCACCGGTAGAGGAGGAGCATTTCTTTGATGGGGATTTCTTAGATTCTGATGAAGGTGAAGTTGAATCAGATGACTAGACATTCCTGGCCGATGGTAAATGTAAAAAGTCATTTTGCAAAATGAAACATGTATTCAAAGTCTTGGAATGCAATTTCAGGCTTTGTACTTTTTCACAGAAGATCGAGATAAAATATCAATGCTTCTTTAACCAATCTGAACTGCTGCTACAAATTTCAAAGTACAACATTTTCACCTAATCTATAGAGTAACCTAAATGAAGAAATTGTTTCTCTTTCATAGAGCAGGTCTTGTCAAGATGCAACTACTCTGGTTGTGGTCAGAATTGTTTTATGTTTTGTCGTGTACTATGCAGCACATGGGAAGGGGTTCATTTGACATTTTTTTGTGTAAATTATGCTATTTTTTTTCTCAGTTCTCAGCATGAAAATAATCTAATTATATTTCAAGAAAAATGTGATTTTACAAATTGTATTCACTGCAAAATGAGTGGTTGCTATGCAGCCATGCCCCTTAGCAACGACTTCCTATTAAATTTCAATAAAGTGATTTTTTTTTTAAAAATTTCAAAGTGTTGTTTGTGGTAACAAGCTGAAATGTGTTCACTATCTTCATCTTCATATAAAAAGGAGGATTTTTTTTTGTTACCAGGTCTATGCTACAAAAATCCTTTATTAAGAACATTTTCGGGTCTCGTCTCATGGCCTAAAATGGGGCCTCTGTATATCACTGATTTCTTTGAAACATTCTATTTGATTTACCTCCTCTGGTGTTGTGACTGAATGACTGCACTCGGCACTGGGTCTGCATGTGTATGAATATATTACTTCTATCTTAAATATAATGCAATAAAACACTAATTGTAGAATATGAAAAATTGCTGTAATAAATAAAGTCTATGCACTCAGGCAACAAAGTGAACCTATGAAAACACTAATTACTTTTTAGATGTATGAGCTCAGTAGGATTGTGCAAGATAAACTGTCTAAAGCAGCAATGGAATCCAAAAGGACCTTGTTCTCAGAAAATGAACAAATACACGAGGGTCACTCTCAAAGGAAAATTACAGTGCATCTGCAAAAAATTCACAGCACTTCATTTTTTCCACATTTTGTTATGGTGCAGCCTTTCTCCAAAATGGAGTAAATTATTATTTTTTTCCTTCAAAATTCTGCTCAACACCCCATAATGACATGATTTTTTATTTATTTATTTATTTTTTTTTTTACAAATTTATTAAAAATAAAAACTAAGAAATCACATAGGTATTCACACCCTTTGCGCAATACTTTATTTGGCAGCACTTACAGCCTCACATCTTCTTGAATGATAATGCCATAAGCTTGGTGCACCTATCTTTGGGCAGTTTTTTGTCCATTCCTCTTTGTCACACCTCTCAAGCTCCATCAGGTTAGATGGGGAGGTGTCGGTGCACAGCAATTTTCAGATCTCTCCAGACCCCAGACTGAGGTCAAGAGCACTCTGAAGCAGGTTTTCACTGTCAACTGTGAGACCTATGCAGTGGTGGGCACAGTTCCGCTAACCGCTAATTAGCAAAGCTTACTATTTGTTAGTGGATTTGCTTTTCAGCTAATTCAATTTCAATTCAATTCAATTTATTTCATTTATATAGTGCCAAATCATGACAAAGTTGCCTCAAGGCGCTTCACACAAGTAAGGTCTAACTTTACCAACCCTGAGAGCAAGCACACAGGTGACAGCCATAAGGAAAAGCTCCCTCTGATGATTTCAGGAAGAAACCTCAAGCAGACCAGACTCAAAGGGGTGACCCTCTGCTTGGGCCATGCTACCAGCACAATTGAAAATACGACTATACTGGAAATTTTGGGAGTCCATACTGGTGCACAGGACAGGAGGCCTGCAGACGAAGACACCCACTCCCATCTCTGGATGGAGCCGCACCACAAACAGAGAGAAAAAACAGAATCAGGCAGCAGAAAGACAACAAATACAGTATAATTTGTCAGCATTAAGCAACAAGATAAACAGAAGAAATACTACCAGCTGATAGCCCTAAGCTTCGCTAAAAAAAGACCCAACTTTGAAAACCATCAGCGGACCACATTTAGCTTCCACTAAATTTAGTTCTGCTAACTTTCAGTCCGCTAATATTTTTTTGTTGGCATAGTGCGCAAAGCTTAACGGTCAAAAACATTTGTAAGACCTAAAATTATACATGTTAATTCTTATCTGTTGTATGTTTTGCAGCAGTCAGGTCGCTGTGAGGAGCTCAGCTCCCCCCCAGCAGAATGTGGTGGGCTGGCAGCCGGCTGTTGTAAAAAAATTGTTGTTTACGTTTCACACACAACAACACAGATAGTGTCAGAAGAGATCAAACGCAAGGCACTTTTCACTCATGGTCATAACATAACTCTTCACCAAACTAACCACACTATTTGAACTCCCAAAACAAAAAATCTATAACACGAGCAACACTGCTAAACCAACAAGTACTACAATAATGATAAAAAATAACAAACTCAAACTCCCATAATGCATTTCCACAGTGATCAACAGTGTGTCTGCTTTAAAGACAGTGTACATGCAAATCTTTACTTTTTTAAGTGAAAAGACACTTATTTAATACCTGCAAATGCACAGAAGGTGAGCTACAAATAGTCCTTGATTTGCACATGTGTTTTGCAATCCACAAACATACATTTCTGATTTTTAACTTCTGTGTTGGTTTTTACAAATAATGTATTTGCAAATATGTATTTTTTTCATTTGTTAAAAAAAATGCATTTGAAAAACTGAAAATTATGTTTGTAAAGTGTGATTCAGCATTTACAGATCACCAATCACACACATACATCGCTTTGCTCACTTATGCAATATTGAGACATTCCGAGTGCAAAACTGCATTTGAGATTCACAAAATATGTAGGTCGCTATTCACACTTCCATCCAGTAGATGGGAGTGTTACATGCATTTTGACGGGTGTGTGTGTGTGTGTGTGTGTGTGGGGGGGGGGGGGGGTGGAGCGATGACACGTGTGCCTTTTGACACGTCGGTTAATGCTCAAACCTTCAGAATTAGCACATTACTTTAAAAGATATGTGCAATATTTTCACTTAGTAAAAATAACATTGTTGCCATTAATGTTGATAAACTGTCTGAAATTTGTTTTACTTATAAATGAAACCGAGAGTGAAAAGTGCCTTGTGTTTGATCTCTTTTGTCACTGTCTGTGTTATTGTGTGTGAAAAGTAAGTGACATGCCTTTGCAGCAGCTGGCACGGTGCATAAAGATGTGACTGTAGGACCTTTGTGGCCGGGACGGCGGTGGGATTAAACCCCAGACTGCTCGCACTAAAGACCAGAGGTCTACCAGGTCAGCCAAAGGGGAATTCCCCGTTAGCCAAGCTAGCGGGAACGTCTTTTCAATCCGGACTTCATCTTGCTACATATCTCCCCACCATTTTTGACTTTTCCCCGAAGCCACAGGTGCATTTAAGCATGTTCTGTGACTACCCACATACTGCCAACAATGCCGATTGTGACTGTAGGACCTTTGTGGCCAGGCCCGCGTTGTGATCGAACCCTGGACTGCTCGAACTAACGACCAGAACTCTACCAGGTCAGCAAAAGGGGAATTCCCCATTAGCCAAGCAAATGGGAACATCTTTTCAATCTGGACTTCATCTTGCTACAAGGTCAAAAGCTCTGGCTCATTGTTTGTTTTGGGCTTATGATCGCCTTTGAATTCAATCAGAAGCCCCTGCTGTGCTTAAACTCGAAACGTACTTATCAGTAGCTGAAAGTATACCGATACTAAAAGTTAGTGGTTAGCTGTTTATCGGTTTAGCGTTCTAAAAGTTAACTTTTCAGTTAGCAGAGTAGCGGTTATCAAAGCTAACTTTTCAGTTAGCTGCCCACCACTGCTTTTATGTAGACAGGTGTGTGCCTTTCCAAATCATGTTCAATCAACTGAATTTACCCCAGGTGGACTCCAATTAAGCTTAAAAAACATCTCAAGGATGATCAGTGGAAACGGGATGCAAGTGAGCTCAATTTTGAACTTAATTGGGAATGGCTGTGAATACTTATGTACACATGATTTCTTAGCTTTTTTTATACTTAATAAATTTGAAAAAACACTTTTTCACATTGTCAGTATGGAGACTGTATGTATAATATTGAAGACACAATTAAATTCATTAAACTGTATTTAATCCATTTTGGAATAAGGTTGTAACATAAAATATGGAAAAAGTGAAGCACTGTGAATACGTTCTGGATGCACTGTACGTCTTAACTGTTAAAACAAGCGATTTGGAAACAGAACTGCAAAGCCACACCGTCAAAAGAAATGATTTCTCGCATGCAGATTTTGTTATGATGCAGTTTGAGATTCACAAAGAACTCAGAAGTTGTAGTTTTAATCCATAGGAGCAAGGTTGGGTAGGATTAATTTGAAAGAATACATGTGGATTACATGTATGTATGTACATACATTTGGATTACTTGTAATTTGATTACTTTTGGATTACATTTCAAAGTAATCCTACCCAACCCTGCATAGGAGGGAGGCATACTGGAGCTTGGGTGGTGCCATTCCCAAATGGCAACGCTGCATTCATCAAATATGAAAAAGAATGGATGGAATAATGTTCAAAACCAAAAACACAGTTTTATCGGTTTTCTGTTTCCAGCTGAATTTCCTGACTTTTTTAGAAAATTCAGTAACTTGATAGTATGTTTTTGCAACTGTTTCTCATCCAAATATTCGCCACTGCTTCATAAATGGGCTTTTAAGGTACTTTTTTCACCTTCATGTTTTAATCTAATTAGTTTAAGATAAATTACTTTTTGGTTTTGGTTAAATTTTTTTAATGAATCTGATTATGAGTCTGTGTACAAAGCACACTAAAACTAAATGAAACTCTCTGTGTTATGCTCCAATTTAAAAAAAGAAATATGCTGAAATTCTTCAGAGATATGTCACTTCTGTATAGTGTTGAAAATTGAGGGCAAACCCCCCCCCCCCCAAAAAAAGTTACTGTATTTAAGTACACGCAATGTGTGATATGTGCAATGTGTGATTTATGATGTTCTTGTTTTACGTCAAAGCTTCCTCGGGTTTATATGAAAGCATTGCTGAAGTTGGGAATTTGTGTCTACGTGCACTGAACGGGCACGGAGCACAGAACGCATTCCGTTGAGAACACATACACACGTAATATATATATTGGGTGGGAGGTATGGTACTTTCTATGACACTAATTGTGGTTATATTAACTTGCCTGAAAATGTTTCCTCAGATTTGACATTGTGCATTGTCATGTTGCCAGTATTCTGCTGTAACAGAGTTTTACCCTGTACAGGAATACTGGTGGATTATTTTCTGAATGAAATTATTTTTCCGTTTCCAGCACTGAAAGTCATTTGTGTCTAGTGATATGTCCACCTACAGACTGAAGTGTTACTGATTATGTATTACAATACATAAAATATTGTGCATGGATTTGACTGGCAGAGAAGAAGTGCTGTAAAGGCAACCAATCAAAAATATCTACATTTGTCCACTGGAAACAAGCCAAAAACTTATTTATGCATGGCGAAAGATGCAAAGCTATAAATTGAATGTTGCAGTCTGAATTATAAAAAAAAAAAATATATATGTAATTTCTTTGCAATCCACAAGATTTTTAGTACCTGTAATTTAACTATATTTTTCTCAGGAACTGGGATAGACTACAATTCAATTTATTTTGCAATTTAATAACAGAATTGAAGTTAAATGTAACTACGTAGTTACTCTCCAACACAGTCCTGCACAGTCATAAATTATAGAAGAAACACTACATTTACACCGTTTGCTTCCTGCTGTGTGTGTGTGTGTGTGTGTGTGTGTGTGTGTGTGTGTGTGTGTGTGTGTGTGTGTGTGTGTGTGTGTGTGTGTGTGTGTGTGTGTGTGTGTGTGCCTGCATAAGAGATTCAGAGAGAAACCAAATGAACCAGAGGCAATAAATCATCAAAAAGATAACTTTTCATCAGAGATTACATTCATTGTAGTACTGATAAAATGGAAATCCAGGCAATATCTTCCTCTCTTTTTTCATCATGCACAGATGAAATTTTCTAAATAAAATACTCTTCCACCCACAGGTTCCCAGTCACACTCACATATCCACACCAACATATGAGCCAGAGTCTTCTGGCATTCGCTCTTTCACTAATAAAAACACACCAAATATGAAAGTCAATGAGCTTAAAGCAGGAGTGTCAAAGTTAAATTACCTGGGGGCCAGTGCGGCATTTTTTCCTGCTCAGAGGGCAACTTAAACCCTTGGCAGGAGCAAAGAAAAGAAAATAAATAAATTAATTTGATTTGAAAAATTATTTGAGATTTTATTGCTTGAGAAAAGTAACTGTAGATTTCTGTTGATCCAGTGAATGTGTTTATTCAGTGGAACTGAACATTTAAGTACACTTTCATAAATGTGGAACACAAGGTAAATATTTAATCATCTTGATTTTGAACATTGTTAGAAAAAGCAAAGGGCTGGGGTCAGTTTAAACTGGGCAACTACATGATGAACAAACAAAAATATACTGTGGACGCTTATGAAACTTTCCTATAAGTAACATGTAGCCAAGGTTGGGCAGGATTACTTTGAAAGAATACATGTGGATTACATGTATGTATGTACATACATTTGGATTACTTGTAATCTGATTACTTTTGTATTATATTTAAAAGTAATCCTACCCAACCTTGCATGTAGCCGACAAAGCCCTGCAGTAGATGGTCAGCCTGTCTGGGGTCAGCTTGTCTAAAAGTTGTCAAATTTCATTGATTCATTAATTTCTTGTTCCAAGTTTGCATCACGGTGACAGCAGACCAAGCAGCTCATCCCACACTTCTCTATCCCCGGTGAGGTCTTATAACTCTTCCCAGGGGAGATCCCGAGGCGTTCCCAAGCCAGCTGGGAAATACAATCCCTCTACCATATCTTGGGTTTTCCCCAGGGCCTCCTCCCAGCTGGACAAGCCTGGGATACTTCCCTTGGGAGATGACCAGGGAGCATCCTCACCAAATGTCTTAACCACCTCAGCTGGTTCCTTTCAATGCGAAGAAGCAGCGGCTCTGCTCTGAGTTCCTCCCAGATAGTCAAGCGTTTCACTCTGGCCAGGAGTATAAGCCCAGATAACCAATGGAGGAATCTCAGTTCAGTCACTTGTATCCGTCACCTAAAGTTCATGAGGATAGGAGCACAAACTGACTGGTAAATTGAGAGTCTCGCCTTCTGGCTCAGCTCCTCCTTCAGCACAATGGTATAGCGTCCATAAAACATCAGATGCTGTGCAAATTCATCTATCGATTTCACGATCCAACTTGCCCCCAGCCATGAACAAGACCCTGAAATACTTAAACTCCTCTACTTGGGGCAATAACTTTCCACTGACCCAAATGGTACAATTCACTTTTTTTCTAAAATATCACCCAGTTCTCAGGTTTTCTAGCTTTAAATATAAATGTTTAAAATATGTTAGAACATGAGTTACTACGACGGCATATTAGGGCCATTCAAAGACAGGGAAAAAAAAATTTTTTGAGTTTAAAGTCACAAATATACGAGAATAAACATGCAAATTTATGAGAAATAACAAGCAAATTTGCAAGATTAAAACATGCAAATCTGTAAGAAAAAAGTAGCAAATTTGCCACAAACACCCAAATTTGCGAGATTAAAAACAAGCAAATCTGCAAGAAAAAAGTAGCACATTTGCCACAATTAAACACGCATATTTTCGAGATTATAAACATGCAAATATGTGAGAACAAAAGCAGCAAATATGCAAGAAAAATGTAGCAAATTTTCCAGATTAACCACACATTTTCGAGATTCTAAACATGTGAGGAAAAAGTAGCACATTTAACGCTAGCTACATTAACTTAGTAATTTGATAAATAGCCAAATTACCTGCATTTGCATTAACTGCAAGCAAAAGCATTATAGCATTATTTCTCTTATCTCTCAGACATTAAATATTGAAACTGCTGCTCATATATTAATTCTTTTTGACTGTAGAAACATACATGATGAAGCCATTGTCCTGTCTCATTCCATCGCTAAGGCCCCAATAGGCTGTATTTGCATGTGCATTTATGTACCTGTAGTTTTATGTGTTCTAATCTCGCATTGTCTTTTTCTCGCAAATATACAGGTTTATAATTGTTTAAATCTCGCAAATTTGTGTGTTATTTGTCATAAATTTGCATGTTTATTCTTGTATATTTGTGACTTTAAACTTGAAAATGTAATCTCCATTTTTTTTCTCCCCGGCTTTGAATGGCCCTAATACCGTCGTAAGTTACAGCTACTCTACATAGTAGAGAAGCTTGAATCTTCGACTGGACTGGGTTGCTTGACCATTATAAGCAAAGGCTCTACACACTTGACTCTTGTAGAGAAGAACTCGTTCTTCTCCACAAGAGTCAAGACAGAAGTCAGACTACCAGAGCAAGAATTTTAGCTGAGGAAGCTTCTGCGATTTGAAGTGAAACATCCTCGCGTCAAGCAACCCAGTCCAGTCGAAGATTCAAGCTTCTCTACTATGGAAACCACCTGGACAGCTGAAAGCCTTCACAGCTACTCTACATTTAAAATTTGTTGTTTGCTGCAGCAGGAAGACACTGTGCAACTGTGAGGACCTTGTTACTATAAGGTCCTCTTGTAAAAATCTTAACCAGGCCCACATGTGCCAGTGCTGATTTGAAAACTTAAGTCTATGACTTCTTCTGGACAATGTGCCACTCTGACCCAGGTTACTTTCCAAACCAAGATCCATTTACAGCTGACTGCACTGGGACAATGCAGATGGAGTGTCTTGTGAAAGGACAGACAGGTAGCATGATGAGAATCATACCTAGGTCTATATATTGGGACTCCGATCTCTCTGAGCTGCCAACTCTGTAACACTCGCTGGGTTTCAATTACATATTTGTGCAAAGGTTTAGACATATTTTCAGAATGTCTACAATGCACAATCATGAAATGTCAGTGTTTCCATTAACTAATGCCTGTTGCTTTTGGTCTTCTCACATTCAAGCAAGGGTCTCATGAGAACTGTCATACAAACAACCCTGGTGATGGAAAGGAAAGTCTCATTAAATGTGTCCATTTTGTTGTTTTTCTTTGTCCAATATTGCCATAACATTATCTCTTCTAAGGCTTAACAAACTCACTGTCTCTTACTCTGCCCACACCATGTGTTTTAGAATGACATGTGACGCTTTCTGTATGTCATGTGACATATTACCAGAAAAAAGTGCTTCAATTCCACTTTTTTCAGTCATCAGAGAAATGGCCTCATGTAAGCCTAAAATGTTTTTATAATATTTCTGAGTTTTCTTTTCTTTCTTTCTTTCTTGTAATGCAAGTGTTTCCATTCAACAGATTTTAAATTCTCTACTTCAAATTGTGCAATTTGGAGCATAATGGAAAGCCACCTACACTCTTAGGCATAAAATGTTGAATTTAATTGATAAAGTTAAGGTAACTTTTTCCACATAACATTGTCAATTAAGTGAAAAACAATATTGTAGTTGAAATTAATGAAATCAATGAAACATTTTTACTTAAATCCCAATATTGTTTTGCACTTAATTGACAAAGTTATGTGGAAAAAGTTACCTTAACTTTATCAGTTAAATTCTACATTGTATTTCTTAGAGTGTACTGAGAGCTCAGAAATCCACTCTCAAATTTAAGTTTTTAATTCTAATTTCCACACTGGAACAATCCCAGGGAAAATTGCCACTTGGCCAAAATTTCATAGTTGATGTTCTCTTCTGATACAAAGGATACTCTTCATTTGAATCTCCATAGATAACTGTTCATTTTAAAGAAAGTCATTCCAGTGACACTCAAGAATCCTCAGAAAAGTCCTTGAACCAAAGGCATTGAGTAGTCACCTTATGTCATTGGTTAGAATTCAAGTCTCATACAATGCAGTAAGACAGGAAGTACCAGGACCCTGAAGACTTAGGCCTTAGTTCTCCTGCAGAGGTATTGGCATCACCAAACACTTCTGTCCAGAGACTTCAAGATCCCAAAACTCTTGCTCGGTGTTTCTCAATCTCAAAAGATGATGACCCAGTGACTTGAATGTCACTGCAGAGTTAAATAAAGGCCAGCCTACACTCTTGGTACCTGTGTGCAGGCTGGCTGTGATGCTAAGATACAGTATCAGAATGTCTGCAAATTATCCAGAATACAGCTGCTAGAGTTTTGACAAGGGTTAGTTAGAGAAATTCAAAAATAGTACTCCGGTTTTAGCTGCCTTTACTTCTCACATTATGTAAGATTTCCAATTTCTGCTGCGAGCATGTAAAGTATGAAGTGGTCCCACACTCCCTAATCTTGCAGAAGTGGCTGAGCCTTACGTGCAGACGTGATCCCTGCAGTTTCAGGGTGAAGTCTTATTGTATGTTCCTTGGATAATGAAGATGTTGACAGGCTGTAGAGCCTTTGCTTATAATGGTTAAACTTTGGGGAATAGTCTGCCAGTAAAAATTAGTCTGACTCTATTAAAGCATTTAATTCTCCACTAAAATCTCACTGTTTGTGACAGTTTTCATCTCTGTTCTTGTTTGTGCCTCATAATTCAATTTCTTATTATTTGAGAGAGATTCAGCCATTTTTGAGCACTTGTAAAGTGTCCCCTCTACATTCATTAATTGTGAACTGGTGGCCGTTTATGATATGAAAGTCAGTGGTGGGCAAAATAAACATTTCCTTCAACAACAGCTATCTGTGTACTGAAAACTTGATTGTAATAACATGAATTTTGGTGAAGCTACTGTTAACTGTTACCCACTAATATTTATTATATGAATTTAAGTTTTGGCTGAAATTTTAATTTGTTGTAGCCTAGACATGAAAAAAAAGTTTAACATGCCAATATCAGAGGATAACCAAAATATACATAAATAAACAAGCAAATGAAATGAAACAGAAATAACAGTTATTATTATCACTTTACCAAGGCATTGCTAGGCCGGTATCGTAGATTTACATCGATGCTATCTGGCTATACCCGCCCGCTGTGCGTAAACAAATTATGTCATAGCGTGCGCAGCCCAAGAACTGTCCGCAGAGGAAAACATAAAAAGGCGAGAAGTGTGTTTTGGTCCCAATATGGATATTCCGGATGATTTTCTCATGGATAGTACAGCAATGAACAGCAGCCAAAGCAGCCAGCTTGATGAGGACGCACTGCCGAATTCGGAGAGCAGCACGCACTAGCTGACACAACAAAAGTTAAAGTGAGCCAACTTGTTATGTACGTGTTACATGTTGTGTATCTCAGTAAAGTGATAATAATGCAAATAACATGTTGTCGTGCGGTATGCATTTTCTGAGTCCCTCCGTTCATGGCCAGTCGCCCAAAATGACTGATATTGGCCTTCGTCTAACTCGGGCGAATATCAGTCATTTTGGGCGACTGGCCATGAACGTCGGACCTCTGAAAATGCATACCGCCCTCCAAAAGCATGTTATTGTATTATCATTTATTCACAGGACATAAAGTATTCAACAAACAAGAGCAATGACAGATTTCTGACATCCACCAAGCCAGATCCAGATCACCTCCAAAATTCAGTGGAGTCTTCCATGCCCCAGTATCTATCTGTGCTACAAGTTTGGTGAGAATCCGTGAAATAGGGTTTTTTTTTATTTTACATAATCCTTCAAAGTCTATATAAAGTGAAATCTTGATCAAGAATCTGGATCCGCATCACCTCCAAAATTTAATGAAATCCTCCTACAATGCCCTAACATCTATCTGTCATGCAAATTTGATGAGAATCCATGAAGTAAGTTTTTTTTTTTTTTTTTACATAATCTTTCAACGCCTATATAAGTGTACCTCATCACATGTCTGTTTATGTATCAGGCCCTGTATCATGCCCTGATGTATCTGTATCAGCCCAAGTCTGAATGACGTATTACAACTGTACAACAAAAATAAAAAACAAAAACCATATAATTGTCAATGCCATTTAGTAACAACTCATTTACTCACTACACCAACAACATTCATTCAACACTTGTGCTTATATTAAAGAGCATAACACAGTAGGTCTGAGCTACATAATATCAAAATAGTTAAAGTAGAATCATACACACGAATCAAATAGAACAAATAAACCAGGTAAATCATGTAGATATGTAAATTATGGAATGTTCTTATGTCTCCGTAAAGTCATGACTGTCCTCTTCACTAACTTCTTGATGTCTCACAACTTCAGTGTGAGACTCAAGTTGTAGAATTTTCCCTGCTAGGGAGGCTAAAACTCTCTCACCTTCATCACATCTTGGTTGAATAAAATGATCTGGATTCTCTATCAGGATCTGGCACTTGTCACCGGGGTAACACAAAATGGGGGTGTGTCATTGGTGGAGCTGAGAAATGGGGGGCTCCTAATTGGATGAAAAGCGGGGTGATACAAAGCCTGGTATTTTCAATGTCTTTTTTGTATCGCCTTGTTTTAAGATTTGTATCGTCCTGATTTTATTGGCATAGTTTCCAGGACAGTAAAATTGATAGCACAAGTGTATGATTTATCAGCCGTATTTTTTTCTTGCATCTCATGAGGGCTGGTTTATGAGTATAGGGCAAATTTTTGTTGTAATATGTGATAAAGTGAAATCTTGATCCAGATATGCCAATAATTTTGTTATGTCTTTGGTGGACATAATAAGAAATATTAAGAAATAAAAATATTGGACATGGGACATGACAAAACATGGGACTTGACAAATTATCTGATTATTGAATTGACTCTTGTGTGACCTCTTGCTCCTCCATCTCCTTGAGGTGACACTCATTGCCTTTTTGTAATGTCTCATTTTCACTTATTGGATTCATGTATAAGGACAACCAGAAACAAACATGTATGTTTTTAAGGTTTACAAACGTTTCTAAACATTAAACGTGACTCAAAGTTAGCTAAGCTACTACCTAACTCTGGTTAAAGAAATGTTTTTTTTTTTTCCTGCATCCTGTAGGACTAATGTGTCAGTGGATTTGTTTACACGTAAAGAGATTTGACAGCACTGCAGTGGAACAAAGTCATTATATTGTGTTGATTTTGCACAATATTACACTGCTGGAGTGGGCAAGGGTCCAAGCGGTGAGTGTGCTTGTTCCCAGAGCAGAAGGTCCCCTGTTCAAGGCTGCCCCTGCCCATTCTCCATGTATTGTGGAAAGACATCTGGTGTAAAACCTGTGCCAGATCCACATGCAGATCAATCTCTACTGTGGTGACCTGAGTGAAAAAAAGAGAGACGCCAAAGGTACTTAACTGGGGACCGCAGTCTTGTTTGAGTGTGGGTGCTAAAGGTGTAAAATATGATGCATATTACGTAATTTCTGTACTTCCTGGGGGGAAAAAAAAGAAAAACACAGCATTTTCACTGCATTTTTGGGCAAATTACACACAAAAATGCAAAGGAAAAGTGACGATGCGATGGGAAGGTGGTTATGTGCTGTGGTTTGTTTATGAACCGGAGCACAAACATGTTGAGGCAGTTTTGCAGGCGAGAGAACGTAGCTACTCTGGTTAGCTGTGTAGGCTAACAGTTACCAACACGAAGTCTCCCATTCGCCTCGTCTTCCTTTCTCCACTGGGAACCGGAAAAAAAAAAAATGCACTTTTCAGGTCTGCTTCTGTGATTGCAGCCAAAAACAAAACAGTACATCATTTATCCGAGTGAAATTATGCTGTGTGTATATTGCACAATGGAACCGGTGGTCCCCATAAGTGGTTAAATCCTGCGATATCACTCAGGGTTCAAACGAGACTGTGGTGGTATTTTATTACACAACCACAATGCTGAGGTAGTGACTTTCCTTCAGTATAAATGATAAAAACCAAGAATAAAGCCACAGCCAGAGGATGATTATGCACCAAATCGGACATTTCTGGGAGATTGATCAGCTTCAGCTAAAATTAGAATGACACTATAAATTCAAACACTGGAAGTTCTTCTTGGTGTCATCTGGACCATCATTGGTCTAATGCCAGTAAGTCACAGTTGACTTTGTTCTGTGCACGCGTTCTCAGTTGGAGGTGGAGGATCTGTGCTTGCTGAGTCTTTGCACTCTGCTTTCAAATTTCTTTTTATCGATTGCCAGATGCTATTTTTAGCATTGCTTTCACTCATCCAGCTTATTATGTCCACCAAGGATGTAATGAAATCATCTGCATTTATTAATTTCTTTCTTTATTTGTCTGGCTGTTAGCAGGATTACATCAAATCTACTGCACAGATTTTGACAAAAGTTTCACCACATATAGATATTAGAGCATGGAAGATTTCATTAAATTTTGGAGGTGATCCACATTCTGGATCAAGATTTCACTTTATTTAGGCTTTGAAGGATTATGCCAAAACTACTTCACAGATTCTCACCAAATTTGCACCACAAATAGATATTAGGGCAACGAAGACTCCACTGCATTTTCAGGGTGATCTAGATTCAGATTGGCGGGCATCAGGAATCTCTGATTGCTCTTGTTGTTGTTATTATTATTATTATTATTATTATTATTATTATTAGTGCAGTGCCCATAGGAAGTTTGTATTCCTGTAGAAAATTGGGAGCTTAAGTAGATTTTTTTAATGGACGGTCATATGAGGCTGTGTTTGAAGGTGGGCTGTACAAAGAAGTGTACTTACCATTATTTTGTTTTAACAAAGTGTACGTTTGTTGAGACATGGTTGACACTGAGATACAAAGAGACAAACAAATGCAGTTATTTTAAGGAAAAAATTGACATTCATCCAACACAGTCAGACATATATGCACACATAGAGATATAGGAAGGAATAAACACTGTTAGTACACATGAAGCACAAACATATGGATGTAAAAACAGTAGTTATTGATAATGTGAGTCAGAGACATTTTGGTTTGTTGTGAAATGTGTGGACTGATTGATAACTACTGTTTTTTCATATAATTTTGCTTTTAGCAAGACCACTGCAGGTAGTTGAACCCCATTCAACTAATGTGAAAGTACGAGGTCTGTTAGAAAAGTATCCAACCTTATTATTTTTTTCCAAAAAAAGTGTACGAGGTCTATTAGATAAGAAACCTACACTTTTATTTATTTTTTTTTAACCATATGGATTTGAATGACATGCGATTACAGACATGCTTGAACCCTCGTGCGCATGCGTGAGTTTTTTCACACGTGTCGGTGACGTCATTTCCCTGTGGGCAGTCTTTGAGTGAGGAGTGGCCCACCCTCTCGTCGATTTTTTCATTGTTTAGGAATGGCTCAGAGACTGCTGCTTTGTTTGATCAAATTTTTTTCAAAACTGTAAGGCATAACTGAGTGGACACCATTCGATAAATTCAGCTGGTTTTCGGTAAAAATTTTAATGGTTGATGAGAGATTTTGGTCTGGTAGTGTCGCTTTAAGGACGGCCCACGGCACCTGACGGCGATGTGCGCTTCGAGGCGGCAGCGTCTCGCCGTTTCAAGTTGAAAACTTCCACATTTCAGGCTCTGTTGACCCAGTAAGTCGTCAGAGAACAGAAGTCGGCATGAGGAGTTTATTCAGACATTCTATTGTTAACGGACATTTTGTAATGAAAGAACGTGCGGGCAGAGTCACATGTCGGGCCGGACCTGACCGCAGGGGGTCGCGACAGGAAAAACACCTCCGTTGGAAACCTTATCGGACAAGTTGGAACATGCCCAAGCTGTTAAACAATTTCTCAGTTACTCACTTGTTGAAAGCCATCAAAAGCCGCCTGAATTTTACAAATGGTTTTCAACACGGAGGTGTTTTTCCTGTCGCGGCGCACACAGATTCGCCGAGTCGTTTCCGTGACGACTCGGCAAATTTGCGCGCACGTCTTTCATTAAAAATGTCCTTAAACAGTGGAATGTCCGCATAAAGTCCTCATGCCGGCCTCTTCTGAATCTTCTCTGTTCTCTCACGACGTCCTGGGTGAATTAAGCCTTAAATTAGGATGTTTTCAGCTCGAAACAGGCCGACGACGGCGCCTGGAAGCGCTGCGCGATGTCCTGCTCTGTGGGAAGTCCTTACACCGACAGAAACACCCCATAATCTCTCATCAGCCGTTAAACTTTTCACCGAAAACCAGCTAAATTTCTCGAATAGTGTCCACTCAGATATTCCTCACAGGTCCAGAAAATATTTTGATAAAGCAACGCGCGCCGTCTCGAGCAGCGTGTGAAACAAAGGAATTCAGCCGAGAGGGCGGGACCACATCTCACTCAAGGCCTGCCCACAGGGAAATGACGTCACCGACACGCGTGAAAAAACTCATGCATGCGCACGAGGGTTCAAGCATGATTGGTGTAATCGCACGTCATTCAAATCCATATAGTTAAAAAATAAATAAATAAAAGTGTAGGTTTCTTATCTAATAGACCTCGTACACTACTTGTTGGTGCCTTTTGGTGTTTTTGCCATTGGGGAAAAGCACAAAGGTAATACAACAGCATGATTTGTAACAGTGTTTTGAAGGCTCAATCTGGTTGGATTTGTTTTTAAGGCTGTGTATGGTGGAATATGTCCACAGCCAGAGACAGTGCAGCATGTCCTCATGTATTAATAAATACATGCAATAAATATTCCAGAGAAAGGCAAGAGTGTCTCTCAGAACTTAGAAGAATAGGCCTCAAAGAAGTTTTTGTCGTAAGTATTTCACACGTAAGATAAAGTGGGAGGGGAAGTGCTGGCTTTTTAAATACTTGAAAGACACTGGACTCATTGCTGCTATAACGGACTGATCCAGAAGGTGGCAGCAATACAACAATAAGGATCCCAGCTGCTGTTAAAGTTAATAGAAGAAGAAAGGTGCACTTGATTTGTTCACAAGGGTACTTTTTGACAACGGAGCGCATTTCCGCATTTACAAAATCCACAAAAAAGTCCACCAAAAAATAAATAAAAGTACTTAATTAACTCGTATTTATAGTCAGTCTGGGTAAATTGTGGAAATCATTGATTGTGCAGCTAAGATGATGTTTAACAGCTAAACTGGTGCATTAAACACCATAGAAGAAGAGAGGGTGTGCTTGATTTTATTCATGGGGACATTTAGAGAAGGAGCGCAGCAACCCTGTAATCAAAATAAAGGTTTCAAAATAAAGGTTTTGAAAATTAATTCCCTAAATTTTCATAATAAAGGATGCACATCATTGTGTCATGGGAAAGCCATATCCAAAAGCTGAGGATGATCTGACAAATAGAGAGATATGCCAGCCACATACACACACAGATCCTTCTTCCTTTATAGACAGATTTTTTTTTTCAGAGTTCATAAAATCAAAGCACATAACCTTGTATACTTGTATATGAAATTTTGAGTGATGGATCTTCACATTAATCACAAGAGCAGAAAAGAGACAGCTCACAATATGATACTTGTATTTATTGCAAGAACATTATGGGTGTAGATGATCTTCAGAATGCAAAGAAACATGTTGCCATCACTCACAGATGGGCACCAGTGAGCACAGTTCAGAAAATCAACCAACATGTATTTCAAATCAATTTCAGTTTATTTCATTTATATACAGTTGTGCTCAAAGGTCTACATACCCTAAAGGATTTTTTGTTTTTATGGCCATTTTTCAGAGAATATGAATTATAACACAAAAACTTTTTTTTTTTTTTTTCACTCACGGTTAGTGGTTGGGTGAAACCATTTATTGTCAAACAACCAGGTTTACTCTTTTTAAATCATAATGACAACACAAACTACCCAAATGACCCTGATCAAAAGTATACATACCTCTGTTCTTAATAACATGTATTGCCCCCTTTAACAACAATGACAGCTTGGAGTCTTTGTGGTAGTTGTGGATGAGGCTCTCTGATGGTAAAGCTGCCACTGAATATGTTTCGGACATTATTTACATCAATTTCATAGAAATACAAACAATATTGCACTCTATGGTAAATCTGCATGGAGTAGATAGTTCTCAAAAACTGAGTGACTGTGCAAGAAGAAGAAGAGTGAGGAAAGCCACCAAGACACCCAGACAACCCAGAAGAAGTTATAGGCTTACGTGGCTGTGATTGGAGAAATTATGCACAGTGCAAGCTTTGCATTTTGTATCACCAGTTATCCATCTTCATGATGCAGTGGTATAGAGGAGGATTTTCTTAAAAAGAAGACCTGAAAGTTTAGCTGCAAATTGCCAGAAGGTGCATCTGAGATGCAAGCCTGGCTTTGATCTGTTTTGGTGAAAGAAAATCCTTCTCTGCTCTACTCAAGGATTCAAGGATTCAAAAGGAGTTTATTGTCATATGCACATAGGAACATGTTCCCTGCACAATGAAATGTGTTTACTGCATTTTTACCCATCCTAATTGCCAGTTAGGAGCACTCCACTATGAAGCTAAGAGTAGTGATGGTTGTTTGACAATAAATGGGTTCACCCAACTACTATCCGTGAGTGAAAAAAAGTTTTTGTGTTATCATTCATATTGTCTGACAAATGGCCAAAAAACCAAAAATTCTGCCAGGGTATGTAAACCTTTGAGCACAACTGTAGCACCAAATCACAACAAAGTTGCCTCAAGGAGCCAATTAAGTTGGTTTTTGCATCTGGTGAGAAGAAGCCCGTGGTTATTTCCCTAGAGAGGTCTTCAAGACATGTCCAAATGGGAGAAGACTTAGGTAAATATCCCACTAGGCGTGGCATGACTGTTGAAGAGGAGGCGGAGACACACAATTGTGCAAACACCTACGAAAAAGTGGCAGCTTTTTCATGTAGAATCTCACTGAATTGGTCCATCCAACGTGTGTGTACATGGTGGCCGTCTGTCCGCTGAATGCCGTCTGGAGTGGTGGCAAAATATGGCCACAAACACCGAGCAGTGCGCACACATACCGCGTAGCACAAATGCAATGGTTGAGCACTGTCATGGTCTTTGCAAGCGCAGAAACTTGTGTGTGAATGGCTCATTGCCATTGAGTGTCACTGATGTGCTAAGAATTATGACACATTTGTGCACACAGTGCTGAGGATGGATGTGGACTATTACATTGCTATTATGTGAACAGATTTCCTCCGGGCACTCCAGATTCCTCTCACAATCACAAAAGAAATAAAAAAAAACATGCTTATTTAGGGTCTTCTCCTTTGTCTGCCCCTATCCAAGGCAGCATCTCTACATCTGGAGTTGGTACCCGGGCGCCAGGCTGTGGCTGCCCACTGCTCCTTATGGTAGGATTGTGTCTAACTGTAATTTTGATGGGTTAAATGCAGAGGACATTTTTTTTTTGTATGCATGACAATAAAGGATCTATTCTCTGTTCTGATTGAGTGCAACGTGCCATTACTGTCCACAGTTCACTAGAACTGCCCATGGTGCTGAAACCCCAGATCATTTTGTTAGTAATGTTGTATGTATATGTTCTCAAATTCTGCGTATAAGATGAATGTAAGAGAAACCCGTGACATTTAGTTATGACCATATCAACTGTAATTTGACAAAAACGTTTATGTTGCAGCTGAAATTAAAAAGAAAAAATGGAAAAAAAGCATGATATCTACAATGTACGGTGATCTCCACTTTGAGGGCAATTACAACAAATCAAATTTTCATCTGACAACACAACTTCATTCTGGCACTTTTCACCACAATGAACTTGTTTTGTGTCTGTTCCTCCATTATTAATGGACCAAAAGTGATTTGTGATTAGCACTCTTGCCTCACACCAACGGGGTCATGGGTTTGACTCCAACATGTGCCTTTCTGTGTGGAGTTTTCATGTTCTCTGGATGCTGTGGCTTTCTCACACTTCCAAAGACATGCAGTTTAGGTGAACCGGTGACTATAAATTGACTGTAGGTGTGACAGAGTATATATGTATTTGTCTATGTATGCTGACCCTGCAACAGACTGCCAGTTTGTCTAAGGTATACCCCACATCTTATCCAGTGGCTGTTGAGATAGGCTCCAGACCTCAATGATCCTAAAATGAAATAAGTGGGTTTTGAAATGAATGAGTGAGTGAGTGAGTGAATGAATGAATGAATGAATATAAAACAAGGAGTTGAGGACTTCCATCCATCCATTCAACCTTCCAATGTGTGCAGTTAATAGGACTTTGAAGTAGAAGGAAAGTGGATTTTCTTTTTGTTGTTTGACTTATCTTTTTGCTGAAATCGTGATTTTGCTGCATTGCATTGTGTGCTGATCCCCTCCTCTCAATCCATGTACAAATCTCTGGGTGGAATAAATTCTTTAGCAGAGATACAAGAAGCCAAACAGCTTACTTAGCAACTGATTGTGAATCAGCAAACCAAAGAGTTTGCAAAAAGCAAAATCAGAGTCAAATGAAAGGCAAAATGTGTCTCCAAATATTATGGAGGCAAGGGAAAGAGCTAGAGAGAGAGACAGAGAGAGAGAAAGAGGGAGAGGCAAAGTAAGAAATTAATGAGACAAAACAAAACCAGTAAGACGTAGACACAAATGGAGCGGCTTGGCAAAGTAGAAGGACAACATCCTTTACGGAAAGAAGGTAATGAGAGATGTTTGTCTGTGCATGTGTGTATGTGTGTTTGTTTTTGTTTCAGTGTGAGAGTGGAAGATAAATTGACCATATGGATAAGAGCAGACGGTGACCAGGTTCTGCTAAGAAGGAGTTAGTTCGAGCACATTGTGCTGTCTGGCAGTGAGCCTAATGTTTCGCACACAGGGAACTGGCAAATTAATGGGAGCAAGCCACAGCCACTGTGCACACTTTTAAAGGGATGGAACAAGAGACATAGTCGACATTTTAGTCCACTTTAATAACGTATACTGGGGCAAGTGTATTATTAGATTTTGTTTTGAAATGAATAAAAATATAACACATATATAAACACCCCTTTGAGTGTGATCACTGTTGGATTGCAATGATCCATGGATGTTTTTTTTTTATTATTTTTAATGATTAATAATAAGGTAAACGCATCACAACTTCTTTCATACTGGCATAGTATAGTTCTGCGCTTTTTACTCTTTTAATTCATTTTATTAGTAAACGGAGCATGCCGCGGCCTCAACTTTACCTAAATTCTGGGTCTTTTAGTGAAGTTTAGGGCTAGTGGCTGGTGATCACCCTAGTATTTCCTGTTTTTCTTGTTGTTTAATGCTGACAAATTATACTGTATTTCTTGTCTTTCTGATGCCGATTCTGTTTTTTTCTTTCTGTTTAAGGTGCAGCTCCATCCAGATATGGGTGTGGCACATTTGTGCTCGAGATCCTCCTGTCCTGTGCACCAACAGCATTTCCTGTATTTTCATTTTGTGAATTGTTTTTGTAATTTGTGTCAGTACCATGGCCCAAGCAGAGGGTCACCCCTTTGAGTCTGGTCTGCTTGAGGTTTCTTCCTCTGAGGGAGTTTTTCCTTACCACTGCTGCTCTGGGGGTTAGTAAGGTTAGACCTTAATTGTGTGAAGCACCTTGAGGCAACTCTATTGTGATTTGGCACTATATAAATGAAAATAAATTGAAAAATTGAAAATTGAAACTTCATCAAGAAACACAGCTACTTATTGGTATGTCAAATGTGATTATTTATTTATTCATTGCATATTTCAGTTTCATCTCTCTTCCTGCAGACATTAAGACTATATCTTGACAATTCACAGCACCTTGTCAAACGTGCATAACATAAGTGCATTTGGGGCATGTTGAGCTCCACTTTGCTGTCTACAAACAACCTGAATAAGTAAGGCACCTGACAGAAATGGGTCATATTTACTCAATCATTGGTGTGTTTTGGGTGCAACATGAATGACGGCAATCAGAGTGTCATCTGTCCACCTTTTTAAGAACCAACTGCACTGGAATACAGTGCATTTCTGTTGAAATTGTGAAAAAGTGAGAACTATTCTTTTGAGGAGACAGGTTTGTGCGGAAAGTAGGAGCAGGAGTCATCCACCTCAGCTCCCTGAGGTGAAGCAGTTGAATGCCTCATTTCTGCAACTCCTTCTCCTCTGTCTCCAACCACACCAGGTCTTCTGTATACCATCAGACAGACCCCCCCCCCCCCCCCCCCCCCACACACACACACACACACTCACCCATCCCAAGGCTTGTGATGGTCAGTTGAAGCCCCTTGAAGCATTTGTTGTTTTTTCCTGGGCCCACTGAATCCCTGTGTGTACAGATGTAATTGCAGGGCAATCTCTATGAGGAAAGTAAGAGGACTGCAAAGCAGAAGGGCCATCAAGGACCTAGATAGATAGATAGATAGATAGATAGATAGATAGATAGATAGATAGATAGATAGATAGATAGATAGATAGATAGATAGATAGATAGATAGATAGATAGATAGATAGATAGATAGATAGATAGATAGATAGATAGATAGATAGATAGATAGATAGATAGATAGATAGATAGATAGATAGATAGATAGATAGATAGATAGATAGATAGATAGATAGATAGATAGATAGATAGATAGAGAGAGACTTTATTTTCCATTTTTACTCACATGCAAGATTTGGGCACATTGGAATTCTTGTGCAGAGCTCACAAGTAAACAAATATAAAGGTACAAACATATAAAAGGAACAGCATAACAGCATAAAATACACTAGGGGTGTCACAATACTTCTATATGTATTGAACAGCCTGCTCTCTGTGTGTGAGGCAAACAGAGAGAACGAGTCAGCCAGTTGAAGAAATGCAAAGACATTATTCCATCCAGAAACTTTGGAAGCATAAATGGAATTGGTTAAGTCTTAATTCCCTCTGAAATATGAACCTACAACCCCTGGCAAAAATTATGGAATCACCGGCCTCAGAGGATGTTTATTCAGTTGTTTAATTTTGTAGAAAAAAACCAGATCACAGACATGACACAAAACTAAAGTCATTTCAAATGGCAACTTTCTGGCTTTAAGAAACACTATAATAAATCAAGAAAAAAAGATTGTGGCAGTCAGTAACGGTTACTTTTTTAGACCAAGCAGAGGAAAAAAAATATGGAATCACTCAATTCTGAGGAATAAATTATGGAATTAACAAATTAACACCTGCATCAAATCAGATCTGCTCATTGACATTGACCCTATGCCATGACATTGACCCTATGTGTCTTTTTGCAAGGAATGTTTTTGCAGTTTTTGCTCTATGGCAAGATGCATTATCATCTTGAAAAATGATTTCATCATCCCCAAACATCCTTTCAATTGTCCAAAATATCAACATAAACTTGTGCATTTATTGATGATGTAATGACAGCCATCTCCCCAGTGCCTTTACCTGACATGCAGCCCCATATCATCAATGACTGTGGAAATTTACATGTTCTCTTCAGGCAGTCATCTTTATAAATCTCATTGGAACTGCACCAAACAAAAGTTCCAGCATCATCACCTTGCCCAATGCACATTTGACATTCATCACTGAATATGACTTTCATCCAGTCATCCACAGTCCACAATTGCTTTTCCTTAGCCCATTGTAACCTTGTTTTTTTCTGTTTAGGTGTTAATGATGCCTTTCGTTTAGCTTTTCTGTATGTAAATCCCATTTCCTTTAGGCGGTTTCTTACAGTTCGGTCACAGACGTTGACTCCAGTTTCCTCCCATTCGTTCCTCATTTGTTTTGTTGTACATTTTTCGATTTTTGAGACATATTGCTTTAAGTTTTCTGTCTTGATGCTTTGATGTCTTCCTTGGTCTACCAGTATGTTTGCCTTTAACAACCTTCCCATGTTGTTTGTATTTGGTCCAGAGTTTAGACACAGCTGACTGTGAACAACCAACATCTTTTACAACATTGCGTGATGATTTACTCTCTTTTAAGAGTTTGATAATCCTCTCCTTTGTTTCAATTGACATCTCTCATGTTGGAGCCATGATTCATGTCAGTCCACTTGGTGCAACAGCTCTCCAAGGTGTGTTCACTCCTTTTTAGATGCAGACTAACGAGCAGATCTGATATGATGCAGGTGTTAGTTTTGGGGATGAAAATTTACAGGGTGATTCCATAATTTTTTCCTCAGAATTAAGTGATTCCATATTTTTTCCTCTGCTTGGTCTAAAAAGTAACCGTTACTGACTGCCACAATCTTTTTTTCTTGATTTCTTATAGTGTTTCTTAAAGCCAGAAAGTTGAAATGACATTTGAAATGACTTTAGTTTTGTGTCATGTCTGTGATCTGCTTTTTTTCTACAAAATTAAACAACTGAATGAACATCCTCCGAGGCCGGTGATTCCATAATTTTTGCCAGGGGTTGTATAAGCAAAGAGCGTATCGATCCACATTTGTAATGAATCACCGTCCCCGTATGAATTCAGAGTGCATTTGAGTTTCGAGAGATCTCACCAATTTATGAAAATTTTTTATGTTTATCTTAATTTCTTAGATGAGACGGCCGCCAAGTAGCGACACTGCATATAAAGTGATTACAGATCTGTTCAGAGTGAGGTTTTATGAGATGCTGTCATTTGTGCAAAAATCAAACTTCAAATGGACAAAATATTGATGGCGGTGTGGCTCGACACATCACGTTATAAAACAAATAAAACACTTAACACGCTGCTCAGTAAATTAATCCAATGTGACTGACGACAGATGTAATCCAGTTGGCAAAAGTTTAATGAAAAAAAGAACATTTTCTCATGGTGCTAAAACATCTGATAGCCGCTCTCTGCTGTTCATAGATTAAAGCACACTGGCGCAAACCCTATATCAATCCAAAATTAATGTGTTTGTCTTTTAAACATTATTTATGATCTATGCATAACATCAAATGGCATGAAATGTCTCTTCACTGACAGATATATTTAGACATGAAGACATAAGAAATCAAGGAGGATTCAAATGTCAGTGATTGTCTGGTTACATATTTGGTGGGAGCTACAGGACCTTCGGGACACACTTCCTCTTTTTTCTGCCAACCCCTGACAAAACATCTTTTTGGCATTCACTTGCACCTTGGTAAACATCCACTCTTTCTGCCTGTCTTCTGGTTTTGAGCAACTGAATTTTATTGTGTTTTAAAATGGTTTCTACAGGAGGCTGAAAAGGCTGCAAAGAAATATCTCTTTTTAACTTCTTTTGTCATAAGAATAACTCGTTTTGTCGTAAGAATTGTGAATTTTGTGATAAAAGCAAAAAACAAAAAAAAAGAGCTGTAGGATTACAAAATGTCAATTTCAGTTTGTACAGGGTTCAAAAGTTAAAGTTGCTCCAATTTTGGTAAAAAGTGATGCAAATTATTGTTTTAGTTAATCGGGTTTTAAAAAGGAATACATTGCACCATGTGCCATGCTTAGTTGTCATGCTACTGAGTAACATATGTCACGTGTCATAGAATCTAATGGACCTAACCTTCTTTGACTTTTGCTTTGGAAACCAAACATTCAACACAGTCAAAGCTGTTCCATTTATTAATCCTATTGGCCCAACCAATAAGTTGCATATTTATTTATTTATTGCCAAAATTGGAGCAGCTTTAACTTTTGACCCCTGTACAAACTGAAATTGACCTTTGTCACAGTTTTTGCTGTTTTTATCCCATAAATCCATAAAATTCAGTCACAGATGGTCCAAACTATACATTTTTGGAATTGCTATGGCTTTTCAATACGACCAGAGCATTTTTCAATTTTCATTTTGAAAATTGCCATGCTTGACATATTAAAAATGAAAAATTGCCTAATAGTCATTGTTATTTGGACATGTACATATTTACCAAATGTCATGGTTTTAGCACAAAATGCACAATTATTTTGCCTATCTGCTGCACTATTGGTGTTACTGATAAAATGATCTTGCCTGTTACACTCTTGGGTTCAGCCTTAGGGCCCTGTCCTACTGGCGTTTAGGAGGATTTGCGTATGGATTGCGCACAAAATTGGCCCATATTCACCAAACATCTGCAATATCCGTGTAACATGCCTGTATGAGTCAGCCGTCATCCGAACACGCCCGTGATCATCCGCAAAGGCATGCATGTCCGCAGCCAGGATTTTTGAGCTGTTCAAAAATCTGAATGCCGATGACATCCGCCTTACATACTCCATACATACTCAATTCATACACAATACATACTCACTCTATGCGCTGTATATCTGCCGTTAACCGCTGATATCTGCAACTGACGGGGATTTGCGGCTTGGCAGCGGACTGGGACAGTGTGTAAAACAGATATATATTGTGCCTATCATGTCTACATCACAAACTAAAATATGTTGTAACGAATGCATACAAATTGACCATGAATAAAGCGGTTTTATTACATCTGCTTTGCAGCTGATTTGCGGACACTCTGTGAATGCATAACAAACACGTCACGTAAACCCAAAGTGTGGCAGAAAGCGTCATACCTGCCAGTCAGTGCCAGTCCGGCTGTGTAAATCCACAAAGACGTAGCTGCTGGAATCCAGGACTTTTATTTAACACCAACAAAAGGAAGAGTTGCTGTTTACCCACAACTCCCTCAAAAAAAAAAAAAAAAAAAAAAAAACACAGTCTCACACCCGAGCGGCTTCCCCCCCCGCTCCCCAAACTCATGAACAGTTAACCCTCCAGCAAATGCTCCAGAGCCTGTATTGTTGGTGTGAATAGTGATGCCGAAAGGAGCGAGTGCACTTCTTTTATGACTGCAATGCAGATGCCGTTCACGCGCAACACATGCGCGATGCATTCATAATACACCCGTAATACTGCCGTGATAATCTCAATGTGTCGGATCAGTTTCCTCACTACATGCGTTATATAACCGTGATTGTTCATCATATATTCGCTATATATTATTAATATATCCGTAATTCATACTGGGACATTTGTCATTTTGGCCATTTTTGTTGCGGACGACAACAAATGCCCGCAATTTGTGTACTCAATTCATGCGCAATTAATCCTCTCCCCAGTGGGACAGGGCCCTTAATGTTAAATATGACACGCAATGCAGCTTTCAGTAGTATTCTGCAGGAAGCACTGTGTGTCAAATTCAAAATAATATGAGAGTGGTTGTCTCCTATTAGAAGGCAGTTGTAGCCATCATCAGACTGTAATAACTGCACTTTTCCTCAGTCCTTGGTGGCTCACCGGTTGCATGCAATCTTCACCCCATACGAGTGCACCGGAATTGGATTGTAATTGCTCTTCGCGTGCGCATGTGTGCACATGCCTGTGTGCGGTATGCAGGTGTGTTGGGGAAATGGCATCATAAGATAATAAGTGCCACCAGATCTGTGTACAAATGCACACAGATTCAATTATTTCATCTCAGCAGGAAGCACAAACAGTTAATTTGTTTGATTCCGTAGATGTTTCTGTGGGGAATTGCTTCCAAGGCACCGCTGCTGGAAAATATAATCATTTGTATTTTCATCCATGTGAATTTTTCTTTTGTCACATTTTTAATTTAGTGTGGTGGTAGTTGTGGAGGATCCATGTGCGTCTCTCACGATTCCTGAGAGAATTTCTTAAATAATAATAATTAGTCAAGTGAAGTGTGGGAACATGCGCCGGTGCTGCACTTTGCTGTATCCATAACACAAAGGAACCGCCTTGGGTTCTGGATGCCAACCACCCTGGCAATTCACACATCTCAAAAATAACCATCTATTTGCTGCATCCAGGTAAAACATGGGCATCCTCTTGGCCTTCTCTAGTCACAGGGGTCCTCAACACTCAGACATCTGTTGAAATGTCAAAAGTCAACATTCAAATACAAAACCTGAAACATGAAATATGCTAATGCAACTAAAAGACCTGCACAAAGCTTCACTGCAAGTCTTTTCATCATGAAGGAAAGATCACTGGCCAACAAAATGTTGTAAATGAAAATTACTATATCAAAGCAGAAAACACATACAAGATTGCTGTGTTGTGATTATCAATCAATTTATTTATCAATTTTATTTATATAGCGCCAAACCACAACAAACAGTTGCCCCAAGGCGCTTTATATTGTAAGGCAAGGCCATACAATAATTACGTAAAACCCCAACGGTCAAAACGACCCCCTGTGAGCAAGCACTTGGTGACAGTGGGAAGGAAAAACTCCCTTTTAACAGGAAGAAACCTCCAGCAGAACCAGGCTCAGGGAGGCGCAGTCTTCTGCTGGGACTGGTTGGGGCTGAGGGAGAGAACCAGGAAAAAGACATGCTGTGGAGGGGAGCAGAGATCAATCACTAATGATTAAATGCATAGTGGTGCATACAGAGCAAAAAGAGAAAAACACTCTCCTGCAGTTTAGCTAATTGGTGTGTGTCCTCTGGCTTCATGGATAGATAAAGCTGGGTATCATCTGCGTAACAATGAAAATTTAAGCAATGCCGTCTAATAATACTGCCTAAGGGAAGCATGTATAAAGTGAATAAAATTGGTCCTAGCACAGAACCTTGTGGAACTCCATAATTAACCTTAGTCTGTGAAGAAGATTCCCCATTTACATGAACAAATTGTAATCTATTAGATAAATATGATTCAAACCACCGCAGCACAGTGCCTTTAATACCTATGGCATGCTCTAATCTCTGTAATAAAATTTTATGGTCAACAGTATCAAAAGCAGCACTGAGGTCTAACAGAACAAGCACAGAGATGAGTCCACTGTCTGAGGCCATAAGAAGATCATTTGTAACCTTCACTAATGCTGTTTCTGTACTATGATGAATTCTAAAACCTGACTGAAACTCTTCAAATAGACCATTCCTCTGCAGATGATCAGTTAGCTGTTTGCTGTTTTACAACTACCCTTTCAAGAATTTCAAATGTGTCTCAACATAAGGACAATGGGAAAGATGATGGGAGACCGTCATCTAACAGAGATGGCGCTTAGCCTAGGTTCATGTGCTATACATCATACTGACAAAGTGAGGAACCTTGGGGTAATTTTTGATCCTACGTTGTCCTTTGACCTCCACATTAGGGACATTATGAGGACCGCTTTCTTCCATCTAAGAAATATAGCAAAGATTCGTCCCATCTTGTCTATGGCTGATGCTGAGACTCTGATTCATGCTTTTGTTTCTTCTAGATTGGACTATTGTAATGCTTTGTTTTCTGGTTTACCACAGTCCAGCATCAGGGGTCTTCAACTGGTACAAAATGCTGCTGCCAGACTGACACGAAGCAGAAAGTTTGACCATATTACGCCGGTTCTGGCATCCCTTCACTGGCTTCCGGTCTCTTTGAGATTGGATTTTAAAGTTTTACTATTGGCCTATAAAATTGGTCACGGACTGGCACCTTCCTATCTGGCTGGCCTGTTTGAGTCCTATGTGCTGGCTAGGGCTCTGCGTTCACAGGGTGCAGGACTATTGTGTGTCCCGAGGGTGAAGAAAAAGTCAGCGGGTTACAGAGCTTTCTATCACCGCGCCCCAGCTCTGTGGAATGATTTGCCTACGCAGATATGACAGTTGGACTCTGTGGAGCCTTTTAAAGCCAGGCTGAAGACACATTTGTTCTCCCTGTTTTATCATTAGCATTTTATATGATTGTGTGTCTTTTTTTATTCCTTTTATTTATTTTACTTTTTTTACCTTTTTATGGTTAAATGTTTTATTGTGTTTTAATCTTATTTCATGTTATTCTGCATTTAAATGATGTTTGTGAAGCGCCTTGAGGCGATTAGTCGTGATTTGGCGCTATATAAATTAATAAATTATTATTATAAATTATTATTATATGTTGGAGTTCACCCCTGTCATTAAGTATGGCTATGAGCAGAGTACAACTTTATACATAAAGCACAAATGTAAATATCAATAATAAATACTATTCTCTGAAATTTGAATATTCATCAATAAAATGTTCCCCATGTCTTTAGTGTAAACAATTTATAAGCTCAAACAGGATAAAACATGTAGGACTTTATAAGCTAAAATAGGATAAAACTTGTAGTACTTTAGGGTTTGCAAATATTTTTGACCGTTAAACTTTATTTTTTTTAAATGCTTGTTTGCTTAAAGTAAGAGTAACGAAATTTAACAGCCCTAATTGGTCAGCTAATGGCTTTCGAAGTTGGATGGAAAGCTATTCTGCTGATTAAAAAGGTAGATTTGATTATTTGTGGTTAGCAGACTTGCTGACTATAGAATCATCACAGGCACCCTTCGACCCAGCCCTATCAATAGTCTTTATAGGCTCACTGGCATAGCACCTGCAGCAAAATGAAGGGAAGCACTAGCAAGAGCTGAAAAGACCAAACAACAGACAGACTCCAGACACTCCTTGTACCAACACACAGGCATTCCCTGTCACCTCAAATTAAGGAAAAGGTTTTGCAACACATACATGTCAACCTGTACGGATTGTCCGTAAATTATACCGATTTTTCCAAGTTTCAGAGTCATACGGACGTACAAATAAAGTCTTATGGATATTGAGGGTTTTCTGTTGTAAATTTATTTATTTTTACTGTTGTTTTTCTCAACTCCGGGGACTTTCAGCCAGCCATCCACCATCTTTGTACTACTCATAGAAGCTGTGTGATGACATGCGCAATGTGAGCGTCCAATCGGAATTGGTTCACCGTCACATGGTTTTCCAATATCCAATCGTAGGGCAGAACAGTCTCAGACGGTAGGTCCAAAGATTGTTAGGAGCAGTGAGTTCTTGTTTCTGTAAAAACAGAACAGCTGTGTGACACTATATTCACGGGAAATATATTGAGTTTGTACAAAATACCTACAATGTACTTGTAGACATTGATTTTATTGACAGCAAGCAATTTTACTGTGGAGCAAGAGGATTTAACTGTGGAGGACTTCCACCATAAAAGAGCCCATGGAGATCCCTGGTGTGAGTTATTAATATATGGACAAAACCCCAGTTATGTGATACCGCTATGCAGTTGTGTGTACTGTAATAAAATTGATTTTGGTGTGATTTGGAGGTTATAAGGATTTTGTGTTGATTTTATGGATTTTATCACTTAGTTATACAGGTGGACCCTCAAAGGGGTTGACATGTATGCAACAGTCCAGCCACTCTCAGCAGGGACTGCAGTAAAAACTTACAGGGGAAATATCTGAACCAATCACTACAATACAAGACCCCAAAGAAAAACTAGCCGGGGGGGGGGGGGACTAAGGTGAGAGTGGTCCACACTAAATGGGGCATGCACTGGGAGTATGTAAAACAGGGAAAAATATGGTGATGTGGGGCCTGCAAGTGGATAGTAGCTGCAATTGTGGAGAACCCCAACAAGACCTGGTCCACTTAAAAGAACACTGCCCCCTAAGCATACATGTCAGTGATAATGACCTAAGACATGCCCCACCGTAGGTGTCCAGAGGGTGCAGGTTTCTTTGTAACCACCAACTCCACCAGGTGATTTCACTGATGAACTCATCCAGTTTGCTGTTAATAGGTGAAATCACCTGGTGAAGTTGGTGGTTACAAAGAAAGCTGCACCCTCTTTGCCCTTTCTGGAGTCAGGTTGACACCTATGCCACACCATCAAACTTATATGGCTCTTTAGTCTGGTCTGCTAAGATATGATGATGAGCAGACTTGCAGAACTATGACCACCACTATGTATAAGCAATGGAAAATAAATAGAGATTAACCTTATAAGGGTTTAGAACAGTGCTTGCCCTCACGGAGCAGTGGCACAAATGCGCTTGCTTTCAAAACAGGAGGTTCGTGGTTCTAGACACCCTCTGTTTATCTGAATTATTTAATTTGCTGCTAAGCTGTTTGTTTATTTAGACAGGATGTGTTGAACTGATGTAATAGCAGAGACATAGAGATAGAAATGGGAATAAGGGGCGACGGGTGGGGGAGTAGACGGACATCAGGCAAGAAAATAGTGGAGTGGTTATAGAAAAATATATCACCCAGAGACACACAAAGACAGATGAAAAGTGAGCAGACAAAGGAGCTCAGAGCTGCTTGTGAAATATATCCAAGTGAGTTTTTCACCAGTTCTTTATTAATGTAACTCCTCCACAAAAGACACATGCAGGAAAAAGGAAACTGCAGCTAATTGCCCGCTAAAAGTTTTCTTCAGACATTTGCGTGAGTGCGTGCAATCTATACTTCACTACAGCCCATTAATTCTACAACTAGACAGAGTAAGTTGGAATTTTTTGGAGTCTGATTTGGTTGCTACCTTGCACATCAATAATTAATATTCCCCCTTGATGTAAAGGTCATGAATAATGCAGCGGCCTATGGAGCGGTGAGTTTACAGATATGTAATATTAAAAGGGGGCAGAAGTACCACACAGACACAGACAGACAAATTATCGCTGGCAGAGCACACCGAGATATGTTGTCTCTCTTTCTTTCAGAACAGTTATTCACAGAGATAAACAATCACACGCAAGTCTTTTCTATTCAAATTTTAATTTCAAGCTGCACACCTCATGTTGCAGCGATAGTCTTGCTGCCTCGATGCCAAACTACACCAGTGGATGCAAATATTAACAAACCCAAATCCTAGTTTGTTTTTTTTTGTTTTTTTTAAGTGAAATAGAATGCATCAGCCTCCTGACACACACACACACACACACACATACACGGTGAAAAGCCACACCACATATCTCTCAAAATATGGAGAAATTTAGCAGGGAAAGCGAGGCGTTCAGGTGCTTGACTTCTCCATTATAATACACCAACTGAGAGGCTGGTATGTTCACAAACACATCCACCCTCCAGGTTGTTTTTATATATATATATATATATATATATAAATCCATTGCAAAATCTGTTCGGAGAACCACTGTTAAACTACCACAAAACTGCATGAACTTTGTTAACTCAACACCCTGTTAATAGCATTTCAGTGTGAATTAATTCAATGTATAAAATCTGAATGCCAGAGCATTTAGATACTGCTGCTTCACCTCATAGTTTTTAAATTACTTAAATAATGTGATACATTCATCCACAAGTACAAAATGAAATGTACACCATCATACAGTTGTAGACAGTGTTCCAGGTGCTACAAAAAATGGCTCTTTGAACCTGGCTTAGGCAACTGATGCTGTAAAGTGATTCTAGTCCAAAGTTGGTTATGTTCTATTTCATCTTAAATCAGCTATAAAAGGAATAGTCAAATGAGGCATTACATGCTGTATTTTATGGGAACATGCAGAAAGCCTGAAGCAGAAAGCCAGTGTTAATAAATCAAGCTGCTGTGTTTCCTTTGTAACTTTCTACTTTTGAATTCTGAGAACGTAGATGATTGTTAGTGGCCAAGCCAGACAAAGATGTCTCTATGATTAATTAAAAACTGCCCCTCTCAAAATAAGCCAGATAATCTTAAATCTAGCCAAACTGTCTTGTACTAAGCAAAAAAATTAGCCAATGAGATAAGAAAAATTTACTTGGTTTGAATTTTCAAAGCTAGCAAAATGTCTAGGCACTGAATAATCAAAATGTGCCTAAAAACTATACAGAATTCTTATTTTAAGATTAGCCTCTGTCTTAAAATAAGGAAAGCAATCTTGTTCCTTTGCTTGGATGATTTGAAATCCATTGCCTTTCCTTGTTACTGGTTAAATACAGCTTGATATTAGCTAGAAAAACTTACTAAAATAAAGTGAGATACATTTTCCCAAGATTATTTTTCTATTTAGACAAAAATTAAGTCAAATTTTCTTTAAACGAGTTTTTACCTTTCTTAGATATCAGGTTTTTTTCAGTGCATTGTTTCTAGGTGACCAGTTTATCACAGTGACTGAACTCTTGGTGTGATTTCTGACCTAATTTTGGCTTTTTACCTGCATGCTAGAGAGGTGGCTAAAACTGTTCATTTTTTTATGTAATATTGGAATGATTAGACCAGTTTTGTTAATGGCCTTGGTTCATGCTTTTGTCCTCCAGACTTGATTATTTTAATGTATTATTTTCTGAGCTACACCAAAGAGTACAAGATTTCTTCTTCTTCTTCTTCTTTGTCTTCGGGTTGAAGGGCCATTTACAGTTTTGGGTATTGCTTAGGGTACTTACAGATAGATTTTCATCCTGACATTAACAGTTTGAGATTTTATCTGGGTTTGGGTCATGAACAAATTTGGTGTTCAGTGTATTTGACACTGTGAATTCTTTAGTCTTAGTCTAATTATACTTAATGTCTCTGGAAGGAGCTGATCTAACCAGCTGCTACCCCCTCTGTATGCTGACCATAGGGCAGAGCAGATGACATGTAGATCTTCCACCCACAGAGATATGGCCATTTCCAGGACTTCGCACCTTTGGCTGCACAGCCACTGCAATGTAGAGTTTTCCAATAGTCCTGAACAGCAGTGGAAAATGACCATCCTTACTGAGAGAAAGGATGTCAGGTGTCCACCCACATGAGTTGGTGCTGCCGTGCTAAGGATGACCCCTCAACACAATGCCACGTCCATCCTCCAAAGACAAGGTGTTCCCCTGTGGTGGCTCCAAACAGTTTCAAGTGCTGAATGTTCCACAGATGAGGCAGCACTTGAGAAGTTGAGTCAAGAATCAGTGTCTGGGTTTGTGATTGTCCTGGATCAAGACTAAGACCCAGGCTTTTAATGACTTCCTGGACTCAACCACCAGAAGTGCTTCTGTATGGGGTGAAAGTGTTGAAATTGTAGAGACATTTACTTATCTCAGTAGTGTTTGGGTCCTCTCCCTTTGTGTTTGAGAGATGCCTGGAAAGAGCTTATGAAGTCACTGGACAGAGTTGTTTGGTAATGTGAAATCTTTGCAGGAGAACAAAGGCGCCCAAGTCTTTAGGGTCCCGGGGCTTCCCATCTTAGTGTATGGTTGTAAGACTTGGATGCTAACCAGTCACCTAAGCTAATGAGGGGGGTGTCATTGGTACCATTTCTTTTTGGGCATTACCCTGACCTCCAGTAATACTGTGAGAAATCTTGGAATCATTTTTGATCAGGATATGTCCTTCAATGCGCATATTAAGCAAATATGTAGGACTGCTTTTTTGCATTTGCGCAATATCTCTAAAATTAGAAAGGTCTTGTCTCAGAGTGATGCTGAAAAACTAATTCATGCATTTATTTCTTCTATGCTGGACTATTGTAATTCATTATTATCAGGTTGTCCTAAAAGTTCCCTGAAAAGCCTTTAGTTAATTCAAAATGCAACAGCTAGAGTACTGACAGGGACTAGAAGGAGAGAGCATATTTCACCCATATTGGCTTCTCTTCATTGGCTCCCTGTTAATTCCAGAATATAATTTAAAATTCTTCTTCTTACTTATAAGGTTTTGAATAATCAGGTCCCATCTTATCTTAGGGACCTCTTAGTACCATATCACCCCAGTAGAGTGCTTTGCTCTCAGACTGCAGGCTTACTTGTAGTTCCTAGGGTTTGTAAGAGTAGAATGGGAGGCAGAGCCTTCAGCTTTCAGGCTCCTCTCCTGTGGAACCAGCTCCCAATTCGGATCAGGGAGACAGACAACCTCTCTACTTTTAAGATTAAGCTTAAAACTTTCCTTTTTGAAAAATAGTATATAATAATTATAGTTAGGGCTGGATCAGGTGACCCTGAACCATCCCTTAGTTATGCTGCTATAGACTTAGACTGCTGGGGAGTTTCCCATGATGCACCCAGTGTTTCTTTTTATTCACCTCTTTTTGCTCTGTATGCACCACTCTGCTTTTAATCATTGGTGATTGATGTCTGCTCTCTTCCACAGCATGTCTTTTTCCTGATTCTCTCCCCTCAGCCCCAACCAGTCCCAGCAGAAGACTGCCCCTCCCTGAGCCTGGTTCTGCTGGAGGTTTCTTCCTGTTAAAAGGGAGTTTGCCAAGTGCTTGCTCAAAGGGGTCGTTTTGACCGTTGGGGTTTTTCTGTAATTATTGTATGGCTTTTGCCTTACAATATAAAGCGCCTTGGGGCGACTGTTTGTTGTGATTTGGCGCTATACAAATAAAATTGATTTGATTTTATTTGAGTGCTGAGGACCTCTGTGACTGGAAAAGACCAAGGGGATGTTCCCACTTCACCTGGCTCCAGTAGATATATGGTTACACTGAAAAAAGAGAATGTTTGAACCAACTTAAAAAAAGTGTTACAATTTGTAAAAACCTGAATGAATTAAGTTGTTTGAACTTAAGTTTGTAAGTTAGAGTTGATTTAACTTTCAAACTTAAGTTCAAATAACTTAATTCATTCAGGTTTTTACAAATTGTAATACTTTTTTAAGTTGGTTCAAACATTCTCTTTTTTCAGTGTACTTTGAGAAGTGGGGATGAATGCTTCGGTGGTTGCCTTCCATGACCCAAGGCAGTTCTGTGGTGCCATGGATGCAGCAAAGCACAACACCAGTACAGACTCTCAGGCATTATTTAACTTGTGTATGACATACAGATCAGCAGTAATCAGGAATCAAACTGCTGACCTTTCACTTCATGTAAAATTGCAGACATGTTCAATATTCTTTCTGTGACTTTCCACTGTGAAGAGTTTCGACCTGTGACTGCTGCAGTTAAGGTCCTTCCGGTGTCTACTCTTTTAGGTATTTGATCATTACCTGAATCCAGTGACAAATTAATTTCTTTCTTCAGAGTCTTAATAGAGACTCACTAATTTTATAGGCAGCTACAGAATCACATTGCTTATTTATCTCAACCTAAAAATGTTGCTGCCACGATGTCTTTTCTCACCAATGTCAATGACACAAAGTTATCTTCAGCAATATTCAGCTGAAGTGCAAGTCTTAAAAATAGCAGACAGAGATTTAGCCTAGATATGCCAGCCTGGAAGTAGGCAGGTGATGTTTTGTACAGATTCAGGACACACCATGCAAATGACGCCACATTAAACTTCTCTATCATCTAATCTTAACTCCTGCCCTATCATGGGCTTGAATTTTGCTTTGTCAGGAATTTACCATTCCTGTTAGCTGTCATTTTACCATCTCTATTTTGGGTCTCACATAGCCAGCTTACAGTTTAATTCTTTCCAAGAGATTCAAAAGGATTCCCATGAGAGCAACTCACATCATTAAAAAAATATTTTGTACCTGCTTCTACCCTCCAGGCTGAGTGGAGGGTCTATTTCTAGTAGTTTCTCAAAAGCCAGGAGTGAGTTTAAATGAACGTCGGTCTAGGGACAAAACAGAAAGTTTGTAGTTTGTTTCTTTAGCTGAATAAAGTATGTAACAGCATCTAAAGTAATATTTCTGCCAAGAAACTTCCTCATTAATCCGGAAAAGTTTGAAGAACATTTGGTTAAGTTTTTAACACATTTAGGAGTCATATTGAATATGGTATGGCGAAGATGTTGGTCCTGATTGATCTATGCATGTGAAGTACCTTACAAGTAAGAGGTATGCCAGTTTTCATTTAGAGTTGCCAGGTGATTAAAAATTTTTATTGAATCAGTTACAAACTTTGTGATTCATTAATCTAAATTTATTGCAAAGATAAATGTTTGATGTGGAAAACAAATTGACAGTAGTGCACTTGGGAGTGTCAACTGGGAAGCCAACATTCAAATGGCATCCAGTCAATTTTCAAAATAAAATATGCAGTGAAGCCTGTGGATCATAATTCAGTTCATTACCAAAATAAATAAAGAGATTACAGAAAATCAAAACATATAAAAAAGAAACCGCATAACAGCATAAACTACTTACCCATGGTAGAAGAATGAAATGCACAAAAAATGTTCAAATTTTAAGTAAACAAATGCTCCATTCCTGCAAAGCTGCCACAGGATGCAAAACCTCATGTACAGCAGGCAAAATAAGTGTTGAACATTCCACTATTTTTCTCAGTAAATATATTTCTAAAGTAGCTACTGAAATGAAATTTTCAGCAGATGTCTGTAATAACCCAAGTAATCCAGTCATACAAAGGAATCAAATCATTTAAGTACATAAATAAAGTTATATGTAATAATATTAAATGACACCGGGGAAAAGTATTGAACACCAGAAGACAGGAAGGTGCAAAAAGGCATGGAATGTCAAGACACCAGATGAAATGTATCAGAAATCAGAATGCAATCCTGCACCTTTTCAGTACAAATTAATGTCAACAGGTTCAGTCTCAACTGATGGCCTAGAGGCGGGTCTCTTAATATAACTTAGGCAAAGCCTTGGACCGAACATTGACATAGGTTGATGTAAATATATAGAGTTGATTGTATGTGTTACACCATAGTTCAAAATAGCTTGGATGTATGAAGGTCTTGAGATGAAGATATTTTAAATAGACTGACTTGATTTGTTAATGATAAACTATTTTAAGCTTTAATTTTACATATATATAGATTTATTAAAGGTATTCATGAAAATATCATTGCTAAGTAGAATATCAAGAAGAGAAACTTCTGTATTCTTGAGATCGACAGATTTATTGAATGATCAATGTAATTTACAGCAACAGTAAGTAATATGTTTATGTCACCGACATTAATGAGCAAAGCTCATCATCATCTCACCATATCATTTAGGTCCTGCAGACTTTTTCAGTAAAATCGTTCTGGGGATCATTAGTATGGCTAACACCTGTCAACTTCTGGGGAGCATTGTCCCCTCAGACCCACCCCACTTTTTTTTGACATTTTTTTATTTGCTCCTCACATGCCTGGAGGCCAATTCCGTGCTTCTATGTCACAGAAGACACAGCTTCCTCATAGGCACCCATTGTAAAAACCTGTGACTTCCATAACAAAAGCTTCTCACCATCTAACTTTGCCATTTAGGTCCTTCAAACTTTTTTCAGTAAAACGATTCTGGGGAGCATTAGCATGGGTAAAAACCTTTATCCACAACCAGGGCCCTCTTGACCCCTGTCATTTTAAGCACACAAAGCACACATACAATACAGTTAAAACAGCACATAAAAACAAAACATGTCAGAGCACCACTAGGAATTAAAAGCCATCTTATTTTATTTATTTATTTTTTGCTTAAATTTAAATAGTTTGGGCACTACCCATGACTTACTTTGAAATCCAAGACGTGTTTTTGGTCTATTGACTCAGTCGCACATGGGGTCATGGTTTATCTTTCAGCAGGACAGTGACCCTAAGCACACAGCCAAGATATCAAAGGAGTCTCTTCAGGACAACTCTGTGAATGTTCTTGAGTGGCCCAGCCAGAGCTCAGACCTGAATCCAATTGAACATCTCTGGAGAGATCTGAAAATGGCTGTGCACTCACACTCCCAATCCAACCTGACGGAGTTTGAGAGGTGCTGCAAAGAGGAATGGGCACAACTGCCCAAAGATAGGTGCACCAAGCTTGCAGCATCATATTCAAGAAGACTTAATGTTGGGAAGGTGTCGTAGCACGGACCCACAACAGGGGGCGCAAATGAACGGACAATGAATAAGCCAAAAAGGTAACAATTTAATGTTGCGATAATACACAATGAAACGTACTATAATCTGCACAGTCAATTTAACACCAGGTGACGTGTGGGCAGGCTCGAAGATAGAAGACCCCCGACGAGAGAGAAGCTGCGTCCCACACGGCTTCCACCACCAACGGTCTGAAGAACAACGGAGCCGCCAAGTCCCGAGTCCCCAGGTGGCCTCTGTCTTCGGCTGTCGACCCTGGTACTGCTGGCAGAAAGCAGAAATATGATGAGTGAGTGTGAGTCCGCACACTCAGTAAATCCACAGTTAGCGAGGGAGGAAGCGCCTCCACCTCCAAGCACACACTCGTGCAGCTCCTGTTTGAGCACTTATCTGGGTGGGAGGTGTTGCGAAGCCGTCGCTGAACACCTCAAACGCCACCTCCACAGACGAGTCTCACCGACAGGAAAACGGCTGCAAAGAAGAGTTTAGACAGATATACAGTCTTAAGTTCACAGAGAAATTACCTTGATAATGGTAGTCGATTTCTCGGCGGGGAGGTGGAGTTGCAGTCCGGCTTTTATGGTGGTGATGATGAACGAGTGACAGCTGGTGCAGGGGATGAGTGACAGCTGTCACTTCTTCTGGGTCTGGCGCCCTCTCGTGCTTGGAGCCCGCACTCCAAGCAGGGCGCCCTCTGGTGGTGGTGGGCCAGCAGTACCTCCTCTTCAGTGGCCCACACAACAGGACCCCCCCCTCAACGGGGGCTTGTCCGGATGTCTCGCGTAGAACTCGGCCAGGAGGGCCGGGTCCAGGATGAAGCTCCTCTTCACCCAGGAGCATTCTTCAGGTCCATACCCCTCCCAGTCCACCAGATATTGGAAACCCCGGCCCTTACGACGGACGTCCAGGAGCCTGCGGACTGTCCAGGCAGGCTCCCCGTCAATGAGCCGGGCAGGAGGCGGCGTAGGTCCCGGAGTACAGAGGGGCGAGGTGTGGTGTGGTTTGAGACGGGAAACATGAAAGACAGGGTGAATCTGCAGTGAAGCCGGGAGTTGAAGCTTCACTGCGGCCGGGTTGATGATCTTGAGGATTTTGAAAGGTCCAATGAATCTGTCTTTCAGCTTTGGGGAATCGACACACAAAGGGATGTCCTTGGTCGAGAGCCACACCTCCTGCCCGGGCTGGTATGTGGGGGCCGGGGAACGCCGGCGGTCCGCATGGGCCTTGGCCCTCGTCCGGGCCTTTAACAGGGCAGAGCGGGCGGCCCGCCACACCCGGCGGCACCTCCTGAGGTGGGCCTGGACCGAGGGCACACCGACCTCTCCCTCCACCAGCGGGAACAATGGGGGCTGGTACCCCAAACATGCCTCAAAAGGGGAGAGGCCGGTAGCAGACGAAACTTGGCTGTTGTGGGCATACTCGATCCAGGCCAGATGGTGACTCCAGGCCGCCAGATGCACGGAGGTGACACACCGAAGGGCCTGCTCCAACTCCTGGTTGGCCCGCTCTGCCTGGCCGTTGGTCTGGGGGTGGTACCCGGACGAGAGACTCACGGTGGCCCCCAGCTCCTTGCAGAAACTCTTCCACACCTGTGAAGAGAACTGGGGACCACGATCTGATACAACGTCCGATGGTATCCCATGCAGCCGCATGACGTGGTGGACCAGGAGGTCTGCCGTCTCCTGGGCCGTCGGGAGCTTCGGGAGGGCCACAAAGTGGGCCGCCTTGGAGAACCGGTCCACTATCGTGAGAATCACGGTGTTGCCCTGGGACGGCGGGAGGCCCGTGATGAAATCCAGGCCGATGTGAGACCAGGGGCGATGAGGCACTGGCAGGGGTTAGAGGAGGCCCGTCGTCCTCCGATGGTCTGCCTTGCCCCTGGCGCAGATGGTACAGGCCTGGACGTAGTCCCGGACGTCGGTTTCCAGGGACGCCCACCAGAAGCGCTGCTGGACTACTGCCACGGTCCTACGCACTCCGGGATGACAGGACAGCTTGGACCCATGACAGAAGTCCAATACGGCAGCTCTTGCCTCTGGTGGGACGTACAGTCGGTTCTTGGGGCCAGTCCCCGGGTCCGGGCTCCTTGTCAGGGCCTCCCGGATGGTCTTCTCCACGTCCCAGGTGAGGGTGGCCACGACAGTGGACTCGGGGATGATGGTCTCGGTGGGGTTCGACAGCCCTGCTTTGGCTTCTTCTTCGTGCACCCGGGACAATGCATCTGGTTTTTGGTTCTTGGTCCCGGGGCGATACGTGATCTGGAAGTCAAAGCGCCCGAAGAACAGAGACCAGCGAGCTTGCCTGGGGTTCATCCGCTTGGCGGTCCGGATGTACTCCAGGTTCCGATGGTCCGTGAAAACCGTGAAGGGCAACGATGCCCCCTCCAGCAGGTGTCTCCACTCTTCAAGAGCCTCCTTCACCGCAAGAAGTTCCCGATTGCCGACGTCATAGTTCCGTTCAGCGGGGGTCAACCTCCGGGAATAAAAGGCACAATGATGGAGAACCTTATCAGCCTCCACGCTCTGGGACAGCACGGCTCCTATCCCTGAGTCAGAGGCATCCACTTCTACTATGTACTGGTGATCAGGATCAGGCTGCACCAGAACTGGTGCAGTCGAGAACCGGCGTTTCAAATCCTGGAACGCGGCTTCGCACCGATCCGACCAGGCGAAGGGGACCTTGGTGGAGGTCAGGGCAGTCAGGGGGCTAACTACCTGACTGTAACCTTTAATGAACCTCCTGTAGAAATTTGCAAAACCTAGGAACTGCTGTAGTTTCCTGCGGCTTGTTGGTTGGGGCCAATCTCTCACCGCCACAACCTTAGCCGGATCAGGGGCGACGGAGTTGGAGGAGATGATGAACCCCAGGAAGGACAAAGAAGTGCGGTGGAACTCGCACTTCTCGCCCTTCACAAACAGCCGGTTCTCCAACAACCGCTGTAGGACCTGACGTACATGCTGGACATGGGTCTCAGGGTCGGGGGGAAAGATGAGTATATCGTCCAGATATACGAAGACGAACCGATGCAGGAAGTCCCGCAAGACATCATTTACCAAAGCTTGGAACGTCGCGGGGGCGTTAGTGAGGCCGAACGGCATGACCAGGTACTCAAAATGACCTAACGGGGTGTTGAATGCCGTCTTCCATTCGTCTCCCTTCCGGATCCGAACCAGGTGGTACGTGTTTCTAAGATCCAATTTAGTGAAAATTTGGGCTCCATGCAGGGGCGTGAACACTGAATCCAACAGAGGTAACGGGTATCGGTTGCGAACCGTGATCTCGTTCAGCCCCTGTAATCAATGCATGGACGGAGTCCGCCGTCTTTTTTACCCACAAAAAGAAACCAGCACCCATCGGGGAGGTGGAGTTCCGGATCAGCCCGGCAGCTAAGGAGTCCCGGATGTAGGTCTCCATTGATTCGCGTTCCGGACGTGAGAGGTTGTACAACCTACTGGACGGGTACTCAGCGCCCGGGACCAAATCGATGGCACAATCATACGGTCGGTGCGGGGGAAGAGTGAGCGCCAGATCCTTGCTGAAAACGTCAGCAAGATCATGGTACTCCTTTGGCACCGCCGATAGATTGGGGGGGACTTTGACCTCCTCATTAGCCGTAGTGCCGGGAGGGACCGAGGATCCTAAACACTCCCGGTGGCAGGTTTCGCTCCACTGCGTGACAACCCCGGACGGCCAATCTATCCGGGGATTGTGCTTCACCATCCATGGAAAGCCCAAAATCACTTGGGAGGTAGAAGGTGTTACATGGAACACTATCTCCTCCCTGTGATTCCCAGACACAACCAAAGTCACTGGTTGTGTCTGATGTGTGATTAATGGAAGCAGGGTGCCATCTAGTGCTCGCACCCGCAATGGTGTCGGCAGAGCCACCAGAGGGAGCCCTACTTCCTTTACCCATCTGCTGTCCAGCAGATTCCCTTCAGACCCCGTGTCTACCAGTGCTGGGGCGTGAAGGGTTAAATCCCCACAAAGGATTGTTACTGGGATTCGTGCAGATTTGCGGGGTTTTCCCGCGTGCGTGTTATGGCCCACCCTTAGCCCAGTTTCTAAGGACGGGCGTTGTAGTTTGACCGTTTGGGGCAGTCCTTCTGCATGTGCTCGCAAGAGCCGCAGACAAACACATCCCCGCGGGCCAGCCTCCTTTGTCTGATATTTGATCTTAATTTGGCCCTGCTCGTGTCCATAGCCTCCTCAGCAGGGGGAGCTGTAGCCACACGGAGCTCTCTGGCAGTGAAGCGTGGGGACGACGTCACCTTGTCGGAACCGGAAGGGGGAGGGACGGCTCGTGCCCGGTCACGCCCCCCGGCCTGCCCCCGACGATGCTCGTTTTAAACGGTTGTCTAAGCGTATAACTAAATCAACAAGCCCGTCAAAATCCCGCGGTTCCTCCTTAGCCAGTAGGTGCTCCTTAAGGACCGGGGACAGTCCGTTTACAAAGGCGGCGCGGAGCACAACGTTATTCCAGCCGGACCTCGCTGCCGCGATGCTGAAGTCGACTGCATACTCGGCTGCGCTACGGTGCCCCTGTCTCATCGACAGCAGCATGTTTGAAGCGGTCTCGCCTCTGTTGGGATGATCAAACACTTGTTTGAACTCCCGTACAAACCCAGCATAAGACGTTAGGAGCCGTGAATTCTGCTCCCAAAGCGCCGTAGCCCATGCGCGTGCCTCTCCTCGAAGCAAATTAATAACATAAGCCACCCGGCTAGCGTCTGATGCGTACATGACAGGGCGCTGTGAAAAGATGAGCGAACACTGCATGAGGAAGTCCGCGCACGTCTCGACACAGCCCCCGTACGGTTCCGGAGGGCTTATGTATGCTTCAGGGGACGGTGGGGGGGTTCGTTGAACGACCAGTGGAACGTCTGATACAGGCCCAGGACCAGCCAGAGGAGTGGCTGCAGCGGCGCCCTGGTCGCGCGCTTCCACCCTGGCGGTGAGAGCCTCCACCCTCCGATTAAGGAGGACATTCTGCTCGGTCACTAATCTAACCGAGCCGTGAAGGCGGTTAAGATCTGCTGCAGCTCACTCAACACGTCTCCCGCTGATGCCTGCGCTCCTGGCTCTTCCATTGGCTGTTCAAGCTCGGGTTGACGCCCCTCGGAATCCATGACGATGGCCGAGAAATCCTGTTGGGAAGGTGTCGTAGCACGGACACACAACAGGGGGCGCAAATGAACGGACAATGAATAAGCCAAAAAGGTAACAATTTAATGTTGCGATAATACACAACGAAACGTACTATAATCTGCACAGTCAATTTAACACCAGGTGACGTGTGGGCAGGCTCGAAGATAGAAGACCCCCGACGAGAGAGAAGCTGCGTCCCACACGGCTTCCACCACCAACGGTCTGAAGAACACCAGAGCCGCCAAGTCCCGAGTCCCCAGGTGGCCTCTGTCTTCGGCTGTCGACCCTGGTACTGCTGGCAGAAAGCAGAAATATGATGAGTGAGTGTGAGTCCGCACACTCAGTAAATCCACAGTTAGTGAGGGAGGAAGCGCCTCCACCTCCAAGCACACACTCGTGCAGCTCCTGTTTGAGCACTTATCTGGGTGGGAGGTGTTGCGAAGCCGTCGCTGAACACCTCAAACGCCACCTCCACAGACGAGTCTCACCGACAGGAAAACGGCTGCAAAGAAGAGTTTAGACAGATATACAGTCTTAAGTTCACAGAGAAATTACCTTGATAATGGTAGTCGATTTCTCGGCGGGGAGGTGGAGTTGCAGTCCGGCTTTTATGGTGGTGATGATGAACGAGTGACAGCTGGTGCAGGGGATGAGTGACAGCTGTCACTTCTTCTGGGTCTGGCGCCCTCTCGTGCTTGGAGCCCGCACTCCAAGCAGGGTGCCCTCTGGTGTTGGTGGGCCAGCAGTACCTCCTCTTCAGCGGCCCACACAACACTTAAGTCTGTAATTGTTGTCAATGATACATCAACAAAGTACTGAGCAAAGTGTGTGAATGCTTATGTACATGTGATTTTGTAGTTTTTATTTTTAATAAAATTGCAAAAAAATGTGTTGTCATTATGAGGTGTTGTGAGTAGAATTTTGAGGGAGAAAATGAATTTCTTCCATTTTGGAATAAGGCTGTAACATAACAAAATTTTGTAAAAGTGAAGCGCCGTGAATACTTTCCGGATGCACCTTATCAAAAATGCTATGAAAAATGTCACGTTTAGCAGATGTTCAAAGCACAATGCACTTCAGATTACTTTAAACATTTTTTTTAGAAGAGATCTCAAAAAAAAAAAAAAAAAAATTACCAACTGCTTCATGAAGCCTCATTTGACAATTGCTAACAACAACCCCAGACATTTTCAGAAGATGGCAGAGTTCGGCAGGTGGCAGACATGTCTATTATCTGTTAGGTTATCCTTGATGCAATAATGATTTCATTCAGAGACATGCAAGATGATTGCATTTTTGAGTCCATGCCCTATAGTTTAAACTATAGGGCATATGGACTCATCCATCCATCATCCATCCAACCACCATACATTTTACAGGGCACATCTCCTAAAAGACTCAGTGGTGTTCATACCAGATTATGAACAAGGGTTGTGGGTTTTATTAAAGAAAAAAAACTTAATAATAATATTAATAATAATAATACAGGACTGTTCTGTATATAGTATATCATTGTAACATTTTCCTGAAATAATTCTTTTCTATACCTGCTTACTCCAATCAAGGCTTACAGTGGGACTGGAGCCTATCCCAGCAGTCACAGGGCATGAGGCGGGGTACACCCTGGAAAGGACACCAATCTATTGCAGGTCCATGTGCAGACAGACAAACACGTTCACACACGTAGGACACCTATGGTCAACTCAGAGCCACCAGTTCACCTAACTCATATGTCTTTGGAAATGGGAGGAAGTTGGAGGATCGGGATGGACCCCCCCCCCCCCCCCCCCCCCCAAGCACGGGGAGAACACACAAACTCCACACAGAAAGGACCAGGTGGGAAGTGAAACCATGGCCTGCCACCATGCCAACATTTCCTGAAATGACTCGTAATTTTTCTTGCCTTCAAAAGAACACACAAAACGATATATTATAGTATTACTGAATACTAAATCACTGTAATTTAAGGCTACTTTCTTCTAAGAAATTGTTGTAAAAGCAAATTTTATGGAAATATCTTAATGTTGTGGATAAGATCAACCACCAACATGCCCACTTGGGAATATTATTTGGGTCACTTGTTAAAGCAGAAACTGTACCTGATCAAGTTCAAAGTGCTCATTATAGTTTGAGGTGTGTTTGCTTTCAACCAAAAACTGTCATGCTGACTGAAAGCCGACTTTACATCAAATGGATGAGTGGCAGAGTGCAGCGGCAGCATGGTCCAATGCAGTAACATTGCTCAGGAAAGATTTATTTTTCTTGTCTGCATGCTGGTCACTTTATTCCATGTTTTGTTTTGTTTTTTTTCTCTATGCTTCCAGGCTCTCACCTATAAAATATAACTGAATCATGTGTGATTGCATCAGCCAAGCTTGAACCTTCGTGCGCATGTGTAAGTTTTTTCATGCCTGTCGGTTGCGTCATTCGCCTGTGAGCACGCCTTGTGGGAGGAGTGGTCCAGCCCCCTCGTCAGATTTTCATTGTCAGGAAATTGGCTGATCGACTGCTGCTTTGCTTCATCAAAATTTTTCTTAAAGTGTGAGAGACAGCCAGGTGGAAACCATTTGGAAAATTCAGATGGCTTTCGGTGAAGATCTTATGGGGATCACACAGATTAGGGACAATTACAACTGGATTAAAGACGGCCCACAGCAGTGGATGGTGCGCCGCGCACTGAGCGGCAGTCAACAGGCTCAAATGACCAGATCATTTCCAAACTGAACGCTTTGTTGATCCGGGACATCGTCTGACTACCAGAGAAATGGCAAGACAGCTGGACATAGCACTTTTTCGGCACATTCCACTGTTACAGGAAATTCTGTAATGGAAAGAGGAGCGGAGAAATTCGCCACGGAGCCGCTTATGGCGCGGGACGAAAGCACCGCCATGTTGGTCTCACAGGAACATGCCCTAACATGCCCAGCTCTTGCACCATTCGGAAAATTCAGACGGGTTTCGGTGGCTTTTCAGTCGTGTGACTATCCGAGAAATTGTGGACGAGCTGGACATGCCACAACATGTCCTGTGAGGCTTCATCACGGCGTTGCTTTTTGTTCTGTGCCATGTGCCTCCGTCCCAACGCGCGAAGTCCTCCGCACGTCTTTTCATGCCGAAAAAGTGCTGATGTCAAACTCTTCTGCCATTTCTGTGGTAGTCAGATGACGTCCCGGATCAATAAAGCGTTTACTTTGGAAATGAATGGCACATTCCACTGTTACAGGAGTTTTTTGTCATGAAAAGAAGTGCGTAGGACTTCGCACATCTTCGACGACTTCACGCGTTTTTTTTTTTTGTGTTCAGGGGGAACAGTGTTGGTCAGTAGTATCGTAGAAATTATGACTTTAGATCTGAGACTGATTACTGATTAATATTTAAATTAAAGTTCCAATAGCTTAAAACATTAGGTGGTGCCCTGATAACTTTGAGGTAATTAAATATCGTTCTAAATAATTCAGTTTTTAAAATGATTTATTTTGGCTCACACGTGAAGTACCATTATTCCAAAGAATAATCATTTAAAATCATTACATATTATGGTGCAGCTGTGTGTGGCCAAATAATTATAAAGTACTTAAAACTGTTACATTATTTTGGTGTCCATTGTCGAGGCTCAGTCCAGTTGAGTATCTTAATAATTATCCAATATTTAACTTGCTACAGTTTTTGTTGCTGCTGTGTGTGGCCAAAGTAGTCTACAATAATTATTTTAATTACGCAACAGCATCAAGAAAGTATTCACAATCCTTCACTTGTTCCACATTTTATGTTACAGCCTTATTTCCAAAATGGAGTAAATTCATTTTTCCTTCAAATTCTACTCATAATACCCCATAATGTCAACAGGAAGAAAGTGTTCTTTCGAAATTTTTTGCCAATTTTTTAAAAATACTGTGTGAATACTAATAGTATCACACCCTTTGCTCAATACTTTGTTGATGCATGTTTGGCAGCATTTTCACATCCTCAAGTCTTCTTTTGCCCATTCCTCTTGCAACACCTCTCAAGCTCTGTAAGGTTGGAAGGGGATCATCGATGGCACGGGAATTTTCAGATCTCTCCAGAAATATTCATCGGATTTAGGTCTGGGTGTTGTGTGTTGGGGGTTTGGCTGGATGTTTTGTGTTGTTTTCTTTTCTTTGCTCTCAGGTGGTATGCGAATGGTTTTTGTCTGTGGAGAAGGTGCTAGCAGAAGAGTCCTTCACCCTCATCAGCATTATTAGCTGCACCTGTGGAGGATGTTCACGTGTAAACTTAAAGACTTTCAGCTGAAGCAGATAATGAGATGGCATTCTGCATTTAAGCCATGAGTGGTTCAAGCAGAATTGCCGGGAACTCGACCTTGTGACGTTCATTTGTGAGACGCTGAGGACCGCGCCAGGGTTTGACACATCGTGCCTGTGAAGGAGGACGGGTGAGGGACACATGCTGTCAGCACACATCAGAGGTGATTATTGTCTGAATGATCGTTAATAGTAATTTGGCATTTTGTTACGCAGTATATTTGAACATTGATGAGAATTGTGCAGTTTGCTTCTCACTGCCGTGGCGTACGGACTGATGATCCTCCACCTGTTGTGAGAAGCTGCTCATTTACATAAAGCTTAAATTCAGACCTGAATGTGTTGCTGATAGTGTGTGCCTCTGAAAGATATTTGCTGTAGCTCTGTTGACTTACCTCACGTTTTCCATCCTTCACAGAGTCAGTTTGTTGTGTCCACCTGGGGGGTGTTTGGCGGTGAATCTGAGTCCAGAAGCGCCGAGGCTTCGATCCTTTTGGGCGCTGGAGAGTGCGCCGTCCTTCACTCCACCAGACAAACTAAATATTTATGTTGTACACTAATTATTGCACTAGAGGGGGAAATAAAATCGTTTTGTTTGTGGAACCGCTTTCTGGTTATTTAGCGCTGGGTTCGGTCAGACGTTGGTCCGCTCCTCAACCTGCGTCTGCACATAACAGTAGTTCCCGGCCATTCCAAAGTGGACCCAGCGGCAGAAGCGGTTTTGTTTGCCGAAAGAGTTCAAGAACACTTGGAGAAAATATGGGAGCAATTACAGCATCTCGCAAACCAAATTAAACAAACAGATGCCCGCGTTATGGAGCTTGCAGCACAAGCTGTTCCGCTTCCTGCTGCTCCAGCTGCGGCACCATCGATACCGATGCAGATAACTCCATCACCCAGAGATTCGGCTTCCGAACCAATCATTTGTCATCCGGAGCCTTATGCGGGAAATGTTGAAGCCTGTGCTCCGTTTTTGATGCAATGTTCTCTGGTTTTTGCTCAGCGACCGGCTTCCTTCTCTTCTGATGGTAGTCGTGTCTCATATGTGACAAATTTGCTCCGAGGTGATGCTTTAGCTTGGGTCACTGCGTTGTGGAGTAATAACTCTCCATTGTTAGGGTCCTTTAAGGATTTCTCCCGGGAGTTCCGCTTGGTTTTTGACCATCCGGTGAAAACAAATACCGTTGCCCAACGGTTGCTGAATCTCAGGCAGGGGAGGCGGAGTGCAGCGGATTATTCCGTGGATTTCTGAATTTTTTCTGCTCAGTCCGGTTGGAATGCCACAGCTTTAAGAGGTGTGTTTGTAGATGGTTTGAACGATCCATTAAAAGACGAGCTAGGAGTCTGTGACGAACCAAAGATTTAGATGAACTAATATCTTTGGTTATTCGTCTAGATGATTGGATAAAGGAGCATGGACGCGAGAGAGGACGGACATCAGAGCGGGTTTTTTCGTCTCGGGGCTTTCCCCGACACAGATCTGGGCTGCCTCTTCTTCGCCCCACTGAGACTCCTCCGACGGGACCACTGGCTCCTCTTGCGGATGAGCCCATGCAGCTCCAGGTGTTCTGGGACAGGCATAAAATGGACACACACAAAAAAAAAACCCTTTGGTTGTTTAGTTATTTGGGCTATTTTTGTTTTGTTTTTTTGTAAGGGGTTATAAATTGTTTGGGAATTTAGAGGCGGTTCCGGAGGAGTGAACGACTGGCAGTTCGGAGCTCGGCTGGACTCAGGTAATCGTTTGTTTTCATTATTTGGACTTAGGTATTTTCTGTTTGAGGATTGGGTCGTTTTGTTTTGTTGTTTTTTATTTCCCTGCTTCCCTAACCCCAACCTCACATTGCTCTGAGACCGTTTTGTCTTTTGGGTTGTGGGGTGCTGCAGGTTGGTCACGCTGAGCGTTTCTCAGAAGACCTCTGCACCTTGGGGGGGTTGGCAGGGGCATTTTTTTGGGTTTGGTTAGGGCCCGGTTCTCTCCAGCACCGGTGGGCCTTGACGTTCGTCATTGTGTTACCGGGGTGTGGTGCAGCGGGAACATACCTCAGTTGGAGTGGTGGGCCGATCTGTTGCCGTTCACCATTTCGGTAGTTCCACCCCTCCCGATAGGCTGGTGGTATGGTCGGGTTGGGGCACCGGACATCTTTCCGGTTTTCCGCTGCGCTTCGGGGATGGGACCGGGTTAGTTTTTCCTGTTTCCTTCCCCAGCTTATTAGTTTTGTGCCGTTCGCCAAAATTAGGCTACCGATAGGCTCTGGGAGTGTTCTGGGGTCTTTCGGGGTGCTGGGGGGGTAACAGGGTTTGACAGTTGTTTTATTTTGCCCCCAGGGTGTTTTAATGAAGTCCGCCGGGGGTTGGATTTTTGTGTTGTTATGTTTCCTTCCAGGTTCCACCTCCAGGGTCGATGGGACGGTCCTCTGGGGGAGAATTGATTGTGGGGCCGATTAACCAAGTGTGGCCGGGTCTGGGGTTCCTGGGTTGTGGGGAGGGTACCTCCTGGGGTTGATGGTACGGTCCTCTGGGGGGCGCTGTTCCTCCGTGTAAACCTGGGGACCTCTGTAAGATTCTGGTTTTGGTTGTTCTCTCCTGGAACTGGCGGTAAAGGTCTTCTGGGGGGCTCTGCATATCGTTCTGGGGGGGGGGGTTGTTTATTATTTTTCTTTGTGAATTTATGTTTGTATTGGGTGTTGGGGCTGTGTTGGGTTATTGCATTTGGGAGTTTTCTTTTCTTCCCGGGGTTGGATGGGACGGTCCCCTGGGGAGGGTTTGGGTGGGTTTTGTGTTTTCTTCTATGTTGGGTTGTATATGGGACTTGTTTGGGGTTTTTGTTGATGCCAGCCGGCCTTCCAGCCGCGGTGCCCTGTCCTGCCGTCTGCTTTCTGTCATGGACCCCGGAGGGAGGTGTTGTTCTCGGGCCTGGTCTGTTCGGTCGCCGGGAGGCTTCCCGTTGATGGAGGGTACTGTTGTGTGTTGGGGGGTTTGGCTGGATGTTTTTGTGTTGTTTTCTTTTCTTTGCTCTCCAGGTGGTATGCAAACTGTTTTTTGTCTGTGGAGAAGGTGCTGGCAGAAGAGTCCTTCACCCTCATCAGCATTATTAGCTGCACCTGTGGAGGATGTTCACGTGCAGGCCTACTGACTCGCAGCACCTGTGGATGATGCTCAAGTGTAAACTTAAAGAGGGGGAAATAAAATCATTTGTTTGTGGAACCGCTTTCTGGTTATTTAGCGCTGGGTTCGGTCAGACGTTGGTCCGCTCCTCAACCTGCGTCTGCACATAACACTGGGTTCTGGCTGGGCCACTCAAGGACATTCACAGAGTTGTCCTGAAGCCACTCCTTTGATATATTGGCTGTGTGCTTAGGGTCATTGTCCTGCTGAAAGATGAACTGTCACCCCAGTCTGAGGTCCAGAGTGCTCTGGAGCAGATTTTCATCCAGGATGACTCTGCATATTGCTGCATTAATTTTACACTCAATCCTGATAGTCTCACAGTTCCTGACGCTAAAAAAACATCACCACTGCATGCTGCCACCACCATGCACCAGGGATGGTGCCTGATTTTCTCCAAACATGACTCATTCACACCAAAGAGTTCAATCTTTGTCTCATCAGACCAGAGAATTTTGTTTTTATGGTCTGAGAGTCCTTCAGATGCCTTCTGGCAAACTTAAGGCATGCTGTCATGTATCTTTTACAAAGGGGGAGCTTTTGGCAAACTTCAAGTGTGATGCCATGTGACTTTTACTGAGGAGTAGCTTCCGTCTAGCCACTCTACCATTCAGGCCTGATTGGTGGATTACTGCAGACAAGGTTTTTTATGGAATTATGGAATCACCGGCCTCGGAGGATGTTCATTCATTTAATTTTGTAGAAAAAAAAGCAGATCACAGACATGACACAAAACTAAAGTAATTTCAAATGGCAACTTTCTGGCTTTAAGAAACACTATAAGAAATCAGGAAAAAAATTGTGGCAGTCAGTAACGGTTACTTTTTTAGACCAAGCAGAGGGAAAAAAATATGGAATCACTCAATTCTGAGGAAAAAATTATGGAATCATGAAAAACAAAAGAACGCTCCAACACATCACTAGTATTTGTTGCACCACCTCTGGCTTTTATAACAGCTTGCAGTCTCTGAGGCATGGTCTTAATGAGTGACAAACAGTACTCTTCATCAATCTGGCTCCAACTTTCTCTGATTGCTGTTACCAGATCAGCTTTGCTGGTTGAAGCCTTGTCGTGGACCATTTTCTTCAACTTCCACCAAAGATTTTCAATTGGATTAAGATGCGGACTATTTGCAGGCCATGACATTGACCCTATGTGTCTTTTTGCAAGGAATGTTTTCACAGTTTTGCTCTATGGCAAGATGCATTATCATCTTGAAAATGATTTCATCATCCCCAAACATCCTTTCAATTGAGGGATAAGAAAAGTGTCCAAAATATCAACGTAAACTTGTGCATTTATTGATGATGTAATGACAGCCATCTCCCCAGTGCCTTTACCTGACATGCAGCCCCATATCATCAATGACTGTGGGAATTTACATGTTCTCTTCAGGCAGTCATCTTTATAAATCATTGGAATGGCACCAAACAAAAAGTCCAGCATCATCACCTTGCCCAATGCAGATTCGACATTCATCACTGAATATGACTTTCATCCAGTCATCCACAGTCCACGATTGCTTTTCCTTAGCCCATTGTAACCTTGTTTTTGTTCTGTTTAGGTGTTAATGATGGCTTTCGTTTAGCTTTTCTGTATGTAAATCCCATTTCCTTTAGGCGGTTTCTTACAGTTCGGTCACAGACGTTGACTCCAGTTTCCTCCCATTCGTTCCTCATTTGTTTTGTTGTGCATTTTTGATTTTTGAGACTATTGCTTTACGTTTTCTGTCTTGACGCTTGATGTCTTCCTTGGTCTACCAGTATGTTTGCCTTTAACAACCTTCCCATGTTGTTTGTATTTGGTCCAGAGTTTAGACACAGCTGACTGTGAACAACCAACATCTTTTGCAACATTGCATGATGATTTACCCTTTTTTAAGAGTTTGATAATCCTCTCCTTTGTTTCAATTGACATCTCTCGTGTTGGAACCATGATTCATGTCAGTCCACTTGGTGCAACAGCTCTCCAAGGTGTGATCACTCCTTTTTAGATGCAGACTAACGAGCAGATCTGATTGATGCAGGTGTTAGTTTTGGGGATGAAAATTTACAGGGTGATTCCATAATTTATTGCTCAGAAATTGAGTGAGTCCATATTTTGTTCCCTTGCTTGGTCTAAAAAATAACCGTTACTGACTGCCACAATTTTTTTTCCTGATTTCTTATAGTGTTTCTTAAAGCCAGAAAGTTGCCATTTGAATGACTTTAGCTTGTGTCATGTCTGTGATCTGCTTTTTTTCTACAAAATTAAACAACTGAATGAACATCCTCCGAGGGCCGTGTGATTCCATAATTATTGCCAGGGGTTGTAGTAACCACGGGTGTGTTTTTAACCAATTCCTCAGGATAGCGATTCCAAATATGCCCTCTCTCTCTCTCTCTCTCTCTCTCTCTCTCTCTCTCTCTCTCTCGTCTCTCTCTCTCTCTCTCTATATATAATATATATATAATTGCACTTGGCCAGATTTTGACCTGTGACCTTGACTTTTATTCTTCAAATTTTAAATTATGTTGAGGGTATTCCTGCATGAAATGATTTGGATGAATTAAAGCCATATGGTTTTATTGACTGCTAGTCCATCACCTTTAAAGTATTTCTGCCAGCTAAAAAACAAAAACAACTGGTTTGCCCTGAAGTCACCATTTTCCTTTATTACTTTATAACTTTATTACCTCAAATGTACAGTTTCAAATAACTCATGCACACATTTAATTACTTTGTTTGCAGAAGATTATACAGAGATCACTGTGGTCAAGTCAACCATGATGGCAACAATATCCCCATTAAGGCAGCTGCCATTTGATGGAAGCCAACACTAAAACAATTGTATTTCATAGCACAAACATGAATACAGTCAGAATCTCATTAAGAAACATTTCAATTAATTATTTTCATGATGATTTTTTAAAATCGTAACATTTCACTGGGTACATGAACAATTCACTGAGTCTCTATGTTGACTGCTTCCATCACGTTGCATAAGTGCATGAAGATACAAGAAAATTCAAATAACTGTTTGGCTACAAGTGACAGCACATTGACTGCAGTACTGGACTTTCGTGTCACTGATTCATACAGGTGCGCACTGATGTGTGCAGTTTTTTTTTTTTTTGCTTTTGAGCCCTTTTGGTCATAAGTCCTCTCCCTGGGGTTTCGAATGTGAGAACACCCTACGAGTCTCCTTTGTGTCTCCTCGTGTCGGACACGCCATCTGATTACTACTTTTGTCCAGTCACACAAATTATGCTTCTGAGCCTCTGTCACCAACCACCTTCCTCGTTGCCTGGTTACCCTGTGATGTAGAACTTCTGGGGCTAAATTGACAAGCCCTCTTGCCATCTGCATCTCGACGTGGGTTGTTTATATGCACGTCCACACTTTCAGTTGGCTCCAAAATGTAGCAATTCAGTAAGACGTTCTACAACCCAATTCCAATGAAGTTGGGATGTTGTGTAAACTGTAAATAAAAACAGAATACAGTGTTATGCAAATCCGCTTCAACCTGTATTCAATTGAATACACCACAAAGAAAAGATATTTAATGTTCAAACTGATAAACTTTATTGTTTTTGTGCAAATATTTGCTCATTTTGAAATGGATGCCTGCAATACGTTTCAAAAAAGCTGGGACAGTGGTATGTTTACCACTGTGTTACATCACCTTTCCTTCTAACAACACTCAATAAGCAACTGACAACTGAAGACACTAATTGTTGAAGCTTTGTAGGTGGAATTCTTTCCCATTCTTGCTTGATGTACGACTTCAGTTGTTCAACAGTCCGGGGTCTCCGTTGTCATATTTTACACTTCATAATGCGCCACACATTTTTAATGGGCCACAGGTCTGGACTGCAGGCAGGCCAGTCTAGTACTCACAGTCTTTTACTATGAAGCCACGCTGTTGTAACACATGCAGAATGTGGCTTGGCATTGTTTTGCTGAAATAAGCAGACACGTCCCTGAAAAAGACATTGCTGGCAGCATGTGTTGCTCCAAACCCTGGATGTACCTTTCAGCATTGATGGTGCCATCACAGATGTTTGCGTCTGTCCATTTCAAATGAGCTCAGGCCCAGAGAAGGCAGCAGTGTTTCTGGATGTTGTTGCTGTATGGCTTTCGCTTTGCATGGTAGAGTTTTGACTTGCACTTGTAGATGTAGCGATGAACTGTGTTAACTGACAATGGTTTTCTGAAGTGTTCCTGAGCCCATACGGTAAGATCCTTTACACAATGGTATTGGTTTTTAATGCAGTGCCGCCTGAGGGATCGAAGGTCACGGGCATTCAGTGTTGGTTTTTGGCCTTGCTGCTGATGTGTAGACAGTTCTCCAGATTCTGAATCTTCTGATTATATTATGGGCTGTAGATGATGGAATCCCTAAATTCCTTGCAATTAAATGTTGAGAAACATTGTTCTTAAACTGTTGGACAATTTTTTCATGCAGTTGTTTACAAAGTGGTGATCCTCACCCCATCTTTGCTTGTGAACAGCTGAGCCTTTTGGGATGCTCTTTTATACCCAATCATGACACTCACCTGTTTCCATTTAACCTGTTCACCTGTGGAATGTTCCAAACAGGTGTTTTTTGAGAGTGTGTTCTTTGAGACTGTCCCAGCTTTTTGAAATGTGTTGCAGGCATCCATTTAAAATGAGCAATATTTGCACAAAAACAAAAAAAGTCTATCAGTTTGAACATTAAATAGCTTGTCTTTGTAGTGTATTCAATTGAATATAGGTTAAAGAGGATTTGCAAATCATTGTATTCTGTTTTTATTTACATTTTACACAACGTCACAACTTCATTGGAATTGGGGTTGTAGGTTCTCTGATTATCCCTCAAGTCTTTTCAGAGTATTGCCCAACTGTGAACAACTTCCACCCACCTCCTGACCTTGATTTAGCCTTTTGCCCATGACATCAAACTTGATTCCTGAGACTGTCATTTCAGTGTCAGGGTCCTTTTCTAAGATAGACTCTGCCTGATTATTCGAGTTCAGCTGCTGCTGTTAGTTTTAAGTTTTTATGCTTTTTCCAAACACCGCTGCCATCCGTGAATTATGTTTTTGCAGAGGGAAATTGGTTAACACTCCACAATGCCCTCTACTGCCTTTAGTCATAATTGGCTTTTTGAAGAGGGATTGTTTTGGCTCAGACTTCTGTTTTATGCCTCCTCCTGGATCACAAGCTTGCTTATCCTCTTGCTGCACCAGGAGGAACTGCCAGCAGATTGACTCACCACTGGTCTACTTTCAACAGTTGGATCATTTATTCAGTATGTACTTTGGTGTGAAATAAAGACTCTTTTATTGCAACCTGGTATAGAGTCTGTCTGGTTCATGAGCAAGATGTGTAATGCTAGCAGCTGCAGGTTTGGTGATTAAAACGGCTGCCGTTTTTCTCTTTTCTGCAAATATATGTACTTATGTCTCCATATACATTTCTACACGCTTTACTTTTTTCTTGTTCCCCCCTTTTAATATTATTATATTAAGTAAATATTGGAGGAGTGGGGTACAGTTAGTTATACCTAACAGCTAACGTTAGCTTATCTAGCCGGCCTTAGCAACGTTCATCGTAGCTTACAAAATAGTTGGTTCCTTTGTGGTTGATAACAATCTTCTCCTGTGATGTCTTATCCTTCTTATGTCTTATTACTTATTATATTATATATACCTTTTTCCTGAGCTGCTTGGGTGGGTAGGGAGAGTTCCCATGGGATAAAAAAGCTTTTTAACCTACCATCCCTGGTTCTCAAGACCAGGCACCTAAGTGGCTCTACTCTACTCTTTTCTACTCTCCTATTTGACTCTTCCTTTTTAGATATTTAGATATACCTTTGTATACTGGCATAGTTTCACCTTAGAATTGGAATATAATTCATAAGATATACCATACTGAATTTTCATGACATTCCTCCCCAAAGCATGAACTTCACTGCACCCATCCCAAGTTAATGTGAAGCTTCATTAACTTATTTTATCAAGCTTTTATCAACTACTATCAAGAACAACTGTCTTTACACGGGGCAACTGGAACTTTACAGGGTCTCTAGCATATGTAGGCATGAATGACTTGACCAGATATGCTGCCAGAGTGATTTAATAATTGCAGGTGTATGAATTAATCAAAACATGAATTAAATTTATTATTTAAGAAATACTAAAATGAATTAAATCAGTAAATTACATCAATCAAAATGTATCTAAGAACTGCATCATGTGCATGATGTAGTAGAACTTGGCCTTGATTTATAGATTTTTTTCTTCTTCTTCTTTGTGGCTGCTTTTTGTCTGTGTACAAATGGAATGAGATTTAATGTAATGTAATTCCTACTTCCAGCTGAAGAGTTCCAACCATAATCAAATGCAGAAATACAGCCAAATATAAGCTCCACTCCAAACTGTGATGAGAAAGCTGATTGTCACCAGAAATGCTCACCTCTGATTGCTAATCAGAAGCAATAAATAAAAGGATACTAGCTAGCAGCTCCATATCTATAAGAAGATAAATGGATTATTGATTAACATTTGGCTGATGACTAAATCCTAAATAAGTTTTTATTTATAGCTTTATTTTGGAAAAAAAATATAGTATACTATAATATACTACAGGAACTCTATAAATACAAGAACTACAAAAATCAAAACATGCATCATTAACCTGAAATTGCTTGCATACACAGTAATTAATTTTTACTTACTCCTGCTAATTTTGTTCATTTTAAAAATAATAATTCAAGGTCCCCCCCCCCCCCCCCCCCCCCCCCCCCCCCATCTCCCTTTCTGACATATCCTCTCATTTCCAGGTGTTATTTCCATACATGCTGCCAGAAAGAACATCCAAGGGATTTTTTTTTGTTGTTGTTGTTTTTTTTTTGCAGCGCCAGTGATTTATTTATTTATTTATTTATTAATTTTTTGTGAAAGCAGGCTTGAAGCTGCAGGTGCAATCAGTGCTCTACTAAAACCTTTTAATTAACACCATCTGTCATCATTAGCCAAATAGTCAGCAAACAGTCTGACCGTTAACTCTTAGAGAGTGAAGCGAGGAGAAAAGTAAATGATGCACAGCTCTGCTTTTCTTTTCACCCGTCCCCGCCGGCTACCCTTCTTTGTGCTCAATCACTGTGGAGGAGCTCAGAAAACACATCAGTCTAAATCAGCCCAAGTTAATCAGTCTGGAATAGCATTCTGTTGGCTTGCTGGACTAAACAGAGCTAAACTAATGCATGCTGATCCATGTGATAGCTGCAGACTAATTGTTATAGTTAACTGCATTCAAATGAAAATGACCTTTTTGCTTTGGGGTATTTGTCATGGAGGTGCTGCTGGAATTGGCAGCGGTATATTTGTTCTAAACATCATAGTTGATGTGACTTTGGGCGCTAGTGGAATAATGATGCAGTGGCTTATACAGTCTTTCACTGCAAGAAGGTCCTGTTTGAAACTGCAAGGCTGAAACCAATCTGTGTGGTGTTTGTGTTTTTCCCATGTTTACATTTAGATGACTTCCCCTATACATTTGACTTGTCAGTGTCTTTATGGTAACCTGCCAAAGGGGCCCCTGTCTTTGCTAATGAATGAAGATATACAGTAGACAGAAGAGGATGTAACAGAATAAATACATAATGAATGTATTGACATTTTGATGGACGAGTCAAATCAGGTTTTGGAAGAATGCGTAGGCATCGCACGCCACTACATCCACCACATCCACTACACTAAAGAACCAACCAGAGTCCTGAGTGTTTGCCATCTTGGACCATGGGTGGTTCCAAATCCATCTAACCCTCTCAAATGTCTATTTGCTACAACCAGGTGATACGTGGGCATCCCACTGGCCACTAGATGGGATCCTCAACGCTGAGGAACCTGTGTGCTGGATCATGCATAGAGAAAACATGGCCAAACTCTCATATTTGATGTTCCCTCACAATGCAAATGGTACTCATCTGAGTTTCCCTAAGTAACAGCTCATTAGACATAAAGTCATTCCAGCCGTACACAAGGATCCTCCGAAGAGACCTTGTACCAAAGGCCCCCAGTTGTCATCTTAGGTCACTTTAGAATCCAAGTATCACATCCATACTGTAAGATAGGAAGCACCAGATCCCAAAAGACCTCTGTCCAGTGGCCTCATGACTGTTATGTGGGCCGCTGAAGAGGAGGTACTGCTGGCCCACCACCACCAGAGGGCACCCTGCTTGGAGTGCGGGCTCCAAGCACGAGAGGGCACCAGACCCAGAAGAAGTGACAGCTGTCATTCATCCTCTGCACCAGCTGTCACTCGTATCATCATCATCATCATCATCACCATAAAGGCCGGACTGCAACTCCACCTCCTCGCCGAGAAATCGACTACTGAAGAGGTAATTTCTCTGCTGACTAATACGTTGTGTCCTAATCTGAACTTCTGTTGCAGCCGTTTTCCTGATGTTTTGCCTTGTCTGTGGGATTGGCGTTTGGTGTGACAGCGACGGCTTCGCCTCACACCCCAAACCAGATACGTGGTTAACCAGGAGCTGCACGAGTGTGTGATTGGAGGTGGAGGTGCTCCCTCCTAACTGAATACAGACTGTGGATTACTGAGTGTGCGGACTCACACTCATTCATCTTGTCTCTGCTTTCTGCCAGCAGTACCAGGGTCGACAGCCGAAGACAGAGGCCACCTGGGGACTCGGGACTTGGCAGCTCCGGTGTTCTTCAGACCGTTGGTGGTGGAAGCCGTGTGGGACGCGGCTTCTCTCTCGTCGGGGGTCTTCTATCTTCGAGCCTGCCCACACGTCACCTGGTGTCAACTGACTTTACTAATTCTGTGTATTTCGTTGTGTATCATCACAACATTAAATTGTTACTTTTTGGCTTAATTCATTGTCCGTTCATTTGCGCCCCCTGTTGTGGGTCCGTGCTACGACACCTTCCCAACAATGACTCCATATTTCAATGGACACATAAATGTAAAGTCATATCGTAGTTCTTTTACCACTGCCAGTTTATTCATACCAAGGATTACTTACAAACGTGAGAATTTTTTATAGTACTGGGTACTAGATGTCTTCAGTTGATCTTTGGGTACCACTGGAATGATTTGGACATTCCAATGTCTTTGGAATGACTCTGTTAATTGGGGAGATTCAGATAAGGACTCTCAAGTGCACTGGGCATGATCAGGAGAGGTGGGGATAGACTGGTTATTTGCCTGGATGGTTGCTGTCTGGGATACATGGCAGGTCATCCTGTATCAGGCCTGGGAGCATGGCGCTGCACATTACTGCTGAAGCCAAGTTCCTTTGGCTTCTCCATTTTTTCACTTGTGCCAAATCAACATACAGATCCATCTCAGATCTGCTGTGATGATCCCAAGTTTTATGTTGTGTGGGCCGCTGAAGAGGAGGTACTGCTGGCCCACCACCACCAGAGGGCACCCTGCCTGGAGTGCGGGCTCCAGGCACCAGAGGGCGCTGCCGCCTAACAGGAGTAGCCGGGGTGACAGCTGACACTCATCACCTATGACAGCTGTCACCACTCATCTGATCAGCATCAGTATATCAGCAAGACGTCATCTCCACCTCTTTGCCGAGATATCGCTTTACCAGGAAGGTAACGTTCTCAGCTGGCTGTGAGATTTATTCGACAGTAACCTTTTGTGACTTTTTGTGTATCGTGTAACAGACTCTTTTTTCCAACAAGAGGTGGAGTTGGTTTTCCTGCCGTGTGAATTGCTGGGTGCATACGCGCCCACCTTTAATTGTTTTTTTTGTTCCTCGCCAGCAGTACCAGATCCGACACGCGGAGGCAGTGGCCACCTGGGAGTTCGGGACTTGGCGGCTCCAGTATTCCCGGGGTCTGGTGGCGGAGGAAATCGAGGGGCGTCAACCGGCTGTTGAACGGCCAATGGAAGAGCAGGGCGCACAGGCATCTGCAAGAGGAATGGTCGGTGAGTTGCAGCGAATCCTCACCGCTTTTACGGCTCGGTTGGATCTAATGACCGAGCAGAACGTCCTCCTTAACCGCAGGGTGGAGTCTCTCGCCGCGCAGGTGGAGGTGCGCCCTCAGGGCGCTGCTGCGGCTCCCCCTCCTGTCGATCCTGTGCACAACAGTGACGATCCACAGGTCGTTCAACGACCCCTCCCACCTTCCCCTGAAGCATACATAAGCCCTCCAGAGCCGTACGGGGGTTGTGTGGAGACATGCGCGGACTTTCTTATGCAGTGTTCGCTCGTCTTCGCACAACGTCCCGTCATGTACGTGACTGATGCTAGTAAGATAGCTTATGTAATTAATCTGCTTTGCGGCAAGGCACGCGCTTGGGCTACAGCGCTCTGGGAGCAAAATTCACGGCTCCTTCTGACATATAATGGGTTTGTGAGGGAGTTCAGAACAGTGTTCGATCACCCAAATAGAGGAGAGACCGCTTCAGCCGTGCTGCTGTCAATGAGACAGGGGCGCCGGAGCGCAGCTGCTTATGCAGTCGACTTCCGCATCGCGGCTGCGAGGTCCAGCTGGAATAACACTGCCCTCCGCGCCGCCTTCGTAAACGGACTGTCGTTGGTCCTGAAGGAGCTCCTGGTGGCCAAGGACGAACCGCGGGATTTAGACGGGCTTATTGATCTCGTTATACGATTAGACAATCGGTTAGAAGAACGCCGTCGGGAACGAGACGAAGGGCGTGGCCGGGCACACGCCGTCCCTCTCCCTTCTGGTTCCGACCGAGTTCTGCCCTCCCCACGCTCCACGGCCTCTACGCTCCGTGTGGTGACAGCTCCCCCTGTTGACGAAGCTATGGACATGAGCAGGGCCAAATTTAGGGCACCAGATAGACAGAGGAGGCTGGCCCGCGGAGCGTGCTTTGTTTGTGGCTCAATAGAGCATCAAGTAAGGGACTGCCCCGAGCGGTTAAAACACCAACGCCCGCCCCTAGACACTGGGTTAGGGGTGGGTCAAAACATTCACGTGGGACATACCCATATTGCCACACGACTCCCAGTGACAATCCTTTATGAGGATTTAACCCTGAAGGCCCCAGCACTGGTGGACACGGGCTCTGAAGGGAATCTGTTAGACAGCAGATGGGCCAGGGAGATAGGGCTCCCTCTGGTGGCGCTTACCTCGCCTGTGCAGGTGCGGGCACTAGATGGCTCCCTACTCCCACCAATCACACATAAGACACCACCAGTAACTCTGGTGGTGTCAGGAAATCACCGGGAGGAGATCGAGTTTTTTGTGACTCCTACTACCTCCCGTGTGATTTTAGGGTTCCCCTGGATGTTAAAACACAATCCCCGGATCGATTGGCCGTCCGGGGTAGTGGTTCAGTGGAGCGAGACCTGCCATCGGGTATGTTTAGGTTCCTCGGTTCCTCCCGGTTCCCAGGCTAAGGAGGAGGTCAGAGTCCCGCCCAATCTGGGGACGGTGCCGGTGGAGTACCATGACCTTGTGGATGTGTTCAGTAAGGATCTGGCGCTCACCCTTCCCCCCCACCGTCCGTACGATTGTGCCATTGATTTGGTTCCAGGCGTTGAGTTCCCGTCCAGCAGGCTGTACAACCTCTCACGACCTGAGCGTGAATCAATGGAGACCTACATCCGGGACTCTTTAGCCGCTGGGTTGATCCGGAATTCCACCTCCCCGATGGGTGCAGGTTTCTTTTTTGTGGGTAAAAAAGACGGCGGACTTCGTCCATGCATTGATTATAGGGGACTGAACGAAATCACGGTTCGTAATCGATACCCGTTGCCCTTGTTGGATTCAGTGTTCACGCCCCTGCATGGAGCCCAAATATTCACGAAGCTAGATCTTAGAAATGCGTATCACCTGGTTCGGATCTGGAAGGGAGACGAGTGGAAGACGGCATTTAACACCCCCTTAGGTCACTTTGAGTACCTGGTCATGCCGTTCGGCCTCACAAACGCCCCCACGACGTTCCAAGCATTGGTTAATGATGTCTTGCGGGATTTCCTGCACCGATTCGTCTTCGTATATCTAGACGATATACTCATCTTTTCTCCGGATCCTGAGACTCATGTCCGGCATGTACGTCAGGTCCTGCAGCGGTTGTTGGAGAACCGGCTGTTTGTGAAGGGCGAGAAGTGCGAGTTTCACCGCACTTCTTTGTCCTTCCTGGGGTTTATCATCTCCCCCAACTCCGTCGCTCCTGATCCGGCCAAGGTTGCGGCGGTGAGAGACTGGCCCCAACCCACTAGCCTTAGGAAGCTGCAACAGTTCCTCGGCTTTGCAAATTTCTACAGGAGGTTCATTAAGGGCTACAGTCAGGTAGTTAGCCCCCTGACAGCCCTGACCTCACCAAAAGTCCCCTTCACCTGGTCAGATCGTTGCGATGCCGCGTTCAAGGAGTTGAAACGACGCTTCTCGTCTGCACCTGTTCTGGTGCAGCCCGATCCTAGTCGCCAGTTAGTGGTTGAAGTGGACGCCTCGGACTCAGGGATAGGAGCTGTGCTTTCCCAGAGCGGGAAGACCGATAAGGTCCTTCACCCGTGTGCCTATTTTTCCCGCAGGTTGACCACGGCCGAACGGAACTATGACGTCGGCAATCGAGAACTCCTTGCGGTGAAAGAGGCTCTTGAAGAGTGGAGACATCTGTTGGAGGGAACGTCCGTGCCATTTACGGTTTTCACTGACCACCGGAACCTGGAGTATATCAGGACCGCCAAGCGGCTGAACCCCAGGCAAGCCCGCTGGTCACTGTTCTTCGGCCGTTTTGATTTCCGGATCACCTACCGTCCCGGGACCAAGAACCAGAGATCGGATGCCTTGTCCCGGGTACATGAAGATGAAGTCAAAACGGAGTTGTCGGCTCCACCGGAACCCATCATCCCGGAGTCCACTATCGTGGCCACCCTCACCTGGGACGTAGAGAGAACCGTCCGGGAGGCCCTGGCATGAAGCCCGGACCCCGGAACTGGGCCGAAGAACAGACTCTACGTCCCACCAGAAGCTAGGGCTGCAGTCCTGGACTTCTGTTACGGCTCTAAGCTCTCCTGTCATCCAGGGGTGCGAAGAACCGTGGCAGTTGTCCGGCAGCGCTTCTGGTGGGCGTCCCTAGAGGCCGACGTCCGGCATTGTATCCAGGCCTGCACCACCTGTGCCAGGGGCAAGGCTGACCATCGCAGGGCTTCGGGACTGCTCCAGCCGCTGCCCGTGCCCCATCGCCCCTGGTCCCACATCGGCCTGGATTTTGTCACGGGCCTCCCGCCGTCCCAGGGCAACACCACCATCCTCACGATAGTGGACCGATTCTCCAAGGCGGCCCACTTCGTGGCCCTCCCGAAGCTCCCGACGGCCCAGGAGACAGTGGACCTCCTGGTCTACCACGTCGTCCGGCTGCATGGGATCCCAACAGACATCGTCTCCGATCGCGGTCCCCAGTTCTCTTCGCACGTCTGGAGGAGCTTCTGCCGGGAACTGGGGGCCACGGTGAGTCTTTCATCCGGGTATCATCCCCAGACCAACGGGCAAGCAGAACGGGCCAATCAGGAGATGGAGCAGGCCCTGCGTTGCGTGACAGCCGCGCACCCGGCGGCCTGGAGTACCCATCTGGCCTGGATCGAGTATGCCCATAACAGCCAGGTGTCGTCAGCCACCGGCCTCTCCCCTTTCGAGGTATGTCTGGGGTACCAAACTCCTCTGTTTCCTGTGGTTGAGGGAGAGGTCGGTGTGCCCTCGGTCCAGGCCCACCTACGGAAGTGCCGTCGGGTGTGGCGTGCCGCCCGTTCTGCCTTGCTGAAGGCCCGGATGAGGACGAAGGCCCATGCAGACCGTTGGCGGACCCCGGCCCCTACGTACCGGCCAGGGCAGGCAGTGTGGTTGTCTACTAAGGACATACCCCTTCAAGTGGACTCCCCTAAGCTGCAGGACCGGTATATCGGTCCGTTTAAAATCATCAAGGTACTCAGTCCAGCCGCAGTGAGGCTTCAGCTTCCGGCCTCACTGTGGATCCATCCCGTTTTCCACGTGTCCCGGATCAAGCCCCATCACACCTCACCCCTCTGTACTCCGGGTCCGGCACCACCTCCTGCCCGGATCATTGATGGCGAGCCGGCTTGGACTGTGCACCAGCTCTTAGACGTCCGTAGGATGGGCCGGGGCTTCCAATATTTGGTGGACTGGGAGGGGTACGGACCCGAAGAACGCTCCTGGGTGAAGAGGAGCTTCATCCTGGACCCGGCCCTCCTGGCCAATTTCTACCGCCGCCACCCGGACAAGCCTGGTCGGGCGCCAGGAGGCGCCCGTTGAGGGGGGGGGTCCTGTTGTGTGGGCCGCTGAAGAGGAGGTACTGCTGGCCCACCACCACCAGAGGGCACCCTGCCTGGAGTGCGGGCTCCAGGCACCAGAGGGCGCTGCCGCCTAACAGGAGTAGCCGGGGTGACAGCTGACACTCATCACCTATGACAGCTGTCACCACTCATCTGATCAGCATCAGTATATCAGCAAGACGTCATCTCCACCTCTTTGCCGAGATATCGCTTTAAAAGGAAGGTAACGTTCTCAGCTGGCTGTGAGATTTATTCGACAGTAACCTTTTGTGACTTTTTGTGTATCGTGTAACAGACTCTTTTTCCAACAAGAGGTGGAGTTGGTTTTCCTGCCGTGTGAATTGCTGGGTGCATACGCGCCCACCTTTAATTGTTTTTTTGTTCCTCGCCAGCAGTACCAGATCCAACACGCGGAGGCAGTGGCCACCTGGGAGTTCGGGACTTGGCGGCTCCAGTATTCCCGGGGTCTGGTGGCGGAGGAAATCGTGTGGTTCCGGTTCTACTTTGGACAGACGTCTCCTATCTTCGAGCCTGCCCACACGACACCTGTTGCGATTTGACCTTTTGTCTATTATTGTAATCTGTTGTGTTTGTTGTGCCCTTTCACAACAGTAAAGTGTTGTATTTGACTTCCTCCATTGTCCGTTCATTTGTGCCCCCTGTTGTGGGTCCGTGTACCTACACTTTCCCAACATTTTACACTGGATGCCATTTTCTGACACAACTGCATATAACATGGAGAATGAGCAGGAGTGGTCTTGTACTGGGATCCTTCTCTGGAAACAAGATCACTCACCACTGGACTTTCCGCCACACTGCAGAATCAGAACTGCAGACCATGTGCACCACTCAAGAACAACTAGGAGCTCTGAGCATGTTTCTTATGTAAAACCGGAGTTGCACCAAGATGTGCATTCCCAAAATCCCAACGCCAGTCTGAACAAGTTCTACTCTCCATATGAACAGCTCCTGCACAAACATCACAGTAATCATAAAACACTGTTCATGATTTGAATGAGAAAAAATGTTATTTTTCAAATATCAAACGTGAAAGTGGCTTTACTGATTAGATACATTAGTTGCAGGCATTGTTCCTGATGTAACATCCACAATAGGTAACCCAAGTGAGGCCAGAATAATAAAAAAAAAACAGGAAGAAGTTTTTTTGTTGGCGTTGATGTTTTTAGAGGCTGTTTCCAAGACACGAACAGCGAGAAATGGACCACTTTTAGATTGCAAAAAGCGAAAGACCATCACATTATTTGCATGGGTGAAGGGAGATTTCTTTCTAAATTTAACCAAGTGGTTTTACTGCACATGGAGGTAGAGAGGTTTCACAAGTAGTGCTGGTGACGTAAAACACTTTAGTCATTATCGCCAATGTAGGAATGAGTGTCCACAACATATATATGAGATATGACTGTTTCTAACATCAAGACAAGTCAATCACGTTGAATCACCCAATTCATATTCATAATCATAATAAAATGTCGCCAAAACATCTTTGTTGGAGCAATTCAAAACAGTGACAAACTGACCTTGAACTGTTTACATATATCATTGCATCAATGGTTTTAATTATGCAAACATCTATTACTTTTAAAATAACAGAATGAAGTGATCTACTTAATTTATGTTGTTAATTTCAGCTCTTGTTGGATAATAGAGTAATTTAGAATATGTCATATTAACCTCATTGGCTTCATAATTATGTAAACATCTGCACTGCAAAGCAAGTTATTATTGCACATGGAAACGTTTGTAAGAATCATCACCGCTTGCTGTGATGCATCATTTATGTTTATGGGTAGTAGTAAAACAATCAAAGTTTACTTTCTTAAACTTACTTTCCTTGAGTAAAACACATCATAAGTTGACATTAGCGCTAACGACGTGCAGAACATATGAAGCCATATTTTCAGTCAACTCGCAAATAAATCAAGTGTCAAGTATTTCTAGCGTTTGCAACATTTGCATGTTATAATGTCACTTTACAGTTAATTAAATACACCACATACGTTTAATTCTTTCTCTATGTGATCAGCACCATGGCATGCAGGTGATTAAGAAGTGGGCCCTAAAATATGTTTTCTATTCAAACCAGACCAACATTTTAAACTTTATTTCTTCTTTTTTGTGAAAACGGATGCAGTTATATTACTAATTTTGTAAATTAAACAGCCTACTTTTATAATAACTGGGTTTGGTGCTTTATGGTGCAAACTCTATGGCCATGTATCGTGGTTTTCACAGACACTGTAAATAGATGTTATGAGGAGACAGGTATGGATCATCTGGACTACCTGGATGGTTGGAAATTGAGGTCCAGGGCAGTTCTGTAATACAATGAATGGGGCAGAACCAGTGCATGCTTCGAACCCTGAGACCTCACTGACTCATGTGACTCACCATTTTAATCTCAACATTTGACAAGATTTGTCCGATTTTCAAATCGAGGAAAATGTTATTTTGAGAAAAGCATGCCTTGTGCTGTTTTACACAAAATGTTTTAAAGTTTCTCACCTCAAATGGGCTCAATTATTATCATTTTTATTTTTTTGGCAGAAAATACTGTATACAATTTGTATTCTGGGCCAGACCCAACATTCAGCTGCTCTCAACAATGTTCTTCAGAAAACAGGAGGTTGCAGCCACGTTGGTCTCTGCACATCTGATCTCATCAGATTTCAGATGTGAAATAGGGTAGGTCTTGATTAATACTTGGCTGTGAATCTGTTTGGGGATACCAGGAGCTGTGCACATTTTTACATGTAAAACTGCAGCTGAATCAGAAAGGGCATTTGGTGTTAACACACACACGCACACATACATACATACAGTGAGGAAAATAAGTATTTGAACACCCTGCAATTTTGCAAGTTCTCCCACTTAGAAATCATGGAGGGGTCTGAAATTCTCATCTTAGGTGCATGTCCACTGTGAAAGACATAATATATAAAAAAAATCCGGAAATCACAATGTATGATTTTTTTAAATCATTTATTTGTATGTTACTACTGCAAATAAGTATTTGAACACCTGTGAAAATCAGTGTTATTTGGTACAGTAGCCTTTGTTTGCAATTACAGAGGTCAAACATTTCCTGTAGTTTTTCACCACGTTTGCACACACTGCAGCAGGGATTTTGGTCCACTCCTCCATACAGATCTTCTCTAGATCTTTCAGGTTTGGAGTTTCCGCTCCCTCCAAAGATTTTCTATTGAGTTCAGGTCTGGAGACTGGCCAGGGCACTCCAGGACCTTGAAATGCTTCTCACGGAGCCCCTCCTTAATTGCCCTGGCTGTGTGTTTGGGGTCATTGTCATGCTGGAAGACCCAGCCATGACCCATCTTCAATGCTCTTACTGAGGGAAGGAGGTTGTTTGCCAAAATCTCGCAATACATGACCCCATCCATCCTCCCTTAAATACGGTGCAGTCGTCCTGTCCCCTTTGCAGAAGAGCTCCCCCAGAGTATGATGTTTCCACCCCCATGCTTGATGGTTGGGACGGGTTTCTTGGGGTTGTTCTCATCCTCTAAACACAGCAAGTGGAGTTGATTCCAAAAAGCTCTATTCTGGTCTCATCTGACCACATGACCTTCTCCCATGCCTCCTCTGGATCATCCAGATGGTCACTGGTGAACTTCAAACAGGCCTGGACATGTGCTGGCTTGAGCAGGGGGACCTTGTTGCCCTGCAGGATTTTAAACCATGACAGCATCATGTGTCACTAATGTAATCTTTGTGACTGTGGTCCCAGCTCTCTTCAGGTCATTGACCAGGTCCTCCTGTGTAATTCTGAGCTTTCTCAGAATCATCCTTACCCCACAAAGTGAGATCTTGCATGGAATCCCACACCAAGGGAAATTGACAGTTATCTTGTGTTCCTTCCACTTTCTAATAAATAATCATAACAGTTGTTGTCTTCTACCAAGCTGCAAGAGTGCAGAATAAGAGGGCTTCCTAAAGAAATATTAACAGGCCTGTGAGAAAGTAGATGAGTGGTGAAAGTAGATGAGTTTAAATATTTGGGGTCAACTGTCCAAAGTAATGGAGAGTGTGGTAGAGAGGTGAAGAAGAGAGTGCAGGCAGGGTGGAGTGTGTGGAGAAAGGTGGCAGGAGTGATTTGTGACTGAAGAATATCAGCAAGATTGAAGTGGAAAGCCTACAAGACAGTAGTGAGACCAGCTATGTTGTACAGCTTAGAGACAGTGGCACTAACAAAAAGACAGGAGACATAGCTGGAGGTGGCAGAGCTGAAGATGTTGCGATTCTCTTTGGGAGTACCGAAAATGGACAGCATTAGGAATAGGGTTGGGTATCGAGAACCGGTTCTTTTCGGGTATTGTTAAGAAATGATTCGATCCACCGACATCCATAGCCAGTGATAAAGTTAACATTAAGCTCTTTGCATCTCAACACATTTGTGTGCATTTGTTTTCTGTATTAATGGCCCAGCGTTTTTTGTTGTAAAAGAGTCAAATGTCATACAAATTGTAATATTTTTTAAATTTATTTTTGTTTATATATTAATAATAATAGCAACAACAACAATAATAGTAATAATAATTAATGCTACAATATATTTTAGAGAAAGAGACAAAAAGAACCTGATTAAAAACACAACAGAAAATATAAAACCAACTAACAATGAACATAAAAAATATAGAAATAAATAACTGTTTCCTGTGAACACCTAGTGACTCTAACACATCCACTTCATCCCTGTCTTATTTAAGTTTAATGACAATTTGTTTTGGTCAAACCATATTTTCAATTTTTTTAATTTCTTCAGTGATTTCCTCTAGAACTATCTGCCAAGCTAGAAAACTGCTGCATCCTAGTCAGGGCAGAATACTACTGGAATGAATCTGAATAAGGACAGCTGTGTTTTTTCCTCACCAAAATGGATGCTGCACTCACTGTAATTTATTGTCTGGAATAGTCCCAGATTGCATTTCAGAGCTTCTAGAATTCAAACATTGCCATGCGGCTGGTGTTGGGGGTTTTTGGGTTTCAGCTTTTTTGCTGTTGTTTTTAACCATTTTCATCCCTGAATGTCAATCGTGAGTCAGTTTTGTGCAGATTAAAGTCACTAACTGGGACTCCAGTCTTGTTGCGAGAAAGAAACGAGAATCATCCTCCGTTTTGTTCAAACAACTCCAAATGCTGTGCGGCTCTCTGTCGAATCAAGATAGAATGATAGAGTCCAGTTGAAATTAATAAAAAGTGAAAATCAATTGACACCCCTTTCCAAATGTTGTAATACAAACAAACTGCAGTTGATTAAAACATTTTTTTTCCTCCCAAAGTGTGATGTCCTGCGCTGACATGCAGCAGCCGGCTGAGCTCAGCTCAGAGGTATGGAGTGGCATTCATGCGAAAATGTCTGAAAGGAAATGCTTTTGCCAAAAACTACAGATTTTGTTTATTTTATTTATGTCCAGAGATAAAGGATCCAGTGACCAATTTCATATTTATTTACTTTAAGACTCAATAAAATGTTGTTGACATAGAAAACCTGTAAAGTCTATTTTTAGTACACAGAAAATTCACAAGAGATATCGATAAGGGAATCGATAAGCAGAATTGATATTGGCATCGATATTGAATAAACCTTATGAATACCCATCCCTAATTAGGAATGAACATATCAGAGGGACAGCTCAGGTGGGACAGTTTGGAGACAAAGTCAGAGAGGTGAGACTGAGATTGTTTTGGACATGTGTAGAGGAGGGATCCTCCTGAGGATGGAGCCACCAGGCAGGAGGAGAAGAGGGAGGCCAAAGCGGAGGTTTATGGATGTGCTAAAGGAGACATGTTTGAAGAGTTTTTGTATTTTGAACATAACAAAAGAAAAAAATAAAACAACATAAAATTAAAATTAGTTCAAAAAGGAGTGAGAAGTCAAAACTTATCTAATCCCACCCATTCTCCCTGTATAATGATTTACATATCAATCCCTGTTTCCTTAAAAATATTATTGACAATCATGATGATGATGATGACGATGATGATAATAGCAACAACTAATAATAACAATAATAATCATATAATGTAATTTTAGAAAAACATATGGAACCTAACAAAACAACAGAAAAGGTAGACCCAACTAACAATGAACATAAATAAATCCATAAACAAATACAGAAATCAATAATCAATAACAGTTTCCTGTGAACACCTAGTAACTCTCACACTTCATCCCTGTATCCCATGAAAACACATTGCTTATATTTTGTTTTAAACTGCTGAATGTTTGGACACTGCTTTTTAACTCCTCATTCATACTTTTCCACAGTCTCACCCCACAGAATGAAATGCAGAATCGTTTCTTGTTTGTGTGGATTTTGTTCACTTTGAAATTGTATTTCCCTCGTAATTGATATCCCCCCTCTCGATCTCGATCAACAATTTCTGCATGTTTTTTTTGGTAAAAGGTCATTTTTTGCCTTGTACAAGATCTGTGCTGTTTGGAATTTTACTATGTCTGTTAATTTTAATAGTTTTGATTTTAAGAAGAGTGAGTGAGTATGATTTGATAGCCGACATTATGAATGACCCGTATTGCACTTTTTTGAAGAATAATTAGTGATTTCATTGAACTCATATAGTTATTACCCCAAATTTCTATACACTAATTGAAATACGAACAGTAACAGTATAAGATGCGGAGTGATTTATGATCCAGAACATGTTTAGTTTTGTTTAACAGTGAAATACCTCTTACTTTGGATACTTTGGTTTGTATATATTTGATGTGTGGTTTGCAACTGATTTTCTAATCTATTATTACCCCAAGGAATTTATTTTCATCAACCCTTTCAATGTGCACCCTGTCTATCTGTATTCGTACTTGACCATTGGTTCTGCAGTTCCCAAATAAGTTCAATGACAATTTGTTTCGGTCAAACCATATTTTCAGTTTGTTCATTTCTTCAGTGATTTCCTCTACCATTTCTTTTAAATTCTCCTCAGAACAGAAAATATTTGTGTCATCAGCAAACAACATTAGTTCGAGTATCTGGGACACCTTATAAATATCATTAATATACAATATAAATAGTTTGGGCCCCAACACTGACCCTGTGGTACCCCAAAAACAATGTCCAAACATTCAGAACTGACATCACCCAACTTAACAAACTGCTATCTCTGTTGTAAATAGCTTCTAACCCAGTCTGATACAATACCTCTGATGCCATATCTTTCCAGTTTTTTATTTAATATTTCATGGTTAATTGTGTCAAAGGCTTTCTTAATGTCAATAAATGCTCCAACTGCATATTTCTTTTGTTCAATGGCATTTGTGATTTCTTTAATTGCTTGTATTATTGCTAAGGATGTTGTACTCTTTGATCTAAAACCATATTGGTTATCGGAGAGTAATTTGTGCTTTTCAGTGAATATATCCAATCTCTTATTAAAGAGTTTTTCCAGTATTTTGGAAAATTGTGGAAGACACAGGTCTGTAGTTGTTGAAATGATGCTTGTTCCCAGTTTGTACAGTGGAATGACTTTGGCTATTTTCATCTTGTTTTGGGAATGAACCAGTTTGAAATGATAAATTACAGATGTATGCTAAAGGTTTTCCCTTCAATGACCTCCTTTACTGTTGTCATATCAATGTCCTTATAATCAGTTGATGTTTTGTTTGTACATTTTTTAACAATATCTAATATTTCTTTCTCCACCACTTTGAGAAAGCCAGTGACACTTTGAGTTTAATTCTACTGCAAATTTGCACATTTTAACATGGGATTCTATGAGGGTTTGCTCCCTTTTGGAGCCAGCCTCAGGTGGTCATTCAATAAACTACAGGGTTTGGCACTTCTGAGTTGGCTTCATTTAGTTACCAAGAGGTAACCTCTGGTGCTGATGAATGAGAAGCTCTTCTGCCTGCTGCAGAGGATCGTCTCTCATTTTCAGACTTAAAAAATAATAATAATAATAAATGTTGCTTGCAGCCCCCAGATTGTGCACTTGCACTCATTCTCCCTGAGCTGCCTTGCTTTCATGAAAGTGTAGCCAGAATTAATGATGGCTTGTACAAATTGCAGTGCGACTGTGGTCAGGCTGCAAACATTAATTGGTGCATTATGAGAGAATAACTTCCTAATGAAGCTGGAGTATGACCAGCTGCTCCTAGGACCATTCCATCAGAGAAAAGCTTTGTCATGTAATGCACTAAAAGGTTACAAATATGCGCATACCTTGAACACCTGTACTCAATATCACTTCTAAAAATAAACTCCAGCCCCATGCTGTCTTACAGTATCCCCATGCATATATATATTGCATCCCATTATTAAGTGAAATGACCTACTGTGCAGCTTGGTGTAGTTTGAATGCTGTCGGCAGAATAGTTACAGCAGCATGTTGTCAATAACGGCAGAACTGACCACAAAGAGGCACAGCACAAGTAGTCAGGGGAAACATAGACAATAATAAGTACACTGTGCTGTATTTGTGTGTGTGTGTGTATACACCTCTGGGAAAACGGTGTGTCACTGGCTGTATTTTGTTCACCGAGAATGCATACATAGTAAGTTAATATTCAACAACTCTTGTTTTGCCAGCAAATGTATGCAGGCGAGGAGGTGCAGTACTTTACTGCTTGAATTTGCATAATCTTCACATACCTCAGGGTTTCCAGCATGTCAGGAGTGAAGTGATAAAATGATTATCAACCACTTGAAATGAATGGATTTCCAAAGCTCGCTCTCCACCCCTCTCTGCCACTGTGTTCTGTTGACAGCTACATTTAAGTTGAGAATAGAAGGTAAAATGTTTCCCCTTGATACTGGAAATTCAGCATGAAATTAGAAGTAAAAACAACCTTGTTCCACAGCAGCTTGGTCCTTAAGCTTGTGTATAAGGAAGTTTTGATTTGATCTGACAGATTGGTATTAGGTCCAATTATGTTTTTTTTTTTTCTTTTTCCCAGAATACATTACAGAGCAGTTCAATTGTCTTCAGTGCACTTGCAGTGTGCCCTCTGTATAGTATGGAATCATTACTTGAAATTGGTCGACACTCAACATTAAATTCATCAGACTGAGATTGTGGCCAAAAAAAAAAAAAAAAAAATAGTGATTGGAACTTTTCTAATTTTCTATATCTGAATAAAATGTATTTATTTATTTGGTGTTAATGTAAATGATACATTAGAATTTAGTGACTGGAATGATTGAAGTTGATTAAAAAATGTAGGGCATATATATATATATATATATATATATATATATATATATATATATATATATATATATATATATATATATATATATATATATGTGTGTGTGTGTGTGTGTGTGTGTGTGTGTGTGTGTGTGTGTGTGTGTGTGTGCATGTAAATAAGAGTTATATTACATTAATTGATAATTAATTAATAACTTTTTTAAATTACCGTAATGTAAAACATTCCATTTGCAAATTCAGGTTAATTAAGACCAGAGTCAATTTTATAATCCATTTGACAGTAACATTTGCCTCACATCTTTAATCTTTCTTTTATATATCATGTATTTATAATTTCACAGAGTTCAGCCACTGGAAGGTGAACAGCCTTAGGTGTGAATAGATTTTTATTTGTAGATGATAAGTGCTCCACCATTTGTGATTTGTGTTTTTCCATCTTAAAAATAAATCAATCAATTTCAACTTTAACTTATGCGCATTAATCCACTGAGGTCTAATAATAAATATTGTGTAAGGTATCAGCGAACAAGAACAACCAAATGTGGTCTCTCTCTCTCTCTCTCTCTTTCTCACACACACACATGCACAATTATCTTACAATAATTGATCATTAATAACTTTTTTAAATTACCCTAATGCAAAACATTCCATTTGCATATTCAGGTTAATTAAAGCCACAATCCATTTTATAATCCATTTGATAGTACAAAAATAATGAATGTTATGAATATTTCATGAATTAAATATTCATTCCATTGAAAGAACGTAAAAACATTCATTATTTGTTTTATATAATGGCTAAAATAGATCCATGTCATTTGATATTTTATTAATTCATAAACAACAGAAAAGGGACTTAAATTTTGGTGTTCCACTGCTGCTGAAGTCCAACACGAACTTTAAATAGGAGTCCAAATTGTGACGTGCAGTCTGGTGATGCTGTGCACTGACTTTGTGCTTCCAAAAAACAAAACAAACAAACAAAAGTCTTTGTTTACATAGTTCATCAGTCCAGTGAAAAATCACGTCAGCTTTTCAGCTTTTCATCCGAACAGCTCTTCATGCCTCCAGACGGCTTACAGCGTTTGTGTGTGTGTGTGTGTGTGTGTGTGTGTGTGTGTGTGTGTGTGTGTGTATGTATGTGTGTGTTAGAAGAATAAGAACCATCAGTTAGCTCTCTCAGATCGTTGTCTGTCAGCAACACAAACTCAGCCATGTTTGTTTTAAAGATATAAGCGCCGTCCCGCTAGTGTGAGCATGCGCGTGGTGTGCTTACACATGCAGGACGGTGCTGGTGGTGGTGGAAGTGTGCTCTTCTTCTTCATTTTCTTTTGGCTGCTCCCGTTCGGGATCGCCACAGCGGAAGCATGCAATGGTACCAAACGTGTGGAACCAAACTGCACTCTAAATGCAACAATGGGACAAATAATCCATGTAACGTGACATAAAAAGCACCAATCAGATGACAAGGATCCACTTAGCCGTTACATAATAACATTTGCCTCACACCTTTAATCTTTCTTTTCTATATCATTTATTTATAATTTCAGAGAGTTCAGCCACTGGAAGGTGAACAGCCTTGCTACAGAAAAGAGAGATTTCCTGAAATCATCGTTGCCCTTAGCGCCAGAGTTCCTACGCAACCTGCGGTTACTTGGGCGCCGGCCGACCCTGCAGCAAATCAACGAGAACCTCATCAAAAAGTACGGGACCCACTTCCTCATTTCTGCTACTCTTGGAGGTAAGGACCGTCAGCAAGCGACACACTCACTGCACTATTACTCTGAAGTAACAAAGAGGCAACACGCACTAATTGCTAGATTGGATTTCTGCTGCTGCTTTTTCAGCTGACTGCAAACATGCAGAAGCTTCACACTTGTGGGTTTAGTCAATGAAATACACGATAGGCAGTAATGGAAAGGATATGTTCTGTACCTATGGCACTCAAAAATAAATGGTTTTCCAGTAATTTAACACTTGCTTTTCATTATGACACCTACATGCAGCTGCAGCTATATTGACCTTTTTTTTTTTATAGAAAAATGCACTTTTAATGAATTCCTTTTTCCTCCATTCTTTGATCTCAGAGAAGAGAAGAATTACCAGAGGTATCGATCGAAGACACCTCACAAAGCAAGACCAAAGACACTGAGTTACGGTGCACACAGCACTGACCTCATGGTGCTGAAACCCCACATAGCAACATCACATAGCAGCCCTGACTTGAAGATGTTATAGTGAAAATAAAGCATTAAGTAAAGTGAAAACCAATATAAAACTTAGAACATTTATGTATGTGCTCCACAGCTTCAGAAGCTATTGTGTTTAGGCGCAGTGCTAGCTCACTACCAAGCCCCAGCCACTGGTCCTGTTAAATGAAGGTAAACCAGTTCCTGCCTCTGAAAAACATCCCCACAGCATGATGCTGCCACCACCATGCATCACTGTAGTGATGGTGCATGGTTTCCTCCAAACATGATGCCTGGCATTCACACCAAAGAATTCAATCTTTGTCTCATCAGACCAGAGAATTTCATTTCTCATGGTCTGAGAGTCCTTCGGGTGCCTTTTGGTGAACTCCAGGTGGGTTACCATGTGCCTTTTACGAAAGAGTGGCTTCCGTTTGGCCACTCCACCATACCGGCCTGATTGGTGGATTGCTGCAGAGATGGTTGTCCTTCTGGAAGGTTCTCCTCTCTCCACAGACAAATGCTGGCGCTCTGACAGAGTGACCATCAGGTTCTTGGTCAGCTCCCTGACTAAGGCCCTTCTCCCTCGATTGTTCAGTTTAGATGGACGGCCAGCGCTAGGAAAAGTCCAGGTGGATCCAAACGTCTTCCATTTATGGATGATGGAGGCCACTGTGCTCATTGGGACCTTCAAAGCAACAGAAATGCTTCTGTACCCTTCCCCAGATTTGTGACTCTAGACATTCCTGTCTGTCGTGTGAGTTTTTATTTAAGTATTTCTTTTTAATAACCCATCAGTTGAGGGCATTTTAAGCCATAAAGTTATGAATAATTTGGGGTGTTCTTCCTTTGAGTGACAGCTTGTAACCTGTCTTAGCTACAGTGTTACAAATTAGAGGTTGAGCAGCTCAGAAGCAATATATACCAGTACAATTCACTAGGACCAACACATTAGAGATTTAGGGTCGCTTGCAGGAGAAGCTGATGTTGCACTGTTGGCCGTTATTTAGTCAACAAATAAGAACAACTCAGACCATAATTGATTTTATAAAATAATATAAAATGTCTTGAGAACAGGAGGAGACAAAATAGGAAAATAAGAATTCATAAACAGCAATTCAATAGTTTTGTTAAAATGACATGAACCCTAGAGGATGAAAAGAAGAGGAAAAACAAAACATCTCTGTTGTAGTGTATTTATTTAAATTTAGCATCTCAGTCAGTTTTAATACAGACATACACTCTAGTTATCTTTTAAACTAGTTTGTGACATATTTATTATGGTTTATAACCTACTTTACTGTAAGTTGGCTGATGTTTGGAAGCTAGATTTTTCTTGGACATGCAAATTCAATTATCCTGTGCCATACTGCCATTAAAACCACACTTTAATAAAAGGCTTTTACCCCCCAAAGAACAAAATGTTCTAAATGTCACAGTCCCAACAGTTTCAAAGTGTCGTCACAATTTTCACACTCAAAAAATCAGAGCAGCATTGCACAACAAAAAAATTTACAGCAAGTGTAAACAATGTCTTCAGTCCATTGAAAGTAATTGTGCACTCTCTGAACATGTCCATAAAAGTTGAAGAACTATCATTTTCTGGTTATATGCTCTCTCACAGATTAGGTTGGCTCACCACAAATACTGAACATCACCCTCACTATTGTAATGCAAAGACGCAGCAGAAGAAATCCAGGAATCCAAATGCAACGGAAATGAGGGGAAAAGAAAAACACCCGGTGTAAAGGCCAAAAAGAGTTTTATACATCTGCTAAGTGCACATTCAGAATTCTACAAACTTTTACTATGTTTGGAACTAATTTAAAGCTGCACGGCCTTTCAAATTTCAAAAACCTGACAAAATTTGGTTTCTACTGAATTCCAAGCATTATAATGTAGGGTTATTTTTGTAAAGAGTTGCAAAATTACAGCTCATTTTAATAAAGAAAACATAATTACCTAGGGGAAATTCCATAGCGAGTATTTTCTTCTCCTGACCCTATCAACCGGAGGGAGAGTGTGCGTGCAAGCATGAGGTTTTTGAGATTACTTGTGAATTGACCCATTTGCTTGATGCACATTCCCACGGTGTGCACGGTGTGTAACATCTGTAAGATGCCTTGTAAATCATTTCACAGGTGTTATCTGGTTGCAAAAACAGCATTTATAGATTTAGAAGTGTTTATTTCTTACTTTTTCCAGAAATAAGCTGTTTCATAGCATTTTACACCATCTTGGTTTAATTTGTTTGAGTGAGCAGCCAGCTGACATCACGCTGCCTTCTATCTTTACTCCAATTGGCAGTTGCCATGTCCTCCACAGCATCCGCACACAGATCTGGGAAGCCCCACTTGATCTATGATGTTGCTGTCAAATGCAGGTCATGGCATCTGATGGCTTGAATTTCTACCCTTCAGGGGTTCTAAATTGTTTCCAGACAGTGTGAACTTTGATCATATTGGCAATATCATATTATGAATCCCTTATTTTATTGCTAAGGAATAAAATTATTGTGGTGCCAAAGAAATTTTTTTATGACTTAAATCTTAAGAAAACTCAAAGGCCATACACCTTTTTGACATTCTCATTACTCATATGTGGATAAGAAAAAAAAAAACTGCCTGATCAGAAATAATATAGTTCAATAGGCACAGTTAAATATGTTGATGTGGTAATTTCTCTGACCTGCAACATATTTGTTTGCTGTGGTCTTTGCTCCACTTCTCAGTTTTGGTGCCACTGCAACCACAATATGCATATGCACACGCACAGGTGAAGAGCGATTAATGTGCCCTGTTTTACATCGATCAAACAAGTCATTTTCCACTCACCAGAAGGTCAAAACCATAAGCACATTTAATTCTTCGGCATCAGCTCACAAAATCCAATTTTCCATCCATCAATATATGAATCTGGCATGTATATATGTATTTTTTTTCTTCAGTAGCCTGGGTCACACAGGTGGTTGTCAGACTCAGGGCCCTGTTAGCAGTGGCTGCTATCTCCTGTGAACTTGACAAAGTTGAGTCAACTCTTTGAGCTTTCTCAACATTTTATTATAAATATCAAATATGGGTTACTCTGTGTTAATTTGTACTAACAGACCATCAAAGAAGTCGGTGCTCCAGTATTTCTGTTGAGTGAAAATTTTAGTGTTAACACATTCAGACCATTAGCACAAATTATTAGGTAGCTTGGTGACTTTAGGTCCACTGATGATGATGGTTATTCAGGCAATATGCCTGATATATGATTTGATATCAACACCTAACCTGTCCATTGTGAAAACCATTGCCCAGTTCACAAAAAAAGGAATTGTTTAATCAAACACCTGAGGTAAAGTTAGCCTGTGTGTGTAGTTAACTATGTTTGTTTGGGAACCTGAGCTGGATGATGTGTTTTGGATTTATTCATACTGCCCAGGTCATGCCGGCCTTACCTGAAATCCACCTCTTTCCCATTTTTGGTTTTACCAGGAGTTAAACAGTGTTTAGCACTGCCAAATGGTGACACCCAGAGTTGCACGAGTTGACCTTCAGAACTGCACTTCAGAGCTCTATGGGTGACATCATGGAGGGTTTGTCCAGTATATATATATATATATATATATATATATACACTCAACAAAAATATAAACGCAACACTTTTGGTTTTGCTCCCATTTTGTACGAGATGAACTCAAAGACTTTTTCCACATAAACAATATCACCATTTCCCTCAAATATTGTTCACAAACCAGTCTAAATCTGTGATAGTGAGCACTTCTCCTTTGCTGAGATAATCCATCCCACCTCACAGGTGTGCCATATCAAGATGCTGATTAGACACCATGATTAGTGCACAGGTGTGCCTTAGACTGCCCACAATAAAAGGCCACTCTGAAAGGTGCAGTTTTGTTTTATTGGGGGGGGGAATACCAGTCAGTATCTGGTGTGACCACCATTTGCCTCATGCAGTGCAACACATCTCCTTCGCATAGAGTTGATCAGGTTGTCAATTGTGGCCTGTGGAATGTTGGTCCATTCCTCTTCAATGGCTGTGCGAAGTTGCTGGATATTGGCAGGAACTGGTACACGCTGTCGTATACGCCGGTCCAGAGCATCCCAAACATGCTCAATGGGTGACATGTCCAGTGAGTATGCCGGCCATGCAAGAACTGGGACATTTTCAGCTTCCAAGAATTGTGTACAGATCCTTGCAACATGGAGCCGTGCATTATCCTGCTGCAACATGAGGTGATGTTCTTGGATGTATGGCACAACAATGGGCCTCAGGATCTCGTCACGGTATCTCTGTGCATTCAAAATGCCATCAATAAAATGCACCTGTGTTCTTCGTCCATAACAGACGCCTGCCCATACCATAACCCCACCGCCACCATGGGCCACTCGATCCACAACACTGACATCAGAAAACCGCTCACCCACACAACGCCACACACACTGTCTGCCATCTGCCCTGAACAGTGTGAACCGGGATTCATCCGTGAAGAGAACACCTCTCCAACGTGCCAAACGCCAGCGAATGTGAGCATTTGCCCACTCAAGTCGGTTACGACGACGAACTGGAGTCAGGTCGAGACCCCGATGAGGACGACGAGCATGCAGATGAGCTTCCCTGAGACGGTTTCTGACAGTTTGTGCAGAAATTCTTTGGTTGTGCAAACCGATTGTTTCAGCAACTGTCCGAGTGGCTGGTCTCAGACGATCTTGGAGGTGAACATGCTGGATGTGGAGGTCCTGGGCTGGTGTGGTTACACATGGTCTGCGGTTGTGAGGCTGGTTGGATGTACTGCCAAATTCTCTGAAACGCCTTTGGAGACGGGTTATGGTAGAGAAATGAACATTCAATACACGAGCAACAGCTCTGATTGACATTCCTGCTGTCAGCATGCCAATTGCACATTCCCTCAAATCTTGCGACATCTGTGGCATTGTGCTGTGTGATAAAACTGCACCTTTCAGAGTGGCCTTTTATTGTGGGCAGTCTAAGGCACACCTGTGCACTAATCATGGTGTCTAATCAGCATCTTGATATGGCACACCTGTGAGGTGGGATGGATTATCTCAGCAAAGGAGAAGTGCTCACTATCACAGATTTACACTGGTTTGTGAACAATATTTGAGGGAAATGGTGATATTGTGTATGTGTAAAAAGTTTTAGATCTTTGAGTTCATCTCATACAAAATGGGAGCAAAACCAAAAGTGTTGCATTTATATTTTTGTTGAGTGTATATATATATATATATATATATATATATATATATATATATATATATATATATATATATATATATATATATATATATATATATATATATATATATATATAGTCTACACTCACTGCCATCTCAAAGTTGCATGTTCTGTGTTGTTGGTAAATTCTATAATACTATTAACTGCAAACAACTGGACTGCAGTACGGAGCAGTGGAGTGACAAAAATCAAATTGATGGGGTACATGATGACTTCTTGCTCACCCCACTCATCACCTCTTTCACTTTTTCTCTACTCATTCCCTCCATTCCCAGATACTAATCAGGAGCCTCACTTTTGTCTGTCCTATTTGTGGCCAGTGCTGTACAATTTATGAAGGCACAAATAAAATAATGTCAGACTTGTTCACGAACAAAGTCCCATGCTTGACTTTAATGCAGCTAAGAATCATCTGCTTTTTTGCAACCACAATAGATTCCTTGAATTGCAATGCTTGACCTTGGCTCCTTCCTCACACTGATTTCCCGAACGCCATCCACATCTTTGTTTTCTCTTGCAAACTACAGAAGCATGACTAAGGTGCTGGCACTTATAACATTCTATAGCAGTGGAGGGATGTATTGCAACCCTTCTCTTAAAGCATTTCCTTATCAAGCAAGCTGTCAGTTTGTCAGTTTTCATACTTCCTGTATTCTTAAACCTATACTCAGTCTGTCATTAGTCTGTTAGAATTTCAGTAATAATCCACCTTTCAAGTTTTTTTACAACTGTAGCAACCCTCTGCACTTTCTTTCCAGGTTTTTTTTCTTTTTTTTGACCTGACTTCTTGTTCTTGTTGAAATCTGTCTTTCCACTTGTCCAACTGTCCCAGTTTATTTGTCAGTATTTAGAGATTACACCCAAGAAACATCACAGTGTCCTGTTTTTGTTTGAGCACACCCTGAGTTTTCCCTTCCATGATGTTGTTCCACTTCTGACAAACTTTGTAAGCGATGCATCTTTAAGTCTGTGCCATGTTGTGTTCCACATTTCCTTATCTTTCTACTTCCCTTCATCTACCTTCCAATATTCACCTGACTGAAATGGATGAACACACGACCCCACAATAATAACAATAATAATAATAATAATAATAATAATAATAATAATAATAATAATAATAACAATAAGTTTATTTTTGGAGCACTTTCTATCAGAGTTTAATATGCCTTAAAATAGAAAAACAAAAAAGTATTAGAAAACAATGTCAGTGTCGATGCCCATATCTAGTCTAGTATGCAAAAATCATATGTTCAGAAAATAATCTATTGTCAAAAGCAGCAATCAAACAAGTCACTTTATGTCTGCCTGTACAGAAAAGGATGGTCATCCAAGAAGATTCCCATCTTCCATTACCTACAAGTTGGAGACAAACGTCATGTGCTGCTCTGTCAAATTTCAGTTGCCCTTGCAATAGATCCTGAGTCTCAGCCCTCATAGAAAATGGCTAAAAGTTATGTAGTAGGATGTTCATACAACAAGGCAAATAGGCCTCATCTGATATTTTATGTACGTCCTAATGAGGCAAAAGAGCCTGAATGAAGGGAGAGACAGCTAATTATAATAACTTGAATCCAAGACAGGTATTAACTACTCTAAAAAATGCTAAAACAACAGGGTGTTTTATTTTGTTATCAAATAAAACATGTTGATAGTGGAGAGAACAGAGAGCTCTTGTCAAGAGAGCGAGGAGAATAAAAAGAGGAAACATAATGTATGTGCAGCATATGGAGCCACGTTTTATTTTTCCAACACTTGTCACTTGGGAAAATTTGTACGTACAGATCCCACTTTTATTCATTTTCTACACCAGCTTACTCCAGTCAAGAGTGACGGGGACAGGGGGTGCTGGAGCCTATTCCAGCAGTCACGGGGCACACCTTGGACAACATGCTGTCTATCTCAGGGCCACACACAGACAGACAAACCCCCCATTCACTCTTGCATGCACACCTCAGCCGAATTAAAGTTTGAAGTTCACCTGACCTGCATGTCTTTGCAAGTGGGAGGAAGCTGGCGCCCCTGGAAGATACCCCACACAAACACAGGGACAGCATGCAAACTCCACACAGAACGGACCAGGCAATAACAATAAGTTTATTTTTTAGCACTTTCTATCAGAGTTTAATATGCCTTAAAATAGAAAAACAAAAAAGTATTACAAAACAATATCAGTGTCGATGCCCATATCTTGTCCAGTATGCAAAAATCATGTGTTCAGAAAATAATCTATTGTCAAAAGGAGCAATCAAACAAGTCACTTTCTGTCTGCTTGTATAGAAAAGGATGGTTATCCGAGAAGTTTCCCATCTTCCATTACTTAGAAGTTGGAGAAGTTGTGCTGCTCTGTCAAATTTCAGGTGAAGCGATCCCAGGACTTTCCTGCTGTGAGGCAACAGTCATGATGCTGTCGTGAGTTTTTCCTTAGCACTGCTGCCTGTGTGCTTGCTCAGGGGGGTTGGTAAGGATAGACCTTACCAACCCCCCTGAGGTGACTTGTTCAATTTTTGTGAAATTAATGAATTAATAGCCCGAGTTTTCAACTTGCTTTTTTCTTCTTTGATGGTTATTATGCTGCACACACACATGCACACACACACACATGCACACACACACACACACACACACACACACACACACACACACACACACACACACACACACACACACACACACACACACACACACACACACATGCATCTTATCTCTTATCTAAATAATGCACGCATTATTTAGATAAGAGTTTGGCTTTCCAAAATTCTTCAGATCTTTATCAAAAATATGTCTTTATTCATATGGGCAAACTGTTTTGGTGCTAGAAATGGGTTTACCAGTGTAAATAAAAGAAAAATAAAATCACTCACTATTTCCAATTTGATGATTTTTGTCTTCATGCCCAAACCTGTCTGTCACTGATGAGACTATTAATGTCATTTGATCTTATGCGTAGGTCATAAATAATTTTGAGAGGTTGAAAACACATTTTTATTAGATAGACGTAGAATTCAACCTGTGTTCAACACTTACACACAGGATCTTTGATCTGTTTGCAGCTGAGAGCAGCCATCAGGCGATTCAGCGCTGTGAGACAGTGGAAGTGTAAACTTTCTTTTTCCATTAAACTTTTATGATTACATCTCTTGTCATTCATTCATGAAGCTACTGAGTGGCGCGTTAAGTATTTTGTTTGTTTTTATGTCGCGTGATGTGTCAAGCCAGACCAACTTCAGTATTTGTCCATTTTAACATTGTTTGATTTTTGTTCAAAAGACAGTGCCTCATAAAACCTCGCTTTCTATGGATTTGAAATTATTTTACGCAGTGTCGCTATTCGGCGGCCATCTCATCCTCAAAATTTTTACACTAATCCATATAAAATATCAACTTTTGTCATAAATTAATTTGTCTGTCTAAACGCTCCAATGTGAGATCAGTAAAGTATATCTAATCTAATCTCAAATGTGGTGTGTTTTCATGCAGGGACAGTGTTTCAGTACACATGTAGATTGGTACACTTTCACTTTTAGGTTCATATTTTGAAAGAAATTGAGAATTAGCCTATCCCATTTATGTTTCCACAGTTTCTGGGTGGAATAATACCTTTGCATTGCTTCAACTAGCTGGTTCGTTGTTCTCTGTGATCGCTTCACACACAGAGAGCAGGTTCCTGCACAGAGCAGGAGACAAGACAGATGCAGTCTGTGGACATGAGCAACGCAACTTGCTGAAATGTCAGTAGCTTGTGGAAACAAATACGCACATTTATATAATAACATTGTGCAAAGTCGTATCGTGTATTCTGTTATGGTTCTGTGCACCGAACAGACATGTGTGTACCCCTATTCAGTGCAATACATGTATTATGACATCCCTATTATATATGATTTCAACCTACTCTTCATCAGTATTGCATAGGACTTACTGGTGCAGTAAAAAAAACTTAGCTCACCCTGAGCAAAAAATATGACAATGCCCGGAAACCAAGTGGTGTCAGAAGGTTAATTCACTGGAGATGGACAATGCACTTAACCATTGTAACTTTTAGTAACCTGCCGCTTTGCATCCTCATTCCCACTCTAGTATAACAAGACCTCCTTGATGCATCAGTGGATGGCTTTATTTATTTATCAATTTATTTATTTATTTTGTGGTAGTGGGAGGGGGCGGGGGTATGGACCTAATATCCTGACAAAATTTTATACGCCATCAAATATAATGTGGTTTGCAAATACAAAACACCATCAAAAAACTAATGCACTATATTTTGCAAAATTATCCTTTCAAGCAAATTTACTTTTGAAAAATTTGGGGTTCTGGCAGATACAGGCAAGGACTAGTGTACTGGTCTGTTTTGGGCCATGTTGGCATGTTTTATCATGGACAATAACCATAATCTCAGCTAAAGGCAAACAGTCCTATTGTTTGTGAAGCCTTGTTACTGATCACAGGTTGCTGTTGGCCACTAAGGCCACTGTTGCTTTTCTTTTGTAAAGTGTTGGCAGGATTTTAGCACACAAGGGATGAAATTTGCCGCCTACGTTTATTGGGAGAAGGGGGGGGGGGGGGGGGGGGAATGGATATCCCTCAATCCACCATGGAAATTACACACATAACTTGCCATTTTTGATCATACACAGTTTTATTGTTTAAAATAGTGGCTTTGATGGGATGTGTTGTCTCATTGAAACAGTGGATGTATAAAATAACACTTTTGAGGGCGGTGATGGATTATGCAGAACTAAGCTACAAATATAACAAAACACTCTCATGATAACAAAGTTTCCCCACTGCATTGAAATAGTGGCTCCAACTCTCATCACAAAAAGAAAAATCCATTTTTTGTTTCCCTCAGAACTTCTCTGAGCATTCGCTCTGATGTTTTAGTGATGTGTTAGATTTGGAAGCTCAGACACCCAACTCTGGTGCCACTTATCATTGGCTGTAAGTAGCAGAGCTTCAGCGTGGGAGAGATAGCCGAGATGAATGCATTGGCAGACTGACAGTTATACTCTATATGTAATTAACAGCTTCAGCTAAATGGGATGAGTCAGTCTGCATACTGATTAGACGGTAGAACAGCCAGTACACACATTTCAGAGCTCAAATGTCTAATCTCTTTTTTCCCCTCCTTTTCCTCATATCAATGACTCCCTCGCCCAGCTACTGTGCCACTTACATGTGAAGTACATTTTGGAGGAAGACTTGAAATGTCAGATATGTATTACACACGTGAAAAAAGCAGCTTCTTTACTGTCAAAATGTCTTTAGTATCTGTGTTTCTCTGAAAGGTAGATAAACTTTACACTCAGGGCTTGCTTACTGAGATCACACTGAATTATAAATAATGTTATGATTGAATTCCCATTTTAAACACTAATTTATCAGAGTTACACAACGCATAAGCTAAGACTTGGTGTAGAGCAATTCAACAATATGAATCAGAAATGTTTTTTAAAATAATAATATGATTGATCAAAATGTAGCATGAACTTGTCCATGAACGAGTTTAAATTTTAGGAATCGGTTAAACTAAGCTCTTACGGTGCTACATCATCCACAAAGTCATAAAGGTTCAAAGGTCAGTATGAGACTGAAAAAGGTCCTTGGTTTTTCATGAAATATGAATTTGAATGTAAGCAACGCCACTTTTGGTTTATTGTATTTTATCATTTCCAATTAATGTTTACATTAAATAAAGCATTGTATTAGATTGCATCTTATTGCACCAATTAAAAAGTATTGTCCTTGCTCACGCAGACATGTAACAGATCTTGTTATGAGGCAGACATGCACACCCCTACAAGGTACTATTTCTTCTTAATTGAAATATGTGCAAAATAAAATCTGGGTGGTACGGTGGATTAGTGGTTAGCACTGTTGCCTCACAGCAAGAAGATCATGGCATCGCTTCCCACCTGGTGGAGTTTGCATATTCTCCTTGTGTTTATGTTGGTTTCCTCCAGGTACCCCAGTCTCCTCCCACCTCTGATGATGTGCAGGACAGGTGACTTGAAAACTCCAAATTGGTTGTAGGTGTGAGTGAGAGTGTATTTGTCTGTCCATATGTGACTTTGCGATAGAGTGGCATTCTGTCCAGGTTGTGCTCCGCCTCTTACCCTATGCCTGCTGGGATCGGCTCCAGCTCTGACATGGCCCTCACTTGAAATAAGCGGGTATAGAAAATGAATGAATGACTGGATAATTAAAAGGGAATCTTATTACAATCTACACTGGAATCAGCAAACCCTCACTAAAACGGCAGTTTTTTTACACGACTTAAAAAAAAATTGGTGAAGTACAGAGATTGCTTTTTACCAAAAGATCATTCACACTACTACACGTTCCAGTGAGGTTATGTCACAAAATGGCTGACATACCTCACAGTGAAAGGCATATGCAAATGCAGTTTCCTGTATGACTGTCTATGTGCCCATGCGAGTATAGTTCCTACATTCTTGAGCTGCACTTCACTGGTGGATATTTTGTTGGCTGATCCTGAAACTCAGAAAAGTATAAGGTTGAAACCTCAGTCCTCAGACTGAAGTGAACACGACGCTTGAGACTGAAGCGAACACGGCAATGAAGACTGACAAACAGTTGTCACTGGGATAATGGAGAACTCTGGGGTGGCCTTTGGGATGGACCCAGGAACTGCAACTTGATAGTCTGAAAAATAAGGTACTAAGACATTAAGTCTTTGAAGAACGATTTCCCATAGCTCAACCCATGCCAGATGTATCTCGAACCTCTCCTTGAGACAACTCTTCATCCAGTAGTGATTCCTGGTTTCAAATGTTCCAGCATAGCCTGCACACATATGAATCCAAGGTGCATCCACTCATACATAAATTATCTGTGAGTTCATCCCATACCTATTCAACATTTTAAATTCTTTCAAGTTATCCCAACATTCATTTAAGTTCCCAATTTGGTTTCAGAGGCCCGGTAGATTAGATTTGACAAACAACATAATTGCTGACACATTCAGGATTGTTTTCCTTGAATCTTTGTTTAAAAGCTTTCATTTTAAATTTCATCAGCTTTCAGGCTCCTCTCCTGTGGAACCAGCTCCCAATTCGGATCAGGGAGACAGACACCCTCTCTACTTTTAAGATTAGGCTTAAAACTTTCCTTTTTGCTAAAGCTTATAGTTAGGGCTGGATCAGGTGACCCTGAACCATCCCTTAGTTATGCTGCTATAGACTTAGACTGCTGGGGGGTTCCCATGATGCACTGAATGTTTCTTTCTCTTTTTGCTCTGTATGCACCACTCTGCATTTAATCATTAGTGATTGATCTCTGCTCCCCTCCACAGCATGTCTTTTTCCTGGTTCTCTCCCTCAGCCCCAACCAGTCCCAGCAGAAGACTGCACCTCCCTGAGCCTGGTTCTGCTGGAGGTTTCTTCCTGTTAAAAGGGAGTTTTTCCTTCCCACTGTCGCCAAGTGCTTGCTCACAGGGGGTCGTTTTGACCATTGGGGTTTTTACATAATTATTGTATGGCTTTGCCTTACAATATAAAGTGCCTTGGGGCAACTGTTTGTTGTGATTTGGCGCTATATAAATAAAATTGATTGAAATTGATTGATTTTCTATGAAACTCACAATCTATAACAATCGCAAAAGTAAAACTGTTACCCTGTCACCTAAATGCCCATTCAACGCAAAGGTTGTACCTGTACCCATTGGCACTCACTGGCATGTTCAGGTGTAGCAAAAACCCCACCTTAAATTACACATTTACCTTCATAACCATTGAAAAAATAAAGTACAAACACACTTTTGGGGCGTGATCACATGCCAGAAAAATGTAACCGTGCCACGAAACATAATTTTCTACAATAAATTTCCAAATTTAACTGGGTGGTTTCTGTAGTGTAGCTTAATACAGGGGAGTTATTGATTATTATTTGTATTCTTCAGTATCCAGTATTTTATTCTGTGCACTTTGATTTTGGAGATACTTAACTGTTGACTATTAAAATAAAAAAGTTCTTCAAAGAGATATAGTTTGGTAACAGACTGTGGGATTGGCCCTGTAGAAGTAAACCAATATAGGTCCTGATTCCCACTGGTGCTGCCAGTGAGAGTCTATGACTCCTCTTGTATAGGGTGCTCATCTAACAAAGGTCATTCCTCTAGCCAGCACTGGTACCCAGGATGGTGGACGGGGACAATACAGACTAAATATAGGCTAGTGTGTCCTGAGAATCAAACCCAGGTCTACATATTAGTCCTCCTTCTCCTATCCCATTGAGCTTTCTGTACTGTGGATTGGCCCTCTGATTGCCCAACAAAAGCTGTGATTGACACATGCTATCAACAAAGGTAATGTTCATGCACCTGCAGCTGTGTTAATAATTTATTCATGTAGACCTGTTTTGAAGATTGACTACTTATTAATTTGTGTCTCTGCTTTGGTTGATTAAATGTGCAGGATAATTTGTGTTTCATTACACTATAATGAGTTCCCAGAAGGATGTCTTTCTTTTGTGCACCCTACGAAATCTGGTTTCAAATATGAATTGTGCAACATGGCAGCACTTTATTTATAGAAGCATGATTTCACTTTTGTACAATAGTAGGGGAAATATGGCGGTGTGAGCGTTTACATGTTTATGGTTCATGCACTATGAAATGTAGTACATGCAGTACACAGTATAGTAATCAGGAAAGGGAGTATCACTAGCCTGACATGTATGATTGATTGACAGGTGAGGAATCTTTGACCATTTTCCTGGACAAGCAGAAGCTGAATAAGAAGACAGACGGCAACACCAACAGCTCTGTGGTGTCACTGGAGCTGCTCCATCAACTCGCAGCTTCCTACTTCACAGATCGTGAAAGCACCTTAAGGAGACTGCACCACCTCCAGATAGCCACCTCTGCTATCAAGGTAAGTGTCTATTTTACGTCAATACACTTCAACAATAATTTTAACACATGCATCCAACTACTGTTGGATGCATGTGTTAAAATTATTGTTACAATTACATTACCCTTTTTACAATTACATTACCCTTGCACATGCAAGGGTAATGTGTGTCTGTTTTGATCCAAGTTGGACAAAATGATTTGGAATGATTGAGAGTCAGAAATTTGGTAAGTAACAGTTAAGTAGTTTGTAATTGAGAAAAAGTGGGTCAAACCCAAGGTTACACACAAATATAATTTTGGTATAATGTGATATTTAGAATGGCAGTTTTTGAGGAATTGGTTATGCCATTTATAGTAGCTATTTGGAAGAATTTGTCAAAACGCAACTATATTTATGCCCTGTTGTTATAGTTATTCATGGATGAGTATATTACAACAACGATAAACCAATGTGCGAAGATCACAGTTGGCCATGAATGTGATCTAGCATATGGACTGATGATTGAACATGCTGGATTTGTACCATGTCATGTGCAGAAACTGCCATTGCATACTCTTAATATAAAGTTAGCATAACCTATGTGCTTCTGTAAGCCCTCCGGTGATGTCACAATATGTATAATGATGTTACAGGTGCCCCCAAAATGGTGCCACTGATTATTCCTGGATTCCATATCATGTAGTTGATGAAAGTCAACAACTCAGTCTGGATGAGATGTCAGTCCATTGTAGGTTAAATTTCCAGCCAAGGTCATTACCCATTTACAGCTGGGTGGACTGGGACAATGCAGATGAAATGCAGACAGGCAACATGATCAGTAATCACCCCCAGGTCAACATATTGCTAGCTTAACTCCTTATCCCACTGGGAAACCATATGTATGACTGAAATGCAAGAAAACCAAAAAATGTCAAATGTAGGATATATTTTGTAAGACATTTTCTAACAGCTTTAAAATACTACCACATTTAAAATGTTTACGCTGCAGATAACCATGTCTTATGATAAATGAAGCCCCCATGGGTGTGGAAAATCTTTCATTTACTTTAGGTGGGCTCCAAAAGTGAGTCACTCCCCTTAGACCCCCTTGTTGAAATCTTCAATTTTACAGCACAATAAACTCATCTTCAACTGCTTATCCAAGTCCGAGTCCCTGCTGGGACTCAACACTGTTGTTTGAGAACTCAAGCTTGGGGGCATCATTTGTATTGCCCATTTCATGTGGGTCTTGCCCAAGTTCTATCTCTTTACCCATTTATGGGTTGCCCAGGAGATGGAGTCATTGCAAAGATGGCAACATGCAGAGCCACCTCATCTGAGCTTGAACCCCAGGAGTTGCCAACTATATATGGGTAAGACTGAATCGTAAATATTTTGCAAGAATGGGTACCAAACAAGTGAGGCCTGCTCGATACACTCCCAATTAGGGATGGGTATTGATAAGATTTTATCGATATCGATACCATTATTGAGTCCGCTTATCAATCCAATTCCTTATTGATTCCCTTATCAATACCTCTTGTGAAGTTATGTCTACTAAAAGTAGGCTTTACAGGTTTTCTTTGTCAACAACATTTTATTGAATCTTAAAGTAAATAAATATGAAATTGGCCAGTGGATCCTTGATCTCTGAACATAAATAAACTCTACATGGTGGATCCTTGATCTCTGGACATAAATAGAAATAAACAAAATCTGTAGTTTTTGTCAAAATCATTTCCTTTCAGACATTATTGGCATGAATATCTTTCCATACATCTGAGCTGAGCTCTTGCAGCTGGCTGTGCTGCAGGTCAGGATCTAATTCATAAAGAATGCAGGACATCTCATTTTGGGAGGGAAAACAAAACAAACAAAAAAAAATGTTTTAGTCAATTGTAGTTTATTGTCTGTATTACAG